>NC_081315.1:115341989-116029489 GCF_026419965.1 Kogia breviceps | reverse complement strand
AGCAGTTGAGAAAAGTGCTCAGGGCCTGTGCAGCGTGAGCAGTGGGCTTCTGGTAGAATGTGGGCAACCCCAGTGCCGCAGGGGTTGGGGGAGCCAGAGGAGCCCAGGGCAGCCTGCGTAGGAACGGTCGGGGAGCAGCGTGACTGCGGGACACACGGGTAGCGGGGTGAAACCTGGCAGAATGGCCTCGAAAGTGCCAGCACTGAGGGGATTTTTGTATGATTTGTTAGTTCATCTCTTTTTAATGGAAGAGAGTGACTTTTCCTTGTTTGTTGCCAGTGGAGAGGGAGGAGGTTGAAAATTCCAGATGCAGCAGTGATAATGGATTGAGCAAGGTTCATTAGCAGGAAGGGGATTTTTTTTTTCTTATGTACAATTTTTAAAAGTTACTTTCCATGTACAGTTATTACAAAATACTGGCTATATTCTCCATGGTGTACAGTACATCCTTTAGCTTATCTTATACCTAATAGTTTGTACCTCTGACTCTCCACCCCTGTGTTGCCCCTTCCCCCCTCTCTTACTGGTAACCACTAGTTTGTTCTCCATATCTGTGAGTCTGCTTTTTTTTTTTTGTTATATTCACTAGTTTGTTGTATTTTTAAAAATTTATTTATTTTATTATTTTTGGCTGCATTGGGTCTTCATTGCTGCACGCGGGCTTTCTCTAGTTGCGGCGAGCAGGGGCTACTCTTCGTTGCAGTGCGCGGGCTTCTCATTGTGGTGGCTTCTCTTGTGGCAGGCAGAGCATGAGCTCTGGGCACGCGGGCTTCAGTAGTTGTGGCTCACGGGCTCTAGAACGCAGGCTCAGTAGTAGTGGCGCATGGGCTTAATTGCTCCACAGCACGTGGGATCTTCCCGGACCAGGGCTCGAACCCGTGGACCCTGCATTGGCAGGCAGATTCTTAACCACTGCGCCACCAGGGAAGTCCTGTTGTATTTGTTTAGATTCCGCATACAAGTGATATCGTACAGTATTTGTCTTTCTCTGTCAAACTTATTTCACTTAGCATAATGCCCTCCCTCCAAGCCCATCCGTGTTACTACAGATGTCAAAAATCTCATTCTTTTTTATGGCTGAATAGTATTCCATTGCAGAGTAGGGGATTTTGAATCCGTGAAGGGAGGAGTGGCAGGAGGGAAGGAGATGAAGGTGGTGGATATAGGTGAATTATATGGCAGAGGGGAGATTGAGAGCGTTCGTGTCTAGGGATTTCCTTTCCATTTCTTTCTTTCTTTTTTTTGGCCATGTTGCATGGCATGTGGGATCTTAGTTCCCCGACCAGGGATTGAACCCACGCCCCCTGCATTGGAAGCGTGGAGTCCTAACCACTGGACGGTCAGCGAAGTCCCTGGGGATTTTCTTTTTGAAATTAGAAGTGTGGCCATCTGATAAGAGTGGAAGTAGGCATGGGTTGAGGAGCCATAAGAAAGGTGGTAAATGATAACATGAGCCATGTGGGGATAGGATGGAGGAAGGTGCAGGGGCTAGCTTTGAAAATGGTGGCACTGCCTTGTCTATAGAATATGAATGTGGAGCCTGCGTTTGAGAACAGGAAGATGAGTGAATCCTCAAGGGAGAACTTGGGAACTTTCTGGTCTTAACTTTTAGTTAAGACCAGAAAGAAGAAGAGTTTCACTTACAAAGGAAGCAGTGTTTCAGAGAGAGTTTAGGCTGAGCAGTGAAGGTATTAGCAGATTTAGGGGTTAGGAGCCATGCAGAAAAGTAAAGTTTTGGGAATGCTAGAGATCTGTAGTGGCTGCAGGGGTTTGTGTTTGGCAAGTGAATAAACTAGCCTCAGGGTTCTGAATGGATCCCTTGTGAAGTTACTTTCATGCTAGCTCAGGCTGAGGTTGAGCGTGTTGTTAAGAGAGAGGCCTGATGACATCTGCATTTAAGCTGGGCTTTGGTTCAGCTTCCTTGTAAAAATTTAGGTGAAAGTTTTTATGGGGCATCCATTGTTCCCTCCTGGGAACCCTGCAGGTTCCCTCCTGGAACTTGCCAATATCTCAGATTTTTAGAGTAGCAGGCCTTTTAAAATCCTTAATGAAGAATGGGTGTGTTAATCTAATAATTTCTTGGGTTTATTTTTTTTCAGTTTATATTTCCAAAATATAAATTAAACTTTGTTTATTTTCCACTAACACAGCTGAAAAGCACTTTTACTTGTCCTTGACATTAATACAGTATCCTTGATTCATATGAGCACTCTTTATTACGTTTCTGTATGTGCCTTTTTTCTAAGGATCGCAACAAGGCAAGGCAAATTCATGAGGGTGCAAGTTTACCTTTTTTTGAAGTGTTTGTTGATGCTCCCCTGCATGTTTGTGAACAGAGGGATGTCAAAGGACTCTACAAAAAAGCACGGGCTGGAGAAATTAAAGGTAAGTCATATTTTTTTTCCCAGTTTGTCTTTCCTTAGATGTTTCATCTTACCATATCTGAGACTGATAATCTTTTCTAAGAGATGGAAGTTTTCAAACAACTTGGGGCTCCTTGAGAAGGGAAAACAGGTCTTGTTACACTGTTGTATCTCTCAGGCCTACCAGTAGTACCTGGTACTGTGTACACTCGGTATCATCGATCAGGTTGAAATCCCACTCACAAGGCAGTTTTAGAGGATTGGGACTTTGGGAAACCTATTTGGTATAATTAGGTACCTAGCATTAGATTGGATATTAGTTGGATAGTTGCTGCCACTTCTGTTCTCTTTGTTCCAGTGAAAATGTAGGACATTCCATAGCTACTGGGGAAAAATGCCTGAATTATAAGCATCTTGAGAGCAAGGAAAATGTCTCATTCTTATTTATATCATAGTGCCTGGAGTGGTCTGAAATTCATTCTATGTATGATTGTTGCATTAGATTAAATTAACATATCTGTGATTTTATCAAAGTACATACAGCTTGTATTTTCGATTTTATGGTCTGCTCCCAGAGTTTCAACTATGATGAAAATTTGGACATAGAAAGAGACATTTAGAACCCGTTCTGCTGTCACCCTTGATACCAGTCATTCTGTTTATCTTTTAGACATCCTTTGACATTAGCCCTGGTCTATTACCGGTATTATTATTAACAGTAACAGAGGGCATGCCAGCATAAGAAAAATCAGAGATAGGTTCAGCATCGTTTGGGATCAGTTCATGCCACAAACTTTTGTTTGCCTTCCCAGCAGGGAGTGTGATAGCCTCAGACTCCCCGGAGCTCCCAGGAGCTCTATGAAGTGTAGATTTTGGCACTAGCTTCTGGCCCTGGAAAGGAAAAGGTGGAACAGGAAGGAAAATGCTTGTTATTCTGGGCTCTTCTGTTTGGACCTGGGAGCCCATTACCAGTTGGGGCAAGTTCCACTGGCCGTGGTGAATCTGGTTCCTTGGCCAGGGCTCGTATCCAGTCTTGCCGTCATGGAGACTCAAGTTTCACCCATTAAAGCCTGCACTTTCTTGACTCAGTGAGAATAGGCTGCCTGACCTGAATAATATATGACAACAGGAGGGAAAACAGTTTACCCATTTAATTTCTAGGTCACCCTCTCTCTGTTGACGGCCAGTGTGCACTTCTGTTTTTTGTAATAGAGACTTGCAAAGAGAAGCAGAAGTGTGTCCAGGATCCTGAAGTCTGAATCTTTTACTTATTTTAACTGCAGTTGGTTTTGTTGTTTTTGCAAGGATGGATTGGTGAGGGAGGTAGATTTGCTTGCTCAGCTGGAGTAAGCACCCTGTGAACCAGGACAACATCTTTACCATTTTTGTGTTTTTAGAATTTAGCACAGAGCATGGCCCAAAGCCTACTACTTCGTACACACACACAGTAAATGCTTGTCCAATGGATTAGAAGGTGGAGTGGAAATTGGATGTTCAACACTTTGATCAATGCTTTCTATCTGCAAGGTTTATATATGGTGCTGGGGATGCAAAGATGAATAATAAGACTGAATCCAAAATACCTTGAGTCACTTACAGTTTGCATTCTGTATCTGGGAATGTGCTTGTATTAGTTCAGTTTTCTGTGTTTTACTTGTTTACCAGGTGTTTCTTAATTCCTTTGAATAGACATTGATAAAATGTTCTTAGGTTAATGTATACCCGTGTGCATGTGTGTACACACGTTTATTTATTTTAGGTTTGCCATGGTTCTAGAGTTCCTGACTGAACAGTTTTCAAAATCATTTACTCATTGTAAGAATGGTGCTTAAAAAGTTTCCTACCAATGCTATTTCAGAGCCTTAATGGTAAACATTTCAGGGATAGGTGAGATTGCATACATTCAGCAGACTTCAGGCTTTTATAGGCCTTTATATGGCATTTACTAAACTGTAAATATATGCCTGTGTCAGCTACTCTAATACCTGGATTATTTTCATGAGTAACGCTCAAATAGTTATTATTTACTTAAATATAAACGTTTTTCTCACAGTATACATTTACTGTAATCACTTATGGGCTAAATTAACTAGGAAGAGACTTCCTGGGCTTTTAAAATGTTAAACCAGGTCTTCTAACACAGGGATCCTCAAGCTTTGGTGCACATAAGTATTATGTGGTGGGACTTAAAAAATCTAGTGCCAAGGCTGTACCCCAGACCATTGAAATCAGAATCTCTTAAGGGTGGGACCCAGTGATTTCCAGCGTATAGCTACATTTGAGAATCAGAGCTTAAGAACTAGTGTTTTAACCAGATTTTTTTTTTCCCCACCTATTTTACTGTGACTCACCATTAATACTGTTGGGAATATTGGTAATGCAAAAATTTCTTCTTGGGTTCAGGACTTCATGTGATACTTAAAAATATGAAATAGAAAAAAAAGAATGAAATAGACGGGCTGTAGACTTGTAGTGTTTATTTTAAAGCTTTTTAGTAATGATTTTAAGTTCATGTTGCCCATTCTAAGCCAAGAATGACTTGGCATTCCAAGGCAGACAGATCTCTAATGACTTAGGTATGGAATAATGTGAAAGATAGGAATATCGTATCTTCAGCTGAGCCAGCCCATTCTGTGGTTAACATCACGTGTTCTTTCTCTTCTAGGCAGTTACACGGTAGCACATATACAGATAGGGAAAATCTAAATAGTGGTTAATATCTAAATTGGTTACATCTGATTGTGGAACATTTTTGGTGATATAACAGGATTCCTTACTTATGTTCTGCTTAAGCTGATAGGAGTTAATCTGTCTTGCCTGAACACTTAGTGTGATGGCAGAAGAACCCTGCAGAGCTTCACTTTGGCTGTAGATAATCCTGGTGAATATAATGGACAGATCGACTTGGCGTTGGTTTTTGCGCTGAGAGGGAAAATAATCTTGTCGAGTTTGGTTTTATGCCCAAGGTTTAGGCACTATATCCTGTGTTCCTGTGGAGAAATAGGATGCTCTGGATTACTTGGTATTCACTCCTGTTTCTTCACAGGCACTGTAGGCATTTACTTAACAGAAAAAAGGAAGGGTAATAGAAATAGCATCAATCTTCATTATTTGAAGATTCCAGATCTGCAGATGTACCTGCTCACTAAAATTTATTTGTTACCCCACATCCGTATACCCACAGTGCTTTGGCTGTCACTTGTAGACACACACAGAGCAGCAAAATTTTAGTCACCCAGAATATTCATTTCCAGCTGAAGTTGAACCAGGCGTTTGTGTTTCAGCTCTCATACTGTAAAGAAGTGTCCTTTTGATGGCCTGTTTAGTGCCATGTGTTTTGCTTTTTTGTTGTTGTTGTTGGTGGTGATTTTGCTGTTTAAAATGCCCCCGCCCCCCCCAGCACAGTGCTGAAGTACTGTCCAGTATTCCCAAGTGCAGGAAGACTGACCTGCCTTGTGGAGAAAATACATGGGTTAGATAGGCTTTGTTCAGACATGAGTTCTGGTGCTGTTGGCCATGAGTTCAGTGTTAATGAATCAGCACTATATATGAAATAAGGTGTCTTTAAACAGAAACACTCATAAAACAAATATATTAATTGGTTGACAAAAATTTGGTGACTAGAGGCTCACAGGAAGCCAAACCCACATTGCTCCTAGAAGCAGTGGTTCAGTATTCACTAATTTTGTGTGTGTGGCAACTTATTGAAGAGAACTACTGTGAATAAGAAGGATTGACTGTTTGTGTTCAAAGAAGAAACAAAAGTTTAATTAGAAATCTTCTCCCAGGAGAGAAGTTTCAATATTATAACCCCGTAACTTAGAAGGGGCGGCATAAATATGAACATCAGCAGAGCAGAGACTTGCACCGAGGAAACAAACCTATTTTAATTTCCATTCCCTCTATTATCTTTTACCTTTTATAGGTTTCACTGGGATTGATTCTGAATATGAAAAACCAGAGGCCCCGGAATTGGTGCTGAAAACAGACTCCTGTGATGTAAATGACTGTGTCCAGCAGGTTGTGGAACTTCTACAGGAACGGGTAAGAGGAGGGCCAAGAGGGAATCCCCAGAGAATAATTATATCCATCTCAACATTCCCCCTCCAAAAAAAGGGTGGTGGTAATATGGAGTAACATTTGTATTTTATATTCTTTTTTTCTTCCAATTTTATTGAGATATAATTGACATACAGCATTGTATAAGTTTACAGTGTACAGCATAATGATTTGACTTATGTACCTCACAAAATGATGATCACAATAAGTTTAGTGAACATCCATCATCTCATATAGATACAGAATTTAAGAAATAGAAAAAAATTTTTTGTGTGTGTGATAAGAACTCTTAGGATTTACTTTCTTAGGAACTTTCATATATGACATACAGCAGTGTTAATTATATTTATAATGTTGTACATTACATCCCTAGTACTTATTTACCTTATAACTGGAAGACTGTACCTTTTGACTGCCTTCATCCAGTTTCCTCTCCCCCCACCCCCTGCCTCTGGTAACTACAAATCTGATCTCTTTTTTTGTGAGTTTGTTTGTATGTTCATTTGTTTTTGAAGTATAATTTATAACACTGTGTTAGTTTCTGTTATACAAAATACCGATGTTTTATATACATTTCAAAATCATTACCATAATAAGTCTAGTTATGTTGCCACAAAGATATTACTTAGTTATTAACTGTATTTCCCACACTGTATATTTCACACTCAGGACTCATTTATTTTGCAACCGTAAGGTTGTACCTCTTAATCACCCTCACCTATTTCTTTCTTCCTCCCCCACTCCCCTCTCTTCTGGTAATCTTTTTGCTCTCTATCAATAACTCTGTTTCTGTTTGTTAAGTTTGTTCATTTGTTTTGTTCTTTAGATTCCACATAAAAGTGAAATCATACAGTATTTGTCTTTCTCTCTCTGACTTATTTCACTTAGTATAGTATCCTATGGGTCCATCCATATTGTCATAAATGGCAAGATTTCATTCTCTTTTATGGCTGAGTAATGTTTCATTATATACATATACCACAACTTTATCCATTCATCTATTGATGGGTACTTGGGTTGCATCCATCTCTTGGCTGTTGTAAATAATGCTGCGTAGGGGTGTGTATAGCTTTTCTAATTAGTGTTTTTATTTTCTTTGGATAAATACCTAGGAGAGGTGTTGCTGGATCATACGATAGTTCTATTTGTAATTTTTGAGGAATCTCCATACTGTTTTCCATAGTGGCTGCACCAATTTATATTTCCACCAATAGTGTATGAGGGTTCCCTTTTCCATACATCCTCCACGATACTTGTTATTTGTTGTGTTTTTGTTAATAGCCATTCTGACAGGTGTGACGCGTTATCTCTATAGTGGTTTAGGTTTGTATTTGCCTGATCATTAGTGATGTTGAGCATCTTTTCATGTGCTTGTTCACCAACTACATGTCTTTAGAAAAACAGATCCTCAGATCCTCTGCCCATTTTTTAATCGGATTGTTTGGTTTTTTTGATGTTAGTTGTGTGAGTTCTTTGTATATTTTGGATATAAACCCCTTACCAGCTATATCATTTGCGAATATCTTCTCCGATTCAGTACGTGACCTTTTTGTTTTATTGATAGTTTCCTTTGCTGTGCAAAAGCTTTTTAGTTTGATGTAGTCCCATTTGTTTACTTTTGCATTTGTTTCCCTTGCCTGAGGAGACATAGCCCAAAAAAATACTATTAAGATCAAAGAGCATGGGCTTCCCTGGTGGTGCAGTGGTTGAGAGTCTGCCTGCTGAGGCAGGGGACACGGGTTCGTGGCCGGTCTGGGAAGATCCCACATGCCGCGGAGCGGCTGGTCCCGAGAGCCATGGCTGCTGAGCCTGCACGTCCGGAGCCTGTGCTCCGCAACGGGAGAGGCCACAACAATGAGAGGCCCGCATACCGCAAAAAAAAAAAAAAAAAAAAAAAAAAGACCAAAGAGCATACTGCCTATGTTTTCTTGTAGAAGTTTTATGGTTTCAGGTCTTACATTTAAGTCTTTAACCCATTTTGAATTTATTTTTGTATATGGTGTGATAAAATAGTCCCAGTGTGATTTTTTGAAATAATTAATTAATTATTTTTTCTCACACACACACACACACACACACACAGTATTTTACTTTTACAAGAGATAAATAGACTGACACCAAGCATTGTAAATGGATGACCACAACAAAAGCAACAATGATTGTAATTACGAAACACACTCATACTACGTCATAATATTGACATTCAGTCCAGTAATCCTCCACTGTAACAGCTCCTTTACTTTGCAGTGAAAATTGATTTGTGTATTTTTTGCCTCTGAGTCCTTGTGGGATTTTTTTTTTTTAATTCAAACAGAAAGTCACAAAAATTATAATCATCCTCATCAGTTCACTCAGTCCCATGTAATTAATTTTTTTTTCATCTTGATCTGTTGTTAGCACTTTTATGAGTTCATCAGTTTTTCATTAGAGTTCTGAAAATGCTTATTCATTCAGTTCAGCAGTACAGTCAGTTACCAGAAACCTGTATTTGTCAGTCTTTTCCATGAATTCCTTGAAGATGAAACCCTTTTATAGGAACATTTTTGCAAAAGCATCAGAGTACACCCAGAACTGTCTGTAAATGACAAAAGACTTATAAATGACCATGGTTAAAGATTTGATGAAAGTTCATAAAAATGCAATTGATAAGGAAATTTAGTTATTTCTGAGATATACATTTTAGAGTAATAACTAGAATTATGACTTATAACATTATACAAAACATATAAGAGTTTTAGAAATTTCATGTAATGTCTGAAACATTTATATTAACATATTTCCATACAAATAACCCAATGAAAATTTAGTATTAGTTGTTTTGTTTTTTTATGATGCAGGTTCCTATTAGTCATCAATTTTATACACATCAGGGTGTACATGTCAATCCCAATCGCCCAGTTCAGCCCACCACCATCCCCATCCCACCACAGTTTTCCCCCTTTGGTGTCCATATGTCTGTTCCCTATATCTGTGTCTCAACTTCTGCCCTCCAAACCGGCTCATCGGTACCATTTTTCTATGTTCCACATACATGTGTTAATATATGATATTTGTTTTTCTCTTTCTGACTTACTTCACTCTATATGACAGTCTCTAGATCCATCCACGTCTCCACAAATGACTCAATTTCGTTCCTTTTTATGGCTGAGTAATATTCCATTGTATATATATATATATATACCACAACTTCTTTATCCATTTGTCTGTCATTGGGCATTTAGGTTGCTTCCATGACCTGGCTATTGTAAGTAGTGCTGCAGTGAACTTTGGGGTGCATGTGTCTTTTTGAATTATGGTTTTCTCTGGGTATATGCCCAGTAGTGGGATTGCTGGATCATATGGTAATTCTGTTTTTAGTTTTTTAAGGAACTGCCATACTGTTCTCCATAGTGGCCATGTCAATTTACATTCCCACCAACAGTGCAAGAAGGTTCCCTTTTCTCCACACCCTATCCAGCATTTGTTGTTTGTAGATTTTCTGATGATGCCCATTCTAACTGGTGTGAGGTGATACCTCATTGTAGTTTTGATTTGCATTTCTCTAATAATTAGTGCTGTTGAGCAGCTTTTCATGTACTTCTTGGCCATCTGTATGTCTTTGGATAAATGTCTATTTAGGTCTTCTGCCCATTTTTGGATTGGGTTGTTTGTTTTTTTGATATTGAGCTACGTGAGCTGTTTATATATTTTGGAGATTAATCCTTTGTTGATTCGTTTGCAAATATTTTCTCCCATTCAGAGGGTTGTCTTTTTGTCTTGTTTATGGTTTCCTTTGCTGTGCAAAAGCTTTGAAGTTTCATTGGGTCCCATTTGTTTATTTTTGTTTTTATTTCCATTACTCTAGGAGGTGGATCAAAAAAGATCTTGCTGTGATTTATGTCAAAGAGTATTCTTGCTATGTTTTCCTCTAAGAGTTTTATAGTGTCCGGTCTTACATTTAGGTCTCAAATCCATTTTGAGTTTATTTTTGTGTATGGTGTTAGGGAGTGTTCTAATTTCATTCTTTTACATGTAGCTGTCCAGTTTTCCCAGCACCACTTATTGAAGAGACTGTCTTTTCTCCATTGTATATCTTTGCCTCCTTTGTCGTAGATTAGTTGACCATAGGTGTGTGGGTTTATCTCTGGGCCTTCCATCTTGTTCCATTGATCTATGTTTCTGTTTTTGTGCCAGTACCATATTGTCTTGATTACCATAGCTTTGTAGTATAGTCTGAAGTCAGGGAGTCTGATTCCTCCAGCTCCATTTTTTTTCCCTCAAGATTGCTTTGGCTATTCGGGATCTTCTGTGTCTCCATACAAATTTTAAGATGATTTGTTCTAGTTCTATAAAAAATGCCATTGGTAATTTGACAGGGATTGCATTGAATCTGTAGATTGCTTTGGGCAGTATACTCATTTTCACAATATTGATTCTTCCAATCCATGAACATGGTATATCTCTCCATGTGTTGGTATCATCTTTAATTTCTTTCATCAGTGTCTTATAGTTTTCTGCATACAGGTCTTTTGTCTCCCTGGGTAGGTTTATTCCTAGGTATTTTACTCTTTTTGTTGCAATGGTAAATGGGAGTGTTTCCATAATTTCTCTTTCAGATTTTCCGTCATTAGTGTATAGGAATGCAAGAGATTTCTGTGCATTAATTTTGTATCCTGCAACTTTACCAGATTCATTGATTAGCTCTAGTAGTTTTCTGGTGGCATTTTTAGGATTCTCTATGTATAGTGTCATGTCATCTGCAGTCACAGCTTTACTTTTTCTTTTCCAATTTGTATTCCTTTTATTTTTTTTTCTTCTTTGATTGGCATGTCTAGGACTTCCAAAGCTATGTTGAATAATAGTGATGAGAGTGGACATCCTTGTCTCGTTCCTGATCCTAGAGGAAATGCTTTCAGTTTTTCACCATTGAGAAAGATGTTTGCTGTGGGTTTGTTATATATGGCCTTTATTATGTTGAGGTAGGTTCCCTCTATGCCCACTTTTCTGGAGAGTTTTTATCATAAATGGATGTAGAATTTTGTCAAAAGCTTTTTCTGCATCTATTGAGATGATCATATGGTTTTTATTCTTCAATTTGTTAATATGGTGTATCACATTGATTGATTTGCGTATATTGAAGAATCCTTGCATCCCTGGCATAAATCCCACTTGATGGTGGTGTATGATCGTTTTAATGTGTTGTTGGATTCTGTTTGCTAGTATTTTGTTGAGGATTTTTGCATCTATATTCATCAGTGATATTGGTCTGTAATTTTCTTTTTTTTTTAGTTTCTTTGTCTGGTTTTGGTATCAGGGTGATGGTGGCCTCATAGAATGAGTTTTGGAATGTTCCTTCCTCTACAATTTTTTGGAAGAGTTTGAGAAGGATGGATGTTAGCTCTTCTCTAAATGTTTGATAGAATTCACCTGTAAAGCCATCTGATACTGGACTTTTGTTTGTTGGAAGATTTTAAATCACAGTTTCAATTTCATTACTTGTGATTGGTCTGTTCATATTTGCTGTTTCTTCCTGGTTCAGTCTTGGAAGGTTATACCTTTCTAAGAATTTGTCCATTTCTTCCAGGTTGTCCATTTTATTGGCATAGAGTTGCTTGTAGTAGTCTCTTAGGATGCTTTGTATTTCTGTGGTGTCTGTTGTAACTTCTCCTTTTTCATTTCTAATTTTATTGATTTGAGTCCTCTCCTTTTTCTTGATGAGTCTGGCTAATGTTTTATCAATTTTGTTTATCTTCCCAAAGAACCAGCTTTTAGTTTTACTGATCTTTGCTATTGTTTTCTTTGTTTCTATTTCTGCTCTGATCTTTATGATTTATTTCCTTCTGCTAACTTTGGGTTTTGTTTGTTCTTCTTTCTCTAGTTCTTTAGGTGTAATGTTAGATTGTTTACTTGAGATTTTTCTTGTTTCTTGAGGTAGGCTTGTGTAGCTATAAACTTCCCTCTTAGATGTGCTTTTGCTGCATCCCATAGGTTTTGGATCGTTGTGTTTTCATTGTCATTTGTCTCTAGGTATTTTTTGATTTCCTCTGATTTCTTTAGTGATCTCTTTGTTAGTAACGTATTGTTTAGCCTCCATGTGTTTGTGTTTTTTATGTTTTTTTCCGTGTAATTCATTTCTAATCTCATAGCGTTGTGGTCCGAAAAGATGCTTGATATGATTGCAATTTCCCTAAATTTACTGAGGCTTGATTTGTGACCCAAAATGTGACGTATCCTGGAGAATATTCCGTGTGCACTTGAGAAGAAAGTGTAATCTGCTGTTTTTGGATGGAATGTCCTATAAATTTCAATTAAATCTATCTGGTCTGTTGTGTCATTTAAAGCTTCTGTTTCCGTATTTATTTTCATTTTGGATGATCTGTCCATTGGTGTACGTGAGGTGTTAAAGTCCCCCACTATTGTTGTGTTACTGTCGATTTCCTCTTTTATAGCTGTTAGCAGTTGCCTTATGTATTGAGGTGCTTCTATGTTGGGTGTGTATATATTTATAATTGTTATATCTTCTTCTTGGATTGATCCCTTGATCATTATGTAGTGTCCTTCCTTGTCTCTTGTAACATTCTTTATTTTAAAGTCTATTTTATCTGATAGGAGTATAGCTACTCCAGCTTTCTTTTGATTTCCATTTGCATGGAATATCTTTTTCCATCCCCTCACTTTCAGTCTGTATGTGTCCCTGGGTCTGAAGTGGGTCTCTTTTAGACAGCATATAGACGGGTCTTGTTTTTGTATCCATTCAGCAAGCCTGTGTCTTTTGGTTGGAGCATTTAATCCATTCACATTTAAGGTAATTATCGATATGTATGTTCCTATGACCATCTTCTTAATTGTTTTGAGTTTGTTTTTGTAGGTCCTTTTCTTCTCTTGTGTTTCCCACCTAGATAAGTTCCTTTAGTATTTGTTGTAGAGCTAGTTTGGTGGTGCTGAATTCTCTTAGCTTTTGCTTGTCTGTAAAGCTTTTGACTTCTCCATCGAATCTGAATGAGATCCTTGCTGGGTGGAGTAATCTTGGTTGTAGGTTCTTCCCTTTCATCACTTTAAGTATATCATGCCACTCCCTTCTGGCTTGTAGTTTCTGCTGAGAAATCAGCTGTTAACCTTATGGGAGTTCCTTTGTATGTTATTTGTCATTTTTCCCTTGCTGCTTTCAATAATTTTTCTTTGTCTTTAACTTTTGCCAATTTGATTAGTATGTGTGTCTGCGTGTTTCTTCTTGGGTTTATCCTGTATGGGACTTGCTGCGCTTCCTGGACTTGGGTGGCTATTTCCTTTCCCATGTTAGAGAAGTTTTTGACTATAATCTCTTTAAATATTTTCTCTGGTCCTTTCTCTCTCCCTTCTCCTTCTGGGACCCGTATAATGCGAATGTTGTTGCATTTAATGTTGTCCCAGAGGTCTCTTACGTTGCTTTCAGTTCTTTTCATTCTTTTTTCTTTATTCTGTTCCGCAGCAGTGAATTCCACCATTCTGTCTTCCAGGTCACTTATCCGTTGTTCTGCATCAGTTATTCTGCTATTGATTCCTTCTAGTGTAGTTTTCATTGCAGTTATTGTATTGTTCATCTCTGTTTGTTCTTTAATTCTTCTAGGTCTTTGTTAAACATGTTTTGCATCTTCTTGATCTTTGCCTCCATTCTTTTTCCGAGGTCGTGGATCATCTTCATTATCATTATTCTGAATTCTTTTTCTGGAAGGTTGCCTAGCTCCACTTCATTTAGTTGTTTTTCTGGGGTTTTACCTTGTTCCTTCATCTGGAACATAGCCCTCTGCCTTTTCATCTTGTCTGTCTTTCTGTGAATGTGGTTTTTGTTCCACAGGCTGCAGGATTGTAGTTCTTCTTGCTTCTGCTCCAGTTTGATTCTTTTGCATGTAGCTGTCCAGCATGTAGCTGTCCAGTTTTCCCAGCATCATTTATTTAATAGGCTGTGTTTTTTCCCATTGTATATTCTTGGCTCCTTTGTCATAGATTAATTGCCCATATAAGTGTGGGTTCATTTCTGGGCTCTCTATTCTTTTCCTTTGATCTCTGTGTCTGTTTTTGTACCAGTACCATACTGTTTTGATGACAGTTGCTTTATAGTGTAGTTTGAAATCAGGAAGCTTGATACCTCCAGCTTTGTTCTTCTTTCTCAAGATTGTTTTGGCTGTTTGGGGTCTTTTGTGTTTCCGTACAAATTTTACAATTATTTGTTCCAGTTCTGTAAAATATGCTATTAGTATTTTGTTAGGAACTGAAGTGAATTTGTAGATTGTCTTGGGTAGTGTGGTCATTTTAACAGTATTTATTCTTCTAGTCCATGACCAAGGTATATCTTTGCATGTTGGTGTCATCTTCAGTTTTTTTCACAGTGTCTTATAGTTTTCTGATAAGTCTTTTACTTCCTTAGTTAGATTTATTCCTATTTTATTTTTTTTGATGTGGTCGTAAATGGAATTATCTTCTTAATTTCTCTTTCTGATAGCTCATTGTTAGTGTATAGAAATGCAACAGATTTCTATGTATTAATTTTGTGTCCTACTACTTTACCAGATTCGTTGATTAGCTATAGTAGTTTTTGTTAGTGTCTTGAGGATTTTCTATGTAGAGTATCATGTTATCTGCAGTGATAGTGTTACTTCTTCCTTTCCAATTTGATGCCTTTTATTTATCTTTCTTGTCTGATTGCTGTGACTAAGACTTCCAATACTATGTTGAATGGTGAGAGTAGACAACTTTGTCTTGTTCCTGATCTTTGAGGAAATGCTTTAACCATTGAGTATGCTGTTAGCTGTGGGCTTATCATATGTGGCCTTTATCATATTGAGGTGTGTTCTCTCTATACCCACTTTGTTGAGAGTTTTTATCGTAAATGGATGTTGAACTTTCTCAGAAGCTTTTTCTGCCTGTATCCACATGATCATATAATTTTTATTCTTCATCTTGGTAATGTGGCATATCACATTGATTGATTTGTGGATATCGAACCATCCTTGCATCGCTGGGATTAATCCCACTTGATCAAGGTGTATGATCCTTTTAATGTGTTGTTGAATACATTAATTGCTGAATACGTGCACTTTAAATGCTTTATAGCATTGACAGTTTTCTGTGCATGTGTGTCACTGTGTTAGGTGATGTGGGAGACACCATATATGTACCACATGTGAAGTATTCCAGTCAGTCTAAACCACAGGAGGCTTGAGAGACAAACAATCTTTTATTTTACCTGTAATTTTAACACACAAATACATTATAGAGGAAATTCAGCCTTGGTTATTCAGCTCTACAACTTGGCATCAGTATATTTTTAAGTTGAGTTACATAATGTACATAACTTTTCCTAAACATTTAGAGAGTCCAGATTTCCCCTGTGATAACTTTATGACATCTTACGGTTGAATTTTAGGGAGGTGAAGGTTCCAGGACATAAGGATCTTTGTCTCATTCCTAAACATATGGATACGTAAAGAGGTTTGATGTTATCCAGAACTCAGGCCCACTACATTCATGATTCTCTCAGAGTTTAGTTTAATCTCAGTTTTTAGAAGTTATTTTTCTTCCTTCTCTGCTCCTTTCTCCATACTTCCCCTTTTCCAGTGGAGGGTCACAGTTCATTTAGCTGAGAGGATCTGGCCTTCATGTGGGTGTCAGTAGTTCCTTTCTCCCCAGTCATGGGGTCCCTACCTTTGCTGTTCAGTGCTGCACAGGAACTCCTGATATGGTGGTACACAGTCGGTGTTGCATCATTGCTCCTCATTCTGTCCTAACTATGGCTTGTGATTTCTGAACCCACTCGTGACTTTTAGAATCTTATTACCATAGAACTCTTTCATCTAGTATTTCTTACTGGATATACTAGGCATACAACTTTTAAATAAAAATTACCTATATCTGAATATACTATGAATGTTTAGCCTTTTAATTTTTCCATATTATAAAATGTTTACCAGATGATTAGTCTGGGACTTGCTTTCCTAATTTATTTCCCTTACATAAGCATTTTTGCTGAATAAATAGAAATAAAATGAATTGCTAACTGCCCTGCTCTGATGTTTTTCTTCATATATATTGATGTACTCTCTGCAGGTCAATGAGACCTAATCCCAGAAGGTTTCATACTTCATCTTTCTGCTCTTTTTCATTTTTCCGTTGGTTAATAGGTTTCCTATTAACCAACTACTGAGCTCTTGAGCTAGTCCTATTGTTCTGCTTCTGGCTTCCCTCTCATCTCTCCATTATTCATTCTTTCATTATCCATCATCAATTCGGTATCTGTTAAAAGCCTGCTACTGTAGTTAGTCACATTCTAGGGCACTGGCACTACAGAGCTTAACCAGCTGTGTTTCTATCGTTGAGGA
The DNA here is from genome assembly GCF_026419965.1 of Kogia breviceps. Classification (NCBI taxonomy): domain Eukaryota; kingdom Metazoa; phylum Chordata; class Mammalia; order Artiodactyla; family Physeteridae; genus Kogia; species Kogia breviceps. The sequence continues at coordinate 116,012,733 of NC_081315.1, read as the reverse complement.
ATTTACATTGTAGGTGATAGAAACAGAAATTAGAGTATATAACTCCTAGAAAGTGTCCTAGAAGCCATAGTTTTAATGTATACATAGCATACTGGCAGGCACAGAGGACTGAGTTTGGAAAGGCTTTATATCAGATCTTTCTCATCTGTTTGTTCATTTTTAAAAGATTTTTTTAGGGAGGGCATAGGATACATTTTTTAAAATTTCATTGAAGTGTAGTTGATTTACAATGTTGTGTTTAATTTCTGCTGTACAGTAAAGTGACTCAGTTATACATCTATATGTTCTTTTTCATATTCTTTTCCATTATGGTTTATCACAGGATATTGAGTATAGTTCCCTGTGCTATACAATAGGACCTTGTTATTTATCCATCCTATATATAATAGTTTGTATTTGCTAATCCCAAACTCCCAGTCCTTCCCTCCCCCTTGGCAACCACAAGTCCGTTCTCTATATCTGTAAATCTGTTTTTGTTTCATAGATATGTTGTTCATTTGTGTCATATTTTAGATTCCACATACAAGTGATGTAAGGTGGTATTTGTCTTTCTCTTTCGGACTTAACTTTGCTTAGTATGATAATCTCTAGGTCCATCCATGTTGCTGCAAATGGCATTATTTCATTCCTTTTTATGGCTAATATTCCATTGTATGTATATACCATATCTTGTTTATCCATTCATCTGTTGATGGACATTTAGGTTGTTTTCATGTCTTGACTATTGCAGATAGTAGTGCTGTGAACATTGGGCTGCATATATCTTTTTGAATTACAGTTTTGTCTGGGTGTATGCCCAGGAGTGGGATTGCTGGATCATATGGCAACTCTATTTTTAGTTTTTGGAGGAACCTCTATACTACTTTCCATAGTGGTTGCACCAGTTTACATTTCCACCAACAGCATAAGAGGGTGCCTTTTCCTCTACACCCTCTCCAGCGTTTATTGCTTGTAGACTTTTTAATAAAGGGCATTCCAACTGGTGTGAGATGGTACCTCATTGTAGTTTTGATTTGTATTTTTCTAATAATTAGTGATGATGAACATCTTTTCATGTGTTTGTAGGGTATATAATTCTGGATTGCCAGGTGTTTTTCTTTTAGTACTTTAAAGATGTTGTTCCATGGTCTTCTTGTTTGCATTGTTTCTGATGAAAGTCTGATGTGATTCTTTTCCTTTTTCCCCTCTCTTTATAATGTTTCTTTTTTTTTCCTGCCTAAATTCAACATTTGCTCTTAATCTTTTTGGTTTTCAGCAGTTTTAGTATGAAGTTTATAGGTCTTTCAGTATATTTAGGTCGATTTCTTTCAGTTTAGAGTTCTTTTACTTTCTTGGGTTGGTAGTTTATTCTTTTATTGGTTTTCGACTCTTGACCATTATGTCTTCAAATATTTCTTTTGTCCTATTCTCTCTCCTCCTTCTGGGACTCCAGTTACACATATGTTAGACAATATAATATTTTCCTGCAGCCTAAAGATGCTCTGTTCTTCCACCCTTTTTTGTCTTTTCAGCTTAATTAATTTCTGTTACTTATTTTCAAGGTTACTGATTGCTTAGCTGTATCCAATATATTGATTTGCCCATAGGAAGAATTTTTAAACTGATAATTAAAAAATTCTATCATCATTTGGCTATCTTTTTTGTTTTTAGTATAGTGTACATCTCTCTGTTGAAATCCTTTATCTTTTTAGGCATGCTGTCCACTTTTGCACTAGATCTTTTAACATAGTAATTTTAATTATTTTAAAGTCCTGCCTGATGGTTCTAACCTCTGGGTCATTTCTGGATTTTGCTGTTTTTCTTAACAGTGGGTGTTTTTTCTTGTTCTTTTTGATGTTTCCTAATTTTTTTATTGAATGCTGGGTGTTGTGTCTGGAAGAACAGTAGAGATTGAGGTAAGTGGTATTTATGCTTTGGGCATTTATGCTTCTTCTGTCACACTGTTAGTGTAATGAGTTGAGTTAGCTTAATAAGTAGTTCAGCTGGGTTAGGGTTTCCTTATTGTATAGTTATTCTTAATGCACCACCCGCTTCACATTTCTCCAGTGGTGAGCTGTTTTCCTTGTGCTTAGTGTGGGATCTGGCCTGCTGGAGGGTTTTCCCCAGTGTTTCTACTCCGTCCTCAGCTTTTAGCATTCCCTATATGCCTGTACCACAGAAGGGGTCTCCTTCCAGGCTCTTGCCCCTCTCTCACAGCGGTAAACTACTGTTGCTTATTACTTAGTGCCAAGCTCATGATGGGGGAGCAGTGGTGGTTTTCAGTTCTGCTGGTCCAGCTTCAGTCTTAAGCAGGACCTATGCCTCTGGATCTTGGAGTGGGTCTTTCTCAGTGTTGCTTCCCCTCCCTGCATGGTAGCCACGCTCTCTTTGAACCTGGGAGGGCTTGGAGGGTGAGTTTTCTGCTTCCCGAGTGCAGATCCCTGGTTTATATTGGTTCAGGATCCTGGGCCAAGAGAGTTTCTTCCACCTCCTTTTGGCAGACCATACTTGCTTCTACCCCTCCCCCCAAACAGCAGACCCTGGGAGGCTAGGGGTCTGGTGGGGAGTGGTTTCCTGCCCTCCCCCATCAGCCTAAGGCTTTTGTTTTGGATGAGACAGTGTTGCAGGGAGTGGGCAGAGCTTTGTGCTTGTGCACCACCGAGGGAGCTCTCTCTCTGGTCTCCAGACCTGCTCTTCATGTTCCTTCTGCGTACCTCTTGTAGGCCTGCTTGTGAGTGAGCACAGAACTCCTCATGTCTGGGTTCCCAGTGATACTAACCTGTCACACTAGTCCACATTCAGCCTTGAAGAATTTTCAAAACGTTAAAGCTGTTTTCTTCTTCCTGCTTTTCTTGCAGCCATCTCTTCCTCCCAGGCTTTCCTAAAGGGAGATAATTCATGTGTCTTGACTTTTCTTGGTGGGACTTGTCACTCTTTGGAAGCAGCTCATGTTACTGCTTTAGGACCTCAGCTCTGTGATGGGCTCAAGAAAGTTTGATTTTATAGATTAGCTGGCCTTTCTGCTTGTTAGGTGGTGGTCTGTTGTGTAATCTCTGTTTTATTTTCAGTGAATTGTCTATCCTTACTCTACTTTTACTCTGTTGGGGTTGTTCATAGTTTTCTTATAAATTTGTATGAAATCAATAAATATTAATTCTATGCCATGAAACTATGTTTTCAGTATTTTTCCTTTATATTTAGATTGTAGTTTTGTTTGCATTTTTTATATGTTGAACCTATCTTTTTTTTTAACTTGAGATTTGTCATATCAATGTTAGAAAGTTATACTTAGTTCTATTTTCTTTTATCTTTTTCTATTTTTGGCCACGCCATGCGGCTTGCAGGATCTTAGTTCCCTGACCAGGGATCGAACCCTGGCCCATGGCAGTGAAAGTGTGGAGTCCCAACCACCGGACCGCCAGGGAATTCCCGATAGTTCTATTTTCTGTTAGTTTGGATTGTCTGTTTTTTATATCTAATTACTGATTCTTAAGTGTTTTACAAAACTTCAGAAGAACACACATAGATATTCTCATAAAATTTTAGGGGGCTCATGAATCTCAGAAGCCATTTTATGGGCTATAGATAATTCCAGATAGTTCAGACACTTAAGGGATTATTAAACTCAGATTGTGATGGCTACACTCCTTCCCTTCTTTCTTTCCTTCAATTCCTAAACACTTCTTTGGGGCCCTATTCAGAGTTGCGTCCTTTGAATTTGACACTTTTACCTACATAGAGGCTTTTTTCTTTCTTTCTTTTGTAGTGGGAAGGTGATTTGTTGTTTTTCAAGAAAAATTTATCTTGAGAAAATTTGGCAATTCTTCTGTAAATCTAAAACTATTACAGAGCGTTCTTATATATCCTTCACCCAGCTTCCTCTTAGCTTAATAACTTACATGATCATAGACCATTTCTCAAAACTGAGAAATTAAGCTTGGTACTTTATACTAAAGCACAAACTTATTTGGATTTCACAAGCTTTTCCACTATTATCCTTTCCTATTCTTGGATTCAATCCAAGATCCCTCACTGTATTTAGACTTAAATTATTTTTAACCATGATTCTGTAAAATGAAAATGCAGGCTCATGTGGTGTCTGTTATGCACAGGACTTTACCTTTTTTCCCCCTGTAATGGTGAAAAATGGAGTGTTGACTGCCACTGTACAATTGGTCACCCCACCTCCAGTCCTGTCTGCCTTTTATTCCATTTTATATTGTTATCAGAATCATCTTTCTAAAGTGTAGTCTAATCCTTTCCATTTTTTACTCTAAAATATATATTGATTTTTTTCCCCATTGTTTATAGAATTAAGGTAATTTGTGTTCAAGCTTCTCCATAGTTTGGTTCCAAGCTGCTTTTTAAAAAATTATTGTCCTTATGCCTTTTACCATAGTGTTTACTTCTTTTCTTTTTTTGATGCCATTGCTTGCCTTAGTCTCTGTGGCCTTAATGCCTTGCTCCCAATTTGTTTGTTCCTAATTAATGATTATACCTATTATTCTTCCTTTTATACAGATATTAGTCTATATTTTTATTGCTAGACAATCTGATAATTGGACAGTTTCATTCAAGGTTGTGAAAAAGAGGGATAGATAAACTAACATCTAGTGAATACTTATTGTAAGGGACATGTATGTGGGGCTTTGTGTCTTTTAAAATATTTGCTTTGATGGTTAGAATCTCAGGGGAAGTGGTCTTTTGTCCTGCTTTAGCTTCTAACCACCTCTCACTTGAATTACTTTGGTGGTTTCCTACTTGGTCTTTGCACTGAGTGCTTTGTGTATGTTGTCTAATTTTATTCACAGAGTAAACCTGTGAAGTATTTCAGAGATATTAACTAACTTGTTCATGAACTTATTGGACTCCATACTTAGGATTCCAGGTACATGAATTTCTAGAATTCATTTTCATATGCCTCTGGCTTTTACTTTCAGGAGTGTTCTTATTACAACTCAAGTACAATATAATTAAATTTACGGCCAGAAAGCTATTCTGGTTATATTAGTTTAAGACAGGGAAGTTTTCTTTTGAAAACTACTCATTTTTATTCTAAAGCTGGGTGGTGATAAAAGAATAAATGTAAATGCCTCCTTAATGCGATTGGTTTTTGGGAACCACCCTCTTTTGGGGAAAAGATTTCAGTTATATGCTTTCCTAAGTAAATGACTTCACCTCCCATTGAAAGTATGTATTTCTGTTTGTACTGGTTGATCCTGTGAGTTAATTTAGCATATACCTGGTGCCATACATGCTAGGCACTGTTGTAAACCACTGTGCATGTGGCAGTGAATTAGACAGTACAGATTCCTGCCTCATGGACCTTAATTTTTGGTCCTTACTACCATTGTTTATAAACTAGAATGACTATATAAATTATATTTTTTCTTTTATAACATGATATAGAATTTAAAAGTACAATTGAAGGAAGAAATATGTACACATACCCAGCTACTTCTGTTCTGGTGTTTATTCTCCTTTGATTTTCTCACAAAGTTGAACCTCAGATGAACATTAGGATACATGGGGAAACCAGTGTATACCTGATGTTCAGCTCAGAGTTTATGGTTAGTTGGTGATACAACGAGTTTCTTTGCCTGCTGCACCCTTATCAAGGTGACTTAGTGTTATGTGCTTTTCCTAACAAGCTCCTTCTCCCTGGTGGTCCAGGGATCGCCAGTGCAATTCAACTTCATTGTCATCGCAAAGACTTTTTTTTTTTTTTTTTTTTTTTTGCGTTACACGGGCCTCTCACTGTTGTTGGCCTCTCCCTGTTGTTGGCCTCTCCCGTTGCGGAGCACAGGCTCCGGACGCGCAGGCTCAGCGGCCATGGCTCACAGGCCCAGCCACTCCGCGGCATGTGGGATCTTCCCGGACCGGGGCACGAACCCGCGTCCCCTGCCTCGGCAGGTGGGCTCTCAACCACTGCGCCTCCAGGGAAGCCCCACAAAGACATTTTAAAAAAATATTTAATTTATTTATTTGTTTATTTATTTTGGTTGTGCCGGGTCTTAGTTGTGGCAGGCAGGCTCCTTTAGTTGCGGCTCATAGGCTCCTTAGTTGTGGCATGCGAACTCTTGGTTGTGGCATGCATGGGGCATCTAGTTCCCTGAGCAGGGATTGAACCCGGGCCCCCTGCATTGGGAGCTTGGAGTCCTAACCACTGCACCACCAGGGAAGTTCCACAGAGATGCTTGTTAGGTTTTCCAAGGGTGGGTTATGTGAGCTCACATGGTAGAGCTCATATCACAAATACAGATTGCGGGTGGAGGGGATGAAGATGTCGAGTGCAATGGTGTTTTCAGGGAATAGTAACCAAATCTCCATAGCTTTCTAGTGTGTGTTTTGAGTGGGGATGTGAAGATTAGGGGTTCTGTGTTGACTAGCATTATGTCTAAGAATGTAATTGTGAGTGCTGGCAGGGAATGGCACAGGTAGAGATGGAAGAGCAGAACTCTTAGCATGTGCAAAGCCTTTGGTAGTCCCTTCAGTAGCATTATTGCATTTAATTTTTGTTAAAACTCTGAGAAGTAGTTATAATTTTCCTCATTTTACTGATGAGGAAACAGATTCAGGGAGGTGAAGTTGTTTGTCCCAGGATAGTTCAGGTGTTTGACAAGTGCTGCCTCCTCTGGTCATAAGTGGAATTTCTTCCGTGTGATGCTCCGTATTACTTTGGAGAGACTCTTCTGAAATGAATTCTACCAGATATTGTTTCTTTAACATTCTTTACTGTCGACAAAAAATTAATCCATCTAAGAAAGAAATGGAAAACTTTATTCGAGTCAAATAGAGGATTTTTAACCCAGGAACAGGCCCTCAGCAAGCTCTGAGGACTGTTCTGCCCTTAAAGGTCAAAGCACAGTTATATAGGTTTTTGAGACAGAGGGCTGTACATTAAATGACGTAGATAGTTTGCACAATCCAGATCTGTGAGTACAAAGTGGGGGTTCTTGTGGCCCCTTGCAAGATCATGAAGGAATGTTATCTTTTTTTTTTTTTTGCTGTACGCGGGCCTCTCACTGCTGTGGCCTCTCCTGTTGTGGAGCACAGGCTCCGGATGTGCAGGCTCAGCGGCCATGGCTCACCGGCCTAGCCACTCCGTGGCATGTGGGATCTTCCCGGACTGGGACACGAACCTGTGTCCCCTGCATCGGCAGGTGGACTCTCAACCACTGAGCCACCAGGGAAGCCCTGTTATCTTTTTATAAAAATTAATTAATTAATATATTTATTTTTGGCTGCATTGGGTCTTCGTTGCTGCGCGAGGGCTTTCTCTAGTTGCGGCGAGTGGGGGCTACTCTTCGCTGTAATGCACAAGCTTCTCATTGTGGTGGCTTCTCTTGTCACAGAGAATAGGCTATAGGCACGCGGGCTTCAGTCGTTGTGGCTTGCGGGCTCTAGAGCGCAGGCTCAGTAGTTGTGGCACATGGACTTAGTTGCTCTGTGGCATGTGGGATCTTCCCAGACCAGGGCTTGAACCCGTGTCCCCTGCATTGGCAGGCGGATTTTTAACCACTGCGCCAACCAGGGAAATCCCCAAGAAGGAATGTTATCTTTTAAGTAGTTGTCTTGTTGATGCTAGGAGAACATTGCTCTTTATGATTGAACATGAATTTCTGTCAGTGGGGAAGGTTAGGCCAATGCATAATGCAGATACACAATGCTCAGTAGAGGGGAGAGAGGTCAGAGGGCAGTGAAAATTTTTCATGTTTAAATTTTCCTTGATTTGCCTTATAATATGAAATTTTATCATTATTAAGATATGGAATTGATTTTCACTGTCCAAGAAAAAATATTTTTAGTGTGGTCTACAGTGGGTATTTTAGGATTATGGGTATTTTGGTTCTGTCATCTCTGGATTGTCTTATTTCTCTTTTGATCTGTCTTATGTAGTATAATTGGTATAGGCAGTGTGGTCATTTAAATAAATACTTAAATTCTCAGTATTTTGTCAGAGCATCTTTATTTTCTCAGTATGCTTCAGTTGGCACATTTTTATCCAAGAAGATAGAAGACACTGGGAAATACTGAGGGTTTTTTATTTAAGTTTTTTCCTAACCCTTGAATGGTCACTAGATGGCCTGCTGGTATTGCATTTTAACTTGGTGGGGTATGACATAAAGAAGTAGGCTTCTTGCTAATGTTTTTAATCTAAAGTGATATTTTAAATACTGTTTTTAAATCTACTAGGAACTCTACATTTAGTAGTGCTATAAATTATTTAAAGGTTTGTCTTCTTATGAAATGGTGGTTTAGTGCTCTAAATGGGTTTTATACTGCGTGTAAAACCAGACTTTGCAGCAGCTCAGTTTTAAAGTGATGCCAGTATGTCATTGGTGTTCATGCTTTGGATGCATGTAGCTTAGATAATAGAAATTTAATAGTTTCATAAAAATATGATTGAGCCCTAGTGTTCAAATCTGTTGAGATTTGGCTCAAGAAAAAGTTCAGAAAATACTTAAAGGAAAAATTTACAATGTGAAGTCACTGTGTTTATTAACTCGTTCACAGTTCTTTAGGAAGATTAAAAAGAGAAGGCAAGAACTACTATTTTCAGGTAGTGAATGTTGTTTGTTCTGCCGGCCAGTTTCCAGGAAAAAAACAAACAATATTCTCTTTGAACAAAGATATGGATACAACATATGTTATGTCTTAGATTGTATTTAGTCAGTCAAGCAAAAAAAAAAAGAAAAAAGTTTTGAGTATCCATGGTACATTTTAAAATTAAATTTTAAAATCTTTCTAGACCTACCTCATTAATGGTAGCATGTAAATTGTTTATTGACCCCCTACTCAGGAGAACTCTTAGGAGCACCCCTGCTTCCTCTCTACCCTTAAATACTTGGTGACTATGGAACTCTTAAAACTGGAAGTAAGGGGTTAGGTACATGAACACTTGTTCCTGACCTGGCTTGTGATCTATTTTTGTTTTAAAGGAAATTTCCTGAAATAAAGGGTTTTATTTGTACAGGTTTCAGAAGAACACATTATTTTCTAACAGCTGACTATGTCTCTGGGAATCCGAATGAATCCCAACTAAAATGGGTAGCTTATGTGGCAGGGACTTCATGTTCTGTTGTCCAGATCTCTTGTCTCACTTTGAGGTGGTTTTGACTCTTTTAAATGTTCGGTAGTGGTTTTAGAAACGAAAAATATTTGTCAGTAGAATGTGCTAGGAACTGGCTGTGTCTGCATTTAAAAAACTTTCTGTCTTCCTGATAGTTTTTTTCTCTCTATATGTCCAATCCACAGAGAACTCGCTTCCTCTGAGTATGTGTTCCATGTTCCTGTTGGCTCCTGCTATGTTTATGTGAATTCCACAAGTGCTCATGTTATGTACCTTTTTAGAAGAGAAAAACAGTTAACAACCTCTTGAACCTTTATTTTGCCATTGGCTAGATATCAGAAGAATTTTATATCTAAGTTGTGAGGTTAAAATTCAGTTTAAAATAATTGCAGGGTGTGACTTTTGAAAAGGGAAGAATTTTGTGACATGCCTGTAATGAAAACAATTTTATACTTAAATAATTTTAATAAAATTTTAATTATAAATATTAAACAGTAAAATTTTATGTAATTTAAAATTATTTTCTCAAACAACTTCCTTCCTTTTTGAAAAGAAAGTGATTATAGGGGAATTCCCTGGCGGTCCAGTTGTTTGGACTCCACACTTCCACTGCAGGGGGCACGGGTTTGAACCCTGGTCGGGGAACAAAGAATCCTGCAAGCCATGTGCCATGACCAATAAAAATTAAAAAAAAAAAAAAAGTGATTATAGCCTCTATGTTCATGCATACAAAGCAAGCAGCGCATTACTAACAATGCATTCATCCTAAAGCTATGGCATTATTACTGTACAGAACATTAAAAAAATAATTTGGTTGGATTTATAATGTAGATGCCACTCTTTCATGATCAAACTAGTTCTCTTGGATTTGCTCACAAACTGTTTGTACATTTGTTTTTTTAACTTAGGGTGTGGTTGGAAGGAAATAGACACGATATATAGAAACATTTGTTGGTTCTCAGTTCTTACTTTGAACAGAGTCTCTTCAGAGGGAGCAGATTCACATACCTGAGTGTACACGCCAGTGTCCTGGCGTTCTACAGAAGGGGGGATTCCAGGGTGGAGGCAAGGGGGAGACACACCCGGCCTTGTGCTGGGAGCATTACAGTGGGCTGTGTGCACTGCTGCTATCCATTAGTATCTGTGAGCTGACTCTAATGATGATGGCTTAGGAAACCAGCTAAAAATGCCCTGTTGCGTGCAACAGAGATCAAAAGATTTAGTCTGTAGTCTGTCCCTCCAAGACTGTTGACAGTTATTAGTGGTAAATGGGGTGGTGGGGGAGAGCAGTCAACACCCATCACAAAAAAGGCATCTCATCCTTACAAAATAATATAGGCTTCAGAGATGGCAAAGAAAGCTTTATGTAGAGTTGTTTGTATCAGTGAAATTCTTCTCTTCCCTGGAGTTCCCATCTCATTTATTCCCAGACTGTGATTCTAGTTTTCAAAGTTCTGAGGGGTCTCAAGTGGTGGAAGTGGAGGTTTTCAATTTATTCACAGTGACGGAGTTTGAGAAAGTTGGTTAAAAATCGTTCACTTGTTATTAATCGAAATGTTTAGATGTAACTGACATGTTGAATATCTTTACTTTTTTGTCTAGGACTTTATTAACACAGAAAGATCACACGCTGACCAGAAACCCTTGGAATTGTAAATGTTTAATAAAATCATGAAAGTAAGCTAAGAACAATTTATGTGGCAAAATGTTTCATAACTTAGTTTTATGGGAAAAACAGTAAAGGTTTTTCTTTTTTTTTTTTTTTTTTTTGCGGTATGCGGGCCTCTCACTGTTGCGGCCTCTCCCGTTGCGGAGCACAGGCTCCGGACGCGCAGGCCTAGCGGCCATGGCTCACGGGCTTAGTTGCTCCGCGGCATGTGGGATCTTCCCGGACCAGGGCACGAACCCGTGTCTCCTGCATCGGCAGGCGGACTCCCAACCACTGCGCCACCAGGGAAGCCCAAGGTTTTTCTTTTAATTTTAATTTTTAAAAATTTGGTTTTTATTTGGAGGAGAATAGTGTTGGGACCTGAGTTAGAATCCCAGTTTCAACACTTTTCAGTTAACTGTACGACCTTGGAAAAAATAACCTGATTTCTCTGGCTTCAATTCTCTCATCTGTGAGACGGGAGATAAAAATAGTACCTGTCTTAGAATTGTACTGAGGATTCTATTAATAAATGTAGAGTGCTTAGAACAGTTCCTGGCATGTAGCAAGCACACTATAACTATTATTTATTGAGTATTTATTTGTGTGGTAAGCATGTTGGAACACAGTACAACAGGGATTTGGGGCAAGTTATTAACCTCTCCTGAGCCTTAATTTCCTCATCTGTAAAAGGAGGATAGCAATAGTTTCTTCTACTTTCATAGGTAGGATTGCATGAAAATTAAATGAATTAATTCACGTGAAGCCCTTAGAACATTGCTGGTATTGCTGTTAGCATCCAGTAAATGTGAGCCCCGCAGTTTATATACTTTAAGTCATTTGTCACAGCAGCCCTGTAACTATACACACATACACACACACTTTTTGGTGGCAGTGTTGTTAAACAGCTGAGATGGAGACAAAGTGAGGAATGTTAGATAACCTGCTCAAGGTTGCACTGTTAGAATGTGAACTCAGGTCTGAAGTACAAAAATCAGAAATAACTGACCTATAGACCTGTGTTGCTTTCTTGTAGCTCTTTTTGGTTTTGAAAATGTTGTGTCTCTAATGTTTTTTGATTAATGCAGATAATTTAATTTCAAGTGTGTTTTGTGAAACTTTACCATACTCTTTCTCACAAAAGCCCTGATGAATGCCTGACTTTTTGTGTAATTTAATTTAGCATTTGTTCCTAGTGTGGAGGACTTAAATTCTTTATTTTACAAAAATGTGTGTTCCTCAAGGTACCTTTCAGAGCTTTACATGTCCAAGAAGCTAATTGAACATATGGGGAGTGTGTGCAGTTCACTTAATGCACATCAGACTGTTCTGGGAAAAGTTGATCCTGAATTTTTGTTTTCTGGTTGATGGAGGAATAGCCTTTGTAAAAAATGCTGAAACTACCAGTTGCCCTGTAATGCCCATGGGTGAAAAACGCCTGGAGGGGAATATACAGAAATGACAATAATAGCCATATATATAGGGTGATGGGTTTTTCTCCTTTCCATATTCTCTTTATTGCTGTTTTTTTTTTATACTATCTTTATTGCTGTTTTATAATTTAAAATAAATGTATTAAAAATAATTCCTGGAGCTAGAAGGTACAGAATGGACTACCTTAAGCTATTTCTCTTGCTAGATTTAAAAAAGAGTCTTTACGAGGTTGTACAGTATTTACATCTACAAAGAGAAAATTGAGGCAGCTGGTGGAAGCTGTCTCTCTTCCTTCATCGTTATTCTTTGCTGCCCTCATGTAGTGTTTACCATTAGTAAATACAATAAATAGCCTTCTGCTGTGGGTACCTACTGCAGGCTTAATTGCAGAAGGAGGTCTGGAAGGTTTATGAATTGCCCTGTGCTGTGCAGAGTTTGTGCTTAACGCATACTTTCTACTTTCCTGTGAGTAGTGGGATGCTCAAAAGGACAAAGGGCCTCCAGAGAGCTAGCTGAACGTGGTATGGTAGGAAGCAGCGCTTCTTCTTCTTCTTTTTTTTTTTTTTTTTGCGGTACATGGGCCTCTCAATGTTGTGGCCTCTCCTGTTGCGGAGCACAGGCTCCGGACGTGCAGGCTCAGCGGCCATGGCTCACGGGCCCAGCCGCTCCGCGGCACGTGGGATCTTCCCAGACCGGGGCACGAACCCGTGTCCCCTGCATCGGCAGGTGGACTCTCAACCACTGCGCCACCAGGGAAGCCCAGCGCTTCTTTATTTGTGTCTTTTAATTTTATTCTTTCTTTCTTTTTTCCTTCATGTTTACTCTTCTTATTCATTCTTGGGTTTTTCATGAGAAAGATCAGAGGCCTTAAATTTACTGGTAGGAGCAGCTTGATTTTGGTACATGATTTAGCCAGTGCTGTTCCATCTTTGAGGGAACAGAGTATCAGAAAAGTGTAGTAGAATAATTCTTTCTAGATTCTCAGAACCCATACGGACTGTTTGAGTGGTGGCACTCCGGCTTTCATGAGATTGTCTAGCTCTGAGACACATATCTGACTCTGCTTTTTTCCACTACTGAAGATATTAATGAAAGTCCAAATGTAAGTTGAAGTTTCTTCCCAGACTTTTTCCTCGGTAAAAGTAGTAGGTATTGTCCTTAAACCCCTGGTTCTTCCATTAATATTCATTTTGAATTACTTTTTCTGTTGTTATGCATTTTTAAAAATGGGTTTTATTCTTTAGAGCAGTTTCAGGTTCACAGCAAAACTTGAGTGGAAAGTATAGAGAGTGAACTCCCATGGCTCCCGCCTCTGCCACACACAGCTTATCCTGCTACCAGTATCCCTCACCAGAGTGGTACCTTTGTTATAATTGATGAACCTACATTGATACATTGTTTTCATCCATAGTTCATAGTTTACATTAGCATTGAATCTTCTGTGGGTTTTGACAAATGTGTAATGACATTTATACACCATTGTAGTATCATAGAGAATAGTTGCACTGCCCTAGAAAATCCCCTGTGTTTTTCCTATTCATCCCTTCTCCCCTCCCCTGTAACCCTGGGCAACCGCTGATGTTTTTACTGTCTCCATAGTTTTGCCTTTTCAGAATGCCACATCGTTGAAATCATACAATATATAGCGTTTTCAAATGGGCTTCTTTTACTTAGTAGTCTGCATTTAAGTTTTCTCCATGTCTTTTCATGGCTCGATAGCTCATTTCTTCTTAGTGCTGAATAATTAATATTCCATTGTCTGGATGTACCATAGTTTATCCATTCATCTACTAAAGGACTTCTTGGTTGTTTTCAAGTTTTAGCAATTATGAGTAAGGCTCCTCTAAACATCTGTGTGCAGGTGGATGTAAGTTTTCACCTCATTTGGGTAAATACCAAGGAGCATGATGGCTGGATCATTTGGTGAGAGTACGTTTAGCTTTGTGAGAAATCACCAGATTGTCTTCTAAAGCAGCTGTACCGTTTCGCATTCACACCACCAGTGAACGAGAGTTCCTGTTGCTCCGCATCCTTGTCAGCATTCGATGTGGTCGGTGTTTTGGATTTTGGTCATTCTAATAAGTATATTCTAATAGTGGTATCTCATTGTTGTTTTAAATTGCATTTCCTTGATGATATATGATGTAGAGTATCATTTCATATACTTATTTGTCATCCATGTATCTTTTTTGTGAGTTGTCTGTTCAGGTCTCTGGCCCATTTTCTAATAGGCTTCTTTTCTTACTGTTGAGTTTTAAGAGTTCTTTGTATATTTTGGGTAACAGTCCTTTTTCAGATATGCCTTTTCCAGATATTTTGTCTCAGTCTGTGGCTTGTCTTCTCATTCTCTTGAGAATTAATTTATTTTGCATAAGAAATTATTGCTTGGATACATATGGAAAACCCTTAATCAGTGCCAGTTTTATATGCTTATAGAGATTACTTGATTGATTTGACTGGAAAATTTTAAAGTAATTAAACACAGTAGGATTTCCCTGGTGGTCCAGTGGTTAAGACTACCCTTCATATGTATAGCTGATTCACTTTGTTATACAGCAGAAATGAACACACCATTGTAAAGCAATTATACTCCAATAAAGATGTTAAAAAAAAAAAAAAAAAAAGACTCTGCTCTTCCACTGCAGGGGGCGCCAGTTTGATTCCTGGTCAGGGAACTAAGATCCTGCATTCTGTGCAGTGCGGCCAAAAAAGAAAAAAGAAAAACAAGGAAAACCCCCCAAAACACATTTACTAATTATTCCTAGGTGTATGACAAGTGTGAATAGGCCTTGTAAAGATCCCTGGATGAGCAGTGTATAAGAGCAGTATATAAGTTTGTGGTAATTACAAACAGATACTTGTGAGACAAATGAGAAAAAGCACTGTCCCAGTGTGATATAAATGAATACTAGGAGTTTGGTTAAAATTTCCAGACTACATTTCGTAAGACATCAGAGAGTGCTGTTTCTCAAACTGCGGTGGTGGGAGTAGAGCTGACGTGCTCTGGAATACTGTGTTACATGACTAAGAAGGTGGCTTTAGTGACAATGGTGACAGAGATGCATGTGGAAGCTGGAATGAAATGGTTTTATAATATGTTACAGAAAATAATGATTATGTTTAGAGTGCTTTTTTTGTTTATTTCCAAATTATTTTTATCATTACCCCTTACTTGAGGTCACCTCGTCTTTGCAGTTGCATGATCGTGACTTATATGGCACATTCCAGGGATTTCTGTCTCACTAGATAGTGGGAGATTATGATTAATGAAGTCTTGCATGCGGGATGCTACCTGCCTGCAAGTAGACCAACTATCACTACGAAAATTGATTGGGAGGTACAGCATTAAATCCCTCTCTTACACTTCATTTCTTAAGTCTCATTTTGAAATGTTAATTTTCTTTATTAAGATACCCTTTGGAGAAAGCTAAATTGTTGAATCAAACATTTAACTGTACTTTTGTGGATGTATAGGATATTGTACCTGTGGATGCCTCTTATGAAGTGAAAGAACTGTATGTGCCAGAAAATAAACTTCATTTGGCAAAAACAGATGCAGAAACATTACCAGCATTGAAAATTAACAAAGTGAGTGCTTTGTTCCTTTTCCTACTTAGTGATTTAACCTTATGTATAGTTGTTAGTCTATAGAATTTGTGATTTTATTTTTGTGTTTGAGGGTGTGGCTGATAGTGGTAGTTGTGTATATCACGATTCCCAGGGATGGGAAATATGTTTCATTTGTAAAACCATATTTCCAAATTACCATGGCTTTGATTTCATTTTAGTCATAATATTTATTTATTTATTATGAAATATCAAAGAACAAAGATTATGTAAGATTTTTAGGCTTATCAGAAGGAATGGGTTCTAAAAGGTTAAAAACCTTTAATAATTAAATAATTAAAATGAACATTTTTTTCCTTTAAACATGTTTCCTAATCCCTTGTCAAAACCCTGACTTTCCCTTTCTTATATTGTGAAGAATAATTCTGTTGTGCATCTTAGCTCTAATAATAGCATTAAGTGCTTTTCCCAATAAAAAACTGCTTAGTTAAACTAGATATGACAATGGCGACTATAATTTATCACTTTCAAATCTTAGAGAATTTTAAATTGTGTCATTCAGATAGACTTTGAAAATGAAGAGATTTAGGGATAAGAACGTGGACCAGGACTAGAATTTCCCAGCCTTTCTTTTAATATAGTAAAAATCCCGGATACCCAGGGAGATGCCAAATGTGCAAGTAAGGAGAAAGAAAAATAAACGCCCAACCCTTCTGAGGTCGGAGGAAGACTCTTCAAAGACTTAACTCATATTCCTGATAGGAGTACATTATCTAGGTGATTTGTGTGATTGGGTTTCTGACCAGAAGCTAAGACATGCTGCAGGGGAGCAGAGAGAGGGAGAGTTGGAGAGCAGAGCCACTCAAAGCTGACTTTGCAAAGGAACAACAGAACAGATTTTGTCACTGGCAGACCATGCATCAAATGAACGAACACACACACACACACACACACACACACACACACACACACACACACACACGGCAGGGACGAGGGAAGGGGAGAGAGGGAGAGAGAAAACGAAACTGAGAATGAATGCATATGAATCCCGCTCATTTAGACTCTATAACCCAGAAAAACAGCTGCTTTTTCTAAATGTGATCTTTTTTTCAGTACGGTGGTTTGTTCTTTGCACAGCAGTACGCAAAATAATTAATTTAAAAAATTAGGTTACATCATATAATGTATGCTAGGCTGCCATAACAAATACCATACCCTGGATGGTTTAAACAACAGGAATTTATTTTCCCATAGTTCAGTAAGTTAGAAAGTCCAAGATCCAGGTGCTGGCTGATTTGGTTCCTGGCGAGGCTCCCTTGCTGACTTGCTGTGAGACGCCTTCTCACCTTATCCTCTACAGGGTGTCCGTGGGAGCTCTGGTGTCTCTTTCTCTTATGAGGGCACCAGACCTATTGGGTTGGGACCCACCCTTATGACCTCATTTATTCTTTATCACCTCTTCAGGGCCCTTTCTTCAAGTACATTTACATTGGGGGTTAGGGCTTCAACATATTTTCAGGGGGACATAAACATTCAGTCCATAATAGATACCATCTAGAATTAGATTCCAATAGAGAAGAATAGTGGCCACTGTCAAAGGTTTAGGAAAAATTAGTAAGAGGAGAACTTGAAAGTGCAACAATTTGGTGCAGGAATATAAATTTTTCCTGTGAATTGAAGGAGGGGAATGCTTTACCATTATTTGATTTTTCAGTGGAACATGCCAACCTAATACTTTGGGAATACATGGTAAGTCACATCATAATGCACACCTCTTGGCCAGGTGCTTTATCTTTTCTCATATGAGAATCACTGTGCGCTCGCTCTCTCTCTCTCTCTCTCTCTCTCTATATATATATATATATATACACACACACACACACACACGTGCGCGCGCGCACACACACACAGTTAAAAAATGAGCATATCCAGATTGTGTTAATTCATCAATTCTTTAATATTCTGATGGGATCTGCCAGAAATCTTAAAGTTCAAGAAATAATATAGTGTTTGTAAAATGAAGGGTACTCTGTCATTGGTGAGGGATTTTTTTTGGTAAATATTTTAATCTAAAGTTTGTTTTAGTTCAAGGACAGTGGTTGTCAGAGTGTAGTTTCCAGACCATCATTGTTAGCATTTTCTGAGCACCTGTTAAAAATACAAATCCTTGTGCCACAGCAAACCAGCGAAATCAGAAACTGGGGGGGTGGAGAAGTCTTCATTTAACAAGCGTTCCAGAGGTTTCCTAATACATACTAAAGTTTGAGGACCACTGGTTTAGGAGATGCTATTCTTACTAGAAACGTTGGGAAGCCTAATGTTATTCAGATTTATTAAGAAAAATACATACTTTCCTAGTGCCCTTATTGTTGATTAGATTTGTAAAATCTATAAACATTCTTGAGAAGTTCGTTTCCATTGCTTTCAAAATTAAACTACAAAAAGCCATTAATGCTTTTGTTCGTAAGTACATGAAATAGAGCATTTTTCTTTACTGTCTCATTTACCAGGTGGATATGCAGTGGGTGCAGGTTTTGGCAGAAGGTTGGGCAACCCCGCTGAATGGCTTTATGAGAGAGAGGGAGTACTTGCAGTGTCTTCATTTCGATTGTCTTCTGGATGGTAAGACATTTAAAAATATTCAAATACATTGAGTATGGAAAAGGAAGCACACAGTTGCAAGGATTTGTCACTATTTGTAGAGAGTACTGGTAACATCTTAATGGAGATAGCACTTAAAGACTAAATTATAGCAGTACTGAATATTTTAAATGTATCACGAGATCTTTCCACTTTTAGTTTTCTTGATTGTGACTTATTGCAGGGGGAGAAGGACAACCTGGGGGTTAGGGCTGAAAATGGATTTAAAAAACAAATACAGTTTCCCTATGCCGTATCCACCTGATCACGGTAAAAGGCCTCTCCCCAGGAAGTGTACATACTTACTAATTGTACTATGCTGAAGCCCGTGCTTGCTTAAGCCAGGTGTTCTAACAAGGAATCAGGGAGTCCCAAGTTAAGGAGTCCTGAAATAGGTGGTTAAAAGGATAGTTCCTCCTACTCTTTTAAAACACGAAAAAAAAAAATTGCCAAAGAAATTGATATTTAGGGTATTGTAATTACACTCCAGCTACCTTAAACTTTGTGTACTGTTGGTAAGATTAATTTACTACAATAAAGAAAATATTGCTAAATGTTAAAGAACTATGCCGTATGATCCAGCAGTTCCACTTCTGGGTATTTACGTGAAGAAAACAAAAACACTAACTAGAGAAGATATATGTTCCCATATGTTCATTGCAGCATTATTTACAATTGCCACGATATGGAAGCAACCTAAGTGCCCATCAATAGGTGAATGGATAAAGAAGATGTGGTGTGTGTGTGTATATATATATATATATACACACACACATACATACATACTATGGAATACTATGCAGCCATAAAAAACAATGAACTTTTGCCATTTGCTGCAACATGGATGGGCCTGAAGGGTATTATGCTAAGTGAAATAAGTCAGAGAAAGACGGATACCATATGATTTCACTTATATGTGGAATTTAAAAAACAAAACAGAAGAACAAACAAAACAAAAACAGACTTGTAGATACAGTGAACAAACTGGTGGTTGCCAGAAGGGGGTGGGGGTAGGCTAAATAGATGGAGGGGATTGATTAAGAGGGATTAAGAGTATAAACTTCCAGTTATAAAATAAATAAGTCACAGGTATATAATATACAGCATAAGGAATAATATGGTAATAATTTTGTATGGTGACAGATGGTTACTAGACTTATCATGGTGATCATTTCTTAATATGTTTAAATGTTGAATCATTATGCTTTACGTCTGAAACGAACATAATATTGTACGTCAACTATAATACTTCAATTTTTTAAAAAAGTCATAGAACCCTGCAGAGTTGCGACCACGTTCTTCTGTGTTATAACTTCTTTTGACTGGGGAGTAAAAGAGATACTAGAAAATGTAATTCCTACTCATGGTTCTGAAGAACCTTTAACATAAGAATTAAATTTTACTTCTTGATTTTCTTCCTTGGAAGTAATGGTGAAGTCTTTGTGGACTGCCTCCTTAGTAATGACTTAGTCTTGGGTGTGGTGTAAATGTACCTATTAATTTTCTATTTTGGACTCCACCTTACGGTGGTAATTTTAAAACAGCCAAACTGTTATCATTGATTTTGTTGACGTCTTTTGCCCAAAGAAGGCATGCCGTGATTTCCCAAAAAGTGTGGTTTCTCTTTGATACGTAAATAATATCCACATATGAATTTGAGAGTGTGTTTTATTTTTCTAACTTGCACATGACGAATAGGAAAGAAAGAAACACTTTCAGAGCTTGAAAGGTTGGGAACTGAGAATGTGCCTTTGGTCTCACTGGCAACATACTTTGGTTTAAGTGGCGCCACTGATTATTTACTACCTTTGTTTCTTGACCGGTGATAGCTGGCATCAGTTCCATTCTGATTAAAAAACAAAAAACAAAAAACTTTTTGAGTGTTTTCGTCTTCCTCTCTCAAGGATATCCAGGTATACCAGGTATACTCAAGTTACTCAACCAACTTGCCACTCAAAATGTAGTTATTGGCAGTATCAGTTATAATATTTTTCCTGTAAAGGCCCTGAAGCATAATTCTTTGTCATACTCATATATTTTGGGTGACGTTAGACTTAACCGGCTGATTCTTCCTCATTCAACAGTTTCTTAAACTTCTGTGATTCTTCCCCCTAAAGACAGTTTCATGAGTGGTTGTGAGGAGTGTTGCTGCACACAGCGTTGATGTCCTTCATTTTTGCTGTTTTGTTTTGTTTTCAACTCTGGGTTTGTTGCTTGTTCTCTCCCTGCTTTTCTGTGCCAGGTACCAGTGGAACACTGTCACTGGAGCAATAAATCTTTTATTATTTGAAGAGTGTCTACTGAAGTGTGAAAGGTAGATGTGAGGCCCGCTGAGTAATGCAGGCTGTGTGCTTTGTGTTCTTTTGTGCCCTGCAGGGGGTGTCATTAACTTGTCAGTACCAATAGTCCTGACCGCTACTCAGGAAGATAAGGAGAGGCTGGACGGCTGCACGGCTTTTGCTCTGATGTTCGAGGGCCGCCGCGTGGCTATTCTTCGCAATCCGGAGTTTTTTGAGCACAGGAAGGAGGAGCGCTGTGCCAGGCAGTGGGGAACAACATGCAAGAACCACCCCTACATCAAGGTCCTGAGTAAACCTTGCCGCATTTTATCTTGATTTGCCAATAATGTTTGTGCTGAAATGTGAGGCATTTACCTGTGTATCAACTATGCCACTGGAACTGTTAATATTTTGCAGAATCAAGGCTGGAGCTTAGTGTGATGAGCACGTGGTCTTGTTGTTTGGTCCACATAAATATTCGGCAAATATGTTTTAAACATCTACTGTATACCAGGCACAGAGCTAGCTGCTAGTGCTGGGTAGTTAGGGCTGATGTGCACAGCAGGGGCAATCTTTATATGCTTGGAGCATGCTGTCTGGTGGTGGGCACAGACACTGATCTTGCACTTACAGGTAGGATGTGATGGCAGGGTGCTATGGGAGCCCATGCTGGGTGATTTTATCCAATGTGGGCTTTTAATTGAACATTGTGTTTCCAGTATGAAAGCAGTGAAATTTTTAATTAGTCTCCCCAAAGGGCCTCATGTATTTTATGTATTGTATGTGAAATGTTATCAATGAAGTCACATTTCTGTCATTTGATTTAAAGTAGACTTTGAACTTTAAGAGAAACTTAAGCGAAGGACTGCCCTGGCAATCCAGTAGTTAGACTCAGCACTTTCACTGCCGGGGCCTTGATTGGACCCCTGGTCGGGGAACTAAGATCCTGCAAGCTGCATAGGGCAGCCAAAAAAAAAAAAAAAGGCAAGAAACTAAGTGAAATTTTAGTAGCTTTACCTAGAAACTTTATATTGCATCTGTTTAGATCATGGAAGTGTGTTAAATTTCATTTCATTGTCTTATGTAGGACAAAAAAGTGATAAACTTAGAAAACAGGCAAATATATTGTTTTATAAAATAAGGAGGTTGAACTAATGGTATCAGACATTCCTTCAGCATTAAAATTCTACAGTTATTAATAACAAATAACGTAGTTTACAAACCATGCTCATGTAAATTTTTTGAACCACATAGCAGACCTATAGGATGGGTGGCATTTCCATCTTACACATGGAGAAATTGAGACTTTATGGGGGATATATGTTCTTGGCCACAGTTATGCGGCTTATGGTTGAGATGAGGGTCTGATGTGAATCCAAGACCTTAGGCTTTAAAGCCATCTCCCATAATCCTTAGCAGAAAGTCATTATTGGTTTATGTAGAACTTCATGTACTATGTAATCCCTACCACTAGAGAGTACTTGTTATATGAATTCCTTGGAGGAGACATTTTTAAATCACTGAACATATGTGAATGCTGTTTATATTGTGTGCCACATTTTTTTTTTTTTTTTTTTGGTGGTACGCGGGCCTCTCACCGTTGTGGCCTCTCCCGTTGCGGAACACAGGCTCTGGACGCACAGGCTCAGCGGCCATGGCTCACGGGCCCAGCCGCTCCGCAGCATGTGGGATCCTCCCGGACCGGGGCACAAACCCATGTCCCCTGCATTGGCAGGCGGACTCTCAACCACTGCGCCACCAGGGAAGCCCTGTGTGCCACTTTTATTTAGAGCAGTCTGTAAGACTTCTTGGGTTAGTTAGTACTCGGTGTGCAGCCTTGAGGAACCAGTAGGATTTGGATAGGAGGGAACTGTAAGAAACAGCTTCCCAGGTTTCTGGAGCAGGCGGAGCACAGACTCGGTGCGTTTGGCAGAGAGTTGCTGGTCGAGTGAGAGAGAGGACCTTGGGCTTCAGTTCCTACTCCAAGGTGTTAAAATTTTGTTCAGTCATAATAACAATTTACCTGTCTTTATGCTTTTCAACTGCGTTTCTGCTTTTCAGTCCTTACAGTGACCCGTAGAAGTAGACGAGGTTATTTTCTTTATTCTGAGGAGTCTTAGAGTGGGTTCATCTTGCCCAGAGCTGCAGAGGTACCTGTGAGGTGACAGGATTATTAGAGTCTGTCTTAGGTCTTCTGTGCTCTTTCCCGTATGCTGCTCTGCCTTCCTAGGCACAGAGAGGTGGCAGGCAGATTCGACAGGGTCCCAGACGACGTGGTGATTTAAGAAGCCAGCCGGGCAGTCTAGAGCAGGGTGTCCCTCTTGCAGCCCCATGCCCGCTGGTACCGGCCATGCCCTCCCGGTCTCCCGGCTGGGGTCCGGCTTCCCGTCATACCCATTGGAATCCATTCTCCTCGGGCAGCCGGAGTGAGTCTTTTAAAAATAGAGATCTGAACATCTCACTGCCCCCTTTAAAACTCTCCAGTGGCTGCTCATTGTAATCAGAATAAAACCCGTGAGGCCCTGTGGGATCCGGCCCTGGCCTTCTTCCACGATCTCTTCCACTACCGCTGCCCCCCTCCTTGCTTTGGCCTTTCTGACCTTCTAGCCACATTAGCTTTCTTTCTGTTCCTCAAAGACGGAAACGAGTTTCTGCGCCAAGACTTTGCACTTGGTGCCCCTCTGCATGCGCTACTTTACTTCCATGACGAGTTCCTTTTCCTCATCTCAGGTTAAGTGTCACCTTCCTCAGAGAGGCATTTACAAACTCCTGTCTCTTAAATGACACTTACTCTACTCCCTGGATACTGTGTTCCAGTGCTCTGTTTGTTTTCTCTGCAACGTTTATCACTAGCTGGTATTTCTCTGGTGTCTCCTCTGTCTCGCCCACTAAAATCTAAGCTCCATTGGAGTAAGAAATTTCTCTCTCATTTTCTGCTGTGTTTCCCAGTGCCTAGCGCAGGCCCTGACACATTCCAGTCCTCAGTGAATTTGTTGAATGAGTGGTTTGGTGGATGGGTAGAGACCTACTGGTGAGGGAGACCAGGCAGGAAGTGACCAAGCGGTTGAGGTGCATTGTTAGCAGGTGAGTTGAAGCCGTGGGGGAAGAGCTTGAACTGCATTGCAAAAATGGATGGGTCCTAGACGGTATATCTTCTCCTCTCAGATGCAGAGAAAGGACACGAGTGAAGCCAAAAGAAATTTGAGGTGGTGTGGAGATTGGAAGGCATGAATTTGTGTTCAGCTCCATCATCATTACTTTAATTGCTCAAAAGTTTAGGATTGGAGAACACAAGAGGGCAGGGTGACCCAGGCTTACACGCTTTTCTGTTAATCAACATACAACAGCAATGAAAAGAATGTTTTGTTTACTTAGAAAAGTATTCATTTTGATTTTGTTTACGTTTCGTACGCGAATATAATAGCTGCATCACAAATCCTTTGCAAAATTATAAAACATATTCTAATTCTACAGCATCTCTAATGCCAGTTCAGTTGATAAACCAAACAGATTTACCATTGACCTTAAGATGAGAGTAGTTTACAGGTGTATTTAGCTGGTATGAGAGAAATGTTCTTACTTATTTTGATATTGGTTCCTGTTAAAAAAAAATTATTTTCTTTCTCTTGCCGTTAGATGGTTATGGAACAAGGAGATTGGCTGATTGGAGGAGATCTTCAAGTCTTGGACCGAATTTATTGGAATGATGGTCTTGATCAGTATCGTTTTACTCCTACTGAGCTAAAGCAGAAGTTTAAAGATATGAATGCAGGTAAGACATGGACCTAATTATCTAACATGGGACTACTTGGAGTTTCTCCTTGATGCGGAGGTTCTTGAAGATTTTTTCCAATGCTTGCTAAAATGTAAGACAGATGAAGAGTAAAGATAAATTTAGTTAGCAATGGAATATGTAAGGAAAGGTAGTCAATCTGAATCAACCTGTGTAGTTCACTCATATCAATGTGCTTTATATCCCAGAATGTCTTATTGGAGTGGAATGTACCACTGCAGAAAATAATAGAACAACAATGTCACATTTGCTATTCATTCAGCAGGTGTTTGTTTTGCATCTTTATATGCCAGAGTACCAAGCGCTGAGGATTCATGAATAAATAAGACAGGAGTTTATGGTGTAGAAGAGTGAGACAGTCAACAAATAACAGAAAAAGTTGTTGAAGAGTAGGTTAATAATGATTTCAGATTTCTGGATTAGGATGAAATGGAGCAGTAAATATAGAGAGTTTTTAGAAACTGTTCTTTATAATACTGTCTTAGGAAGTGCCCCAGGACAGGGATTTTTATATTAGACATCTGTGATTAGCAGATCTTTTACACAGAAGTAGGTAAATGATGTGTTTACACTGGTGCACCCACACTTGCGAATTCCGGGTGCCTGCCACAGCATTTGCTGTAGATTTTAGGAGGCTGTTTTTTAAGGTCTGAAGAATTTGAAGCCTCCTCCAATCATGCTGCTAGTGAATTCTCACCCACTACAGAAATGGTTAAACACTAAGCATTGGTGCTGCTTTTTAAAATATCTTCTGTGTACAAATTGAGGAGATATGGCTGAGAAAAGTCAGGTGGATATGGATGCCTTTTAAGGAACTACCTGGCCACCCAGCCGTATTTATTAACCAGAAGCCCGCCTTCCCAAGTGACTCCAGAATCTGGGCAAGAGCTCCCATTTCATCAGTTGTGTTTAGGTTCTGTGACCTCTCAGATCCTTGGTAGTCATTCAGAGTCCTGTGTGCACACTGCCCCCTACTTTACCACTTAGAAGTTATGTGGTTGTGGGGAAAGGGGTTTCCTCTCTAAGGCTCAGTTCCCTAGTTGTACAGATGAGGACAGTGATGGTACCTGACACAGAGGATTTTATTTTTAGAAGGTGAAATGAGCTAAGATGGTTTGGCACCGTAACAGTACCTGGCACACAGTAAGAGGTTAAGGTGTCATTATTTCTGTTATGTGAGTTGGAAGCTAGTTTTACCGGTAAGTAAAGGGTATACAAGTAAAGGGAAGAGAAAGAGTATCTGTTTTTTCTTAAGTTGTATCGTAATTAGCTGATATTTGGAGTGATGTGAAAGGGATCAAGAACTGGAGGCCTGAGATGGACACACACTCTTCAGAGCTCCACAGTCCCCACCAGCCTGCCTCGTTCATGCACATTTTTTGCTTGGCCCCCTTATGGTATTTGATAGTGTGGTACCCCATTCCTCTCCTCTGAATTTGAAGCACATATTTGGCTTAAATTACTTGCGGAGGAACTTCTCCGAATGTTACACTTGGTGCGTGCTTATACAGCAGCTTGTTCTCTTCTTTCTTGCTAATACGTTTTGGGCCCAGTCATAGAGGACTGTATCATGAACTGTATCATGACTGCTATAAGTCAGTGATGGTGCCGCATTCTCTTTTGTCAGTATGTGACTTAAAGGTCCATGTTTAAGTCAGTTTTGACCTTTGAGATGTAAGCAAGTGAGGCTTCTGGGAAAGGTTTTCCTTCCTGAAAAGAAACTGGCTTAGGACAAAAAGTTATCCTTTCCCATCCTTCCTCTTCCTCCTGCTCTGGATGCTGTCATGTAAGGAAGGGTACAATGAATGTTTGGAGCTCTGGTAGCCATTTTGTACCATGAGAATCCATAAGAATCTTATGCTGTTTGAGTTTCTGATCCAGCCCTTGGGTCCTCTGTATCCAGATTTGTCATTCAAAGACCTAATAATGCATGTTTGAGTTGTATAAGACACTTCTAGTTGGGTCTTCGTTTATTTGCATCCAGAAGCATCTGATAGTTTAATATGTGTAGACTTCTCTCTCTTTTTCTGGTGAACAGGAACATGTTTTGCTGAGGACTTGCTGATACCTCCTTGCTTACTCTAATTTGTTTTCAAAATAATTTATATCCGGAATTCGTGTTACTAAATAAATTTTTAGCACTGTTGAGGGGTCTTATCAAGAAATTATGATTCATAACCCAAGACTTTATATTACATCTGTTTTACATTCTTCCTTGTGTACCAAACATTGTAAATCATTTAGAGGATTTGTTGCATAATGAGTGATTGCAACTTTGTTTAAAGTAGCTGAGAGCTGGTTATTAGCCTTAAATCCAGCAAAAAAGATGATGGAGTGTTATTTTGTTTACTTTTCCATTTTAGACTAAGGCAAATAAGCAACAGACTGAGGAGGTCCCTTTATAGTTTTTATTCACTTTTTCTGGAAGCCAATAACAAGTCATCTGCTCTTGTGTACCAATCATAGTTCAAGGGAGAGAAAACGGGGAATATTTTTTTTCTTTTACTTAGGGTTTCTTTTCTTACCTCTCCCTCCTTCTCCTTCCCTCATCTTAGGGAATATTAGGTAATCTTTGATTACCCTGTGTGGGTCGTTGTCCTGTGCACATTGATACGGTCAGTTTTGCTGTTTCTAGACCATTCTGTAGCTGGAAGGATTGAGAGGTCTTTAATACCCACGTCAGTGATTGCAAGGTGACGTGGTTCCAGATGGCAAGCTCTTTGAACTACCGACGATTGACCACTATCCTGGAAAGAAAGACTGAATTTCACTTAAGCCAAGTAAGAGCCAGTTAGTATTTATTACACACGGAGTACTGGTGTCCTGCTGGGTTACTAAGGGAAACGCTGACCTAATTTCTTTCAGGCCAGTATGTGGTAGCACAGTGTTGAATCAGTCTGAGAAAGCTTTGTCAAGTTGCTGAACCACAGACTGTATTTTAAATGAATGGATAGAGACAGTAGATGGATATATGAGGCAAAGTTGGGAAGCACAGATGCCTGAGAAAGCTGAGGTGGAAGCAGATAGTTTGCCTCTGAAGGCACTGGGCTTCCTTGCCCATACGTGGCAGTGGGCTGGAGATGCTGTAATCTGAGATTGGGTGATGGAGCCTCTTGTCAGTCAGGTCAAGGCACACTCGGGTGAGGCTGTGAACATTACCTAACAACGTGAGGATTTAAAGACGGGCGGGCGGTCAGGGCTAAGGGAACCGCCAAGGAATGATGAGGTATCCGGGGACTGGCGATTTGGGGTAGTATTACCATTCCTGACAGGGCGTCGGAAGGCAACGTTGTTTCTGAAGTGGGCTAAGAGGAGCTGGAGCTGTGGCGAGGGGCTGCCGAGCAGGGGCTGGTTGTCTGGGTTGTAGACGCCGCTGTAATCACAGCGCTGAAGCAGGATGCTACTGGGGCGAGACTTTTGTCCTCCGTCCTCTGGTTGCCTACTGCTGTCTCCCATATGGAGGCAGGGGTACAGCACTCCCGCCCCCAAACACGCACACACGTGCACATGTGCGCACGTGCACAGAGGCACGAGAAAGGACTGGACAGGAAGGGGAATGGAGAAGAGGCAGTACAGGGTCCAGCTGGCAAAAAAGCTTTATATCCAACATTATTTTTCACTTTAATTTGAAAGCATTTGTAGTCCTGAGAAAGAAAAACAACTTGCTGCCGTACTTTAGGGTATGAGAGTGCCTGTTGGTGAAAAATTCTAGTCTATTCATATTTACTCAAGTAGCCTAGCCCCGTCTTGTTGATTTTTTTTTTTTTCCCCCCTCGTGAGCAGTTTAAGTAAAAGAAATGACAGTCTCGAGGGAGGAGGCGGATCAAACTCTCTCTCATTTCCAACTCTCCTCAAAAAACCCCCACAGAAACATAGCGTACGTGCACCCCAGCCTGCCTCCCAGCAATGCTAGAGCGATCGATCGTCAGGACTCTCTTGTTCGGCTACTATATCGATTTGGGGAAAATCAGACATGCCTGTACTTAGAGCTTTGGGGTAAAGTGGCAGATAACAGAGCTTGCGTAGGACTGCAAGAGAAGACTTATTAATTACTGCTGTATGCAGGCCAGTTTTCAGAGAAGTGGAAAGGAAGACAGCAGGCGGATGTTGTAATTCTGGGTCTAGTGGTTGGGGTGCAGGCCGGGTCTCTGCCTGTGGGCTGGGCAGCGAAGCGCAGGTCTGAGAAATCTGGGGGAAGAGGTTAGCGGCGCTCCCCTGCTGACCAGCTCATTCGTTGCTCACGGCTGCCCTGCTGGGGAGCTGCAGTTGTCCCCGGACCCCTCGCTGAGAAATTGCAGCACAGGGGTCCGGCCCAGGTGTTTGTACTGTGCCGCGTCAGGGTTCCGTGGCCGTGGCGCTAGATTAGGCAGCCTGTGTCCTGCACGTATTCTGGGGGTCAGGGCCCACCCTCCTCCCACCACCAGAAAACACTCAACGATTGCCATTCCTTCCCTTGTCAGAAATCAGCACGTCCTGAGAAGAACCTTCTTCACTGTCTTCTTCTCCTTCCGTCTGCTGGAGGGAAAGGGATCAGGCTGTACTTGTTGACATGGTGTGTTGGCTCCTGGACTGGATGGTGTCGAATCTGGAGGAGAGGGAGAGAAACTGTAGTATGGGGCTCTTCCTTTACTTAGACATGAGGTATAGGAGAAGGTGCAGGTTTTAGAAGCTGGACCTGCTTTTGGCTTGAGATGTGAGGGTAGTAAGTGAAGGTGAAGGGGTTGAGGGGTGGGGTGGTAATGAGCAGCATCTATGGAAACGTTTTTAGTAATAAGTCTCTGTAACTGATGAGTTGGAAGGTCAGGACTTAGGGATGCAGCTAACAGAAGCCATCTGTATGCACATGGTAATTGAATCCAGGTGAAGGAGTAAGTTTCCTGAATGGGTACGTAAAGAAAGAATTTCATAGGATCCAGCAATGAACTCTGTGGCTGTGAGAGGACTACAGGATGTCAGAAACATGTGACTAGACCAAAATGGGCCAAGCAGAATATAAAATGTCATACACATTTGATCACATCTGTGTAAAAATGTATGCATAAGGAGAAAAACTAGGAGACTATGCAAAAACCCAAAAACAGTTATATCAAGATAGTGCATTTGGGGTGGTTTTTTCCCCCTCCAAATTTTCTTCAGTGTTTCATGGTTTTTACTAAAGAAAAAGCGTAAAGAGGCAGATGAAATAGAAAAGGTTGGTGCCATTGTTAGCAGGCCTTGAGGCTATGAAGACAGTGGCATAGCTTTTTTTTTTTTAATGTCAGAGGCAGCAGAGAGATCAGGACTTTAAAACAGGAAAGTACCTTTTGGATTTGGCAGGGGTTTCATACTCACTATGTGGCAGAGCAGGAGGAATTAGTTGAAGGAGTGACTGCGTTCCCGTTCTTTTCTTCCATCACTTTATCCTTCACATTGTCACCAGACTTACCTTCTGAAAACAAAGATCTAATCATGTCCTCTTGGAGTTGAAGAAAGTCTATTCCTTCTAACATGGATTTATTCTCTGATTAGTGAATGTTTGCTTCTCCTCCTCTGACTAGATTGTCAGCTCCTGGGGGCAGGACCAGTTTCACTGTTCCCCCAGGACAGTGTATCTAAAACAGAATTTTCATCCTGTCCCAACTCCTTTCTTCCCTGCCCCCCTGCCTGCTTTGGCTGCTGGATGGAGGCTAGATGGGGTTGCGGGGGAGACCTGTTGTCTTGTGAAGCGGGATGAAGGACTGATGTGGGCATGGGGAGTGAAGAAAGCAGGGTTTGGTGAGGTTTAGGGAGCAGAGCGATGCACTGCGTGTGGAGGATGGCAGTGGTCCTTCAGAGCCGAAGACTGCAGTGCGTAGTGGCGCCTGCTCTCGGAGGGCGTGGAGGAGGACCAGAGGCGGGCAAGGAGGCTGGCAGGAGGTGGTCTGAGGTGCCCGCGGAGTGCCGAGAGGCAGGCCGAGAGACGATCTGGAGCTTAGGGAGGTTTCGGTCAGACGATGAAGATCTGTGAGTCAGTAACACATAGAGCGCTGCTCAGGGACCTCAGCATTGGGGAGGGGTCCGAGGGAGCGGGCAGCGCCAGTCGTCGCTGTCGTGACCCCATTCCCAGTGTGTAGGTTGTGATTGGTCAGACGAGCCTGTCTGTATCATGGGAGAGGAATAGATTGAGTGAGTGCGGAGAATGAAAGAGTTGGTGGATGGTTTTGTTGTTTTGTGGTTTTTTTTGCGGTACGCGGGCCTCTCACTGCTGTGACCTCTCCCGTTGCGGAGCACAGGCTCCGGACGCGCAGGCGCAGCGGCCATGGCTCACGGGCCCAGCCGCTCCGCGGCACGTGGGATCCTCCCGGACCGGGACGCAAACCCGTGTCCCCTGCATCGGCAAGCGGTCTCTCAACCACTGCGCCACCAGGGAAGCCCTGGGTGGTTTCTTTTATATGGAAAATATGGGAGCACGTTTCTGCGCCACAGTCTTCTGATTTTGCTGTCTCCCCACTCCACCCACTCACCCTCCCCCACCTCAGTCCTGCACAGTCTACTAGCCTAATTTTCTGGGCAACATTACTGATTAACTCACAACCTCTGTTTGGAACACAGTATCCTTCCTAACCTATCATTCAAAATTCTGCACGATATCATGTGCTAGGCTTTTTTTTTTTTTTTTTTTTGCGGTACACAGGCCTCTCACTGTTGTGGCCTCTCCCTTGCGGAGCACAGGCTCCGGACGCGCAGGCTCAGCGGCCATGGCTCACGGGCCCAGCCGCTCCGCGGCATGTGGGATCTTCCCAGACCGGGGCACGAACCCGTGTCCCCCGCATTGGCAGGCGGACTCTCAACCACTGCGCCACCAGGCCCTGTATCCATCTTTGACAAGATGGATGATTCTGTGTCCTCAGACACATCTGCTTTCCTGCCTCCACACTTTTGCTCACACCAGGTGTCTTGGTTGCAGTGCTCTTACTTCCCTCACCCGAATTTCATTTGTCTTTCAGAGGTTGGTAAACCACAGCCTGCGCGCCAAATCTGGCCCACTGCCAGTTCTTGTAAATAAAGTTTTACTGGGAAATATCCACAGTCACTTATGCATCGTCTGTGGCTATTTTTGCACTGCGCGGCAGGGTTGAGTAGCAGCAGAAGCTCCGTAGCCTGCAAAGCTTAAAATATTCACTCCAGCTCTTGAAGGAGAAAGTTTGTTTTTGTGCACGGCATCAGCAGCTTCACAATGCACTTCCTATAAATCACAATTATGGAATTCCTGGTCCTTTCCCAGGAATGGGGGCAGAAGGCTAGAAAGAAATGGAAATCATAAACGTTAATATTGAATTCCAGTCATTTTGAAGATAATGTCCCATTTTCAAACACGGTTGAAACCCTGATCTTAGGTAAAGCAGTCTTAAACTAATCCGTAAAGAGTTATAAACGAAAAGCAAGTATTTTCTACCCGTTATGGTGTGACAACGGGGAATTCACTGTCCTTTAGAAAATGGGGATGAGAATGTGAAGAATTACTGAAAGTTGTTGCTCTAAGTATCAGTGGCCCCAGGTCCATAGTGGCCCATTATTCTTTTTCCATCCTTGATGAAAAATTGTTGGAGGAAGATATAATGGTGATGCATACTGGGTTATGTTAGTTGGGACAATACCTTGGGAATGTAAGCTTCCAGTGGATCAGGTGCTTCCATTACATTGTTCATCCACATAAGTTCTCTAGTGGGGAAACCAGATGGTAGGGGTGAAAATGCAGTCTGGAGCTACAGGCAGTTAAAGCCATTTGTGTAATTCATTGATAAACAGTTACAAGGGATTGAAAAGGCTGGAAGTTAAGGAAAGACCTGGTAATATTGGCAAGAAAAAATGGGCATACAGAGCAAATGATCATTGGATTTCTGAATGGAACTGATAATAAGGAAATAATTCTACCTGGAAGAAAGTTTGGCAGCAAAATCCTTTCTATGCTGCTAATGTAAACTTTTAATAAGTCATTCATCTTAACTTTATCTGTTAAATGTCCAGTGTGGAGCTAGATTAATTCTTTTTGGAAAGGAAACCTAGGTAGATGAATTATTAGAATCTGTGAAATACGTATATTTGAGACAGAATTTATTTATGTTTCCTTTTGCACGTGCTGTCATATAAAAAATCTTGCTAAATGGAAATTCTACAAAATCGGATTTGACCTGATTGGAGTGTAGGAATGTAGTCATCATACACCTGAGATGTATTACCCAGGGGTCCTGTTCACAGTTAGGCACCTGTTCCTGATTAAGGAAGGTGAAGGCTGCATATTGCAGCACAGAGCTAATGCACCCTCATCTTGGAAACACTCCCTGGAGTGTTAGTTCATACTAGAGTAGACCTTGAGTCACCAGTAGAACAGTGGGTTCAATTTGCTGCCAGGAACTTTTAGATATGGTGTCTTTTTGGTTTTATTGAAAGAATGAATTGTCTTAAGGAACTTAGATTTTTAAGTGACTGCAATGTACATCTCACCGTGCTGGGTACTTTGTATTATTTTATCTTCATAACAGTAACCTTAGTATCATCCCCACTATGAAGATGTCAGAAGTGAAATTAAGTCCTTAAAGACCACAGTCCATGGTTAAAAATGGTTAGACCTGTAATTTGAACCCGTAAATGTCATGTTCCAAAGCAGTGCTGCTTCTACATGTATCTTCTCTTTTAAAAATTATTAGGGAAAATTTTAAACATATGCTACTTACATTTGTAAGTAGATATACTAGTGTGAATGAATCCCTATATACCTCTAACCCAAATTCACTGGTACCAACTCTTGGCTACTCTTGTTTCACCTGTACCGCTACCTAAGCCACTGCATCCCTGCATATTATTCTGAAGCAAATCTCAAACCCCATGTCATTACCATCTAAATATTTCAGAAAGTATTTCTTAAAGGTAAGGACTTTAAAAAATACAACCATGATATCACTATTGCACCTAAATAATAATAATATCAACAGTTTCTTAATACTATCCAATATCTAGTCAGTGTTTATATTTCTGATAATTTCATAGTAGTCACATTTCTTTTTTTATAGTTTGTTTGAATCAGGATCTAAATAAAATCTACATGTTATAACCAGTTCATATGTCTCCTGTCATAATTATTTACTTTGTTTTTTAACTTTTTATTTTGAAATAAATTTACAGAAAAATTACAAGAATAGTACCAAGAACTCCTATATATTCTTCACCCAGTTTTCATAATTAACATTATATTTCTTTGCTTTCTCATTCTCACTTTCTTTGAAAGTTGCAGACATGATGCCTCATTACTCCTTAGTTATTTCCATATGTATTTCCTGAAGATAAGGACAGTCTCCTATCTAACCTCAGTATGCTCATCAAACTCAGGAAAATACCATTGATATAATACTGTCTAATCTGTGCACTTTACTCACATCATGCCATTGTCCCAATAATGTCTTTTATCACAAAACCAACAATGACAACTAAAATCTTCTCTTTGCCACCTTTCCTTCCTGGTTCAGGATGTCAGTCACGTCTCTTTAGTCTACTTCATTCGGAACAGTCGCTTAGTCTTTGTAGTGTCTTTTACAACTTTGGCATTTTTGAATAGTCATGTCGTTTACTTTCTTGACTGTCTCTCAGTTTGGGTTTATCTGCTGTTTACTCATGATTGGGTTCCAGTTATACATTTCTGTCAGGAATCCTGCAGGAAACAATGCTGAATTCTTGGTGCATCATATTTGGTGGCTCACAATTTTGATTTGTCCTATTACAGATGAGGTTAACTTTTTTAAGTTTAACTGTTATCATTTAAGATCATGTTTACCAGGTTTTTGTGCTGTAAAGTTAAATTATTTTGTATGTACTAACAGGTATTTTGGGGGAGAGATTTTGAGACTCCATAAACATCCCCTTGTCATCAAACTTTTATCTGCTAGCTTTAGCATGTCCATCTACATTTATTAGTTGACTTTCTACTGTAAGTTAGAGTTTCCACTTCTCCTCCATTGGTTTTTTCATTTATTTTATTCTTTCTGGATTTACAGATTCCTGTTTTACTCAGTGGTTTGCAATCCATTAATATTATTTACTTGATGTTTAGCTTGTCCTAGGTTGGCCTTTGGGACTGTGTCAGACTGGTTGCTGTATCCTTTTGACAAGTCCTCATTATTCTCCGAGCACTTCCTTTCCTTATGACACAAAAGACGTTCCAGCTCATGTTGTACTTTCCGTGCCCTGGCCCTAGAGTTGGCCATTTTGCCAGGGAACCCTGGTTTAAGTGAGGAATAGTATTTAGAATGTAAAATTTGGGCTTTAGTTTTGCTATTGCCACTGGGTAATCATTGCTTGTAGGACCTTTCAGCGGACAGAACCAAGAAATGTGCATAAGCACGTACACTCACACACATTTATATTTGTTCCTGTATATATCTGGATGTAGCTGAAAACCATGAGGTCACGCTGCTATATTCAACCCTAATCCAATACCACGTGGTCTTTTTCTAGCCTTTCTTCTTTTTGGTGTTTTTGCCTCCTCTCCTACAGTGAGAATCCTGGCTGCCATTCTACTCAGTCTGTTTACTTATTTGCTCTTATTTGCTCTGTTTACGCTCCCAGGCAAATGAGCTGTCTTCTCAGCCCTGGCCCTGTTTGCCCCTGCAAGGCAGGCATCTCCTCGGCCCTGGTGCTCCAGGCTTGTGCTGGACCAGAGTCCTCTTCGTCTCTTCCCTCCCCGTGGTGCAAGCCTGGAGCCACTCGCCCCCAACCTCTCCATCAGTGCAATAACTCACATTAGCCCAGTAGTCCTGTGATATTGCAAGATTTAGAGCATTTTCACTATGCTTTGAAGTTCTCAAGTTCCCTTTTCTTGAGAAACAAGGTTGGTTTTCACCAAAGAAATAGCTGCTAGCTTTTATCTGCTAGTTTTAGCATGCTGCAAATACTGCCACATGGTGATTTTTCTCATTCCCCCAAAATCTCCTGGTCAGGTAGGGTGCCATAGTTTTCTTTCTGTGCCTTTTGTCATGGTGATAGAAGAGGGTCAGAATTGAGAATAGGTTGGGGATGTTGTACTATTCGGCTTAAAGTTATTCGGGAAGAGGAAGTTTTTCCTCTCTGAGTCAAGATTGGATCAACATGGCGTGATGATGTATCAGATATTGTGAGGGCATCAAATACAGAGCTCCTCTAACTGCGTTGTTACTCTGTTCTGTGAAATTACTCTATGCCTCCAAGGAACCATGCCTTCTAAGAAAGGTCTTCTGATAGCAAGAGCCCCATGTAGGAGTGAAGCCAAGGTTGTAATCATATGTTACATAGTTAACCAGTTTACTTAATCCGGCAGTTTTCAACATTTGAGTAATAGCAGTGGTTCTTGTAACGGATATTATTGTTGCTAAACTATAATCCAGAATCGAGACCTGGCATCACAAAACAACATTGGGTTCCAGTCAAGCAGAGTAATCGGTATAAATGAGCTTATTTGGATAGTAAGTAAATTTTTTAAACTCCACATATCTCTGTCCTTCTGTCTTCCTTCAGTGAAGGAGTATCTTAGATCCAACGGCAGGATTGACTTGATGGGTAATTAAGGCATAGACCAAGAATTTATATCCATTGCAAGCAGTTGAACCGAGATATTAGGGCCAGAAAGTCTGATTATCGTTCTCAGGTTGCCCATGAATTCAGAAAGTAATTGTTATAAATCTATCCCTACCATGTGACACATGCTCAGGCTTGTAAGATTTGTAAAGTAATAATTACTATATCGTGTTGCCTTGGAGTAAATGGTTAGCGCAGTACGTGTTTTTTCACCAGTTTCTGATTCTGAGCATGTGTGTTTGCTTAATCCTAAGCACCAAGCTTCAAGAAGAATTGCTTATCCTCTGGAAGGTGTTCTGTTAGAGAAGGACCATTATTAACTCTGACTATTCTCTTTCAGATGCTGTCTTTGCATTTCAGTTACGCAACCCAGTGCACAATGGCCATGCTCTATTAATGCAGGATACCCATAAGCAACTTCTAGAGAGGGGCTACCGGCGCCCTGTCCTTCTCCTTCACCCTCTTGGTGGCTGGACAAAGGATGACGATGTTCCTCTGATGTGGCGTATGAAGCAGCATGCTGCAGTGCTGGAGGAAGGAGTCCTGAATCCTGAAACCACAGTGGTGGCCATCTTCCCATCTCCCATGATGTATGCTGGACCAACTGAGGT
Source organism: Kogia breviceps (assembly GCF_026419965.1). Classification (NCBI taxonomy): domain Eukaryota; kingdom Metazoa; phylum Chordata; class Mammalia; order Artiodactyla; family Physeteridae; genus Kogia; species Kogia breviceps. The sequence continues at coordinate 115,976,147 of NC_081315.1, read as the reverse complement.
ATTCACGGCAGCAGTGCTGAACCCCTGTTACTGACACAGCAAGTGTCAACAACAGACCTGACTTTTTGATTTTTCTCTCATCTGTAGGGCTATTCTAGACACAAGGCATGCTCGCATGGGCGAGCTTGGGAAGGTGTGACACACAGGCTCTTGTCTGACCATGTTATACAGATCTGATAACACTCATCTTATCCCTTTAGCAAAGTCCAGAGTTACTCTTCCCAGGGGACAGATTTGGTCTGACTTTTTTGCTTCTGGTATTTCAGTGGGAAGGAAAGCATGGTATCTTTTCAAAAAAACATTCAGAAGACATTCTTCATCTGTTCTTTATTGAAGGGCTAATAGGGTTAGGAAGTAAAATTGCTTCTTGTTATGGGGTGGAAGAGAGTTTTAGAGTTCTACTTAGTGGTCAAAAGGGAGGTTTTGAGATGTTTTTATAACCATATGCAAGGAAGAGGAGTTAATTAGGTTTTTGCTTCAAGGTAGAGTTGGCTTTCAAAAAATATTTGTTTGAATAAATGAATAAATCAATAAATGACCTAAAAAACTGTGTGGGAAATTCCTAGCCAACTTCTTGTTGAGTGTTTAAGATAAAGAATGGAATGCATGTTATTATTGCATTCTTTTTCATCCCTGCCTTGAAGGGAGATGAATTTACTTAGATTTAGCTGAGAGGCAAACCCTTTTAGAAAGAATCAAATAATTTAGTTGTATATACTCTGTGATATCTTCCTTCAAAAAAAAAGTTTAAAAGGAAATACAAGCATGTTTGGCTATGCTTTGGGATCAAGCCTAAAATTTTTTTTTAACATCTTTATTGAAATATAATTGCTTTACACTGTTGTGTTACTTTCTGCTGTATAACAAAGTGAATCAGCTATACGTATACATATATCCCCATATCCCTTCCCTGTTGCGTCTCCCTCCCACCCTCCCTATCCTACCCCTCTAGGTGGTCACAAAGCACCAAGCTGATCTCCCTGTGCTATGCAAGCCTAAAAATTTTTATTGGAGCTTAGTTGTGGGGCTGTGCAACTCTTTAAGAAATACTGACAGAAAACTACAATAACAACAAGTTAAAAGGTTACAATGTATTTGACTCTTCTCTTGGATCCAGCCTAAATAATGCATTAGAACTTCCATATGAGGTAAAACTCCTCATATTCTTCCCTCTTTGTTGGTATAAAATGTTCATAAGAATTGGTCACCAAAAGCCCTTTTAGTTTCCCAGAGACCACCATGGTCTATAGTTCTTACATCTCAAAGATGAAGTAAATTATTTTGGAAATAAAGTAACAATTTTGTTCCAATAGTTTCTCAACTTTTTTGTTGCTATCTTCATCATCATCATTTTAAGGGAATCATTTGGACTGAAGTTTTCCAGAATTATAGGGTGAGAGGTTTTCACTGTGGTGATGATGCAGGTGAATTTAGGGTCAGGAATGAGTTTTTCAATAATCTCATTAAGAGCCAGTGAAGAAAATGAAGGAATTTATCTTCCCTATTGAGGGCATATTTTGTCCTATTTGTGTTTTTTATTCCCTATTTAATAGGGGAAGATGTGACATTGTATTACCTAAATAAACTAAAAACTGCTTTTGAGAAGGAGGCAGTGAAGGGATAGATAAATAATAAAAACAGCCAGATGGGACTTCTCTGGTGGCTCAGTGGTTAAGAATCTGCCTGCCAATGCAGGGGACATGGGTTCGAGCCCTGGTCTGGGAAGATCCCACATGCCGCAGAGCAGCTAGGCCCGTGTGCCATAACTACTGAGCCTGCGCCCTAGAGCCCGCGAGCCACGACTGCTGAGCCCCTGTGCCGCAACTACTGAAGCCCGCACGCCTAGAGCCCGTGCTCTGCAGCAAGAGAAGCCACCGCAGTGAGAAGCCCGCGCACCACAACAAAGACTAGCCCCTGCTTGCCGCAACTGGAGAAAGTCTGAGCGCAGCAACAAAGACCCAACACAGCCAAAAAGTAATAAATTAATTAACAAAAAAAACAAAACAGACAGCTATGTTAAGAGAGAAAGGCCTTTCTTGAGAGAACACCACAAAGGGTCAAGCATGCTGTTTTTGTCTACACTAGAAACATTTTTAAGTCTTCTGATTTCAGAGCCAGGTGTGTTTCTCAAGATTCAAAGGTGAAGGTACCTAAAGGTGCCTTTGGGGTGCTTGAATTTCGGCTAACCTCAGAGTCTCCGTCCTTGCAAGGCAAAGCTGACAGCGAGGTGAGCCGGCTGCAGCAGGCCCTTCCCCGGCCTCGGATTTGACTCCTGTTGCTATACCCACAAGAGTAAGGTCTGGTCAAAACAACACAGGCTGTTGTCGAAGCCTGGGCCTGTTCTTGGCCTGGTTTGTCAGCAGCTGGTCTGTAATCGCAGGTTAGACTTCACTGAGCTATGTTTAAGTGCACAGAAAAGGGTTATTTAAGGGATGCACAAGGAGGTGAGACTAAATATTCTTTAAGGTTCTGTCCCATTCTCATCATTTTCTTACTTGCCTTATTTTCTTATAACTTCGTATTGAAGTATAATATACGTAGGAAGAAGTGCATATTTCATAGGTTTACAAGTAGATGAATTTTTCCCATTTGAACAGTCATAGGACCAGCACCCAGATAGGTAAGAAGCCTCTTACCAGCACCCTAGATGATCTCCTTCCTGTCGTCTCCTGTCATTATCTGCTCTCCCCACAGTGGTCATGACTGTCCTCACTTCTCACATCATAGATCTCATTTGCTTGTTGGATGCTTTGGGAGGCAGACTCTACGAGTGAGAGATCAGCGTTCAGGAAGTGTATCAGGGATGGCTCTTGGGATCAACACTTGTGGAAGCGAAGAGATAGGAAGGGAGCAAGACTGGGCAGGGGGAGAAGTTGAGCTGCAGCTCAGTCTTAGTGGAAGCCTCAGTTGTGACCCCATGTGGAATTTTGGAAAGGCCCTTCAAAGATGCTCTGAGTTGCACAGGAAGGGCATGCCTTTGGGCGCTGCTGCTCTTTTCCACAGAGGCAGTTTCTAAGGAGGGCTGACAGCTGCTGGGTGTTGTGTTGGCAACTCCTAAAGCTGGGAGAATAATCCTTCCTTCCTGGGGGGGACCAGGACGTTGCATCCCAGCATCTAGTCCAGCCTGTCCTAGTGCTTTTCATAACCAAAATTATACAGTGCATATCCTCTTTGGCGTCAGGCTTCTTTCGCTTTACATTATGTTGGTGAAACTCACCCTTACTGTTGTGTGTAGTTAGTTGTAATTGGTCACTCTCAATACTGTGGAATGCCCCATTGTGTGACCGAACCCAGTACTGTTGATGGGCCTTTGTGCAGTTTTCTGTTGTTTGCTATTAAGAATAATGCTGGACGGGCTTCCCTGGTGGCGCAGTGGTTGAGAGTCCGTCTGCCGATGCAGGGGACGCGGGTTCGTGCCCCGGTCCGGGAAGATCCCACGTGCCGCGGAGCGGCTGGGCGCGTGAGCCATGGCCGCTGAGCCTGCGCGTCCGTAAGCCTGTGCTCCGCAACGGGAGAGGCCACAACAGTGAGAGGCCTGGGTTACCGCAAAAAAAAAAAAAAAAAAAAAAAAAAAAAAAAATAGGGCTGTCATGAAGATTTTAGTGCACGACTTTTTGTGGGCATTTATGTTGGTTATATACCTAGGAATGCTAGACAATTTAGGGGTATGCCTTTGTTCACCTTTACTAGATGTTGCTAGTCAATTTTCCAATGTGGGTGTACCATTTTATATTCTCGTCAGCAGTGTATTTCTTCATCTAAACTTGATGAGTGTTTTCATTTTAGCCATTTGGGTCCTCTAGCCCTATTTAACCAAACGTCCTGTAATACTTCTACTATTTCTTAACGAACCTCAAAATTTTTTTCATTCAAACAGTTTCACTGAAGAGGAAATGGAGAAGTAAATTATATACCATGATTGAGAATATAAGAAGAGCCTATTTTTATTGAGCTCTTACTGTATCTGCCAGGCAATGCTCCAAGTGCTTTACATGTGTTAGCTAACTTCATCCTTAGAAGGACACCAAGAGAATAGGCACTATTATTATTCTTCTCACTTCAGAGATGAGGAAGCAGAGGTAGAGGGGTTAAATAACCTGTGCAGGATGACACAGTGGTGTCGAGATAGTTTGGCTCCAGAGCCAGGTACTATAACTGCCACAGAATATTTTTTATCTTATCATATAATATTAAAATATGTGGCTGCAGATTTTTGGAAAACAGACTGGAAATAAATTCTTTTTTTTTTTTTTTTTTTTTTTTTTTTGGTGGTACGCGGGCCTCTCACCGCTGTGGCCTCTCTCCCATTGCGGAGCACAGGCTCCGGATGCGCAGGCTCAGCGGCCTTGGCTCACGGGCCCAGCCGCTCCGCGGCATGTGGGATCTTCCCGGACCGGGGCACGAACCCGCGTCCCCTGCATCGGCAGGCGGACTCTCAACCACTGCGCCACCAGGGAAGCCCTGGAAATAAATTCTTAAAAGATCCTGTAGGAGTTCCAGAACAGTGAATTAGGATGGCCTTGGCTGACACTCATTAGAGGTGGAATCTCTAGTACAGGGCCTTTCAAACATATTTTTTGTTTATCATAGCCTAGAATTGTGGGTTGTGATCTTTGTTTAGTCTGTATTCATCCTCACAACAGCTCAGTGAGATAGGTTTTATTTCAATTTTATAGCTGAGGTTACTGAAGCTCAGAGAGAGCAAGTAACATAACTTTGGTCTGTCCAAGAAGACCAGAGCTGGATGGTAGTTAAAGCAATAAAAAACAGATTTTCATTCAGAAACTATTGCAGCAGGGGAAAAGAGACCTCGGCAGAGACCTGCGCTCAGTTGAATACATCGTGGTCAAGTGGGGATTTATAGCCAAGGAGCAGAATGGGAGTCGGTGGATGGAAAATTACTAAGAGGAAACAGAAACAATGGGCATGGGGTGATTCTAGTTAAACAGACCTAGCAGGATCCTTGCGGAAGGCAGGACAGCCTCATCAGATATCACTTGGGGGGTGGTGGGGTTGAAGAATTTGATCAGATATCGAGGATGGAGGGTTTCAAGACTGACTTAGGTTTTTGCTGCATCTGGGTGGTTAGAGGCCCTACAAGGATGGACACTGAAGGTCGAGGCATAAGGGCTTGGAGGAACCTGACCAGAGTTAGGTCAGGGAGAGAGTCTTGGTCAGATCTTACAGCCAGCAAGACACAGAGCTGGAACTGAAACTCAAGCCTTTCTGACTCCAAGGCCCGTGTGTTCTTTGCACAAGGCTCCTTGCTGCCTGGAAGCCTCAAAGGGGCCTTAGCAGTCGGTGGGAGGGCAAAGAAGTTAAGGATCCCCTGAGCCTACACAGAGCTCCCAGGTTTCCTAGAAGGGTATAAAGGTGTGTTAGAGTAGTTTCTGTCTGTAGATCTCTGTTTGGAGTGTCAGTTACATGCTAAGAGGTGTAGCTCTTCTCGGGAAGCACCGCATCTGGTGCCTGAGCAAAGGCCATTTTTCACTTCTGAACTTTTATAGAACAAACTTTAGAAATTCTGATAAGCGTCCTCATATTTTAAACCATTAAATATATTAATGTTTATGAACTGGCAGGATTTAAACTGTTAGATTGAGTGGCTTTTGAAAACTATCCATTTCTTTTTCTCAAGTGCCTCACTTGTGTGTTTGACTTATTTGGCTTATTCACAGCCTCAAGTGAAGAATTTTTTTATAGTTCAAAAAAAAAGAAAAAAAAAACCAAAACACAACACTAATTTTGTAGCTTCTCCAGTGACATCAGGAAAAAGTCTGCCAGTAATGCTCGTTTGACAACTAATAATAATAAAATAAAAAACAATGACTCTTCCTTTAATCATTTTCTGTAGGTCATTTAGAAGGCATTGGTACTGGATTTGCTTCCGCAGCACAAATGCTTCTCAGAACAATGAGCAGCTGTTAGTCTGTTTGGTTATCAACAGGATGTCCCTGATTTTTCAGTCTGTAAAGATTTAACGGCTTGATTCCTAAATTCCGTTTTAGGAATTGGGTAGGTGGGGTGCAGGGCAGCATGTGGTGGGAGAGCTACTTTTCTTATGCTAAAAATGTGTCGTATATGTCCTTTTTTTTTTTTTGAGGCATTAATCCACTATGTAGAAAATTGTCCCATCTCACTAAATGCTAAATCCATTTCTGTAAAGGACAAGTAATACTTTTTAAGACATGTTACGTGAAAGTGCTGAAAGTAAGATGTATCTTGGAATGTGGATATGTACAAGTAATAAGTTCTGTTTTGGACTTAAGGCATTTGAGTGAAAATTACGAGCTGAATTTTGGAGAAAATGCATTGTTAGAAGCTAGGATTTTTCTCGGCCATGAAAGTTATCCGTGCACTTGGTAAATGACTCCTTAATAGCAACTGATTGTGTTTAAGTGAGCAGATGCCCTTAAACAGCTACAGTAGGAATATATTGCCACATGATGCCAGTATATTTAATTAGTTCTTGCTTTACACCAGTATTTGGAGTAGTAAATAGGATGTCTGTTAGGGTATAAACCCTGTTCTTCCCCTTAAACACTTCCAAGAGCTTTAACAACCTGAAAGGGACACTCTTAGGGTCTGAGCCTAATTATAGGAGCTGTAAACTCCCAAGTTTTAACCTTTGACTCTCTTTGAGGTCTTTGATAATTTTGTCTTCTGCTTATTTATTTTACTGATGTATCTGGAATAGTGTAACACAGATTCACAGTCTCTTATCCAAAATACTTGGGGTCATGTATTACTATTTAATTCTCCTGATGGTTCTGAGACATAAAACACATTAATATTTCTGTAGCAAAGTGAATGACTTTCCACATTAATTGGGATCAGCAAAGGCCATAGATAACTTCATGTCAGTTTTGATCAGGTTCTGCTAAGTTAGTTAAAAAACTGGGTTTTTGGATTTCAGATGGATGTGTTAAGTAGTCTTCTTATGGAAACCACTTGGTAGTATGTACCTGTATCAAATCATCATGTTGTATACTTTACACTTACATAATGTTGTATGTCAATTATATCTCAACAAAGCTGGAAAAAAATTGAACTTCAGATTTTTTGGTAAGCAGTTGTGGATCTTTATCACAAAAATATTTAGAGTCTGTTGATTTATATAAAAAATAATTTGGGGACTCCTATAGTCTGCTTTATATACTTTTAGCTTATATGTGTCTTAAGAACTGAAATTTACTAATTTAATTCAGAAACATTAGATTTTACAGGTGTTTTAGGATGCTTTTCCTGGGGGAGTGGGAAACCCTGTTTTTCTCCTGACTTTTCTGGAAATTTCCAACTCAGAATCTCTTTGTGCCTCTTTCTTACTCAAGCAGCATCAAGTTCAGATATTGTTTTAGTTTGGCTTTTCACTTTTTTTCTGCAATTGTAATCTATGCTGTTTCTTCCTTAAATGTAGTACTAACTTGTGTTTCCTCTCCTGCTCTGATGTCCTGTGTTGTAGGGCGTGACACAGTGTAAGTAGCTCAGTAAGAGTAGGTATGCATGGACCTTGGGGTCAGAAAGACCCAGTTCAAATATTCCGTCTCTTAGATGTTCGTTTTGCAGCTTTGAATGTGTTATTGAAAGTTTTCTCATTTGTGAAACAGAAATATTATCTTACTGATTTGCTCTAAACATTAAATGAGGTGTTTATAAAACACTTTGTTTTCATATTAGGAAGACTGGTACCTATTTGTTTCTTCTCTCACCCCTGTAAAGGATATCATGAAACGTTTTCCAATGACATGGTTGCCTTCCTTTGCTTCCTTAATAATCAGTGAGGGGGTGGAGAGACAGAAGATTATCAAGGACTTTTGGCTTTTTTTAAAATTTATTTTGTTTATTTTTGGCTGCGTTGGGTCTTCGTTGCTTCGCATGGGCTTTCTCTAGTTCCAGCGAGCGAGGGCTACTCTTCATTGCAGTGCACAGGCTTCTCATTGCTGTGGCTTCTCTTGTTGCAGAGCACGGGCTCTAGGCACACGGGCTTCAGTAGTTGTGGCACATGGGCTCAGTAGTTGTGGCTCGATGGCTCTAGAGCACAGGCTCAGTAGTGGTGGCGCACAGGTTTAGTTGCTCCAGGGCATGTGGGATCTTCCCAGACCAGGGCTCGAACATGTGTCCCCTGCGTTGGTAGGCGGACTCTCAACCACTGCACAACCAGGGAAGCCCCTTGGCTTTTATCAAAAGCAAATTTTGTGGTCCCTGTGCTTGGGAGGCAGGAAGAGGGAGGAGGATACTGGATTTGCTCTCTATCCCCTGACCCTCTTCATACCTTCTGGGGGCCTGGGCTCAGCCAGGGCAAGGTAATTTACAAGAATAAAATTAGTTTGGTTGCTGATGGTTCTGAACAAATACTTCTCTTACATTTAAATTGTGTTATTTTGAATCCTGAGACAGCTGAGGTTTATCCTTGAAGATAAAGGAAATCTTTGGGAAAGTCTGTATTTTGTGAGGAATCAGGCCTCAGATTCCTGGTGTGCAGACTGAAGGATTTGGATTCCACAATCTAAATTCCCTTTCAACTCTTAAAATTGTCTGATGGGGGTAATTATAAGATGTGTCTAATTCTCTCCTACAAGCTGGAGAATGGAATGTCTAAGTAGATTTCATAATTTTTTTTTTTTTGCGGTACGCAGGCCTCTCACTGTTGTGGCCTCTCCCGTTGCGGAGCACAGGCTCCGGACGCGCAGGCTCAGCGGCCATGGCTCACGGGCCCAGCCGCTCCGCAGCATGTGGGATCTTCCCAGACCGGGGCACGAACCCATGTCCCCTGCATCGGCAGGCGGACTCCCAACCACTGCGCCACCAGGGAAGCCCAGATTTCATAATTTTTGCATTGCAAATCAGAAATGTGACTCTCATGACGACTGAATACTGTTCAGTGCCTGTACAGAGTGATGGAAATTCTAGAAGCATTTAGAATACTTAGTTGTACAAAGATTGAAAGTCATAAGTATCCAGAATCTACATGATGGGAAGGATGAACCTTGTCTTTCATTTGCCTCTCTCCACTTTCCCAGTCAACTTGAAGAGTTTAAAATGGTTCCTACCATTGAGAAATCAAGAGGCAGACCATTAAGATTTGGGAGTTTCAAGAAAATAGGTTAATACTAAAGTGATGTGATAATGTACAACCAAGTATTTTAATGTGAAATTCATGAGATGAATGAAGATATAGATTTTTTTTACCCAACAAAAATAGATAATTGATTTGACTTTCTAAAGAATTTTCATACATTAAAACAAGTACATTTTTGATGATTTAGAAAAAACAAATTTGCACATTTCCAAAAAAAAAGTCCCTGTGCCTGAAGTTCTTTCATAAACCAGTTGAGTATATGAGTTTGGCTTTATGGAATGTTGACTTTAATAAAATTCATTACACTTGAAGAAAATTATGATATGAAATGTATAAAGAAATAGGTTAAGTGGGGACTTAAATAACTGTTCTATTTATTGTCTTCAGTATTTTTAATTAAACAAAATTGAAAATATTACATACTTAACCAGGCTTCTAGGACAGTGGAATTTCTCCATTGTGGGGTACGAAGAAGATGGTGTAGTACTTGTGGTGTCGTATGTAAGTGTATAGTCCAGTTTTATAATTTTATAATGTAATATTTTAAATTTGATAAGTAATTTGTTTATTGTTCTCTCAGAAACTACTGAAAATAAAATTTACCAAAATCTTTGCTATGTTTGGGAGTAGAGAGGTAAATGATAGGTACTATTTTCTAATGGAGTCAGGGAGCAAATGAGACTTTTATGTTTATAGAAAGGGGTGTGAATTAAAAATGGGGAAGAGACACACTCCAAGGTAATAAGCCATATTGGGATGATTCAGGAACAATTCTAATTCTAAAGAATTTACATTATAAATATTATGTGTATGGAGATGGATAATTTAGGTTTCTATATATCAATGATTTTTGGTTTGTTAGTCGCACAATATCTTTTTTTAAAAGAATATTTATTTTTCAAAGGATTAATATCCAAAATTTATAAGTAACTCATGCAGCTCAATAACAAAAAAACAAACAACTCAATCCAAAAATGGGCAGAAGAACTAAATAGACATTTCTCCAAAGAAGATATACAGATTGCCAACAAACACATGAAAGAATGCTCAACATCATTAATCATTAGAGAAAGGCAAATCAAAACTACAATGAGATATCATCTCCCACTGGTCAGACTGGCCATCATCAAAAACTCTAGAAACAATAAATGCTGGAGAGGGTGTGGAGAAAAGGGAACCCTCTTGCACTGCTGGTGGGAATGTAAATTGATACAGCCACTATGGAGAACAGTATGGAGGTTCCTTAAAAAACTACAAATAGAACTACCATACGACCCAGCAATCCCACTACTGGGCATATACCCTGAGAAAACCATAATTCAAAAAGAGTCATGTACCAAAATGTTTATTGCAGCTCTATTTATGATAGCCAGGACATGGAAGCAACCTAAGTGTCCATCAACAGATGAATGGATAAAGAAGATGTGGCACATACATACAATGGTATATTACTCCACCATAAAAAGAAATGAAACTGAGTTATTTGTAATGAGGTGGATAGACCTGGAGTCTGTCATACAGAGTGAAGTAAGTCAGAAGGAGAAAAACAAATACCTATGCTAACACATATATATGGAATCTAAGGAAAAAAAATGTCACGAAGAGATTAGTGGTAGGATGGGAATAAAACACAGACCTACTAGAGCATGGACTTGAGGATATGGGGAGGGGGAAGGGTGGGCTGTGACGAAGTGAGAGAGTGGCAGGGACATATACACACTACCAAATGTAAATTAGATAGCTAGTGGGAAGCTGCCCCATAGCACAGGGAGATCACATCTGTGCTTTGTGACCACCTAGAGGGGTGGGATAGGGAGGGTGGGAAGGAGGGTGACGCAAGAGGGAAGAGATATGGAAACATATGTATATGTATAACTGATTCACTTTGTTGTAAAGGAGAAACTAACACACTACTGTAAAACAGTTATACTCAAATAAAGATGTTAAAAAAAAGATAAGGTCATGATCAAAATAATGATTGACGGATATAAAAAAAGAATATTTATTTTTAATTAATTAATTAATTTTATTTATTTATTTTTGGCTGCGTTGGGTCTTCGTCTCTGTGTGCAGGCTTTTCTCTAGTTGCAGTGAGTGGGGGCTACTCTCCATTGCGGTGCACGGGCTTCTCATTGCAGTGGCTTCTCTTGTTGTGGAGCACGGGCTCTAGGCACGTGGGCATCAGTAGTTGTGGCACATGGGCTCAGTAGTTGTGGCTCGCAGGCTCTAGAGTGCAGGCTCAGTAGTTGTGGTGCACAGGCTTAGTTGTTCTGCGACATGTGGGATCTTCCTGGACCAGGGCTTGAACCCGTGTTCCCTGCACTGGCAGGCGGATTCTTAACCACTGTGCCACCAGGGAAGTCCTGCACAATATCTTAATCTATGATGGCTGGCAGGGAGAAGCCATTATAGGATTTGCATACATCAGTCTCATTTCTTTAAGAGTTGATTATAATTTGAATCATGAACTACTCCCCTATTAGCACTACTGGGTAGCAGAACTTAATTCTTTCTTGTATTACATTGTGGAAGTTAAGTAAAGAGTCAAGTAAACATTAGCTGCAAAAATGTATTTGGGGAGGAAGTTCTGAAACAAATATTGATTTCTATGACTTATTCTGAGTAGTCATTATTCTGGCATCCATTTTATTTTATTTTACTATAGTTGATTTACAATATTGGGTTAATTTCAGGTGTTCAGCTTCAGATTCTTTTCCATTATAGGTTATTACAAGATATTGACTATAGTTCCCTGTGCTATGCCGTAAATCCTTGTTGTTTATTTTATACATAATCATGTGTATCTGTTAATCCCATATGGTACTTCTGATTTATCCCTCCCCCTCCCTTTTCTCCTTTGGTAACCATAAGTTTATTTTCTGTGTCTGTGAGTCTGTTTCTGTTTTGTAAATAAGTTTATTTGTATCATTTTTTTAGGTTCCACATATAAGTGATATATAATATTTGTCTTTCTCTGACTTTACTTAGTATGATAATCTCTAAGTCCATCCATGTTGCTACAAATGGCAGTATTTCATTTTTTTTGTCACTGAGTAATATTCCATTGTTTAAATATACCTGTTGAGCTGAGAAGGCAGAGATTGGATTTTAGGGCTGCTGGAGCAGCTGAGACTTGCAGTATAGAGCTAAGGCAGCAGAAGACTGTGAGGGTGTTCCCCATGGTTCCTTGGACTGCATTCGTGCAGGGCAAGACTCTGAGGCCTGGTAGAGAGTGGCTGCAATAAGTTTGAGAGTGGATTGAAGATACCAGCGGTTATTCATTGTTGGAAGATGACATTCCAGCTCAGCTAGAGTGGAGAAACCTTGCTAACACCATTGGCATTCAACTAAGACATCAGAAACACATGCTTTAGGAACAAAGACCACACCCTAGAGAAACAGTGTATCAATTTGGGTACAGTCAGGAGGTTGGAGATCACACAGAATTGGACAGGAGAAGTTTAAAGAATTGTTAAGCTTTAATAGAGAAATAACTATAAAAATGCAGAGTGAACTCTAAAGGGTATCCTGGGGCTGAGGGAGAGTTACCAAAGGAAAGATAGATACATTTGGAAAAGGGATCCTCTCCCCAAAGCTGGGCTTCAGATCTTATTGGAAAAGGTATGGTTTCATCCCACTGGATGGTGAAGTTCAGTGGATTGCCTGGACCGCACTGGTTCACAGATGCCACATAGCAGGAAACAACCCTCTGGTTCACAGGCTAGCTGGGGCTAATAGACTGGGGCTCAGTGGGGGTCAGGGCGTTGGGAGCTGGCTTGCTGCCAGATTGGTGCACAGTGTGATTCCCATGTTGGAATTAATGCAGGAAACAACCCTCTGAGGCACAGATGAGCACAGGGGGTGAGTGAGTGAGCAGAGGAGTGAGGGAGCTGCTGGTGGTAGGCTTGGAGTGCACTGGTGTTTGCATAAGGAGGACTGCAGCAAGGTGGTCACTGGACTCAGGCTAGGGCTTTGAGGTTGTTGAAGGATTGTGCACTTTTGAGTTTGCTGCTGGACCAGACTGCCACCAGCTATCCCCATACTCAGGTACCACTACACACCCTTCCTTCTACAATGTCCCTCTACTGATAAAACTTAACATTTTGCTCTCTGTGAAGGGGAAATGCTTAGTTTTCAGTCTGTTATCTCAGAGCAAATACTGATGGTGAATTTGGAGTTGAAAGGGCAGTGGGTTAATAATTGGCCAAAAAAGCTAGACTGGACCTGCCCAACAAGGTTTAAAACTGAGTCTCAAAAAGATAAGGAGAGGTGCCAGTAAATTACCTGCCTGCTAGAATCAGGCTCTTAACATTCTAAAGGAAGAAAGCACCATTCAGACTCCTTAAAACAAGTCATTCACGAGTCCAGCATACAGCAACAAATTATTGGAAATAAGCAAGAAAGTGTGATTTGTAATCCAGAATAAAAACTGTCACTAGAAACGTACCTTGAGGTGATGCTGATGGTGGAATTAACAAATAAGCTTCTTAAAGAAAAATGTAGTCTTATGGATGGGGAATCTCAGAAAAGTGGAAACTATAAAAAAAATTAAATGGAAATTCAAGGACTATAAAAGTATAGTATCTGAAATAGAAACATTTATTGGTTGAACTTAAAAGCAGACTAGAGTTGGCAGAAGAAAAAGGTCAGTGGGTTTTTGAAAACTCAATAGAAATTATTTGAAAAAAAAGAAAATAAATGGGAGAAAACAAGCAGAGCCTCAAGTAACTTGTGGGCAATGTCAAGCCATCCAACATATGTATGATTGGAGTTCTGAAAAGAGAGAGAGAGAGAGAGAGAGAATGTGGCAGAAAAAGTTTTTTTAAAAAATAGTGGTTGAACATTTTCCAAAATTGGTGAAAAACATCAGCCTACAAATTCAAAAAGCCCAGTAAATACAAGAAAGGATAAATTCAAAGAAAACCACAATTAAGCACATAGTAGCCAATCTGCTGAAAATTTATGATAAAGAGAGGAACCTTAAAAGTAGAGGGATGGGGAGGGGGAGAGGGAGGGGGAACAATAGGGAAATAGTAGGAATGATGGTTGACTTCTCAAGAGCATTATGAACTAGAAGCAGTGGAGTAACATTTTCAAGCGAGAAAAAAAGTAAAAACAAGTCTGTAATCTAGAATTCTGTATTCAAGCAAAAATAAAGATGAAGTAAAGACATTTCAGATAAATGAAAGTTGAGAATTTTATTAGGGAGGAAAAGTTTTTCAGAACCCTCCAGCAGACTTCCCAAGAGATTCTGTTATTTGCTTAGATGCCCATGCTCTAGGGCTGTACGTCAGGGGAGGCTGAGAAAGCAAGGACCTGACATTTTCATCATTTAGGGTGCCGTTTCTGTCATCAAGGAATAGGGAGATCAGGGCAAAGAGAAATCAGACTGCAACTAGCAGTCTTTGCCACCTGTGAATTAAATTACTTTTATAATCAGAAAAAAAAAATGACGAAGCTATTTGTTATTTGCTGCACAGATGCAAGTAAAGCCAAAAATAAGTCATTTGTTGTTCAGTTGGCCATTTACAGATTCACCTTATGTTCCTTCTTCACTATACATTCAGTTTACCGATAATGATGCTAGCTAGCCACTGGGCATGAAAAGATAAATAATACATCTTGATCTTAGTCTGCTGGGTAGATAGATAGCTCTTACTGATTTGTAGCAGCCGTCTTCTGGGAGGTATGTCATCTTTAGAGAGTGAATGAATTTTCTTTAGAAACAGTGGTTAGGAAGCAATTAATTCAACTGTGATTGTCAGAAAATACTTTACAGAATAATACTAACAGCAGCAATATTTGTGACTGTCCTTTATTGAGGGCCAGGTAGTGTCCTGAATATTTTCAAAACTCCCAACAATCTTATGCGTTAAGTATTATCATTCTCATTTTTATAAACTGGGAGACTGAGGCTTATATAAGGAAGTTGCCTAAGGGCATTCCATCACTAAGGGGCAAAGCTAGGATTCAAATCTAGGACAACCTGACTCTAAATAAAGCCTGTATTCTTAACCAGACACTGATGGCTGTGGGCTGACTTGCATTCTCTGGATTAAAACATATTACCTGTTCAGTAGGTTGTAACTTGACTCACACTAGGCATTCTTGGAAGTGTGATTTGCCTATTCATGGCTGTCAAAATTTAAAAAGTGGTCTCATAAGGGAACCATTCACTAAAATATATATTGAAATCATTCAGGTCACCTGCAGGAGAATGCTGACTCCATGTCTGTTGTGTTTACATTTAATTTACTCATATAACTTCTAAACGAAGTCAGAGAAGCAGTTTAAATTTCTGGCAATTTTACAGGACAGAATTAGCACTGGCCCCTGTCACCAAAATGCTTTTGAAAAATATTCCTAGTTTAATGACCATTTGGCACTTGAATGATTTAAGCATCCAGACATAAATATTTAATGAGAAAAGTAAGTTCACCTAAATTCAGAAAACTTAGACTGCCCTTTTAATTTAACTCTGTAAGCAGTAGCTATTTTTCATGAGGCAGAAAAGATTTTCCATTTAAGTGGAGTTGCAGAGTAGTTAATTGATGATTTGGTTCTGACTGACCCCTTGATAAAAATTCTGAGTGCGGGCTTCCCTGCTGGCACAGTGGTTGAGAGTCTGCCTGCCGATGCAGGGGACGCGGGTTCGTGCCCTGGTCTGGGAGGATCCCACATGCAGCGGAGCGGCTGGGCCCGTGAGCCATGGCTGCTGAGCCTGCGCGTCCGGAGCTTGTGCTCCGCAACGGGAGAGGCCACAACAGGGAGAGGCCCGCGTACCACACACACACACACACAAAATTCTGAGCAAAGGTCTTCTGTGGGTCTACTGTAGAGGGGCAGAGGGGAATGAGCCAAAAATTCATGAAGAGCTGAATCTGGGATGGGTGGGCGTATGGGGAACAAAGCATCATGCTTTGCCATGTTGTTCATACAGAACGGTTGCAGCTCAATGCAAGCAGAAGTAATGCTGTAATAGGAAAAGAGGTAGTTTATTATAGGGCCTTAGGGTCCTTTCTATTTATTTGGCTTATGGGGAAAGGAAACTAGGATAGTGCTCTGGAGGCTTTTTAATAATGGTCTGTGTTTGGAAGTGGCACACATCACTTTGGCTCTCATTCCTTCCGCCAGAACTCAGCCATATGGCCACACTGCAAGGAAGACTGAGAATTGTATTAAACTGTGTGTTCAGGAAGAAGAAGGGTGGCACAAGGTACATAGAAACACAGGTATATGGAAAACTAAGCAAGTGGAAGAAAATCAAGACAATTATTAACTCTAGGAAAAACAAGCAGTTGTATAAGGAGAGGAATAAAATAAAGATGATAACAGCTAACATTTATTGTGTACTTACTCGATACCAGGTACTATTCTAAGTCCTCACATGTTTCATGTGTTAATTTTCTTAAAAATTGAATGAGATAAATACTATTGTAATTCCCATTTTACAGATAAATGTTTATTTCACCAAAGTATTGGTATCACTGTATTTCTTGGATAAATTGGATAGGGAATGAGGATAGTGGAGTAAGAGCCAAATATCTTCTTATTCTCTTTTAAAAAAAAAAAAAATATATATATATATATATATATATATATTTATTTATTTATTTATGGCTACGTGGGGTCTTCATTGCTGCCCGCGGTCTTTCTCTAGTTGCAGCATGCAGGGGCTGCTCTTCATTGCGGTGCGTGTGCTTCTCATTGCGGTGGCTTCTCTTGTTGCGGAGAAGAGGCTCTAGGTATGCTGGCCTCAGTTGTTGTGGCTTGTGGGCTCTAGAGCACAGGCCTCAGTAGTTGTGACGCACGGACTTAGTTGCTCCATGGCATGTGGGATCTTCCCGGACCAGGGCTCGAACCCATGTCGCCTGCATTGGCAGGCTGATTCTTAACCACTGCACCACCAGGGAAGTCCCATATTTTCTTTTATAGTAGGAAATATAAGTAATGTGGAAATAATGGCTGTTACAGTTGATCCTTGAACAACACAAATTTGAACTGTGCGGGTCCACTGATACGCAGGTACTTTTCAGTAAATACCTACGGTACTACATAGTTTGTGGTTGATTGAATCCATGGATGCAGAACCTTGGGTGCAGAGGGCTGACTGTGAGACTTGAGCATCCACAGATATCGAGGATGACAGTATATAATATCTAAAATTAAAGTCACGATGCAACAGTGTACACATGCTGCTTAGAAATACAGAGGTAAGGACTTCCCTGGTGGTCCAGTGGTTAAGACTCCACACTCTCAAGGCATGGGGCCTGGGTTCAATCCCTGGTCAGGGAACTAGAGCCTGCATGCCCCAACTGAAGATCCCGTGTGCCGCAGCTAAGACCCAGTGTACCCAAATAAATAAATAAATATTTAAAAGAAAAAAGAAATACAGAGGTAAATATCTGTAGAAACAACTAAAAAAGTTGAAACTCCTCAGGGTGACCAATTCAAGTGTAGGGTATGGGATTGCCCCTGTGCTCTTGCACTTTCTGAAGTATGTTGATAAAAATAAAGTACTTGGTATAAGAGCAACTATCAAGAGAGAGAAAATGAAAGTGATGTGTAGTGGTCATCTTTTATACCTCTTTTCACACAGAACCGAGATGGTTTTGTAAATCACTAAATAATGGAGCCATACACGGACAGGGAGCTAAGACCAAGTTTGTAGACCTGGGTTTGTCTTACACTCTATTGGCTGAGTCACTTAACCTTTGAGGGTTTACTTCCTTCGAGTTTGAATGAGAATGATGGTCTCTTAGTTACTTTAACTTCTAAAGTTCTGTAGTTCTAGGTGTTAGACTAACTAATTTTTGTCTTTAAACAGTATTAATGTGAAAGTCTGGGCTACAGAGCTAGCTTTGGATGCAGCATGGCTATTTAGTCACAACCAACACCTTGTTTTATTCTTACCTAGTATCTTAGGTAGTAATCATTTAGGTGACAGGATTTTCTCAGTACCGGTTTATGTAAATATTCATATAATTTAAATAATTTTCATCCAATGTTTTTTATACTATTAAAGTTTTTTATACTATTTCATCCAATGTTTTTTATACTATTAAAGTATAACACAGAGAAAAGCGCATACATCACAGTGTGCACACAGCTCAGTGAACTCTTACCGTGAGCATACTCTGATTACCAGCACCCAGATTGGATCCTGGGTCAAGAAACACCATTACCCCGGACTCCTAGAACTAACATCCAAGTGGATAAGGTACAAGCTTTTATTTCCAAGGTTGGTCAAAGTATTCAAACTTTCAGTTATAAGATGAGTAAGTTCTGAGGATCTCTTGTACAGCATGGTGTCTGTGGTTAATAATACTGCATTGCATACTTGAGATTTGCTAAGAGAGTAGATCTTAAGTGCTCTCACCATAGGCACAGAAAGGTAACTGCGTTGTAATGAATGTGTTCATTAACTTGATTGTGGTATTTCACAGTGTATATGTATATCAAATCATTGCCTTGTAGGCTTTAAATATAAACAGGTTTGTTTGTCAATTATACTAAATAAAGCTGCGGAGGAAAAAAAGAACATTATCGTTAGCCCAGAAGCCCCTTTCAGTTGCCTCTCTCAGAGGATCAACCACTAGCCTGATTTCTAACCAACATATTAGATTTTGAACTATATATAAAATGACATCTAGTAGTTGTATCAAATCCTACACATAGACACAGATGTACATTCACATATCTCTTACCAGGAAAACAAATATATAGATACATATACATAAACATCCATACCGTATATACTTTTAGAGTTTTTGGAAGGCGAGGGGTTGCCAGCTTTGTTTCTGGCTTCCCAAAGTGAACGTTTTAATCTGTTGAGATTTCCTGCTGATACTGACTGTATAAGAAGTCTATGCATTCATTATCCACTTACTACTTCTAAGTGCTGGTCATAAAATCATGGTTATCTAATAGGAACATTTTTGTTCTAGGTCCAGTGGCATTGCAGAGCACGGATGGTTGCAGGAGCCAATTTTTACATTGTTGGACGAGACCCCGCTGGCATGCCTCATCCAGAAACAGGGGAGGGTCTGTATGAGCCAACTCATGGCGCCAAAGTGCTGACCATGGCCCCTGGCCTAATCACCTTGGAAATAGTTCCCTTTCGAGTTGCGGCTTATAACAAGAAAAAGAAGCAGATGGACTACTATGACGCCGAGCAGTAAGCTTTACATTCTCTGCACGAATCTGTGAGGCACTTGGTGCTCTAAGCTGCCCCGAGGGCTTTAACGTATGGTCTCATCTTTACTGTAACTTATCAGTGACAAGCTTTGTTGTACCCATTTCCGAGAAAGGCAAACCAGGGGAACGAATTTCTCAATATTTCAGAGGTTAGAAGTAGAAATAAAACTTGAATCTGGTTTCATGGTTCATGATCTCAGGAATTTTGTTGTGAAGGGTTTAAGGGCAGTAATGACATTTCCGTCTGCCATATTACGGAGCATATAGAAGTGCCTAGGACTTAGTACCAAGGCCTAGTGACGATTTTGCTGGTAAGCCCAGGGGATCTATATAATGAGAGTGAGTTTAACTAATGTTTGTGCAATCGTTGTGTGCCAGGCACTGTCATAATTGCTTTACAGGTATTGATACCTGTAATTAATACCCCGTAATAATCCTGTGAAGTAGGTGCAATTATTATCCCCATTTTGTAGGTTGGTAGTGAGCTGAGGGCTACAGAGTTCAAATAACTTGTACAAGGTCACAGAGCCAGTAGATGGCAGCTCAGCACTTGAACTCAAGCAGTATGGCTCCAGAGCCTATGATCTGGACCACTAAGAGTGCAACTTCTTTCTTCAAAGATCTTAGAAGGAGCAAAAAAATAACAACCTTTTAATACAAATTATTGGTAGTATTGAGCATGCATCTATCTTCCTTTGACTGACAAACTTTTATTGCTATCTATAGATAATATCAGTACGGACATACCTCAGAGATACTGTGGGTTCGGTTTCAGACCACTGTAATTAAAGCAAGTATCTCAATCAAGCAAGTCAGACAAATATATTTATTTCCTAGTACATATACAAGTTGTGTTTACACTATACTGTAGTATATTGAGTACACAATAGCTGTATTTCTTAAAAAAACAATTTACATACCTCAATTAAAAAATACTTTATTGGGCTTCCCTGGTGGCGCAGTGGTTGAGAATCCGCCTGCCGATGCAGGAGACACGGGTTCGTGCCCTGGTCCGGGAAGATCCCACATGCCGCGGAGCAACTAAGCCCGTGAGCCATGGCCGCTGGGCCTGCGCATCCGGAGCCTGTGCTCCGCAACGGGAGAGGCCACAACAGTGAGAGGCCCGCAAAAAAAAAAAAAAAAAAAAAAAATACTTTATTGCTAAAAAATAAAGTATTATCTGAGCCTTCAGCGAGTTGTAATGTTTTTGCTGGTGGAGCGTCTTGCTTAGGTGTTGAGGGCTGCTGACTGATCGGATGGTGGTTGCTGAAGTGTGGGGGGCTGTGAACAACAGTGAACAACAACAACAACAACAGAACAACAGTGAAGGTTGCTGCATTGATTGGCTCTTCCTTCCACAAATGGTCTCTCGATTAGCGCACAATGCAGCTTAATAGCATTTGACCACAGGAGAGCTTCTTTCAAAATTGGAGTCAGTCCTCTCAAACCCTGCCGCTGCTTTTTATCAACTAAAGTTTATGTAATATTCTAAATTCTTTGTTGTCATTTAAAAATCTGTACAGCATCTTACTGGGAGTAGATTCCATCTCAGGAGACCACTTTCTTTGCTCGTCCGTTAGAAGCAACTCTTCATCTGGTTAAGTTTTATTGTGAGATTGCAGCAATTCAGTCACATCTTCAGGCTCCACTTCTAACTCTAGTTCTCTTGCTATTTCTACCACATCTGCAGTTTTTTCCTCCACTGAAGCCTTGAACCCCTCCGGTCATCCATGCCTGTTGGAATCAGCTTCTTCCAAACTCCTATGAATGTTGGTATTTTGACCTCTTCCCAGGAATCACAAATGTTCTTAATGGCATCTAGACTGACGAATGCTTTTTTTTTTTTTTTTTTTTTTTTTTTTTGCGGTATGCGGGCCTCTCACTGTTGTGGCCTCTGCCGTTGCGGAGCACAGGCTCCGGACGCGCAGGCCTAGCGGCCATGGCTCACGGGCTTAGTTTCTCCGCGGCATGTGGGATCTTCCCGGACCAGGGCACGAACCCGTGTCTCCTGCATCGGCAGGCGGATTCTCAACCACTGCGCCACCAGGGAAGCCCACGAATGCTTTTTAGAAGGTTTTCAGTTGACTTTGCCCATGTCCCTCAGAGGAATCACTATCTATGGCAGCTATAGCCTTATGAAATGTATTTCTTAAATAAGAAGGCTTGAAAGTGGAAATCAGTCCTTTATCCACAGGCTACAGAATGGATGTTGTGTTAGCAGGCATGAAAATAGCATTAATCTCGTTGTACATCTTAATCAGAGCTCTTCGGTGACCGGGTGCATTGTCAGTGAGTCGTCATATTTTGAAAAGAATCTTTTTTTCTGAGCAGTATGTCTCAACAGTGGGCTTAAAATATTCAGTAAACCATGCTGTAAACAGATGTGCTGTCATCCAGGCTTTGTTGTTCCATTTATAGAGCACAGGCAGAGTAGATTTAGCATAATTCTTGAAGACAGTAGGATTTTGGGAATGGTAAATGAACATTGGCTTCAATTTAACATCACCAGCTACATTAGAGAGCCAAAGGACAAGAGAGCCTGTCCTTTGAAGCCAGGCATTGACTTCTCTTTAGCTGTGAAAGTCCTAGATGGCATCATCTTCCAAGAGAAGACTGTTCATCTACACGGAAAATCTGTTGTTTAGTGTAGCCACCTTCATTAATGATCCGAACTGGTTCTTCTGGGTAATTTACTGCAACTTCTACCTCAGCACTTGCTGCTTCACCTTGCACTTGTACGCTATGGAGATGGCTTTCCCTTCAATCTCATGAACCAACCTCTGCTGGCCTCAGACTTTTCTTCTTAAACCTCCTCACCTCTCTCAGCCTTCATAGAATTGAAGAGAGTTAGGGCCTTGCTCTGGATTAGGCTTTGGCTTAAAGGAATGTCGTAGCTAGTTTGATCATCTGTGCAGACCAGTAAAACTTTCTCCATATCAGCAATAAGGCTTGTTTTGCTTTCCTGTCATACGTTCACTGGAGCAGCACTTTTAACTTCCTTCAAGAACTTCTCCTTTGCAGTCACAGCTTGGCTGTTTGGCACAAGAAGCCTAGCTTTCAGCCTGTCTTGCTTTTCAACAAGCCTTCCTCACTAATAAGCTTAATCATTTCTAGCTTTTGATTTAAAGTGAGACACGTGCAATTCTTCCTTTGACTTGAAAACTTAGAGGCCGTTGTAGGGTTATTCACTGACCTAGTTTCAATATTGTTGTGTCTCAGGGAATAGGGAGGCCCAAGGAGAGGGCGAGAGACTGGGGAACTGACAGTTGGTGGAGCAGTCGGAACACACACGTTTACTGATCAAGTTCACCATCTTATACGGGTGTGGTTCACGGCGCTCCAAAACCATTGCAGTAGTAACATCCAAGATTATAGATCACCAAATATAATAATAATGAAGAAGTTCGAAAAACAGACTTGCTTGATGCATGGTTGCCACAAACCTTCAATATGTGAAAAGCGCTACAAAATGAAGTGCGATAAATGAGGTAGGTCTGCAGGTAGTACACTCTGTAAATTTAGAGTGGCATTGTGAGGCTCTAGAATCAGAAGTTATGAGTGCTAGCCCTGTTCTTCCTGCGTGACCTGAGATTCCTGTGTCATCTCTGGCCTTGTTTCTTCATCTCTCCAATAATGGCAGTGGATGAGTTGATTCCCTTCTAGCTCAAAATCTGTAGTCATTTCTGGGAATCATAGCTCCTAGTTATTTTTACATTGGTAGGTGCTTCATGCTTTGTTGATTGATGCTTATTTAGTACAAATTACATCTGCTTATTTAGTACCCCTGCTTTTTTAGTATAAATTACAATTCATGTTCAGTAAGTAGTTGTATCTCAGTAACCGGGGCGGGGGGGGGGGGCTCGGTTCCAGGACCCCCACAGGTAACAAAATCTGCAGATGCTCAAGTCCCTTATATAAAATGGTGTAGTATTTGTATGTAACCTACACACATCCTCCTCTCTAAATTACCTCTAGAGTACTTATAATATCTAATACAATATAAATACTGTGTAAATAGTTGTAAATACAATGTAAATGCTATGTAAATAGTTGCCTGCCCATGATAAATTCAAGTTTTATTTTTGACTTTTTGTATTTTTGTGGCATCAGTTGTTATTTCTCCTCATTTGTTTCTTAGTTTTGTTTATTTGGGTCCTCTCACTTTTCTTCTTGGTGAGCCCAGCTAGAGGTTTGTTGATTTTGTTTACCCTTTCAAAAAACCCGCTCTTGGTTTTACAGGTTTATATTTTGGAACTTTCTGGAATTCTCCCCTTACCTCCAGATGTTTTCAATTAGAGGTTGATTGAATCCTTGGATGTGGAAACCATGGATATAGAGGGTTGGCTCTATTTTTAATTTATGTTTTATCAGTTTACCTCTACTGGCAGGTGCTAATTAAAAACTGACTGAGTCTAATAACTTCTGAGAGCGCTCATCCTTTTTCCCTTGATACTGTGCAGTTGACTGCACATTCAGGAATAACCCTGTGTCCTCATTTGCTGTAGCCTTTTTTGTAATGGTGCAGACAAGAAGGAAAAAGAAACTTTTTAAAAATTAACACATTCTCTTGTTTCTGAAAGGGACATAAAATTTGGTGTCATTTAATTAAATGATAAGTTATCTGGATAAAGAAATACTACTGTTAACAGTGGAGTTTGAGGGATTTGTTGGCTTCTCGTTTAATGATAATCTGGAGAAAATGCATAATTTTAGATGATAGCAGTCGTCTCTGGGTGATGGACTGTAGCAATATACAGGAAAACCTTATGAGTCAATGAACAGAAAAGGCTTATTGGATAGCTGGTTTGGGGAAATATGAAAGAACTCCTGACTGTTCCCAGTAGCCTTGGTGTGGCCACTCGAGACTATTATTTTCTGAAGATCCAAGTTGTGGCCCGGGTTATAGTGTACTTCAGAACCACACCATGAGAAGAATTTGTAATAAACCAGAATATTTTTACCCTTGTACAAAATCAGGGTTTGCCAATACCTAGAAATAGCTCTAAATCATGGCATGTTTTGTTTTGCCCTAAAAATAAACGTGTGTTTATGTATGTATATGTATGCATATGTCTATATATATACATTTATGTACATACATACACACATTCTACAATTTTCACTGTCTAAAAAAAAGTGCAGCTATAAAAGTGATGTGCTGAGAGTTGTAAATGGACTTTTTCTACCAAAGAGATGCCTTACAAGCTTAAAGAAAATTTCTTTAAAGAAAAAAACAATTAAGAGTAAACCTTGGGCTTCCCTGGTGGCGCAGTGGTTGAGAGTCCGCCTGCCGATGCAGGGGATATGGGTTCGTGCCCCGGGTCCGGGAAGATCCCACGTGCCGCGGAGCGGCTGGGCCCGTGAGCCATGGCCGCTGAGCCTGTGCGTCCGGAGCCTGTGCTCCGCAACGGGAGGGGCCACAACAGTGAGAGGCCCGCGTACCACCAAAAAAAAAAAAAGAGTAAACCTTGAACTATATTACTGCAAAAGGTGATTGAAAATACAAATTAAATATTAAGGAAAATAAAAAAGTTTCAAATATAGGTCTGTCCTTCTGTGGTTCAAAATATGTAGGGCCACCATCAGAGATTTTAATTTCCTTAGTCTGGAGAGAGGATTGCCTGTTGACAGTTCTTTTGAAAGCTCCCCCCACCCCCACCCCCAGAGGGTAGCCTTGCCTTCCTACAAATCTGTAGAGTGTATAGTGTCAGAGATGGAATCCTAGGCAGGGCAACCCTTCACTTCTCACCCAGCCTGCAATTTATTTGTATACTTTGTGTACAAGATGTTTGAGCATAACCTTGTTCTGAAAGTAACAATTAGTCACTTTTAGAGTGAGGGGTGAGAAATAGAATTGTTCTGCTAGTGGCCGAATACTTAAAACTTAGGTGAGTTTCCATTTTGATGACTTAAGGAAGCAAAACTAGAGTCTGGGTTTTCTTTTATACTTCTTGTGGGGATGCTTTTCCTTACAGTGGTTTCTTTGCGTGATCAGCTGATTTAATCACACACAGGATCCTAGAACCCATCTGTATGTAGCTGAATGATGTGCTGGGAAGCCCTTGATAACTTTCATGTTTTGTTAAATCTGTGTAATATTTCTTTAAGTCTTTCTTTTAATCATTCAAAAGCTAAATAATTACATCAGTTCTCATAAGATTTTCCAATGATGAATTCTATATTAGTTGCATGACTGGCTCATTTTCTTGGAATTTTTTTGAGTTACCAAATCTTTATAAATTGTAACTTGGGAAGCTTTAAAACTGCCTTCGTTTTCTAATTTTTTATATGTATGTTCAAATATAATTAAGTTGATGGGATATGTTGGAAAATGATTAAAATTTTGTGGGAAGGCGATAGTCTTTGATGTAATGAGAAAACACAGTTATTAATTTTGCACATGTGAGGTTGTCTTATGTTTGATTAATGGATGTTATTCAATGCCAGATTTTATGTAATTAATGATTTTGTAGCTTTTGATTTGATTAAATACCAGTGTAAGGCAAGGCTTAGGGAGAAAGAAACAAACTTCATCAAGATTACAGGCAAGATATTATTGATAAGAATTATGATAAAAATCATCTGTTTATACTTAGGAAGTTAAGTAGGTTCATATTAGCTGTAATAATAACTCAAGGAAATTTAGTTTTAGGAGTACAAGATTAAAGCCCATTCTTTCAGATATTACAAACTTTTAGAGATAATTCAGCTATTTCTATTTTTTTCTCCTTTATTCAGTAAATCTTTGTATTTGGATAGATAAATGCAAAATTTTGGTTCAGATTATTGAAGTAGCAACTCACCAAAAAGAGAGTGCACATGAGTGAAAGTGCCTGGTGGAAATGGGTCAGTGAAGGGACAGGTGGACATAAATGTTTGCTGTCTCGTTATTTCCATGTTATCAGGAGAGTACTTCTTTCATATTTTTTAATGCTGGAGTATACCTTAAATCATGTACTATTAGTGTTATTTTTTAAAAGCATTCTACTTAGAGGCGTCCTTCAAGGCTTTTCTCATATATTCTTCACTTCTTTTATTTACTTTCTACAGGAAAGCTCATCTGTTCTAGTGGTTTCTGTGTGGTGACTCTTAAAGCTATTCCTCATGGGCTTCCCTGGTGGCGCAGTGGTTGAGAGTCCGCCTGCCAGTGCAGGGGACGCGGGTTCGTGCCCCGGTCCGGGAAGATCCCACATGCCACGGAGCGGCTGGGCCCGTGAGCCGTGGCCGCTGAGCCTGCACGTCCGGAGCCTGTGCTCTGCAACGGGAGAGGCCACAACAGTGAGAGGCCCGCGTACCGCAAAAAAATAAATAAATAAAAATAAAAAATAAAAAGCTATTCCTCAGTGTTTCCAAGTTGCTAATTATGTTAGTTTTCTATTGCTGTGTAACAAATTGACACAAATTTAGTGGCTTAAAACATTATTCATTTATTATCTCACAGTTCCTTAGGTCAGAAGTCTGGGTGGGCCAAGCTGGACTCTCTGGCCAGGCTGGGCTCTTATCTGAAGGCTCTGAAAAGAATCAACTTCCAAGATGACCCTTGTTGGCAGAATTCAGTTCCTTACGGTTGTAGAACTGAGCTCCCCATCTTCTTACTGGCTGTCACAGTGGGGGGGGGGGTTACTCTCTGCAGCTAGAAGCCACGTTGAGAGCCTTCCTTGTGGGCCCCCTCATCTCAGCAGTAGAACCTCCCTCAGGTCAAATCCCTCTCAGGCTTCAAATCTCTGACTCCTGCTGTCATCTGAGAATATTTGCTTTTAGAGAGCTTTAGTGATTAGGTTAGGCCCACTCAGGTAATTTCACTCTTTTAGGTCAATCGATTAGCAACTTTAATGGCATCTGCAAAATTCCTTTTGCCATATAAGAACATATCAGGTAGTAACACCATGGGGTGAAGGTCATGAAGGCCATCTTAGAATTCTGTCTACCACACTAATGGGTGTTTTCTGCTTAGATTTCTTGTTATTATTTAAAATGCCCAGAAGCAACTTTACCTTTCCCCTCATATATCTCCAAATCCTAAATTTCCTTAGTTACTTGTTCTCCCCGTTGTGTAAAATCTTGAAGTCCTTTATCCTTTCACCTCACTCTTCACATCCAGGTCTTGTCATATTGACCCCTGAAATATTTCTTGTGTAGATTCTTTTCTTTTTCTTCCTTGCTATGTAGTCTTTGCCATACATAATTATTTCTGTTAGAGTACTGGGGAACTGTCTTTTCTATTCATTTATAAAGTGCTTTGTTTTTATTAATTTTGATGTTTCTTTTAAAAACTTGTAGAAGTCTGACTGTAATGAACTTGCCAATGAATCTTGTCCTGTGTTTGTAGATTTTGCACATATTTTATTGCAGGGGGTATTGCATAACCATTAACTGATAAGGTCTAATTTAAAATCTATTGCATTGTCTTTTCTTACTATACATTTTAATCATAAATAGGGACATAATACTATGTATATAATTTCTTTTTTTCTTTTTTTTTTTTCTTTTTTTTTTTGTGGTACGTGGGCCTCTCACTGCTGTGGCCTCTTCCGTTATGGAGCACAGGCTCCGGATGTGTAGGCTCAGTGGCCACGGCTCACAGGCCTAGCTGCTTCGCGGCACGTGGGATCTTCCTGGACCGGGGCACGAATCCGTGTCCCCTGCATTGGCAGGCAGACTCTCAACCACTGTGCCACCAGGGAAGCCCCTATGTATATTTTTGAAAGTGAAATTATATATTTTATATATGCTGTGTCTTGTTTTAAAGTCAACATGTTACATTGAAATTAGTATAAAACTTTCCAACTTTGCTATGCTTTATTCATTTATTAACTATTTGTTGAGTCTTTACTATGTACATGTCATTGCTAAATGTGGGCACTGTGGTTGGAAACAAGCAGTTATTGTTGTTGCCTTCATAGGACTTACATTCTAGAGATGACAGACAATAAACCACTTAAGGATGGCATGTGCTTTGCGGAAGACTTGTGGGAAGCTCTGCTAGCACTTGTGTGACCAAGTCTGGGTTATCAGGAATGGGTTCCTGGAGCAAGAGACATTTGATCTGAGCTCCAAAAGATGAGTTAGGCATTCCCTTGGTAAAGAAGGAGGTAATAGCATTCTGGACAAAGGGATAAGTGCATGCAAAGGTGCTGAGGTGAGATAGACTCAGAGGGTTTGGGAAGAAGGCCAGGGTGGGCTGGAAAAGAGAGTGAAAGGAGGGTGATGAGACAGAGACTAGATAAGGCAGTTCTTTGAAAGGTACAAACTGGCATAGATTTTGAAAAGATAGTGTGTTGTTACCATGTACAGTAAATATTGGGAAGTTCAGGTTTTTGGTAATTAGGTAAGTTGGATTATACAGGTTGATTCTCCTGAGAAATTAACTAAAACTTCTGGATAAAGGAAAACGTTTTCATAAAAGTATTGCGGTGCTGATAAGATAAGAACTGTGAGGCTAAACTATTAAATGGAGGTTAGAACTTCAGGGAAGTTGAGTGTTGAAGTTGCTTTTGTCCTGGTCGACCTAGCAAATTTGAGTGTTGATTTCCATGGTCTTGACCGAGGTGGGGAGTCCCAACAGGAGACACTCCCATTAAGCTGATGCTCCCTCCCACCTTAGGTAGTTAAGAGAGAATCTGAAGTGAACCCCAGCCATTCCCCTACCCCAGGAGACTAAGCACAGCGCTGAGCTTTAGGCTCAGAAGCTCAGAACTGTTCACATGGGCCAAACTCATACTACCCGGGTCGTATCAAAACAAAACAGATTAACAACCAAAAAGCCCTCAAGCCATGAAATTAGTTTTTGGTGGTTCTTAACTGGGCATGCCTCTAAGTATTCAGCAGAAGCAAATGTAGACTGTCGCTAGAGCATTACTCCTTTGTCCTCGATTTACTCCCACAAATAATTATACAAGCTTAATGAACAGCTTAAGTAAAAAATGATAAAGTATACAAGGAAACATAGCACCACAGCAAGGGGGGAAAAAAAGGGAAACTACAGTTGGCACAAGCAGACCTGCAGAGACTTCACATACTGGAATTACCAGACATGGATTACAAAGTAACTATACTTGCAGTGTTTATTAAAACAAAAACAAGTTTGAAACTACTTTGTGGCACATAAAAGTATAGAAATGACCTAGCAGTATAGAAAAGAGAAGGATGGGAGGTAAGTCAGTGTGAAGGTGTGCATTAGTGCAGGCAAGAGTTAATGAAATGATGGTTTAGGTTTAGGTCACTTCCAACAGGGAGATTGGAAGAAAGATGAGTAGGCATTCCCTGGAAACTTCTTGTTTGACTGGATGTCTGATAGGAGCTGTTCTCTGGCTTTTATTTATAAGATTTTTGAGGGGAGGAAAACATGATGAATTAAGGATTTTGATAAATTAGTTCAAGATAATTAAATTTTTCATGTATTTCAGTTGGTCTTTGGTTTGGAAACAAAAATTGTTAATTTGTCATGCGTGATGCCATGCTCTTTGGCTCCTGGAAAGAAAGCCGTAAATAACTAATTATCTGGTTTTGAACAGATGATTTGTATTTGAAGAGAATTCTTAGTGTTTTTATGTATACTGTATTATATATGAGTTTCTTTCGAGTTAAATGAAAGGTAGTTAGCCCCCAAATAGTTAGATTCACTTATAAGTTACTACCATTATTTTTAGTTGTATCAGAGAAGAAGCTCCCCTTTGCATCTCTGATTGCTTATCATCTAGTTAGTATTTTTTAAAAAGCTGGTCTAATTGAATAATGAACTTTTGAAAGATAAAATTGAAGGCCTCTGGGCTGACCCCAGCTTTGTGTCTGAACAGCTTGTTCTGGTGGCTCTGACGGCCACATTTGTGGACTGAGACCCAGCAGATATTTGTAACGAATTAAAATCTTCAACAAGTGGCCAAGAGCTGTTGTACTTTGGAGTTGGTCAAGATGCTGGCCGTATGTAGTTGTGTGTCCCACATGGGACAAGATGCTGGACCCACAGGGTCCCACATAGTCTGCTGGATGGTGTGCTTTTTCTGTCCTTGCGTTCTAACCCCTTCCCCTTCAGTTGTTTCTTTTTGGTTTTGTGTGTGTGTGTGTGTGTGTGTGTTTGTTTTAAGAGGAGGCGTTCTGTCAGCTGTGGATTGTAAGAATCTGTGACCAAGTGGTTTTGAAAAGGGAAGAAAGAAAAAAGACTTGCATTTCCTTTTTCAGGTGCCATGGAGATGGGTTAACGAGTGTAATTAGATGGACTAGCTAGAATTGCTTTGTAGTGAAAGCCTAAGATTTAGTAGCCTTTTCTGCTTCTGCCAGATTACCGATTACTCACAGGTAAAGTTCAGAGCTAGTTTTAGAGCATTCCCCAAATGCCTCAGTTTTTACTTGATTTATTTTTTTCTGTAAAATGCTATCCATTTAAAGATGTAATTGTGAAAACTGTGATTAGATTACAGATAGTGACTCTAGTGTCAAGTCCTTGCACCTGACTTCTGATAAAAAATAAAATCCTCATGTGAGGGATAGAAATACAAGTCTGAGGCAGAGGGAAATAAATGTGTTTTCCGTAGGCAGGGTGGAGTGGAACCACCAGCATGGGGCAGCAGAAACACCCATTTCATGTGATGAAGAAACGCGTGTGGCAATGCGGGGCAGATGGAGTGTGAAATAGCGTCAGGAAAAGAGGTACCCAGGGACTTCCGTTTTAAAATTCAGTTTCAGAAGGAATGCAAGCAGACTTCTGGATTTCAGACTGTTTGGCATTCTGAGGAAAGAAAGGACTTTAATTGGTCTGGCTTTTTTTTTTTTTTTTTGTGGTACGCGGGCCTCTCCCTGTCGTGGCCTCTCCAGTTACGGAGCACAGGCTCCGGACGCGCAGGCTCAGCGGCCATGGCTCACGGGCCCAGCGGCTCCGCGGCACGTGGGATCTTCCCGGACCGGGGCACGAACCCGCGTGCCCTGCATCGGCAGGCGGACTCTCAACCACTGCGCCACCAGGGAAGCCCAATTGGTCTGGCTTTTTTCCTTTAATCACAAAGTCAGGACAGAGTCATTCTACAAGCTGCTCCCTCATTTCTTTTTCATTGCCCCAGCAGGAACAGGTACTTTATGCATGGGACACAGGGTTTCCTTTCTGAACTCAAAATTTTAAATTGACATGGCCAGAAAGATCTACGGTTATAATTTCCCTTAATGACGCTTATTTAGGGAATTGATAAGTGACCCTCCTAAGGAACTAAAACATTCAAGCAATATTTGTCAAATGATTCTCAGCTGAACTAACCAGTTTTACATCAGGTTGGAATGAGGGTTTTTTTAGATGCAATTGGAGAGATCTGGACCCCTCCACACCCTTGACTTCCTCTCCAGGTGCTGCTTTGCTAAGCCCTGCCCTGAGGAGGGGTAACCTCTCTAGCCTAGAGATAGTCACCAAACTGTGTTGATGGATCCTATTATCAGTTCATTCCCACACAGGTTCTGTTTACCCACAGGAGACAACCTTACGTTTTTATTGAGAAGGTCGAGACCATCTTGCATTAACTGCCTCATCTTTTTCTAACTCCACGTCATCACTGTTTCTTCTTTTCTTCATTTTTCACCCTCTTTGTCAGAGCTGCTTTCTCTGTGTTCTTCATCCCAGACTTCTCCATCTTTCATTTCTTTCCTGTTACCCTCTCCTGGCTTTCATCCTCCTCCCTTTTCTCATTCTGTGCCACTTATTTTCTTCTGCCTATACACATGCTAAGACCTCCCTTTTCTTGTAAAAAAAAAAAAAAAAAAAAATCTTTTCTCCACTGTATCTCTGCTGCTTTACCACTCCATCTCTTTTCTTCATCATCCACTGAAACTCCTTGATTAAAGAAAATTTAAATTCTGATTCGTTTATCCAGTGGATTTCCCCCCCTCCCCGCCATGGTCATCGTCCTTAGCCCCTCTCTAGCCTTCACATTAAAATTTTTTCTTTTTCCATGACCTCCATATAATCATCTTGGTTTTCTTCTTACTCTTTCGACAAGTGCTTCCCTGTTGGCAGGTCTTCTTTCTTGGAGAGCTTATCCATTTTCTCAAACTAGGTTTTCATTTTAGTGTGGATAAATTTAAAAATTACGTTTCTAACCCCAACCTTTCCTGAACTTTTTGGAAATCTCCTCCTATAGTCTTGCTTTTTTCCTAGGCCCATCTCACATGCAGTTAATTTCGTTTTCTCCCCTTAAGTTGTAGTCATTTATGTAAGAGAAAGATGGTAGCTTACTTCATATTTGAACTGTTGTAACCAACCATCGGCATGGGCCAGTTTATTATAGTAGATTTGACTTTTCTTGCACATTGAACACATGATAGAAGTGGGAGATACTCCCTAGATTTAAACGACTTGAACCCATCTTGCTTTGGAGCAATATCTGTTAAACTTTCCTTTTCTTCGGTCATCTTTGAAAATGTGAGCAGACGTTTAAAAGATGTTTTACCTAAGAAGATGAGAGCTGTTGAAATATTGAGTGGAATGTATATCTTCCTGTCTTTCTGGTAGTGCAGGGAATAGAAGAGCGGACAGGTGACTAGGGGAAGGTGTCACGTGCCTGAGTTGAAGAAGTAGTGACTTCTGCTTAATAGCAAGAGATGGGATTATAAAGCATTAACGTTGATTTTCCTGTGGCTGATTGAATGAGTTACACTTTTTTATATTCTTATGCTGTATGTGTAGCATCCCAGAATAAAACTCTCAGGCTCTTAGATGTTTCAGAGTGGGGTAGGACATTCATTAAAGTCTCGGTACCTCGCTGGGGAGTTGGAAAGGCCAGAAGTAGGGCCCGCAGCAAATATGAGAGGGAAACCTAGATCCAGGACCAAGAGTCAAGTTGATGTTAGGAACTAACAGTAGTGGGCAGGCCTAAGGACAGGCCAGATGCAAGATCCATAGTGGCTGGTGATAATATAACCAAGTCAAAGGTTCAGAAGACCAGTGAGCAGTCGGGTCATTGAGCACACAGACAATGCAAATTAGAAAAGCAGGAGAGGCCAGAAACTGGGGCACACTGGATCATGAGGAAATCACAGTAATGCTTCCTTGGTCTGGAGCTCAGTCCTACCAGGTGGACAACCCAAGAGCTCATAGGTAGACTAAGTGAACCAGGTTCCCCCAAATAAAGTGGATGGCGGTGAGCAAAGTCAAGAGAGAAGCTGGACCAGAAGATGACTGTTGAAGAGGTCATGAAGGGCATGTAGAAACCTCTAGTGTGAATAATCCAGATTTAGAGAAAAGGGAATATACAAGGAGCTCAGGTGAACCACAGCAATCAGAAACCCCATCTTACCCTTTTTTGGCCAGAGGATGGAGAGTAGTGACTTGTATGAGACTCTGAATGGTTTTATATTGAATAAAAATTTTCTATACATATACCTTTTCACTCTTTCATATTTCACCAAATATTTATTGAGTTCCTAGTTAGAAAGCTAATAAAGTACTTGATCACTGGTCATTATTTACTGAATATGCTGTATGTCCCAGCACTGTTCAGATATACTGTTTACTGCTGACGTCTGTCATTTAGGGGTGAATTAATAGCCATTGTAACTCCTGTAGGGCCAGAATAGGGAGTGTAAAGCCATGTCAGCATCCTGTTTATCTGCTCTCATCAGGGCAGTGTTCCAAATGATTGAGGTTTCAGATCAATTAAAGGTCACATTATTTTAAATTATTTAAATCACTTTTGGATAGAGATTTTAAAAATAAGCTCTTATTGATAATAATATATTATTTTAAATGTTATTTTAATATTGATAATATAAATCATCATTGTAGAAAACTGCAGAAAACATCATGACGAAACTCAAAGCACCTGTGATACCACTTCGTAGAAATAACCACTGTTAACGTTTGGGTGTATTTCTTTATGATCTTCTCCTCCCCGCACCCCCTTATTTTAACAAAATAGCATTGGTATTGTATATAAAGTTTTGCGTCCTGATGATTTCACTTCGCATTATTACATCATGAACATTTTATCCAATCTTTAACTATACTTTAATGACTATGTAATTCTGCTCAGGACTGTACCACAATTTACTTAGACCTTCAACTGTTAGATTATTTACAACATTTTTACTATCATAAAACAGTTTTCAGACAGCTATCTTTATGTGTAATGTTTGTTGGCATCTCTGATTATTTCCTTTACATAGATTCCTAGAAGTGTGATTATGAGTTAAAACATACCTGGCATACCTCTAGGAACAAGGGGCACTTGCAGTTTATGATTTCACTCAATTCTCAGATTAACTCCACAAATAGCAAAGTGGGGATGGAACAGACAGTCGCTGACTAGGAGTAGACAAGGGGATGTGATCTGGTGACTTGAGTGACCCAGAACTCTTTCTTGCTCTGTTCTTGGGTCTGCTATCTAGCCGGTTCCCTTGTTTGAGGGAAGAGGTTGACATTACCAATAGACAGTATGTGTCATAGCCACAGGTGCTCTGTGCTTAATGGTCTAAGGGCTTTTGTGTGTTTTTGTAGGTGTGAAGGTGAAAAGAACTGACACTACCTTTGTGTAATAGCTTATCAATGGAATAATATTAATTATTGCTACTTACGTGCTGTTGTTATTTTTTAAGTTCCAGTTTTTCTCTTAATGTTCCAAAATGCATTGAGCTTTCCAGATTCAGACTTCCTAAACAGTTTTCAGTATGTGCATCTGAAACATCTAAATTAGATGTTTTTCTAAAAAAAAAAATTTCTATTTCTAAATTATTAGCTGCCAGGGGTTGGGGAGGAGGGAGGGAAATGGGTCTGTCTATAAAAGGGCAACCTGAGGGATCATTATTGTTTTTTTGTTTTTGTAAGTTTTGATAGTGTGGTGTTTTTTGCTCAGTGACAAACTTGAAATCAGGTTGATGTTCATAAGTAGTACATTTCATCCAGATGTTCTTTTCATTAAGCTTCTCTTCCACGAACAGAAGGAACGAATGTTTTTTAAAATTTCACTGTAAGTTTTTAAAAATGTGAAATATTTTTCTTTTTTCTCTCCCTTTCAGCCATGAAGACTTTGAATTTATTTCAGGAACACGAATGCGCAAACTCGCCCGAGAAGGCCAGAAACCTCCTGAAGGTTTCATGGCTCCCAAGGCCTGGATCGTGCTGATGGAATACTACAAATCCTTGGAGAAAGCTTAAGCAGTGAACCCAGTCATTTCACCTTTGACACCTCACTGAGTAACAAGAGGGGACCATGTAGTTACTGTTGGCATTTCTTTGTGGTGGTATCTGTATGGACATGCTTCCTAAAAACAGACCCTTTTCCTTAACTAGCATCAGGTTTGGTCTGCCTTATGAGTTCTGTTCTGAACTAGTGTAACACACTCCTGGTTTTAATGTATCTTTTCCACTTATTATAGTTAAATATTCCTACAATACAGTCTTTTTGTATTATATTTATGCTTGTCTCATGATTATTTTCAAGTTGTTACATCAGTTGTAACCAATAGTATACACATTGAATCTCACTTTTCATCTCTTGAAAAAAAATCCACTAAACAATAAACTTGGCTAGACCTTGTTTTGGGAATTTTACAAGACATCTGTAGCATTTAGATTTTTTTTTCTACATTGAAAGTACAAACTGCTTTCTTCCTTCCTTCCCATCAGCTATTGATCTCTCAACTGTTATAATCTAAAGTATATTAATATCTATGTAAGCCCTGAATGAACTTTATTCAATAAAATTAAACTTTTTGGCTTCTTATTTATGTGACTTTTAAAAAATATTGTTTTGTTTGCACATATTTTATCCTTCTTGTGAAGAAGTTTCTGATGGGGAAGGGAAAATACAGGCGTCTTTCATTACTGGATCTGTTGATAATAGTTAGTTCCAAGCACTGTTTCATAGTGAATTTTTAAGTGGGAAAATAATAATGCATTCTTAGTCCATCCAAAAACTCAACCTGTTTCCCCAAATATCTAATATTCTTAAATACCTAAGATGCTGGTACTAGTAATAGAGACATGATAGAGGGAGGTTAGTTCATGTCGGGGGGTGAGCAGCATATCAAGTTTGCTTTTGTAGTATATCCTCAAGTAGAATATTCAAGAGGAGATGCTTATTTAGGGGCTGGATATATAATTTTGGTTGAGATGCCAGCATTTTTGATTTGCAGTCATATTTCCTACGATGAAATAATCTTGCATGGTCTAGCCTTGAAAATTCAACATTACAAAGAGATGGTAGATTATACACGGAGATAGTGTATTGTCATTAAGGCAAATGGGAATAAAATACCACTAGGAAAAGAAATAGAAAGAAAAACGAAAACAAAGTAAAAGCAGATCACTGAGGGAATCAATTAGAAAGTTGATAAATAGAAAAAAATGGAGAATATGAGTAAATAGTTTCTAGTGGATGGATTTATTCACTAGTGGATACTGAATGAAAATATTCAGTAGTGGACGATGTAAAAAGCATATGAATGCATATGTTGATGGGAAGAATTAGAGGTGATAGTTGATATGACTTTTTTGGCTCCACATTATCTAGATCTTTTTTAGAGAGATCTCCTTCATGTAAATCTTGCATAAATCTTCAATTTTTATGTATATATGAAGGTTGAAGGATTGCAGAGGGGCTCTCCAATCACAGACAGCTAAGGTGTGACAGCGCTTCAGCTCAGCTGATTCAGAAACTGCAACCTAAAGTGTTGAATGTGTAGGAATGATGCAAAGATGTAAGGACAGAATGAGTCGTGGCTTCATGGTGGCAGTGACAGAGTCAAGATTCTGGGGGCGGTGGTGGTGGTGGTGCTTGTGGCAGTGGGGGTCTTCTGTGCAAAAGTAGTACCCTATCTTGAATATTCCAGGGCATGACCTTGGCTGAGTCCTCTGCCACATGACCATTTTCCAAGCTTCATTCTCTTGCATTTTCCATCAATTCTGTAAGAGACCCAACAGCCTCCCGTATATTCCCTTGCTGCCTAAATTATCTAGAGTTTCTGTCTTTTGCCAAGAACCCTGATCGTAACAGGTGACGTGAAAAAATGTATACTTCACATGAAAATCTTGATACTGCTAAATTCAAGGTGATTTTTACTGTTAGCATATTTTATTTATTTTAAAATTTATTTATTTATTTATTTTTGGCTGCGTTGGGTCTTTGTTGCTGTGCGAGGGCTTTCTCCAGTTGCGGCGAGCGGGGGCTGCTCTTCGTTGCGCCACGCGGGCTTCTCATTGCGGTGGCTTCTCTTGTTGTGGAGCACGGGCTCTAGGCACGTGGGCTTCAGTAGTTGTGGCACGTGGGCTCAGTAGTTGTGGCTCGCGGGCTCTAGAGTGCAGGCTCAGTAGTTGTGGCGCACCGGCTTAGTTGCTCTGCGGCATGTGGGATCTTCCCGGACCTGGGCTCGAACCCGTGTCCCCCTGCATTAGCAGGCGGATTCCTAACCACTGTGCCACCAGGGAAGTCCCTGTTAGCATATTTTAAAAGTTTAAATATAGAGAAAAATTTTTAATACTTAGCACTCAGAAAACGTATCCTTTTAAAATTACAAAAATATACTCCTAAAATCAAGCTGAGAACGTTTAGAACAGAAATCAACAGCATCAGGGTGAAATGTGGTCAGAAAAGGAGCTTTGTGTTCTGTCATGTGATTGTCCTTTCTGAGTTAGTCCCGTGGTGCCCCTTGTCCTCAACCCACCAGAGAGGTACATGATGAGAACATGATTCTACACCCCTCTGTTCTTGGGATTGGCCACCCACTTGTGTGTTTTAGAGAGACAGAGAAGAAAATAAAAGTACCCAGTGATTTCTACCAGTCCACAGGTTGGTCTGTGTGTCTTTAATCTACAAATAGGACATATGTAGAAATTTTATTTTTCTTTCCCACCTCGTAAAAATGACCCCAAACCAATCTTTAAAACCTTCACCCCTTACACCAAACCTCTACTGCCAAGTGGTCTTGGAAATCTCAATGCCATTTTTATCTATCCACCAGCTGGAAAAATGAATGGAAAAATAATTATTTTTTAAAAAAGAAGGAGGAAAAGAAAGTGCAGAAATATAATGTTTTTGCAGAAATGTAATGTTTTAAATCTGTCAATTCTGTATTCCACTCTGATAATCAAGACCACATATTTGAGTTTCATTTCCATCCAAGAGGGGAACAATTATGTCCATATCTTGGAAGTTAGCATTTAAATACCTTATCAGGAAAAATTCAGAAGTCATGCTTCCCACATATGGTATATTTTTATTAGCACATACGTATCCAGGGGTGAGTTGGCTTCCAAAGTCAGGAAGTATTTGCCGACCGGGCTTCTTTTATGTGTGGGGCTCTATTTCTTAGAGGGCCTGTAGGCCTCTTTGTATTTCTGTGGATTCCATTTCCTCCTCCACACAGCCTTGTCCTGAATATCATTATATACAAGTTGTGCAAAACACATTCTGCCCACCTAACTCTCTGTCAGGCTTTTCTGGACTAAGGTAAAAGCTGGCCTCCCTAAAGTTAAGTACTTGAGGACTATAATTGAGCCAGGGGTGTGTTGAGATTGGAACCTCTTTTTCCTAACTTCCTGTTTCAACAGATCCTCAGGAAAATGGCACTAGAGTTTAGGGCCTAGATTTGAAGAATTGAAATTAGAAACCTGGAAAATCTCATCATGGACCTTTATTTCCCAGACCTGCACCAGCACTGAGCATCTATAATGATCTGCCTTTGTTAGGAAAAGAAATTACGGATACCAAAGAGGAAGGGGGGCGGGGAATAAATTGGGAATCTGGGATTAACAGATACACTCTCCTATATATAAAATAGGTAAACAACAAGGACCTACTGTATAGCACAGGGAACTGTATTCAATATTCTTATAATGGAAAAGAATCTGAAAAATTGAGAAAACATACAGATATCTATATGTAAAACTGAATTACCTTGCTGTACACCTGAAAATTGTAAATCAACTATACTTCAACTTAAAAAAGGAAAACAGGAAAACCTCTCCACTGAGATGAATTAGAACACCGACTCCCTCTCTGCTTTTCTTCCAACAGCTCTGGCTTGTCCTCTTTGAAAAGTGTCTGTCCTCTCGGAGAGCATAACCACTTCTATTGCCCAAGGGAAAGTAATTATCTGTTAAAAGTAAACTGGGGCCTTGTTGCACAATCAGCTCCTCAAG
Organism: Kogia breviceps; assembly: GCF_026419965.1. Classification (NCBI taxonomy): domain Eukaryota; kingdom Metazoa; phylum Chordata; class Mammalia; order Artiodactyla; family Physeteridae; genus Kogia; species Kogia breviceps. The sequence goes on along the minus strand of NC_081315.1, from coordinate 115,936,758 downwards.
AAAAAAAAGCCAAGTGAAGGAAGGAGAGACTGAGTTATGTCTGACCCATGACTGGTTCACCGCCTGGCTGCCCAGAGCCTGCCCCGAAGGACTTTGAAGCTAAGTGTGTGGCTAGTGCTATTTTGTGTGATCTATATGTTGTACATAGGTGCAGTTATAGCAATATGACTTTTGATACGTTGTGGGCAATTCTAGTGGGCATTTGCAGCCATTAGAGAGTTTTGAGTAAAAAATAAGTTAAAAGTTTATTTAGGAGACATTTAGACTTAAACACAAGCACAAGCGTAAAAGAGAAAGTATAGTTTTGTGGTTAAGAGTTCAGGCTCTGAAGTCAAACTTGACCAGTTCCTTGTTGATTATGTGACCTTCAGCTTCATGAGGCCTTGATTTCCTTATCTGTGGACCAGAGGTTATAGTCAGGAATTATATGAGTAATGCTTGTAAAGCACTGCTCATTTATTATTATTATTTTATTTAAAGATGTAGTCTTTTGACCAAGAAACACAGTGATATCAATATTTATGAGACTATACCTTGTAATCTTTGCTTCATAAAACCATTCTCTAGCCCACTGTGCAAAGTGACTAAATACAGGTATATGTTAGATACAAATCTAAAGGCAGACACAGTATCCCTGTTTCAGCCATACTTTCCCCTCAATTTTTCCCTGTGTCCAACTTCTCCTGTGTTTTCTAGATTAAGAAAACTAGTAAATTTTTGCAAAGAGAAAAAGCAGAAAAATATACACATTTGCCTAAAGCAAGCATAGACTAATCCTATGACAAAATGATAGTACTTTGGGAAAGCATCATTGAGAGGAAGATCAGGATTAGAAAGGTAGTTTATTCTCAACATTAAGTTTTCTGAAGAAGGCCTGCTTTAGTTAATGTGGTCATTACCTATATTAAAGCTGCGTTTTACAAGTGTTACACTTTTCATTTAAAAGTTCAGCTTGTTGACACCTCTGATCAAAGCATAAAATCTTAAATATATTTAACTTTTAGAATTGAACTGTAAGTGGTGTTTCATGTACTAGAGAATTATTTATATCTCCTATGGACATAACAGGAATAACGGTATTAGGAATATGAAATACAAAATAGTATACTGTTTCCCAGAGTTTTAAACCCAGGGATTTTTTTTTTCCTGTTTATATAGTCAAAAGATCTCATAGCTAAGAGTAGGATGATGAGTAAAGAATAGCATCGGGGCTTCCCTGGTGGCGCAGTGGTTGAGAGTCCGCCTGCCGATGCAGGGGACACGGGTTCGTGCCCCGGTCCGGGAAAATCCCACATGCCGCGGAGCGGCTGGGCCCGTGAGCCATGGCCGCTGAGCCTGCGCGTCCGGAGCCTGTGCTCCGCAACGGGAGAGGCCACAACGGTGAGAGGTCCGCGTACCGCAAAAAAGGAAAAAAAAAAAAAAAAAGAGTAGCATAAAATTTAAATTTATCTTGAATAAACATAATCAAAATCATAATAATAGCTAACTTTTGCTAAGTGCTTACTATTTTATTTGCCAGACACTGTGCTAAGTGCTTTACATGTATTATTTTGTTTAATGCTTATAACAATAACTGGCATAGTAAGAAATATTAAGAAAGGAGAGGAAAAAGTATTTTCAAAGAATTACAATAAAAATTAACAGTATAATATAATTTTGTTAGAAGAGAAATTAACATTAAAAGTTAACTTTGATAAAGAGGTCGAGTATAAGAGAAACGTGCAAAAACCTAAGTCACATAAATGTGCCAAAATCAAAATCTGTATATTAACTATCATTGACTACAAGTGAAAGTGTCTGTTGCAGAGGTCATCAAAAGGACATGACTGCCAGTTGCCCTGCGAACTGGACACAGGCAATCAGAGATTCCTCATCCCTCTCCATCCTTGGAATGTACAATCCGCTCACCATTCCCACAGCCAGAGCCATTTCAAGGACGCAGCCTTGAGAGATAATGTGTTGTTGAGAACATCTGGATGGTACGCGGGGCTGAACCCTGTTAAGGCTGCTATACAAACTCTCAAGATTCTGACGGGTGGGTGTGGAGATGTACTCATTTTGCAGCCTTAGGAGACAAGCCTTGTAAATTCCCTTGCTTATTAAAACTGCCGCCTAGGCATCTGGAGTGGCTGCTTCTTTCTTCTCTCCCTGCCCTCTGTGTTCAGGAGCTGTTTTCAGATTTCACTGGGGAAATTCCTGAGTTTGTAAACCAACAATGTCCCAACAATGACAGTCACACAACCTGTAAAATACTTAGGAACAGAATGAAGAAGAAAGGAAATGGTCTACTTGAGTAAAACTATAAAATTTTATGAAAAGTCATAAAAGCAAGGTCTAAAAAGGTGGAGCAGTATACCTTGGTCGCAGGTGAAAAGGCTTAATAGCATAAAAATGTCAGTTTTCCTAAAATTCATGATTTTTTTTTTTTTTTTTTTTTTTTTTTTTGCGGTACGCGGGCCTCTCACTGTTGTGGCCTCTCCCGTTGCGGAGCACAGGCTCCGGATGCGCAGGCCTAGCGGCCATGGCTCACGGGCTTAGTTGCTCCGCGGCATGTGGGATCTTCCCGGACCAGGGCACGAACCCGTGTCTCCTGCATCGGCAGGCGGATTCTCAACCACTGCGCCACCAGGGAAGCCCAAAATTCATGATTTTGAGGCAATTAAAAGCTGAATGAATTTTTTTAGGGGGGAATTATAATAATTTTATCAATTCATTTGGAATAACAAGTACTAAAAAGGCAAGATAATTATATGACCCAAAGATTCAGGAAAAATAATAGTAGTTGTTTTTAAGCCACTGAGTTTTGGGGTGCTTTGTTATACAGCAATAACTAATTAATACAGGCATTACAGCCCATGGATCAATTGTACTCACCAGCTGATGATGGCTGGGGATATTTGGGTTGTGGTAAAGGTAAAAAAAAAAAGGGGAAACTGGAGTAGCACCTAGAAGCTTTATCATTAGAAGGATAAATGGCAGAATCAGTTAAAACAGCAATGGCGGGCTTCCCTGGTGGCGCAGTGGTTGAGAATCCGCCTGCCAATGCAGGAGACACGGGTTCGTGCCCTGGTCCGGGAAGATCCCACATGCCGCGGAGCAACTAAGCCCGTGAGCCATGGCCGCTAGGCCTGCGCATCCGGAGTCTGTGCTCCGCAATGGGAGAGGCCACAACAGTGAGAGGCCCGCATACCGCAAAAAAAAAAAAAAAAAAACAGCAATGGCAAGATAAAACAGAATTAGGCAACACTGTATATGTAAAAAAGTGTTGAGTTACAGAGCTATAAAATAGAACATATCCTTGATAAAATAAGAAAAAAACAGAGAAGCCGAGTTCTCTAGACCAGGAGTTGGCAAACAGTGATCTGGCTTGCTGTCCGTTTTTGTAAATAAAGTTGTGTTGGAACATAGCTACGCACGTGTAAGTTTTGTCTGAGGCTGCTTTGTGCTCCAGCAGCAGAGCTGAGTAGTTGAGACAGGCACCCTGTGGCCTGAAAAGCTAAAAATGCTTTTCATCTGGCCCTTCACAGGAAGTTTGCCAACCCCTGCTCTAGGCTGACAATTACTTCTACAGCAGGGTTCCTACTAAAAGAAGGGGACAGACTTGGGGAGTGGAGCAATACACTCAAACTAGTCTGTATAGCTCACCCTTCTATTCCCTTCTTCGGCTTGGATGGGAGTGAGATGGCAACGGGGAAGAGACCCAGAGCCTCAGCAGGTTTAACCTGCAAAGTCACAGAAATCCGAGTGGTACGTGCTCAATTGCCTCCTATCGCGGGAGTGAGATTGGATGCTTCTGATAGTAACATGTCCAAATAATTAAGTGTCAGACATGCAGTCTGACTTGATTTGGAGCTATGTTGATTGAACTGTTTACTGAATAAAACAGTGTTTATTTTATATTTCTTTTTTAAAATCAATTCTTATTGGAGTATAGTTGCTTTACAATGTTGTGTTAGTTTCTACTGTACAGCAAAGTGAATCAGCTATACGTATACATATATCTCCTCTTTTTTTGGATTTCCTTCCCATTTAGGTCACCACAGAGCATTGAGTAGAGTTCCCTGGGCTGAAAAGTAAGTTCTCATTAGTTACTTATTTTATACCTAAGTATCAATAGTGTATATGTTTTTTGCTTAAAACAACACACATTTATTATCTTATAGTTTTGGAGGTTGGAAGTCCAAAATTAGTCTCAGTGGGCTAAAATCAAGGCATCCAGCAGGGCTGCATATCTTCTGAAGACTTTAGGTGAGAATATGTTTCCTTGCTCTTTCCACCTTCTGGAGGCCACCCGCATTCCTCAGCTAGTGGCCTCCTCTTTCTTCTTCAAAGCCAGCGGTGTAGCATCTTCTGATCTCTTTCTCTCTTTGACTCTGATTCTCCTGTCTCCCGCGTATAGGAATCCTGTGATTACTAGAACGGAATTTTTAGCATCATGTTGATCCAAAAGCATTTCTTCTTTCGTCTTCTTTTTTTTTTTTTTAACGTTTTTGCCGCACCGTGCAGCATGCAGGGTCTTAGTTCCCCGACCAGAGATCGAACCCTCGCTCCCTGCAGTGGAAGTGCAGAGTCTTAACCACTGGACCGCCAGGGAAGTCCCCCAGCAGTATTTCCTCTGGTGATGGGAACTAAAAATTTGTGAATCCAAATAGGTATATTTTTAAAATACATACAAGGCAGAGAATAAAAATAAATGCAAATTTTAATAAGCAGTGGTTCCAATAGTAGTTCTTTCACTTTTATACTTACAATGACTGTCCAGGCAATTACAGATGCACAATGATTGGTGACAGGAACATCACGTTTATCAGCAGAAACACAAAATGTGTAGTGCCTGTGTTCAGGGCATATAAGCTGAGGTTCCTATGAGAACATTCACCTTTGCATTTCCTGACTTCCATGTTTTTAATTTGTATCCTGTGCATTGTATTAACATTTTTCTTTGCATTTAGTTTCCTTTTAAAAAACGAGAACAAAAGAAACATTTTAATATCCCAATCTCTCAGGGCAATCACCATATACCACATAATAGCTGCTGCGAGAGTCTTAGGTTTGGAACATTGGGAAGGGATTTGATTGCTTTTATTCGTATCTCTAATGGATTAAAAGTATTGTGCTCAATGCTTGCATAAAAATTTTTCTTTTACTGCCAGAAATAAACAAAAGAGAACAAAGGACCTCAATCAAGAAAAGAAAATGTAATACAGCTTAGAGACTTGAAACTCAGTTTTGAGTGATTAAAATACATTAACTGGAAACTTCTAAAAGGCCGTCTTTTTAGAAAAGGGACTGGAGTGATGTCATTGTCTACCGTGATAACTCTGAAAGAGAGCAGAGGTGATGTGGTGAAGGCAAGGGACTTTGGGGTATTATGTTAACTGGGATTTTTTTTTAAATGTGGAAGTACGTGATCCAGACCTTTCCATATAGTAGGTATTCAACATATGTTTGTTTCCTCCCCTTTTGAAGTAGACACTGTGTTTTCCAGACTCTCTCCTAACTATCATTGGTCATGGGACTAATTTGGGCCAAGAAGACGTAAGAGGAATTCTGTTAGGGTGGGAGCTTTGCTTTTCTTATAGAGAGGACACAGATAGCCACACGGTATTTCCTTCTTTCCTGTCTGGTAGGCAGACTTCAGAATGCTTCCTTGGCAAACTCGGTAACAAGATATGGTGCATGGTATTTAGCAATTTTTGCTGTATTTGAAAAAAGTCTAAAGAATTGTTTTTCAAATTGTGGGCTTGACCCATCTATTAAACATACCTGGGTTGGTATCGCTGGGTGAAGCCAGGAATATACATTGAAATAGGTGCTTTGTGTCATTCTTATGCACCCTAAAGTATGATACCTGGTGGCGTAAAAGCTCAGGTAGATAGTTCTTTTGAATCGGTTTGTTTAAAAGTTATAACATGGGCTTTCCTGGTGGCGCAGTGGTGGAGAATCTGCCTGCCAATGCAGGGGACACGGGTTCGAGCCCTGGTCTGGGAAGATCCCACATGCCACGGAGTAACTGGGCCCGTGAACCACTACTACTGAGCCTGCGCGTCTGGAGCCTGTGCTCTGCAACAAGAGAGGCTGTGACAGTGACAGGCCCCAGCACTGCGATGAAGAGTGGCCCCCGCTCACCGCAACTGGAGAAAGCCCTTGCACAGAAACGAAGACCCAACACAGCCAAAAAAAAAAAAAAAAAAAAAAAAAAGTTATAACATGTTTTGATTTGCATATACATTCCAGTTAAAGACTTTAATAAGCTTTGGTCTTGGCTATCAGCTCCAGAAAGTGAGGTTTATGGAGACGTTATTGTTGAGAACCACTTAGTAAAGCCCTGGTCCTTTGAACATTTTGAGAAATATGTTGAGAATTTGCAACTAGAGACAGAGGTGGATCAAGGATGGTCCTCACCTGACTAGGGCTTTGATAAGTCTTTTTTCCTTTGCTAAAAGGTTAAAACCTATTTGCTCTCCCATAAATAATTATCAGGGATTCCTGAAATACTAAGAGTCCATATAATCTTCTTAAGGAATATAATGAGACCACCGCTAACAATAGAACATTAAAAAAAAATTTTTGAGGGGGGTCCTAGATTACCTCTTCAGGTGATTGCGGTTTGCTTGGTTCAAGACTCCATCCAGGAAAGGTGGAGGGGGAATCAGAGAAATCAAATGCAGTAAAATGTTAACATGTAGAGACTCTGAGTATTTGAAAATTATTTGGACAACTTCTCTGTACACCCAGAATAATTTAAAACAATTTTTATTGGAGTATAGTTGCTTTACAATATTGTGTTAGTTTATACTGTACAGCAAAGTTAATCAGCTATAAGTATACATATATCCCCTCTTTTTTGGATTTCCTTCCCATTTAGGTCACCACAGAGCACTGAGTAGAGTTCCCTGTGCTATACAGTAGGTTCTCATTAGTTATCTGTTTTATATATAGGAGTGTCAATCCCAATCTCCCAATTCATCTCACCCCTCTTCCCCCTTGGTATCCATACATTTGTTCTCTACTTCTGCTTTGTAAATAAGATCACCTATGCCCATTCTTTTTAGATTCCACATATATGCGTTAATATACGATATTTGTTTTTCTCTTTCTGACTTACTTCACTCTGTATGAAAATCTCTAGGTCCATCCGTGACTCTACAAACGACCCAACTTCGTTCATTTTAATGGCTAATATTCCATTGTTTATATGTACCACATCTTCTTTATCCATTCCTCTGTTTATGGACATTTAGGTTGCTTCAAAAATTTTTTTTAAGTTAATAAAGAAAAAAACAAAAAATGAACACACACACACACACACAAAACAAGACTCCATCCAGGAAATGACAAAATACTCTCTAGATAGCCCAGGGTCCTTACTTGAAAACCTTATAATCAATTAAATGGAATTTTAACCTTTTTTAAACCATTTCTTTCTTTCTTTCTTTTATTTTTGGCTTCATCGGGTCTTAGTTGTGGCACGCTGGATCTTCGTTGAGGTATGCGGGATCTATCATTGCGGTGCATGGGCTCTTCATTGTGGGGTGCGGGCTTCTCTCTAGTTGCGACATGAAGGTTCTCTCTTTCCCAGTTGTGGCGCGCAGGCTCCAGGGAGCATAGGCTCTGTAGTTTGCAGCACGTGGGCTCCAGTTGAGGTGTGTGAGCTCAGTAGTTGTGACGTGTGGGCTTAGCTGCCCCACAGCATGTGGGATCTTAGTTCCCTGACCAGGGATGGAACCCACATCCCTGCATTATAAGGAGGATTCTTTACCACTGGACCACCAAGGAAGTCCTGGATTTTAACTTCTAAGAAGGAAAAGTTAACAGTCATACGCAGTACCTATAGACATCTCCAGATTCCTCCAAATCAATCCTGCTTTAGAAGACCCTCCAACACTAGGGAAATAAGCAGATGTAACCCCACATGGTGTAAGGCTTCCCATTTGCCCTTTCAGGTGAGGTTTTGGGAACTCAATGCAGGCATTTTTCTCTTCAGGGCCAAGCTAGTCTCCCAGTCTCTCAGCATTTCCACCTCTCTTTCTTCATGACGATCCTACCACACTGGAAAGGTTTTTAATATGAGAAGAAAGAACACTTCAGTCTCAGAAAAATGCTTAGCACCAAAGTCCTCTAGGCAAGCTCTTTAATGTTTACAGTTTTTATTTTTTGTTTTTTTTTAAGTTTTCTTAATACTCTGAGGAACACAAGGCAACTCTCTCACACCTCACTCAGTCTGGGCATCCCCTTCCCATGAGAGACATCTCACTACTGCTTCAGCTGCCAAGAATCACTTGTGGAAGATTCCCACCCTCCAGTCCCGAAGTGAGCCACAGGACAGGCTTGTGAAAGGACTTATTATGTGACATGATTATAGGAGATTCCTACAATGTGTCTAAGCAAGTGACTTTTTATGATAACCAGGGCTTCCAGTCCCAGGAACGTACTTAAAAATGAAATCAATTGAAAAGTGTTAGAGAAAATCTTGTCAAAAAAAAAAAAGAATAAAATATAAGCAGTGGAAAAATACGAAAATGGGAAACTTTTCAGCTATACTAGATTATTTAAATTGCTTCCTGAAGTTTGTTTTTTGTTTTGGGCCACACCTCGCAGCATGTGGGATCTTAGTTCCCCAACCAGGGATGGAATACGTGCCCCTTTCAGTGGAAGTGTGGAGTCCTAACCACTGAACTGCCAAGGAAGTCCCTAGGATTTTCTTTTTATTTATTTATTTATTTTTATTTTTATTTTATTTTATTTTTTTTTTTGCGGTATGCGGGCCTCTCACTGTTGTGGCCTCTCCCGTTGCGGAGCACAGGCTCCGGACGCACAGGCTCCGCGGCCATGGCTCACGGGCTTAGTTGCTCCGCGGCATGTGGGATCTTCCCGGACCAGGGCACGAACCCGTGTCTCCTGCATCCGCAGGCGGATTCTCAACCACTGCGCCACCAGGGAAGCCCGGATTTTCTTTTTAAAAAGTTGTTCCTTCTAGCTTTATTGAGATATAGCTGACATACTGCACTGTGTAAGTTTAAGGTGTACAACATAACGATTTGACTTACATCCATAATGAAATGATTACCACAATTTAGTGAACGGCATCATCTCATATAGATACAAAATTTTAAAAATAGAAAATAAATTTTTTTCCTTGTGATGTGAACTCTTAGGATTTACTCTTAACAACTTTCATATATAACATACAACAGTGTTAATTATATTTATCGTGTTGTATATTATATCAACAGTACTTATTTTATCTTATAACTGGAAGTTTGTACCTTTCGACCACCTTCATCCAGTTCCCACTCCCCCTATTCCCTGCCTCTGGTAACTATAAATCTGATCTCTTTTTCTATGCATTTTTTTTTTAAAATAAATTTATTTATTTAATTTTGACTGTGTTTGGTCTTCGTTGCTGCGTGCAGGCTTTCTCTAGCTGCGGCGAGCGGGGGCTACTCTTCGTGGCGGTGTGTGGGCTTCTCATTGCAGTGGCTTCTCCCGCTGCAGAGCACGGGCTCTAGGCGTGAGGGCTTCAGTAGTTGTGGCTCATGGGCTCTAGAGCACAGGCCCAGCAGCCGTGGCGCACGGGCTTAGTTGCTCCGCGGCATGTGGGATCTTCCCGGAGCAGGGCTCGAACCTGTGTCCCCTGAATTGGCAGGCAGATTCTCAAGCACTGCGCCACCAGGGAAGTCCCCATTTGTTTGTTTTTTAAGTATAATTGCCCTACAACTGTGTTAGCCCCTGTTACACAACATAGTAATTCGATATTTCTATACATTTCAAAATGATCACCACGATAAGTCTAGTTTCCATCTGCCACCATACAAAGGTACTACATAACTACTAACAGTAATCCCACACTGTACATTTCATACCCCTGATTAGATTTCTTATTAATGCAAATTAAAACAAACTAAAGCGTCTTGTTTCATCCTGGCTAGGAGGCACTGAAATGAGGTATAAGGTGTGAGGGCCTGGGGGAATTTTGACGACTCCAAACCATGTAACTAGGCCCCTGAATGTTCAGGAGAGCATCCTCACTCTGCCCTGCCTCGGGCAGTTGGAGGATTACTGATGTTCTTTTTTTTTTTTTTTTTTTTTTTTTTTGCGGTACGCGGGCCTCTCACTGCTGTGGCCTCTCCCGTTGCGGGGCACAGGCTCCGGACGCGCAGGCTCAGCGGCCATGGCTCACGGGCCCAGCCGCTCCGCGGCATGTGGGATCTTCCCAGACCGGGGCACGAACCCGTGTCCCCTGCATCAGCAGGCGGACGCTCGACCACTGCGCCACCAGGGAAGCCCCTGATGTTCTTAATGAGAAGAATTTCATGCGTGTGGAGGGGTGAAGCTGATTGCAGTAAAGAATGAAGCATTTCCGTTGAACCCAACAGGATCAGCCACTGTAGGTTTTTACCCAGCAGTGTGACTTGAGGCAAGCAGGGTTTCAAGTTTCAAGTAGTTAACTCTGGCCCCAGTGTGCTGAGTGGAGAGGAGGAACTGCAGAGGCATCCGTTAAAAGGGCTGTGTTTTTTCAGACAAGGGGCTAGGAGGGCCTGTGCTGGAAGAAACTGGAGAAGAGAGGATGCCTTTACATCTTCCCAAATAACTCCTGGGCCTCGCAGCTCTGTCTGACCTGTTCTTTGGTGGCCACATATGCTTTAACATCATTTGTTCACTCACAGGTGAGCTTTTGACAATATGCATTCAAATTTATTCCCGTTGTGGCAGCTGCAAATACCAGATGTGTCTGCTTTTAGATTCTGTGCCTCAGGAAAACCTCTAGTGGCCTCTCCCTCTTCTCTGGTGTCCCTCCCTCTAATCGCTCCAGCAATGTTGTCATGTTACAGGATACTCCCTGTATATACTAAGAACACCTGTGATGATGCCACCTTACCACTGAGTTTCTAGATTGTTTCTTATAAAAGTGCAGGTGTCTTTTCCTAACTGGAGTTTCAGGATGTATGAGAAAGAGCCCTGGGACTTCCCTGGTGGTCCAGTGGTAAAGAATCCATCTTCCAATGCAGGGGACAGGGGTTCGATCCCTGGTTGGGGAACTAAGATCCCACATGCTGAGGGGCAACTAAGCCCCCACGCCACAACTACAGAGCCCGTGCGCCACAAATTCAGAGCCCATCTAGTAAAATGCAAAGTCGGGACTAGAGTCAAACCCAGGAATTCTGCAAAGGTGACACACATTTTAGACTATGAGTGAACACTAGTTCTTATGTATTTTCTGATTCTTATAATATGCTTAGAGATGAGGCTGTTTCATAACCAAGACTCACAGGGTTTCTGAAGTGTTATCTGAAGATTTCCTGAGTCAGAATTGCTTCTCATGCTTGATAAAAATGTAGACCTCTGGACCCAATAAATCAGAATCTCTGGGGAAAGGGGCTGAAGGATCTGTATTTCTAAGAAGCCCCTGCTTGATCACCTGGTGGCTGAATTTCAAGAGTAAGATTAGGAGCATGAGATGCCTAGAGGCCCAGATTTGAAACTTGCATCCTGGTGTTCCTGCCACATCCCACTGGCTGAAACAAGTCACAGGGTTGCCCAGATTCAAAGGGAGGGGAAAGATGGAAGAAGCTACAAAGTCAAATTGCAAGGTCACATTGCAAAGGATAGAAGGAGGGAGATAGTATTTTGTGGTCACTTTTGTACTTTGTTACCAATGGGAATCCCACCAAGCAGTGGGCTTGAAAACATCGCTCACTCTTTCACTTACTATAATCCTGTCCTGAAGTATTGCCTTTTCCACAATACAGAAGGTACTGATGCACTTAGTTTAACAGAAACAAAATAAAACAGTGGATTTTGTAAGGAGATGGGAAGAGACTGTGGAAATCTTCTGTACTATAACAGTTTCACCACATTTCTCATGGCAAAGTACTAAAGAGTTGGTTAACTTGAAAATGTATTTTGCCTTTTTTAAACAAAAAGGCAAGTGTTCCAAATTTGGTATCTTCTTCTCTGATGACAAGTGGCTGTCAGTAGTATGCTACACAGCAGGCATTTTTGGAAAATATAAACACAATCTATCCCGCAAGTTTAAAGTGATGTTTTAACAATGAAAGAGAAAGTAATTGCTTTTCAAAAGAAACTCCTGGGGCTTCTCTGGTGGCGCAGTGGTTAAGAATCCACCTGCCAATGCAGGGGACACGGGTTCGAGCCCTGGTCCGGGAAGATCCCACATGCTGCGGAGCAGCTAAGCCCGTGTGCCACAACTACTGAAGCCTGTGTGCCTAGAGCCTGTGCTTCACAACAAGAGAAGCCACTGCAGTGAAAAGCTCTCGCACCGCAACGAAGAGTAGCCCCCGCTCACTGCAACTAGAGAAAGCCAGTGCACAGCCAACACAGCCAATTAAATAAATAAATAAAATAAATCCAAAAAAAAAAAAAAAAAACAAAGAACACTGCTGCTATGCGCAAAGCATTTTGAAACTGGATGTTTGGAAATGTTCCATTGTTATTTTATTGTCAAAAACAACATAAATGTGTCACATACAAATTTTCTCATATCTAAACTGATAAAAAACATCCTTCAAATCGAGAGTTTTAGTGAGTTTTGAAACTATTTGATAATAATTTTAAAATGTAATACTTTCTGATTCATTTACAAGAAAACAGATGTATCAGAAAAAATGAAAAAATACCACTAGTAGTGGTATTTTTACAGGAAAATATTGAAAATTGGTAGATGAAATTGAAAATTAAACTCCAGGATTTACAACCAATGATACAGTTTTTCCCATGTGGCTCTAAATATCGGTGCAAGGAACTTTTCGCAGATGACAGCCATTAAAACTCAGTGACATCACAAAATGTTGAATTAAGGTTTAAACATATAGCAAAGTATTGTTACCGACCCTCCCCAGACAGTCCCCAACAAGGGTCCTCCTGCCTGGTGTCATCTGAGCCAATAGAATGAGACCAAGTTCGGTTCAGGAGAAAAGGGAAGCTTTACTCTTTGATCAGAGAATTGGAGAGGTATGAGACCGAGCTCTGGAGCACATGCTCTCCGCCAACAGGCCATGGGAGGGGCTGCTTTATAGGAATCTGGGCGGGGGGAGGGGCGGAGTTCTCGATGGATCCGGTGCAGCTGCGCTGCTCAGGCTTGGAAGTGCCAGGTGCCGCGTCTCTGCGCACTGCCTGCTGCCGCCATCTTGAATTACAGTGTCTTGCGGTAGTGTTTCTGCAGGACGAGCGCGGAGCTGAAGTGTGGGGTCCTGCCGTTTATCACGAGGGACTCTGCTCCGAAGTGCCGGGTGCGAGGCCTCTGTATGCGGCATCCTGTGTGCAAGTGAAACTAGACTAAGCCAAAGGAAAAAAAGGTTAGACTTTATTACCCAGATTCTTTTTTTTTTTCCCCAGGAATTGTTAATGGGCTTTGCCTGTGACAGTATACTTAATCACTTTGTGTTCACTAAAATCATTAATGTTAGTGTTAAATTTTTAGTATAAAACAGTGTTCTGAGAAACATTAATAAAAATTTAAATTTATTTAAAAATATAGATATTATCTATCTTTTTCAAATTTAACCTTCTATTTTTACCTTTCATAATTAACAAAGACTAATTACAGTGGACACATGTATAAAAATAAATATCACTTACATTAAGTTGGCTATTATCATAAAAACAGAAAATAACAGGTGTTGGTGAGGATGTAGAGAAACTGCCACCCTGGTGCACTGTTCGTGGGAATGCAAAGTGGTGCAACAGCTGTGGAAAGTAGTATGGTGGTTCCTCAAAAAGTTAAACCTAGGATTACTGTAGGATCCAGTACTCAACTTCTCGGTATATCCCCCAAAGAACTGAAGACAGGGACTCAGATAATTGTGCATCGATGTTGGGAAGTCTGCCTGGAACTGGAAACATTCCCTTGGGCTTAATGACCTATAAGTTTGTATAATTTGCTAGGGTTTCAAAAATTATTTTTTTCTACCTTTGGTTTCCCAGTCTTAAAAGATAGAATAATATAAATTTTCCTACTATATAATCAGGATAAGCAATGCTAACTGCTATAAAAATAATATCTAAATCTCGATGGCTTAATACAAAAATGGTTTATTTCTTGCGCTTATCACAATCTGCAGGTAGATGTAGATCATTCCTTTTTTTTTTTTTTTTTGGTGCTAGGCGGGCCTCTCACTGTTGTGGCCTCTCCCGTTGCGGAGCACAGGCTCCGGACGAGCAGGCTCAGCGGCCATGGCTCACGGGCCCAGCCGCTCCGCGGCATGTGGGATCTTCCCGGACCGGGGCACGAACCCGTGTCCCCTGCATCGGCAGGCGGGCTCTCAACCACTGCGCCACCAGGGAAGCCCGATCATTCCATTTTTTGATATCATTACTTTAAATCTGTGGATTCCTTGATCACTGTGGAAGAACAGAGAGAGCAGAAATAATCATGCAAGTGTTTAGGGCCAGGCCTTGAAAGTGGTCCTTATCTCATCCTATCTTCATTCCACTGACCAGGATTGGGCACATAACTCCAAACTAGCTGTGTGGGATACTGAGAAATGTAGTTCACCTGAATTCTCAGGAAGCATTAAAGGAATTATTGAACATTTAGCTAGTCTCTATCACACTAAAAAAAATAAAATCTTGATTTTTTTTTTCCCCAAAAGATATAAGCTATATTATGAGGATGCAAATGAGAAAACATGATAAAATAATAATTGAATGAGGACAGTGAGAAAATGAGATATTTTGTACTAAGCATTTATGTCTTATGAGCTTGAAACACTTTTCTTACTTAGGATACAACCACAGTTGCAATTCCTTTTCTCAGTGTGCCAGCTCAGAATTCATACTCCAGAACAATTTCCCTGTGCCTGAGTCAAACAAGACATCAAAATGGACATTCTGTTTAATTAGCCACATCCACATAACTTAATTTTGCTCTCGATATGAGCCCGGGAAGTAGAAAACAGTCTGATATTGCCTTCTCCATTTTATAAAAAACAGAAGCATAGAAACCTTAGCTAAGACAAGCAATTGTCATGCTTACGTCCCCAAGACGGTTGGAGGATGGGTCTGGGAGGAATCCCTTAGTAAAGCTTTGTTGAGGGATCCTGAATTTAAGCTCATAAACTGATAGTGTCATTCATTGTATGTCATGGTTGGTTGCGGTTAGAAAGCTTATTTCAATAGGACTTTGAGCCAAATGCTCTATTTCTCTGAGCAAGAGTCAAGGGCAGGTGTGACACTGGGAAAGTCACTTGACTTCTCTGAGCCTCTAGGTTTTTTCTTGCCTATAAAATGAGGATCTCACAGGGATTTGGGGTTTGGTAACATAAAATATTTGAAAGCCGCTAACTCAAAGTTCCTGGCACATAGTAAAGGGGTTCTTAAATGTTCATTCTGAACTTTATTGTAGTTGTCCCATATTTTCTGGTCAGAACCTGCATCCCCATCTGATGTGGCACTGGGGTAGGCAAGGAGGATAGAGACCATGGCTGCAGAGGGAACAAACATCAGTTTAAGCACTACAACCTGGTCCTCCAACTCTGTGCTACAGCACATGGTAGTACGCTCGTCTGTAACACGTGAGATTCCAGATATTTATATCTATAACCTTAAACAGCACCACGCTTTGAGTCAGTTTTTTATTCTTGTGAGGTTGGAAGGGTAAAGAATGGTGGGATGGGGGGGCCACATAAAAAGTCATAATCCAATGAGTATGTTTGGGGATTTGGAGCTAGGATGAGAGAATATGGCTAAACACGTATGAATGATGATCTGGCCCAGTGGGATGTGCCGGGAACTTCCTGGCAAGCACAGCATGGAGCATGTCAGGGCCCTGAGAGTCTCCTTTGTTCTCTCCTTCAAGTATCTCAGATCCACTTGCCAGGGAAGATCTGAGCAAGAAGGGTTGGTCTCATGCCTGGAGCTGTCTCATCAGCTTTGTATTACTATATTTCCATTTTTATCCACCTGGGTTCAGGACTATGTACAGGGAAGAAGTAATTGTGAAGAAAACCTTCGGCTTCTCTTTTGTACAATATACAGGGGCAGTAGGGATTTATCATTGACCTTGAGGAGTTCTTTGCACTTTTTCTGGGTGTGGGAAGGAAAGGATAAGATCTGCCATCCTTGAAAACTTCACAGTGGACGCCAAATAGTGCTATTTCCACTGTCTTTGTCCTTTTTTGTGGGATTTTATTGAAGTGTGAGGAGAAAAAAAATGTTTGTCCTAAACACTCCTTTCTGCATAATTAAGCTGTATTTTTTCCAGCCATTTAGATACTCAGTACTAGTCTGTTGCTATCTAGAATTCATGTTCATGTAGGCAGGGATTTAAAACCAGGGGTATGTGGATAGGCTTCATAGATTTTATGAATTAAATGTAAAAAGAAAAAAACAGACAAACGCTGTATGTGTGTGTGTTTTTTTTCTGGCTTTCAGCAGATTCTCAAAGGCATCTGTATCTTCCCCTAAAATGTTGAGAATCACTGGTTAGTATGATATCTGTCTAGTAAGTCCGGATCTCACTGTTGGACACTGCTACTATATTTTTTAGAGAGGATTACTTACTGTTATTCTTATTTGTAACTAATCATATATGTGTAACCCTACATGTATGTATGGCATAATTTAATGAATTTCAGAATTTTGAATTAAGAAGAATGGGTTCAAATTCTGGCTCTCCTACTTCCTGATTGTGTGACTTAGGCCAAGTTGCTTAAGCTCTGTGTGCCCCTATTTCTTCAGCTGACCAAAGAATGATAATCCTTCTCTATAAGATTCCCAGGAGGCTTTGAACAAGTAAGACACTTGAAACTACAACATGTTGCACAGTCAAATATCAATAAGTCTTGTTAAGTCACGATCATATAAAAGGTCTCCCCAAACTGGACAGCAGTCTATTTTTAAAATATTTTAAATTAATAAGTGCTAATTAGAAGAAAATAGAGAAATCACATCAAACGTGAAGAAGAAATCAGCTGTACTCCTACTACTCAAACTCACTTTTAACATTTTATTGTATCTTTCAAGTCTTGTTTCCATGGATAGAATTTTTTAAAAAACATAGTCATAATTATACTACCTTCATAATTAGATCAGATCATTTATAAACACAATTTAAGCCATTTTCTTTGTTGTTGGATTTTAGGTTATATTAATTTCCAAAGTAGTAATAATTTTTCAGTGAATATCATGAGGAATAAGACATTTTAAAGAGATTATGTCTATAAAGTAGATTTCCAAAGGTGGAATTTGAGGACCAGAAAGTAGCCTTTTCTTTTTTTTTTTTTTTTTTTTTTTTTTTTTTTTGCGTTACGCGGGCCTCTCTCACTGTTGTGGCATCTGCTGTTGCGGAGCGCAGGCTCAGCGGCCATGGCTCACGGGCCCAGCCGCTCCGCGGCATGTGGGATCTTCCCGGACCGGGTCACGAACCCATGCCCCTGTATCAGCAGGCGGACTCTCAACCACTGCGCCACCAGGGAAGCCCTAGCCTTTTCTTAAGACTCTTGAAATATAATTGGATTCACAAATTATGTCTTTTCTAACTTTACATTACGCAATGAAACACACTGATGGAGAAGTGCCTACACCCATAAGCACAGTTTATTTCTCATCTATTTACTGCAATGCAAACACTAGTTTACTTATATTGTCACTGGTCCAGAAATACCCTTCATGCCCCTCTCAGTCATTATTTCTTAGTGTCTCCACAAAGGAAACCACAGTCTTCTTTGGGGATTTTGTTTCTTCGCTTTTATGTATAGTTTTATCATTGAAGCATACATCCCTAAATATCAGAGCTTGGTTTTGCCTGCTTTAAAACTTGATGTAAATGTCGTCATACAGTATGTATTCTTTCGTCTGGATTCTAATGTTTGGTTTTATTTTTGAGAGAGCCATTCTTGTTGTTACGTGTGACTGGTAAATTGTTCATTTTCTTTGCCATAAAGTCTCCCAATCTGGGTAATAATTATGAGCTGTGGTCTACCCTTATCACATTACAATACCTGAAGGGATTTTATGTTTTTATATTTCTTTATTAAGAAAGGAAAGAAACAAACATTGGAGAGTATTTAGTTTAGACACCACAAATCTGAATGTTTTTGGAAGAAGAAAACGAGTGTGTTATGTGCATGTGCTTCAGTTTTTATATGTGGAGTGTTCGATAAGAGAAATAACTAATACATAACATATGGAAGATAATTTACGTTCTAAATTGTTGCTCCTTAGCTTGAAAATACAAGGTCATGCAGGTGTGTGTGTGTGTGTGTGTGTGTGTGTGTGTGTTTGCTTGCATAACTATGAAAACTTCTTTTCCTTCCATGGGAAGAAAAAAATATTTCTTTTAGAGAGTAGATTGTCAGCCCCTTTTCTTTTTTTTCTTTCTTTTTTTTTTTTTTTTTGCTGTATGCGGGCCTCTCACTGTTGTGGCCTCTCCCATTGCGGAGCACAGGCTCCGGACACGCAGGCTCGGCGGCCATGGCTCACGGGCCCAGCCGCTCAGCGGCATGTGGGATCTTCCTGGACCGGGGCATGAACCCGCGTTCCCTGCATCGGCAGGCGGACTCCCAACCACTGCACCACCAGGGAAGCACTGTCAGCCCCTTTTTAAAGTGTGATGAATGTTACCATATTTAGATATCTTAATGTTTTGATAGGACAAGTAGGAGTTTACTTTGCATTGTTACCAACTTAGACCAACAGTTGTAATCCTTTCTCCCCATGAGCAAAGATAAGATTTTTTATAAAATCCATTAAATTGTATATATTTGATTTGAATAGAGAGAAACACAAAACTTTCATGTTTATAAAGTACAGAGATTTTGAAGCAGAAGCCTTCCTTATCCTCTGCATGTCTTAAGCAGATTCGTCTTCACGTACTGATTCATTTAAAGTTAGACTGTACTTTAGCTCATACGTTTGCAAATGAAGATGGGATGGATTTTAAGAAATAGTAGCACCTCGCCCATCATTCTCTCTTTGTCTAAGAGGAAGGATTTTTTTTTGTATCTTTGACAGCATCAAGGTCTAGATTAGGAGTGTCATCAAGCAGGGTCCCAGCAACTTTAAGCACATTTCCATGCTCAGAGTTCACAAAAGTGAACTTATTCATTCGCAACGTGGTGACTATATAAAGAAGTTCTCGCAGACTGCATCAGGGACTTCATCCACTTCCGAGAAGCTGCCTCAGTCCATGTCCTCCTTTTGCTGTTCATTTTTGACTCCAAGGGAACAGGAATCAGGACTTTCTGTTTATTACCTGTATTTAAACAATCGACATAATCCCAGTACAGTGATCACTCAGTAAATATTTAGGAGTTGTTACTCTAGGCTACTGAATCCTGGCAGTCAGCATCTGTGCAAACAACAGTTGTTGCAGGCTCCACAGCCTTCCACAGGAGTTTGGCAACATCACAGAGGCCTTCCTGCCACCAAAAATCTTGCTCGCCACTGCAGTGCGCGGTGTTTGCTGACAGGGAGAGGGAAACCGAATAATCTTCTGACTTTGTTAATCCATTGATGCTCATGATTCCAAGGGAATCAAGTCCCAAGATGAGGTAGCAATTAAAGCTTCCTGATGTCCAGGGTGTAAGAAAGGAAATGGATACTTTGTATTCTTTTAAGATAGGGTGATCGGTACATCCTGGCTGCCACCTAAGTTATTGAAATAAAATTGCACATAACCTTCTTAATATCAGAAATTCATTTCTGAAACTCAGATGTTCTGTGCAACAAATGCTGACTTTCAGCTCGTTCCCCATTACTTTAAGTAGTACATATAAGTATGATATACCATTCCCTCACCACCAATCTCCTTAAATAGAACTAAAACAGTTGTTATGTATATTGCTTACATACATAAGTAAAAATTGTAAAATGCTTACAATATTGCTTCCTGATTCCCGCATAGTAAAAATAGTTATAAATAGTTGTTTTGCATACAGTAACATTGCACTTCCCCTCTGTTAGCACTCTTCAGCTTTTAAAAAGAAGTCTGTATAGAGTCTGACATTTTAGCAATTGTACTTGGAATTGTAGAATTTTCCTATACATCATTTTGTTTAATATATTGTAATGAGTGTGATGGTTAATCTTATCTGTCAATTTCAGTGGACTAATGGCTGCCCAGATGGCTGGTAAAGCATGATTTCTGGGTGTGTCTGTGAGCATGTTTTTGGAAGAGATTAGCATTTGATTGTTAGACTGAGTAAAGATGATCATTGTACCAATGCAAGTGGACACCATCTAATCTCTTGAGGGCCTCAATAGAACAAAAAGGCAGAGGAAAGGTGAATTTGCTCTGTTTGAGCTGAAACATCCATCTTCTCCTGCCCTCTGACATCAGCACTGCTGGTTCTCTGGCCTTTGGACTAATATCAGGGCTTACACCCTCAGCTCCCTAATTTTCGTGCCTTTGGACTTGGACTTATACCATCATCTTCCCTGGTTATCAGGTCTTCATACTCAGACTGAACACCACCAGATTTCCTGGGTCTCCAGTTTGCAGATAGCAGATCATGGGACTCCTTGGTTTCCATAATCACATGAGCTAATTCCTGTAATAAATCTCCTCTTATATATATCTGTATATATCAGCTACCAAGTCCAAAATGGTTCTGCTCACCACACAACAGGCCAGTAAATTGGGAGATGAGTTGTTGGGGCAAAGAAAGCCAGCAGACCTAGAAGATGGCAGACTAATGTCCCCGTTTTGGGTCATCGTGTTTTCATTGTCATTTGTTTCTAGGTAATTTTTGATTTCCACTTTGATTTCTTCAGTGATCTCTTGGTTATTTAGTAGTGTACTGTTTAGCCTCCATGTGTTTGTATTTTTTACAGTTTTTTTTTTCTGTAATTGATATCTATTCTTAAAGTGTTGTGGTTGGAAAAGGTACTTGTTACGATTTCAATTTTCTTAAATTTACCAAGGCTTGATTTGTGACCCAAGATATGATCTATCCTGGAGAATGTTCCATGAGCAATTGAGAAGAAAGTGTATTCTGTTGTTTTTGGATGGAATGTCCTATAAATATCAATTAAGTCCATCAGGTCTAATGTGTCATTTAAAGCTTGTGTTTATTTATTTATTTTCATTTTGGATGATCTGTCCATTGGTGAAAGTGGGGTGTTAAAGTCCCCTGCTATTATTGTGTTACTGTTGATTTCCCGTTTTATGGCTGTTAGCATTTGCCTTATGTAGTGAGGTGCTCCTATGTTGGGTGCATAGATATTTACAATTGTTATATCTTCTTCTTGGATTGATCCCTTCATCATTATGTAGTGTCCTTCTCTGTCTCTTGTAATAGTCTTTAAAGTCTATTTTGTCTGATATGAGAATTGCTACTCCAGCTTTCCTTTGATTTCCATTTGCATGGAATATCTTTTTCCATCCCCTCACTTTCAGTCTGTATGTGTCCCTAGGTCTGAAGTGGGTCTCTTGTAGACAGCATATATATGGTTCTTCTTTGTGTATCCATTCAGTCTGTGTCTTTTGATTGGAGCATTTAATACATTTACATTTAAGGTAATTATCGATATGTATGTTCGTATTCCCGTTTTCTTAATTGTTTTGAGTTTGTTTTTGTAGGTCTTTTCCTTCTCTTGTGTTTCCTGCCTAGAGAAGTTCCTTTAGCATTTGTTGTAAACCTGGTTTGGTGATGCTGAATTCTCTTAACTTTTGCTTGTCTGTAAAGGTTTTAATTTCTCTGTTGTATCTGAATGACATCCTTGCTGGGTAGAGTAATCTTGGTTGTAGGTTTTTCCCTTTCATCACTTTAAATATGTCCTGCCACTCCCTTCTGTCTTGCAGAGGTTCTGCTGAAAGATCAGCTTTTAACGTTATGGGGATTGCGTTTTATGTTATTTGTTGCTTTTCCCTTGCTGCTTTTAATATTTTTAGTTTGGATTTAATTTTTGATAGTTTGATTAATATGTTTCTTGGCGTGTTTCTCCTTTGATTTATTCTGTATGGGACTCTCTGCGCTTCCTGGGCTTGATTGACTATTTCCTTTCCCATATTAGGGAAGTTTTCAACTATAATCTCTTTCAGTATTTTCTCAGAGCCTTTCTTTTTCTCTTCTTCTTCTGGGACCCCTATAATTCAAGTGTTGGTGCCTTTAATGTTGTTCCAGAGGTCTCTGAGACTGTCCTCAATTCTTTTCATTCTTTTATCTTTATTCTGCTCTGCGGTAGTTATTTCCACTATTTTATCTTCCAGGTCACTTATCCCTTCTTCTGCCTCAATTATTCTGCTATTGATTTCTTCTAGAGTATTTTAAATTTCATTTATTGTGTTGTTCATCATTGTTTGTTTGCTCTTTAGTTCTTCTAGGTCCTTGTTAAACGTTTCTTGTATTTTCTCCATTCTATTTTCAGGATTTTGGATCATCTTTACTATCATTATTCTGAATTCTTTTTCAGGTAGACTGCCTATTTCCTCTTCATTTGTTTGGTCTGGTGGGTTTTTACCTTGCTCCCTCATCTGCTGCATATCTGTCTTCCCATTTTGCTTAGCTTACTGTGTTTGAGATCTCCTTTTCATAGGCTGCAGGTTTGTAGTTCCCGTTGTTTTGGTGTCTGACCCCAGTGGGTAAGCTTGGTTCAGTGAGTTGTGTAGGCTTCCTGGTGGAAGGGACTGGTGCCTGTGATCTGGTGGTGGGGCTGATCTTTCTTTCTGGTGGGCAGGGCTGCATCCGGTGGTGTGTTTTGGGGTGTCTGTGAACTTAGTATGATTTTAGGCAGCCTCTCTGCTAATGGGTGTGGTTGTGTTCCTGTAGTTGTTTGGCATGGGGCATCCAGCGCTGGAGTCTGTTGGCCCTTGGGTTGAGCTGGGTCTTAGGGATGAGACAGAGATCTCTGGGTGCCCTCTTGCTGATTGATATTACATGGGGCCAGGAGGTCTCTGGTGGTCCAGTGTCCTGAACTCGCCTCTCCCACCTCCGAGGCTCAGGCCTGACACCAGGCTGGAGCATCAAGACCCTGTCAGCCACATGGGTGGAAATATATTTGCTTTTGATTCATGCATGTTTCTGGCCTGCGAACATAAGAGACTTGTTTCCTGCAAGTGTTAAGATGAGTAGTTCTCTGCACCTGCCTGCCAGATTCTTAAAATTTTATGTAGAGGCTTTAACTGGGTTTCAGTCACATATTCAGTGCTGATGGTCTCAACAGTCTCCAGCAGTTTTTATCTGTAGACTTTTTGACGAAGGCCATTCTGATTGGACTGAAGTGATACCTCATTGATTTGCATTTCTCTAATAATTAGTGATGTTCTGCATCTTTTCTTGTGCCTGTTGGACCATCTGTCTGTTTTCTTTGGAGAAATGTCTATTTAGGTCTTCTGCCCACTTTTTGATGGGTTGCTTGTTTTTTTTTTGTTGTTGAGCTGTATGAGCTGTTTGTATATTTTGGAAATTAAGCCCTTGTCAGTCATGTCGTTTGCAAATATTTTCTCCCAGCCTGTAGGCTGTCTCTTTGTCTTGTTGATGGTTTCTTTTGCTGTGCAAAAACTTATAAGTGTTTTTAGGTCACATTTGTTTATTTTTGCTTTTATTTTTATTTCTTATGCTCTTGGAGAGTGGACACAGTGAAATTTTAAAAATCTATAAAACTCACCCCATAATAGACTGTGTCAACTTGGAGGGTGTTTTTGATGAGATCAACATAGAAATCAGTGAATTTGGAGTAAGCAGATTGTCGTCCATAATGTGGGTGGGCCACATCCAATCAGTTAAAGGCCTGAATAGAACAAAGAGACCAGCTTCCCCAGTCAAGAGGGAATTCTACAGAGTCTGCCTTCGGACGTCATCTGCATCATCGACTCTCCTAGGTCTCTAGCTTGCCAGACCACACTGCAGATTTAGACTTGTCAATCTCCATAATTGCATGAGGCAATTCCTTATAATAGATCTCTTTCTTTGTATATATACATCCTATTGGTTTTTTTTCTGACTAATACATAGACCCATAGTAAACTAAGGGCTTAAATATGGGAGTTATTTGAGGTTAGCACCTACATGTCTGTGACATAAAGCTGCCAAGCAATATCAACAAATACCCCCTAGTTTGAGACTATAAAATACCATTAAGCAAGAATAAATTCTATAAGCTCAGAAACCATTAAATTAACACTGAGTTAAAATAGTTTTCCTTTCACTTAATGCAATTTTTTTTCAGATTACAACAGGTAATAATATTTTCTATAAAGTCAGAGATCTGAATGACTCTGTGGTTTTTAAGAGTGGATACTTTTTTTTTGTTTTGGCTGTGCCGTGTGTCATGTGGGATCTTACCCTGACGAGGGATCAAACCCATGCCCCCTGCACTGAGGGGTGGAGTGTTAATGACTGGACTGCCAGGGAAGTCCCAAGAGAGGATACTTTTAATGCAGAGGAATTAGCATTTCTTTTTTCTCTTTTTACTGGAGTATAGTTGCTTTACAATATCGTGTTAGTTTATACTGTACAGCAAAGTGAATCAGCTATACGTATACATATATCCCCTCTTTTTTTGGATTTCCTTCTCATTTAAGTCACCAAAGAGCATTAGTAGAGTTCCCTGTGCTATACAGTAGTTTCTCATTAGTTATCTATTTTATATATAGTATCAATAGTGTATACATGTCAATCCCAATCTCCGAATTCATCCCACCACCGCCCACACTTCCCCCTTGGTATTCATGTTTGTTCTCTACATCTATGTCTCTATTTCTGCTTTGTAAGTAAGATCGTCTATACCAATTTTTTCAGATTTCACATATATGCATTAATATATGATATTTGTTTTTCTCTTTCTGACTTAACTTCACTCTGTATGACAGTGTCTAGGTCCATCCGTGTTTCTACAAATGACCCAATTTCATTCCTTTTTATGACTAATATTCCATTGTATATATGTACCACATCTTCTTTATCCATTCATCTGTTGATGGACATTTACATTGCTTCCATGTCCTGGCTATTGTAAATAGTGCTGCAGTGAAAATTGTGGTACATGACTCTTTTTGAATTATGGTTTTCTCAGGGTATATGCCCAGTATTGGGATTGCTGGGTTGTATGGTAGTTCTATTTTTAGTTTTTTAAGGAACCTGCATACTGTTCTGCCTAGAATGTATGTCAGAAAATTTTATAAAATAAATAACATAGTAATTTATAGGCCATATAGGCCTTTCTTTTATTATTCACACAAACATCACTGACTCATCAATAGGACATTCAGACATGCAGAATAGTATTTAAATTCAGTCTTTTAAAATATTTTGCCAACTTTCACTCATATAAAAACCATGGCTTTATATAGTCTTTTCAGTTTTGTTGTTATGAATGTATTTATCAAGGAAAAAGGATTAAACATACTTTGACAGGTTGATTTTTAACTTTTAAAGACTTGGATAAATGATATATGGGTGTCCCTGTGTCCCAAGAAGGAGGAAAGCCGTTCCAGACATCTGAGAACTGGCTTCAGGTGGCTAGGAGCTGACCTGGTACTTGCAGCTAGGCAATGGTGTTCTCCACGGAACATGGGCAATTTCACAGAACACCATTATCAGACAAGGTCAGTCTGTGACCATGATGGAGCAAGATGGAAACAGGACCACCTGAGAGTCATGTTCTGAGTACAAGGACATTTTCCAAACCAAATCATGGCCAAACCTCCCCTTCTCGTTATTGTGAGAGGCTGCTACTTCTTTATGGATACAACTTAATTTCCACTGTTGTGTTCTTATTTTCTAAATAAGAATTACTGAAATTCCCAAACATAAAATTACATCTGTTTCCTGGCAGCACACAATCCTAGGCAAAATTCCACTTCCCTAAACTGTCCTCAGAATTACTTAACATAGCCCAGATCCTGTAAGTCTCTTTTAACACCTTCTTAATAAGAAAGCTTATGTTCCCCATAATCCCAACGCACTACAGAGGCCTTCCTGGTGGTGTTTGGCTGGAGGGGTTTGCCAATACTATTGTTCTAGGTCCTGTAAATATTAAAGGAGGTCCTTCCTGGAATGTGGGTTCTGATTCCAGTATGGCTTCCCCACCAGCTGGAGTTGTTGCTGCTTCCTCACTTGTTACCAAGGACCAAACGTATCTCTAAGATCATGACTAATTCCTCTCCAGACGGCATAGGAAAGGAAATTCCTCTGTTAAAATAACTTCAACCCTATTCCTTGTGAAATGATAAAGCTTGTGTTATTTAATTGTTCATGGAAGAAGTCAGTAAATATTTATTGAATATTTATTAAGCACCAGTTATGAGCTAGCAACTACAGTTGCTGAGTACAAAGTAGTGAATAAATGGACAAAAATCTCTGGGTTCATGGCACTTACATGCTATGGAGCATTATGACTCAGTTCTGTGTTTGATTTTTATTAACAGAGTGTCTATATTAGATGTAAATGGCTCTTTTGGTTTTTATTAACAGAGTGTCTATATAAGATGTAAATGGCTCTTTCTTTGCTATTTAGGATGGGTAACATCAACTAAATGTGAAGCTTTTTGATGACCAGTCTTAACTGCTGTCTATCCCATGCTCCCTGCCCTCTGTGTCCCACCCCGTTATTGAAGATGAGGGAAGAAGATTTCAGTTTCAAAACACACAGAGTTGAGGGCTAATTCTCTGAATGTTAGTCTGTTTTGGTAGTTTAGAGTTATTTGTTATCAGCAACATGTATTTGTACACAAATAATTTATTCAACTTAAAAAAATTGGTTTCAAATTAAATATGCCCACTTTCATCTCTAGCATCCTGCTGGCATTACTTAAGGAAATCAGAGCTTTTTTTGGTATTTAGAAAAGATAACCTTAATTCTAGCACTGGTGAGGTTATCACAAAATCTGAAATAATGAAATCCAGTTTAATTCAGTGCCACAAATTGTATTGAATACCTTCTATGGGAAAGGATCTTTCTTTTGTACCTTTCCTTATGAAGGTTAAAATGCTTTGCAAACATTAGTGGACATTTTCAAGATAATGCCCAGAGCTGATCTCAGTAAATTTGTAGCATACATATATATATGTAGCTTACTATATATATGAAGCAACATTTTTAGTAATGACTCATACATAATAGTGTCTGCAATGTGGTTTCCATTATAACTTTAGTCCTCATCTGCTAGTAACTTTCTCCAAATTTAATCTTTTGGGTTGAAATTTTCCATGCCTGGTTTAAACTCAAAGGTATTTAAAAAATTATTTTTTAAAGATGCAGGGCAATTCCTTTGGCTATCATATATAACTCTTCTAATTTCAATGTAGGCAAGAGAAAAAAATAAAAGGAAAGATTTGAGTGTGTGGGTATGGTATTTGTGTGTTCAACTAGAACCATAAAATGGCCTTTATACCCTAGACCTAAGATCATTTCACTCAGCTCATTCCCTAAAGTAACTGGAGCAGGTTAGCTATTATCCAGTATGCCTTTGTCACTGCAGGACTATTTCTCCACATGGAAACAGTGGCTAAAAGGATCCTTAGAGATTAGATTCCCATGACATTTAAATATGTATGTTTAGCTTATTATTGTGATGAATCGCACACAATTCCTTGACTCTGAGGCCCTTGGGATGGGAGTTCAGGCCTCCATCATGTCTTTTGCCCCCATTCCCTGATCCATGTAACAAATATGTTATTTAGGAAATTAAAAGTGGCTTCTCATCAGAAAATGTGAATGATTATAGCCTCTTTAGGTGTTTATAGTGAAAAAGATGTCTCTTTGGTTTCAGTTCTGGTAGTTGGCATTGCCAAACTTGGAAATGTTCTGTACATATTATTTTTGTCCAGGATATCTATAAATGTAGCAATAAGTACACCCTCCCCCCTCATCCAAAACATAAAGAATAAATACGCATCCCTCATAAAGGTGGGTTTTTTTTTTTTTTTTTTTTGTGGCTGTGCTGCTTGGCTTGTGGGGTCTTAGTTCCCCAACCAGGGATCCAACCCATTACCCCTGGACTAGAAGCACAGGGTCCTAACCACTGGATGGCCAGGAAATTCCCCCTCATAGAGGTCTTTGGTGGTTGAGGCTTATTGGTGTAGGAAGATTAACAGCATTCTTGAGGACAAAAAAATGAGGGGGAGCACAGGCAGGAATTCCTTTTGGGCCCACACGAGAGAAAATGAAATATACCCTGTATCTTACATTCTCATGTGTCTTGAATCTTCACCTTACACTTGACTTACGCTTTATTCTGATCGTAGATGTTATTAGAAAGTCATCACTTTTGAAATTGTGTAACTTGATCTTTACCTAAAAAAAATCCAGTTGCCCCAAAGGCATTTAAAAAGATGACATCTTAAGTATCCTCTTTCTAAAGACATACCCTTGTGTGTATATTTACATAACTGGTTTGCGTGCCTGTCTATTCTCTCTTTGTAGCTCTCCCATGTAGACATAGACATATACATCCGTGTAGATTCAGAATTTTCCACAAGGAACAAAGGGTATCTCATAATGAAAAGCAACATTTTTTATGGATCCATGCCAAGGTACCAGATTCTTGTTCTTTTCCAGTTGATTTATCTTAATGATTCTCTGTCAGGCAAAAGCCTTTATGAATTCTGCATAATGTCCTATTCAATTATAGCAGCATGCTTGCCTTAGCTTTGCAAGTCTAAGCTTGAGATGATTTTTTTTCCTCTAAGAATCTATCCATATTCAGGGACAAAATGAGACCAGCTACTACTGGAGAAACGTGATTAACAAAAATTTTCTTTTTTTTTTAAGACTCATGCTTACAAAAAAAAAAAAAAAAAGGGCAGGAGACCTTAACAGACACACATGCGTACACACACATACATTAAAAAAATATAAAAATAACTGAAGTAAAAGTTTCACAAATTATTCTTAGCATTTTTATGTGTCATTTGGTGTAATAAAAACCTGTTGTTGAGCATGACTCTCAAATAAGAAATTATAATGCAAGTAACTGTCAACCTGAAACAACTTTGTAAAAGAGATTTCATTTTTATCAAAAGAGTTACATTCCCTGCCTTTGGGTTCAATGCTTGCAATAAGGAGTAATCTTTGAAATACAATTTATAAATTCACAGTGGTGACACTGTCTGAGGTATTTTTAGATAATCTTAGTACCCCAGGTACAAAGAAGGTCATAAGTCAAAAGTGACAAAGAGAAAAGAACTCTTCTTTTGTAGGAAGCCTTGATTCTCATTTCACTTTGCTGGACTTTGCCATGTGCACATTGTGCTTGGCCAACCCTAGATTTACATGAAAGGGCTTCATCAGCTTTTAAAAAACCATATGGTAAAAACATCTACACATGTTTCTTCTGATACCTTCAGGCACTGCTAAGCAGCTGGTATTAATGAATAAGAATGGCCAGTGAAATCATGGTATGTTGTTGCTAGGAAGGAACAGTTTATAGCCAGGAGAATTATAGATTACTAGGCAAGAACACACAGGAATGGAAGGGATGTGTGATTTCTGCATTTCATCTAGATTTGGCCACCTGTACTGCTTAAGGCAATACAGTGCTGGGCTGATTAGCGAGTATTAATTCTATTCCTACTGATGGTGATCCTGGGAGATAGGACCAATACCTTCAATACTGATCCAAAGTATTTCAGAGTCAGTGTCCCTAACTGAAGCCATTGGGTGAGCTATGAAAAGAGACCGTGGTTAAACAACAACATTTTGTAAAGATAGATTTTTTACCTTTCCTTGCAGAAAACATATTTATTTCCTCCCACTATACACGTTAAAATTTTTATTATGTTGAGACACAATTCCTACTATAACCTTTTAAGAGATCCAGTTCCTGCCATAACCCAGACATAGGAATTGCCCTCTGTCTGTATGCAATACTTTCCAGCTTCATACAAACTTTGATGCAAAACCCCACCCTTTCACCAGTTCCACAAAAAAATCCAAGCATACTTTTGGGTAGTTCGTGGTAGTTTTCATATTATTCTGCATTTCCCTTCACAACCACCTGATTAGTATAACTCAAGTGTCTCCTTCAGAGCCCTGGCCTCCAGCTTCATCTTCTCCATCATCCTTTGCCCAGGCTATGCTCAGTCCCTCTGACTGCTGTTTTTCTCCTCTGTACTATTCACAGCAGGGCCCCTTTTTAGCAGGAAACCTGGCTGACTTTGACCCATAGGCTTAAAAAAAGAGTTTCTACAGCAAATGTTGTTGACCAACAATAGAGAATTACAAAAATTTCACTAATCTGTACACTAGAATATATTGGAGTTGGTGTCTCCTCTTCCTTTTCCTTCTCTGTTTCTTTTGTCCTCATCTCCTATTTGCTGACAATTTGATTTTTTAAAAAAATTATTTGGCTTAGAGGATTTTACTCAGGTTTCAGAAATAGTAAAATAAACTCCCTAAAGGGAATTTGACTTTGAAGCTTTTCCTTCTTAATACAGTTCTTTTTGTATAGTTGGAAAAAATTATCGTATAATACAATTAAACTCAAAGCACTTAAGCTTGTTCTACACACAGATGGGTATGCAAGTGTTCCCCTCGTCCTTCCATACAGGTAGCAGTCAAGAGTTTCACCTTCTCCTTTGGAACTTAGACTGTTCTAGGATACTGCAAAAAGATTTTTCAAACTGGACAGGAAAGCCAGGAACCAAACACATTCTCAGAATTTGCACAGACATAAATTCCCTTGGGCAGTTTTCAACCTAAGTTCTGGATGTTGCTTCAGGGAATTTCTTATCAGACGTGGATGGAAAGGACGGTTAGTCTTGGCTTTTGAATGGAGGCTATAAAAATTGCTAACAATGTCTTCAATTTTACTATTACTGTTATTATAAAATACAGTAAAGGAATTTTTGGACACACAACCAAGCCAGAACCCAAAAGAGGTTCCAGAAAGTTAGAAGGGTGTGTGGAAGGTGAAATCAAATTGGATGATGGAGTTATGGAAAGTAGGTATAGGTCTAAATGCCTGGCACCTAGGATTTTGATGTCTGCAGAGGAAGAGAAGGCTATGTTGAAGGCCCTATGGGAATGAGAGCTAGAGCTGAGTATCTTAAATATATAATAACAATAGCCAAAATTTATGAGTACCAACTAGGTACCAGGAAATGTTTGAAACACCATAACCTTTTAAAACTCTTATTTTTTTCAAAAAAAATTTTTTTTTATTTATTTATTTTTGTCTGTGTTGGGTCTTCGTTTCGGTGCGTGGGCTTTCTCTAGTTGCGGCGAGCGGGGGCCACTCTTCATTGCGGTGCGCGGGCCTCTCACTGTCGCGGCCTCTTTTGTTGCGGAGCACAGGCTACAGATGCGCAGGCTCATTGGTCATGGCTCATGGGCCTAGCCGCTCCGCGGCATGTGGGATCTTCCCGGACCGGGGGACGAACCCGTGTCCCCTGCATCGGCAGGCGGACTCTCAGCCACTGTGCCATCAGGGAAGCCCCATCTGCCCATTTTTTGATTGTTGTTTCTTTTTTTAAATTGATGTTGAGTTGCATGAGCTATCTGTATATTTTGGAAATTAATCCCGTGTTGGTTGCATCATTTGCAATAATTTCTCCCACTCTACAGGTCGTCTTTTTGTTTTGTTTATGATTTTCTTTGCTGTGCAAAAGCTTATAAGTTGGATTAGGTCCCATTTGTTTATTTTTGCTATTATTTCTTTTGCATTGGGAGACTGAACTAAGAAAATATTACTGTGATTTATGTGTGAGAATGTTTTGCCTATGTTCTCTTCTAGGAGTTTTGTGGTGTCACAGCTTATATTTAAGTCTTTAAGCCATTTTGAGTTATTTTTGTGTATGTTATGAGGGAGTGTTCAACTTCATTGATTTCCATGTTGCTGTCCAGCCTTCCCAACATCACTTGCTGAAGAGACTGTCTCTTCTCCATTGTATATTTTTGCCTCCTTTGTTGAATATTAATTGACTGCCAGTGTGTGGTTTATTTCTGGGCTCTCTACTGTGTTCCATTTATCTGTATGTCTGTAAAACTCTTAATACTCTTAAGTACGTACCTATGAAGTATTAAGTACATACTCTTATTATCTTAGAAATCCAGGAGTCATGAAAGAATAATTTGGGAAAGAAATCTCCATGGGAGAGTTAAATATATACAGTTGAAGGTAGAATTAATGAATTACAAGATTCTGAGAATATTATACAGCAGAAGCAAAGAGATAGAAAATAAAAATTAAAAATGATATAAAATTATGCAAATACAGATGAAAAATTAAGAGAGATATAAGGTAGAATGAGAGAGTCCAATACATGTATAATATGGGTTCTGAAAGGAGAGAAGAGAAAAGTAAGAGGGAGGAAATGTTTAAAGAGATAAGGGAGAGTTTTCGTTGGCACTAGGGTGATGATGACCACCAAAATCCAGAGCTCTCCACAAACCCTCTCACAAAACTATAAAATAAAAATGCAACACAAAGGAGCCATAAATGACCCATGTCTATAGTATTTCTAGGAGACAGAGAATATCACAAACTTCAAATTACCTATAAGTAGAGAAATAAATACTAGTTTAAGCAGAGCTACCAATGGAGTACCCATTGCCACTGCTAGTCTGTACATACCCAAGGTGGGACAGAGGAGCATGAAGGACAAAGATGTAGCATAGATTTAAGAAATTTCCACCAAAAACTTCTGATATTGCGAGCTAAAATGTCAAACTAAGGTCTGGGACTTAGTTTATACCAGCAGCCACGAAGAGGGGGCTTGAATGTGAGTGTAACTGGAGGTAACAGCCTTACAGAAGCATTGCTTCTGGATATAAGGAGGTAAATAGAGAAAATGGGGTTTTCCCTGAAGAAGTAGGAGAGAAGGAAAAGAAGGAAGTAAGAGGAAAGAATTAAGAATCACACAGAGGGGCTTCCCTGGTGGCGCAGTGGTTGAGAATCTGCCTGCTAATGCAGGGGACATGGGTTCGAGCCCTGGTCTGGGAAGATCCCACATGCTGCGGAGCAACTAGGCCCGTGAGCCACAACTACTGATCCTGCGCGACTGGAGCCTGTGCTCCGCAACAAGAGAGGCCGCGATAGTGAGAGGCCCACGCACCGCGATGAAGAGTGGCCCCTGCTTGCCGCAACTAGAGAAAGCCCTAGCACAGAAACGAAGACCCAACGCAGCCCCAAAATAAAATAAAAATAAATAAATAAATTTTTAAAAAAGAATCACACAGAAATTAAAAGAAAAAGGATACACCAACTCCTCCCTTTCACCCTACCAATATTGTCATCTACTAAAGTAACTGCACTTCACTCTACGGACAAAAGAGGTTGATCTTGAAGAAGTAATCCTAATGCCTAACACAGGAAAAATCAGGTTTTAAGGTTTAAATGTAAAACCTTAAGGGTCAGATAAACCCAATACTACTCAAATTGTTTTAGAAAATAAAGAAAATGAGGGAAAAGTATCCAAATTCTTTAAGTGAATTTAGTGTAACATTGATACCTAAGCCTGATAAAGATAACGATACTATATGACTCATGAATATTAATTCAAAAATCCTTGATAAAATATTAGTGAACAGACTCCATCACCACATTAAAGAAACAATAAGCCATGACCAAGGGTGGTTTATATCAATAATGGAAAGATGATTCAGTATTAGAAAATCTATTAATATGAATCTCTATACAGTATATCTCAGGAGAAAAAAAATGTATATAAATAGTTCCATAGTTGTTGAAAAAAGACTTTGACACAATTCCATCCTAATAAAAACACTTGAGAAAGTAGGAATAAATGGATACTTTCTTAATATGATAAAAAAAATCTACATTTAAATTCTAAAATTGGCACTCCCACAGAGGCCAGCAGCATGACAAGTAAGCTCACCACTTCCAGTATTATTTAACACTGGGTGTATAAGCTGATGTGGTTGGACAAAGGAAAATACTCAAGGACATAAGGATTGGAAAAGAAGAAATGACTATTTGCAGATGGCTTACTTAAAAAGCCTTAGAGAATCAATGATAAAACTAACTTAAGCATTGAAAGAATTTAACAAGGTAGCAAGGTATAAAATTAAAAAGAAAGAAATAGCTTTCGTACACACAAATAACATTATTTAGGAATTATAATGGAATACATTTATAATACACCCCTCCCCACCAAAACTAAAAATGCTTAGGACTAACTTAAGAAATGTGCAAAACTTATATGGAGATTATGTAGTACCCCTAAACAATATAAGTGGGACATCCTTGATCTTGGATAAGACATCTCAGTATCATTCTCCTTAAATTAATTTATACGTGGATGATCCCAACAAACGTACCTCCAAGCTTCTTACCTGGAGGTAGTCAAGTTGATACTAAATATATATATGAAAAAAACCATAATCATGGCCAATAAACACCCATAATGCTATGGGTTGATGTGGTGAGGGAGTACAATAACTCTATAAAAAAAGGTTTTCAATAACTAAGGTAATCAATAATAAAATAATGAGGTATTGGTGCATAAAAATTCAGATCAGTGAAATAGAATATAAAGTTCAAAATACCCAAGTGCATACAGAAGTTTATCATAGGATAAAGATTATTTAAAATTGCTGGGGCAGGGATGAATTTTAAAATTGTTAGATTTATTCGTCATACCATACAAAAGAATAAACATCAAATGGATCAGAGATGTAAACATAAAACTGAAACTAGAAGAAAACATTGGTGAATTTATCTATAACCCATGTGTAGGAGAGGGTTTTCTATATGACTTAAAATCCTGATGCAATAAAAGAAAAGATGTATAAATTTTACAGAATTACAAAAAATCTTCATGGAAAAAAGCACCATTAACAAAATCAAAAGACAAGTGACAAGTTGTGAAAAAAATCTGCAATTTATATCACAGATAAAGTGTTGACACCTCTAATATATTTAAAAATAACATTTGAGCAAAAAAGATAAAATAGTTGAAAAATAAGCAAAGAGATGTGAACTGACAATTCACAAAAATGATATAAAATGGCTCTTAAACATGTGAAAATATGTTCAACTTTACTCATAATAAGAGAAATGCAAATTGAAATTGTGCTAACATTTCTAACCTGCCAGGTTGACAAATATTTAAAGGCTTAACAACATACACTGTTGGCCAGACTGTGAGGAAAGAGCCACTCTTATTTATTGCAGATGGGAATGCAAAAATGGTATATCCTCTATGGAGAAGAATTTGGCAATATATAACAAATCTACATATGCATTTCCTCTTTGACCTAGCAACCCCACTTCTAGGACTTTACACTAAAGATCTACCTCACCAAATTGAAAATGTATATGTAAAATATTATGCATTGAGGCATTATTTGTAATTTTCCCATACATTAGAGACTGGATGACTAAATTATGGTACGTTTATACAATGGAGTACATATAGCTGTAAGAAAAGATAAAAAGCAAACCTATGAAACTCATAGAGTGTGCTTTTTAGGATGTATTGTTAAATTTTAAAAAATCAAAGCACTAAAAGTATATATATAATCTCTTGTGTAAGAGAAAGGGGAAATAAAAAAATATATGTATATGCTTGTGTATGCAAAAAGAAATATAGAAGAGATAAAGCAGAAACTAATAAATTGCTAACTTACAGGGTGGGAGGAGTGTCATAAATAATAGACCAACAAGAAAAAATTTGATAACTGTATAGAAAATTTTAATGATGTGCTTAACAAGTTGACTTAGATATGATAGAGCTCAGAGATTAGAGAACACACATATTCCATTTGCTTACCCACAGCTGTAGAAACCCACATGTTCAAACTCTAACCCTCAAACCATTTTTCTTTTCTCTTGGTTCTCCTAAATTCATTGTTTTTGAAACACAAAGCCAAGTGGATCCTCCCTTTGAATCTCTTCTGCTGTGCCCTTTACCTTCCCTCTGCAATAAACACAGGAAAGCATTGTTCTAAAATTTGCTTTGGGAGGGAAAAAAGTAAATCTCTAAGAAAACAAATCTTATTTAAGATCTAAATATATTCTTTACCACATATGTTTTGTACATGTAGGTCATCCACTAATGATAATACAATAGCTATCTTAGGTGCTGAAGCTCAGCCATGGTCAGAAGGCAAATATTATCTATATTATTAATTATTTATCTGAAACTCCTATCTCAGAATAAAATTTCTTTTTTATAATTATGCAATTGAGTGGTTAGCTTAAATACAATAAGAGAATATATTAGACCCTTGGCAGAAATAATAAATGCAGATACCTAGAGGTGATATTCACATTCTTAACCTATAGATATTTACATATAGCTATGTAAGCATTCCAGTTAGAATGAAGTCAGATTGTTTTCCTCTATCCAGTGACTTTTTCTTTCAAACATTTCAATTTGGTAAACTCAATGTGTCTTATTAGACACTTTTGCCTGAAGTTCTTTAAAACCATGTGTGACTTAATCCATATGCTTTTCATTCATTTACAAACAAATCATCAAAATACAGATGCTATAAAGAGCTATTTGATTTCAAAGAACATTTTAAATAAGCATTTAAAGCCCTTTGAAAATAAAAGTGGGATGCCGCATTTTTCCAAGAGTAAACACAGCACAACCAAAAACACACTCATGCCCAGAGAAATCCAAGCTTCTGAATTTTAATTCTTTTCCATTCTTGACTAAATGAGCCATCTTCTGTCTCCCTTTAACTCCTGGTGAAGCATGAATTGTTTTGAGATGAGTAGGTAGTATTTTTCAAATTACTATTTAAAAATCTGTTCAGCTACTATTCGAGCAGCTTCTGTTAAAAACTTCTGCCTCAGTTCTACAGCAGCAGTTCTGAAACGGTAGTCTTGAAACCAGCAACATCTTGGAACTGTCTAGAAATGCACATTCTTCAGCCCCATAGCTGATGTACTGAATCAGTAATGGGGGCAGAGCCCAGCAGTCTGTTTAACTGGTTCTCCAGGTGATTCTGATAGACACTCAAGTTTGAAAACTGCTGTTCTAGGGCCCTGGTTTACTCTTCCACCTGAAGGACATGCTTTCAGGAAAGCTATGAGCTCCATCATTCACATCTTAGTTTGAATAATTTAATATATATATATATATATGTATAAAACCTGTTTTGTAGCTAGATTAAGGATTAAAGAAATTTTAGGTATCATGAGGAGAAAGCTTTTTTTTTTTTTTTTTTTTTTTTTTTGAGGAGAAAGCTTTTTGTTATTAGTTCCCTTCCTTCCTTCTTTCCTTCCTTCTTTCCAGAATAATATATATCAGGCCCCTCAAGATGGCTATTCTCTTGTTCTCTGTACATCCCTTACTCAACCAATGCCTGCTTCACCTATACCCTACATATCCTACATACTTGCTCTAGGCCCCAGCTAATCATTGTTCTACCTTTAAATCAGAATATCTCCACAAGATAGCTTATCAAAGGTGTGGTGAGGGGGTGTGCCCCTCTGCTGGTTTCCCTGGTAACTGATGGGCCAACCTGATGTCAATTCCCCCTATAACTAGTAACCACTCCTTTCTCCGCGGGAGTGAAGCCTGCTGCTGTGTCCTTCCCACTGTACGCCACACACAGTGGGGTGTTGTTCCAGCACGTTGCTTCAGACCTTAAGCTTCCCCATCCATTAAACCATTGATGTCTCTGTCACTGACTCTGGGCTCTTCAGTCTTGAAGCTGGGTGAGTACAGGGCTTGTAGGCCTGTGTGGTACAGCCCAACAATATAGATAATCTTTCTATTGTCTCTGAAACTCAGCCCCTTGGAATGATGATATCTCTTCTCTTAAAATCAGAAACATCCTTGAAGATTTTTTGGTCAAGAAGCTACAAGCTTTTGTGTCAAATTAGGACCCATAGCTCATGGTTTCTGGATGCTAATTTGTTGTATGTTGGTGGACGTTGTCTTTTGAGCCCTTTAAACAATGCTATTTTCTGGCTAACACCTTTTTTTTTTTTCTGTGATGGAATGTTAAGATGATGAGAAAGTATAAAATGTGAGGCACAATGTTGTAAGGTTTTACTAGATATTTGTTCCTTTTATTAGATCTAATTGTGTTTAGAGGTAACTTTGAAACCCGTAACACCTGGGTGAAAATCTCACCTTTGCAATTTGTGCAAACTTGGGCAAGTTATGTAAGCTCTCTAAAACTCGGTTTCCATGTCCCTCATTTAGGAAAAGAAGAGGAAAATATTTACCTTCTGTGGAGTGCTGTGAGATTTAAAATGAGATACAATATGGTATTTAGCCTGGTGCTCAATATATGATAGCGATTATTATTTGGTAGAATAGGATAGCTGATGACTTGAGAAAATGTGTGTGGGGGGTGGGGTGGGGAGGTGGGGAATGGTG
Organism: Kogia breviceps; assembly: GCF_026419965.1. Taxonomy (NCBI): domain Eukaryota; kingdom Metazoa; phylum Chordata; class Mammalia; order Artiodactyla; family Physeteridae; genus Kogia; species Kogia breviceps. Next base: position 115,898,548 of record NC_081315.1, on the reverse strand, counting down.
CTGATTGTTCAGTACTTTAAAAAGAGAAACAAGATTTTGTTTAGAAAGGAACTTGCCAGGAAGCCATTTTGCTCATAATCACCACCTTCCTTTAGGTCATGGTACATGTTTTTATTTCCTTTTACCTGAGTGATGCCTGGTATAGCTCCTGAAATAAATTCTCATTCCTCATACTCTTATTTCCTTACCCTTCAAGAAAGGGTGTCAGTGAGACTGGCAGGCCAGCTGATTGACTTAGTGTGTGTTTACAAAGTGAGCTGCCTGGAAACCTGATTCCTTATAAGATGACAAAAAAATCCTTTTCCTCAGCTTCCTTACCCCTGTAAGGCTTCATGGCCCTTTGGGCTCCAGCTTTTAAACTCCTCTGTGATTATTTATTATACAATAAATAATAACAGTGATGGGCTTAATTGTCAATCATTTGGTTGAATTAGTCGTTAAATTGAGTCATTGTGTGTATAAGCAGAAAGTTCAGAGTTTATCAGAGTTAAAATAAAAAATAAGTGATACACCTGTTTTGAGTTTGTGTTGGAGGAAGAAAATAGCTTTGGCTGGGTGTCTTCCAGATTGAGCTTTTTGTTGCCTTTTAGCTCCTTTTCTGGATTGTTAGATCCTGAGGCTCCTTGGGAAGAGAGCCCTAAATGGGGCTAATCTTGCCCACCTCTTCCTGAAGGTCTGCCTGTGGGAAACCACCCTGTCATTAGTTGTCTTGTATTCCAAGCTCACCTTCAGAATACTGTGGAGTCCCACACTGTAAAGGGTTTAATCAAAAGAAAATTCTTCAAACAAGAAAGGCAAGAGTAATGGAACAGAGTTATGATTCTGGGGCTGTTTTGGCAAGGAACTGGCTGACTGAGCACCCTGGTTATAGACGTCACATTTTAGCTTAATTTTTCTTTCAACTTGTTTCAAGGGGTCGTGCCAATTTTTTTTTTTAAGTTTTTTTTCTCCCGTTGCGGAGCACAGGCTCCGGACGCGCAGGCCTAGCGGCCATGGCTGACGGGCTTAGTTGCTCCGCGGCATGTGGGATCTTCCCGGACCGGGGCACGAACCTGTGTCTCCTACATCGGCAGGCGGATTCTCAACCACTGCGCCACCAGGGAAGCCCTTTTTTTTTTTTTTTTTTTTTTTTTTTTTTTAATCCTATTGTTTGTAATGATCTTTCAAAAGCTTGGAAATTCTCTTCGTACCAGTTTTGTCCTTTTTAATTTGGCAAAGAGAGCTTTGTGCATTTCTAATGGAAATTTTAATTATAATTATAAAGAGACTATATTGACCCTCTCAGTAGTAACGGAGACCTAGCTTTCAGGTCACTGTTTATCTGTTAATTGCTGAGGACATGCCAATCCACTTTGCTAGTACTTCAGTGACAATTTTGTCTAGTGGAGGGACGTAGTGGAAGGAAGGCTTGTGGTACTGATCAGAAAGCATGGTCCATTAAAATATGGCTAAAAATGAAGGCGCTCTGGGAATATGTATAAGCTTGAGACCACCCGTCAGATTTGAATCTTTGAATGTTTTCGAGAGGGAACGTCTCAAAAAATTTAAAATAAACCCTAGGGGTGTGCAGAGAGAAGCAGATTGTGAAGGTCTTTGAGGTCATATGATCAAAGTTTATTCTTTGCATCATACAGATGTATAAAAGTTCACTGACGAGCACTTCGTTGAGCTCCCAGCCCTTTGAGCCTGCTATAATTTATGCCTTGGAATTCTTCAGATACTTCTGATGTCAAGTTAAAATAGAAAGTCCTATTAAGTACTGTTGAGAAGTGAATACTCTTGTGTTGCAGGTGAGGAGAGATTGTTATCAAGACTAGTTGATAGAACTGGGATGTATTAAAATAGAAGTTTAGTTTAAGGATTATAAGTCACACTGGAATGTGGTAAAAGGTCTTATGAAATACATTGGAAGTTGAGTTTTTTGTTTTTTTTTTTTTTTGGTACGCGGGCCTCTCACTGTTGTGGTCTCTCCCGTTGCGGAGCGCAGGCTCCGGACACGCAAGCTCAGTGGCCATGGCTCACGGGCCCAGCCTCTCCGCGGCACGTGGGATCCTCCCAGACCCGGGCACGACGACCCCGTGTCCCCTGCATCGGCAGGCGGACTCTCAACCACTGTGCCACCAGGGAAGCTCGGAAGTTGAGTTTTTAAATTTAGTTCGTGTTGAATTAATAAAAATAAACTATGTTGGGCTTAGGATTTTGAGTGGAATAGCACTTATAATATCATTTATCTTAGCAATAAATCTGGCCAGTGAGATACAGAGAAAGGATTCGGCCCTGTTTCGGGTTACTTGTACCCTGGGAATCGGGTGTATGGATATTTGGGGCTCAACCAAGTTGGGTACAGATTTCTGCAAAGATTTAACTGTGCGTGTACTACTGAGTTGGCTTGGTAAGAGGGCATTTTCTTTATGTTAATCATGTTGTGAAGAGACAAATCTTATGTAACTCAATAGATTAATATTTAGGAAAGATGTGAAAACCTGATTAAGTGAGCTCCATCTTGAGGAAAATTTAGCAAAAGCAGGTCAAGATGTTTTACGTAGCAGGGGGAGATGAGGAACCATAGAGGGTAGACCTGGGTTGTGCGTTCAAGGATTGATGGGGTCTGTGTGCTCAAGTGCTTCTGGATACTCTGCTTGCTGCTCATCTCACCTGCCACCGAGTTGCAACCAATATGCTAAATCAAGGGTCTGCAAGTCTATGTTGCCTCAGTTGGTTTTCATTGCTCCCTGAGAGGGGCTTCACGTGGGAAAACAGTTCATTCTCCTGGTGGCCTATATAAATTGGTGCGTGATTGAAGTCATTATAGCTGCCTACTGTTTAGATTGAGTTGCCTTTTCCTCGCATTACCCAGGAGGGTTGAACCTAAATAGGAGTAGTGGGAAGAGGAGCAAGTATCTGTCTGAAAGAAGCCGACACCTGTAAAATTAGAGAAATCTGATTAGAGCCCCAGTTATGCTTTTTAGCATCTGTGTGACCTTGGGCAAGTTAATTTAGTGAACCCAGTTGCCTCACCTATAAAATAATAGAATCTAATACTTACATACTCTTACTCTGTTCCAGGCATTATGCTAAGCGCTTGACAGATATTATTAATGTAAAGTAAGGATTATTGTTATTCCTTTTTACGGATGAGGAAGAAAATACTGGAGAAGTTAAATAACTTGTACTTGGTCATGTTGCTAGTAGGTCTTAGAGCCCATAGCCTAGATTTGAACCCAAGTGCTTGGACTCTGATGTGGATTCTCTTGACCACCACAATATACTTCATGGAATTGTTGTTTATGAGTTTATGTCTTACACTGTTTGTATATCTATACATTTGAAGCCCAACTTATGGTGCACAGTAAACATGTAATAAATATTAGCCATTATTGCCATTACATATGAAGCACTACATATATTTAATTTATTTTATTATTTATTTTTTTAACATCTTTATTGGCGTATAATTGCTTTACAGTGGTGTGTTAGTTTCTGCTGTATAACAAAGTGAATCAGCTATACATATACATACATCCCCATATCTCCTCCCTCTTGCATCTCCCTCCCACCCTCCCTGTCCCACCCCTCTAGGTGGACACAAAGCACCGAGCTGATCTCCCTGTGCTATGTGGCTGCTTCCCACTAGCTATCTATTTTACGTTTGGTAGTGTATATATGTCCATGCCCCTCCCTGTGTCCTGAAGTCCATTCTCTATGTCTGTGTCTTTTTTCCTGCCCTGCCTCTAGTTTCTTCAGAACTTTTTTTTTTTTTTTTTTAGATTCCATATATATGTGTTAGCATATGGTATTTGTTTTTCTCTTTCTGACTTACTTCGCTCTGTATGACAGACTCTAGGTCCATCCACCTCACTACAAATAACTCAGTTTCATTTCTTTTTATGGCTGAGTAATATTCCATTGTATGTATGTGCCACATCTTCTTTATCCATTCATCTATTGGTGAACACTTAGGTTGCTTCCATGTCCTGGCTATTGTAAATAGAGCTGCAATGAACATTGTGGTACATGACTCTTTTTGAATTATGGTTTTCTCAGGGTATATGCTCAGTAGTGGGATTGCTGGGTCATATGGTAGTTCTAGTTTTAGTTTTTTAAGGAACCTCCATACTATTCTCCATAGTGGCTGTATCAATTTACATTCCCACCAGTAGTGCAAGAGGGTTCCCTTTTCTCCACACCCTCTCCAGCATTTATTGTTTGTATATATGCACTACATATATTTTAATGTACACAACCTTGATCCTAAACTTTATCAGATAAGGAAGCTGGGAATCAAATAGGGTAAGTTCATGTAGATCGTAAGAGGAAGACCTGTGAGTTAAACCAGATTTTTCTGACTCGAGACCATGTCCTTTTTCCTCTACTAGGAGGTTGCGACATGTAGGGAGAGGATTTCGGAGGGCCCAGAGTTAGTATGAAGGCTCTACAAATCCATGACTGTGCTAAGCTTGTCTGTAAATTAAATGTAGGATGTATTTCCCACACAAATGTACCATTTTAAGATGTATGCTGTGATTAACATACACAAACCTACTCTTGCAATTAAGAAAGCAAAGGTTCATTAATACGACTTTATAATACATAGTGTCTTCTTGCCATTTATGTGTTTTGTCAATGTTCAGAAACTAAAAGTGCAATTACCCTTAAGTGGAAATTCATGAGTATTTTTGAAGTTAAAAGGGCTTTCACAGTTAAAAAGGATTAGAGGTAACAAATCACATGAGTTCATGAGCCTCCATGATTAGTAGGATTATACCTATTATACATGAGTTTACTATTACACATTTCTTGTACCACGTAGATTATTTGAAGAAACTATAGTGCTATGGACAGACACAGTGCGAGGAGGAAAGGGAAGCTGTACGCAGTGTCTTGTTCATGGATATGCATCATAAATATCTTACAACAGTTTTAACAGAGGAAAATAAAACCCAGAGGAAATACAAAGCAACAGCTTTGGCTGTGGAGATGTGAATCCCTAAGTTGCTAAAGCCCTTTGTAGGGTCTGAGAAGTGTGATTTCCATTAAGACGATGGGAATCACATGGCCCTCACCCTGAGAAAGTGTGTGAGAATTTCTCCCTCAAGGGTCAGGTGAGTTATGAGCATTTGAAAAGAGGAAATTCAGAGTTAATTTTCCAGCTCACCATTATACTGCAGACTAGAAGAGGAGAAAACCCTCTTATGGTACGGGGCAGTGTAGAAGAAGCAAAACGAAGCAGTTGTTCACTTGTGTCTTCAGTGATGTGGTGTGTCATGAATAAACAGTTTGAGGTACCTGTCAACTCTCAGTGCTGCTAATTTAATTTTAAGCCTTATTTCTAACTTGGATTATGCATTGTTTGTAATTTAATTTTCTGTATGGTTTTATTGTTTATTTAAATCAAATTTGGTGAAAAGGACTTTTAGAGAAAAGGACTTGAGTTTTTAGTGAGAGAATCACTGTAGCCTCTAACTGTTCATTTAAGGCAAGGATTTCAAATTTTCTTTTATCTTAAGAGTGTTTCTTCAAATGAAATCCAATGTAGAGTCCAGTGTAAACACAGAAAGTGGAACTGCTCTGATCCAAGCAGCGTGAACTCCCATCCATCTCTAAACATCATCTCTCCTGTCCTGCCCCCCTTGTGGCCTTAGAGGCACCACTGAGGATCCCCTAGGTCTGAGAACTAGTTTAAAAACTACTACTTGAGAGCCTTTCAAGACTTTTAAAAGGATAAATATCCTATACAGTCATTTCCCAAAAAGATTTTCACTCTAGTAGAAAGTTTAATGTGCATATTTTTTTCTGGCTCTTTGAAGGAATAATTAGTTATTACCCAAGAAATAATAACTTTCCTATCTGTCAGCTTCAACTGATTGTGGGAAACCAGTTCCTAAGGACTGAATACCTTATATTGTTGTGCTTCTGTGCAATGAAAGAATATTGATGGAGAGTAGAAAATTTGTAGTAATGTAAATCAAAAGACATACCTAATTGTTATTAAAAATCAATGCTTATGTTCTCTTCTAGAAGTTTTATGGTGTCATGTCTTATGTTTAAGTCTTTAAGCCATTTCCTAGAAGAGTATAGGCAAGACATTCTCTGACATAAGTCATACCAATGTTTTCTTAGGTCAGTCTCCCAAGGCAATAGAAATAAAAGCAAAAATAAACAAATGGGACATGATCAAACATATAAATTTTTGTACAGCAAAGGAAAGCATAAAGAAAATGAGAAGATAACCTATAGAATGGGTGAAAATATTTGCAAATGATGCGACTGACAAGGGCTTAATTTCCAAAATATACAAACAGCTCATGCAACTCAACAACAACAAAAAACCAAGAACACAATTGAAAAATGGGCAGAAGAACTAAATAGACATTTCTCCGAAGAAGATATACAGATGGCCAAGAGGCACATGAAAAGATGCTCAGCACCGCTAATTACTAGAGAAATGGAAATCAAAACTATAATAAAGTACCATTTCACACCGTTAAGAATGGCCATCATCAAAATGTCTGCAAATAATAAATGCTGGAGAGGATGTGGTGAAAAGGGAGCCCTACTACTCTGTTGGTGGGAATGTAAATTGGTGCAGCTACTGTGGAGAACAGTCTGGGGGTTCCTCAGAAGATTAAAAATAGAGTTACCGTATCATCCAGGGATCCCACTCCTGGGCATATATCTGGAGAAAACCATAATTCAAAAAGATACATGCACCCCAATGTCCATAACAGCACTATTTACAATAGCCAGGACATGGAAGTAACCTAAATGCCCATTGACAGATGAATGGATCAAGAAGATGTCATACATACATACTATAGAACACTACTCACCCATAAAAAGAATGAAATAATGCCATTTGTAGCAACAGGGATAGACCTAGGGATTATCGTACTAAGTGAAGTAAGTCAGAAAGAGAAAGACAAACATCATATGATATCACTTTTATGTGGAATCTAAAATATGACACAAATGAACTTATCTATGAAACAGAAACAAACTCAGACATAGAGAACAGACTTGTGGTTGCCAAGGAGGGGTGAGAGAGGGATGGAGTGGGAATTTGGGGTTATCAGATGCAAACTAATATATAGAATGAATAAACAACAAGGTCCTACTATATAATGCATGGAACTATATTCAATATTCTATAAGCCACAATGGACAGGAATATATATAAAATATATATATGTATAACGGAATCACTTTGCTGTACAGCAGAAATTAACACAGCATTGTAAATCAACTATATTGCAATAAAAAAAATCAATGCTACCATTTACTGAGCACACACTCTGTATGCCAGGTACTCTCCCTACATTTTTTACTGATTTATTTGTTATCGCATCCTGGTGAGCTGGACATCATTATCTCCACTTTACAAATGAGGGAAGTGAGACTCAGGAGCCCAAGGTAACATGTTAGTAAGTGATGGAGCTGGGATGTCCTTGCTAGTTTTCTCTGGTTTCATACTTGCACTCTTTTCCACAAATCCAGTTGTCTTTATGTACCGATTTATATATTCTGCCAATGTCCTTCAAAATCTGTATGTGTTTACAGACATTATCTCCTCCAAAGTAGTGCTCAGGGTAGAAAAGTTATGTTAACATTGATTACATTCTGATAGAACCTCAAATTATAAAAGTGAACAGTCAAATGCAATTTGTGACTGAAATTATAACTTTTAACTTACTTTGGTGTGTTTCTCAAGATGGCATTTTTGGAGAGGGTGGGAGGGAGACGCAAGAAGGAGGAGATATGGGGATTATGTATATGTATAGCTGGTTCACTTTGTTATAAAGCAGAAACTAACACACCATTGTAAAGCAATTATAGTCCAATAAAGATGTTAAAAAATTACTTAATATAAAAAAAGATGGCATTTTGAAAATTTCTGTAATAATTTATATTGTTCTTGAATTTAGTGTCCCTGGGAAGTAAATTAACTCAGTAGGTTAGGGTAAAGGGTAAAGAACAAATATTGACAGAAAGTTAAAAATCTGACTTAGCATTGCTAAACAAGTTGGTGTTTGGGAATTTCAGTGTGTGTGTGTGCATTTGTGTATATGACATTTGCACATCAGTGCACTGCAATAAACGGTGCAGGATTTATCTTTGTTATTGTTGCTTGACTTGCATTGGCCATTTATTAGGTTTATAATGTTTCTCATCTTAGAAAAACACCTGTCTTGATCCCATGCTCTCCTGTAGCCAATACTCCATTTCTCTGCTGGAAAAACTCTTGGAAAGGATCTCTTTTCCACTGAAACAAGTCCATTTGCCAGATCTCATGGTTCATTCTCAGTCCTCATTTTACTAAGTCTCTCAGTGTCATTTGACACAGTGTATTGGTTCTTCCTTCTCGAAACTGTTTCTTCTCCTGGCTTCTGTGATGTCACACACTCCTCCTATTTTTCCTGACCTCTCCTTCCCCTCTTCTTCTTCTTCTTCTTCTTTTTTTTTTTTTTTTTGCAGTACGCGGGCCTCTCACTGCCGTGGCCTCTCCCGTTGTGGAGCACAGGCTCCGGACGCGCAGGCTCAGCGGCCATGGCTCACGGGCCCAGCCGCTCCGCGGCATGTGGGATCTTCCCGGACCGGGGCACAAACCCGTGTCCCCTGCATCGGCAGGCGGACTCTCAACCACTGCGCCACCAGGGAAGCCCTCCCCTCTTCTTTCTGAGAGGACCTCATCCAGTTCCTGCCTGATTTTCCTGTTTCATTATTTACCTTTCTCTCTTTCTCTCACTCTCCTCCAATCACACTGACCTTGACGATTCTTGAACACACCCTGCTTTTCCTGCCTTAAATCATCTGCATTTGTTTTCCCACCATCTGGTACACTTTCCCCTCATACATCTGCATGGTTAACTCATTTCATTCAGATCTCTGCTGTCTCTCCTACCCCAGAGTCATTAGGAATTACCTCACTCTGCTTTACTTCTCTTTAAAGAAATGATCATGATCTGAAATTACATAATTATTTGTTTACCCATTTCATCTGTCTACGCTGCTTGACTGTTAGCCCCTTGAGAGCAGGGATTTGGGCCATCTTGTGCATGACTGTATCCCTAATGACCAGAACGGTGACTGGCATTTAAGAAGAGATCAAAAATATGGACTAATACATTTATGTGCGAAGCAACTTCATGTGAAATGACAGTGCTTTATATTACTTTTATGCAGATTCACCACTTTTTTGATTTTCTAATTTTCATTTTGTTCTATAGTGGCTACTTTAGATCTAATCTATGGGGTTTTTAAGCTCCATCTTGATTTTATAACCTTGTACATTGTCTCTTCAGGTTTCATTTCCTCCTATTTCTGTGTGTATATACTTTAATGTAACAGTTTTACTTTGAAATAATTTGGATGTATATTCATACATATGTGAATCCTCAGTGATATGTTTGGATTAGTTATGTATGTGTTTTACCCAAGCACAAGCACAAGCACACACACACACCCATTGGGAAATGGAGCCCAAGGAGAAATTGAAACCAGATGATACACAAAGAACTCCCTAAAGGTAAAGCACCAAATCCTTCATTCAGAAGAAATAGTTCTCATACCGAACAATGGATACACTTATTGGATTGTATAGTAGCTCAAAGATAGATTTTACTGTAGGAATCCACTCATGTACTAACAGTGTTTTCATTTAGGCAATTAACCAAATTAGGACTATCTTCTTTTTTTTAATTTTTTTTTTTTTTTTTTTTTGCGGTATGCGGGCCTCTCACTGTTGTGGCCTCTCCCGCTGCGGAGCGCAGGCTCCGGACGCGCAGGCTCAGCGGCCATGGCTCACGGGCCCAGCCGCTCCGCGGCACGTGGGATCCTCCCGGACCGGGGCACGAACCCGTGTCCCCTGCATCGGCAGGCGGACTCTCAACCACTGCGCCACCAGGGAAGCCCAGGACTATCTTCTTAATAAGTACCACTGAACAAGGTAGTCCTAATTTAATAAGTAGTTCCTTTTGTAACATAGTGGGCAACTTGCATGCATGTATTTCTTTGTAGTAGGATAGCTAAAGTCAGTCATCATCAGATATTTTCTTGGAGCGAGGTCATAATTTGATTCCATTCCATTAGAGACTTCAATAAAGCAGTTGAATAAAAAATGCAAAAGGGGATATAAGAGAGAAAGAATATCTTAACTATTTTGAAGTAGAGGATTTAGGTGTGGCCATATGTAAGCATTGCTCCAAATCAGACATGTTGATGCAGCTTCTCCAAAATATGGTTTTGTTGTTGTTATTGTTGTTGTTTTTGCGGTATGCAGGCCTCTCACTGTTGTGGCCTCTCCCGTTGCGGAGCACAGGCTCCGGACGCGCAGGCTCAGCGGCCATGGCTCACAGAGCCTAGCAGCTCTGCGGCATGTGGGATCTTCCCGGACTGGGACACGAACCCACGTCCCCTGCATCGGCAGGCGGACTCTCAACCACTGTGCCACCAGGGAAGCCCTAAAATATGGGTTTTCAAATCATCCTTTGGACTCATCTACTTTGACATGGTGGTAGTAACCTTTCTCTTTTAAAAAGGTTAGATCACTTGTTTCAGTGTAATGGATGCAGCTGATATTCCCTATCATCCCCGATGCCTTCCCCATTTTCTTTTTATTTTATCTAATCCTGGAAATTCTTTATGCATTACTTTTGTAAATAGAAAAAAAAGCCACTGAGAACTGCTAGAAAATAGATTGAACATTTTCTGTGTAGAAAAATATCATAGTTCAAATATTCTCCCCTGTTTCAGTGTGCTATATATATGTATCCGATCAAATCAAGTTTGCATAATTAGGAAATGTCCAAACGCAGAGGTATCCACAATTGAGTTCTCTAGATGTTCAAATGCAAAACAGATGAAGTAGTATTTTTACACAGACAATTCTGTTTCCTCATGAATGTAAAGGAGTATGCCCATTGTCAATTTAGCAGACTGTTTAAGATATAAATGAATTCTCAGAGAATGAGCAAGCACTTTGCTAAGAATGATGGATGGCCCTCTCTGAGATGAGTAAGTGTGGTAAACATATAACTTCTGGTCACATAGTTTGTCTGCCAGACGATACCTAACCTCACCCCATCCCTCATCTTCAACCCATCTCTGACCCCACCTTATTCCAGACCCCCACTTAATCCCTGCTTTCTACCCCAGAGGGTGGGTATCTACAACAGGGTGAGGTTCAAGGCTGTGGAGAGATTTTAGAATGGGAAGAATGTGCATTTCACACATTACTTGTTAATAGAAACAGTTGAAAGTTTAAGTGTTTGTGTTTAAAAATCCTCCACATGGGGCTTCCCTGGTGGCGCAGTGGTTGAGAATCCGCCTGCTGATGCAGGGGACACGGGTTCGTGCCCCGGTCCGGGAAGATCCCACATGCCGCGGAGCGGCTGGGCCCGTGAGCCATGGCCGCTGGGCCTGCGCGTCCGGAGCCTGTGCTCCGCAGCGGGAGAGGCCACAACAGTGAGAGGCCCGCGTATCACAACAACAACAACAACAACAAAAATCCTCTACATGAAAACAGCTGCATCATTGCACAGCTGTGTCAAAACCACCTTGTCAGAAATGTCATGCATGCACATATTGTTTTCTAACCTATTTTGGACAAATCATACTTCTCAATGTATTTCTTTTCTCCATGGGCAAATAGTGATGTATATTTTATAGCATATGCCTGGTAAACAAGTTTATAAAATATAAGGATAAAAATATGATGCACACTTGATATACTACTGTTCAAATTAAGTCTTATTATCTCTTTTTGGACTCTGTCTGCCTGTGATATCCAGGTGTGTTTCTGGGCTTTATAGCTTTAATAGTTAGAATGTTAGAATGTAGTATGCAAATCTTAGAATAATTAAGTTTGCCTTAAAAGAGAATCCCTTTGAGTTTAGATCAGAGAGCAATTGCATATGCCAGAGCAAAAAAAAAAAAAATCATTTTATTTTGGACATAACCACAAATTCAATAATAAATAACCACCTTTCCCTTACCATTTGCAATATGATGAATTTCTAAATTCCTATTGCTTTTTTTTTTTTTTTTTTTTTTTTGCGGTATGCGGGCCTCTCACTGCTGTGGCCTCTCCCATTGAGTAGCACAGGCTCCGAACACGCAGGCTCAGCGGCCATGGCTCACGGGCCTAGCCGCTCCGCGGCATGTGGGATCTTCCCAGACCGGGGCACGAACCCGTGTCCCCTGCATCAGCAGGCGGACTCTCAACCACTACGCCACCAGGGAAGCCCTGCTTTTCTTTTAATGTTTTACATTATAAAATGGAAATGAGAGCACTGCATTTTAAATCTCTTATATTTTAAAGTTGAAGTGAGTGAAAGACTTCAGGTGAAACAATTGTTTCATACCAAATTTTTTGAAGATTGGTCTTGGCCATGATTTAGATACTTATGATAAAACTTGGAAGTTACGTTTAATGTTACTTCTAAATTTTTGAATGTACACAAAGCTACAGAGCACTGACTGATTGAGTGATGTTGGCTGAGTCACTTAACCTTTCGGAGGGTCAATCTGCTCACCTTCAAAATGAAAATAATATTTGCAACCCAGCACTGTGGGGAGGATTAAACTTGGTATGCATGTAAAGCACTTAGTACAGGGTAAATAATCAACCCTGGAAGCCACCTAATTCACCAGCCTGGAAGGTCCCTGGGTCCCTGCTTCTCTGGTTTATGGCCTGAGTTGAGACTTCCTGTGTACCTTTTCCCATATTTAGTAGCTCTCAGTGTTTATCCTGGTTTGTCGTGGAGTGATCTGATTGCCAAAGGGGAGTGTTCTTGGGTAGTGCACACTTACTGCCACCTCCAACACACGTTTCACTTTTCTGTAGTCTTCTAGTATAGTTATATCCTAGTTTTTGGCATTGTAAATGTTTTAATCTGAGTAATGACATCTTCAGTTGTTAAAAATTTTTAAGTATCATTTTTGCTTTTTTGCTGACATTTATATCACTTTGGCTTTTAAGTCCCTCTCCCACACAGTGGGTTCTTTTTACTCATTTAAAAAAAAATTAAGGTATTATTTTTACAGAGTGAAATTCATCCTTTTTAGTGTGCAGTTCTGTGAGTTTTGACAAATGTATACAATTGTATAATAGCTACCACAACCAGGATACAGAACAGTTTTCATCATTTCAAAAAATTCCCCCATACTCATGTATAGTCAACCCTTCCCCCACTCCCAGCCCTGGCATCCAGTGAATGGTTTCCTGGTCCCATAGCTTTGCCTTTGCAAGATGGTCATATAAATGGAAATATCCAGGGACTTCCCTGGTGGTCCAGTGGTGAAGAATCCGCCTTCCAATGCAGGGGATGTGGGCTCGATCCTGGTCGGGAAACTAAGATTCCACATGCCATGGGGCAAGTACTGAGCCCGTGCACTGCAACAAAGACCCAGCACAGCCAAAATTAAAATAAACAAACAAACAAAAATCCAGTATGTAGTCTTTTATTTATTTATTTGGCTGTGCAGCAGGATTGTGGGATCTTAGTTCCCTGACCAGGGGTTGAACCTGGACCCCCTGCAGTGGAAGCACAGAGTCCCAACCACTGGACCTTCAGGGAATTACCCAGTATGTAGTCCTTTATTTTTCTTTTTTAATTTTAAAATTTTATTTTGTTTACTTTTTTATACAGCAGGTTCTTATTAGTCATCAATATTATACACATCAATCACCCAGTTCATCACACCACCATCCCCCTCCGCCGCGGCTTTCCCCCCTTGGTGTCCATACGTTTGTTCTCTACATCTGTGTCTCAACTTCTGCCCTGCAAACTGGTTCATCTGTACCATTTTTCTAGGTTCCACATACATGCGTTAATATACGATATTTGTTTTTCTCTTTCTTACTTCACTCTGTATAACAATCTCTAGATCCATCCATGTCTCAACAAATGATCCAATTTCTTTCCTTTTTATGGCTGAGTAATATTCCATTGTATATATGTACCACAACTTCTTTATCCATTCGTCTGTGGATGGGCATTTAGGTTGCTTCCATGACCTGGCTATTGTAAATAGTGTTGCAATGAACATTGGGGTGCATGTGTCTTTTTGCATTATGGTTTTCTCTGGGTATATGCCCAGTAGTGGGATTGCTGGATCATATGGTAGTTCTATTTTTAGTTTTTTAGGGAACCTCCATACTGTTCTCCCTAGTGGCTGTATCAATTTACATTCCCACCAGCAGTGCAAGAGCGTTCCCTTTTCTCCACACCCTCTTCAGCATTTGTTGTTTGTAGATTTTCTGATGGCCATTCTAACTGGTGTGAGGTGATACCTAATTGTAGTTTTGATTTGCATTTCTCTAATAATTAATGATGTTAAGAAGCTTTTCATGTGCTTCTTGGCCGTCTGTATGTCTTCTCTGGAGAAGAGTCTATTTAGGTCTTCTGCACATTTTTGGATTGAGTTGTTTATTTTTTAAATATTGAGCTGCATGAGCTGTTTATATATTTTGGAGATTAATCCTTTGTCTGTTGGTTCATTTGCAAATATTTTCTCCCATTTTGAGGGTTGTCTTTTCGTCTTGTTTATGGTTTCCTTTGCTGTGCAAAAGCTTTGAAGTTACATTAGGTCCCATTTGTTTATTTCCATTACTCTAGGAGGTGGATCAAAAAAGATCCTGCTGTGATTTATGTCAAAGAGTGTTCTTGCTATGTTTTCCTCTAAGAGTTTTATAGTGTCTGGTCTTACATTTAGGTCTCTAATCCATTTTGAGTTTATTTTTGTGTATGGTGTGAGGGAGTGTTCTAATTTCATTCTTTTACATGTAGCTGTCCAGTTATCCCAGCACCGCTTATTGAAGAGACTGTCTTTTCTCCATTGTATATCCTTGCCCCCTTTGTCACAGATTAGTTGACCATAGGTGTGTGGGTTTATCTCTGGGCTTTCTATCTTGTTTCATTGATCTATGTTTCTGTTTTTGTGCCAGTACCGTATTGTCTTGATTACTTTGGCTTTGTAGTATAGTCTGAAGTCAGGGAGTCTGATTCCTCCAGCTCCGTTTTTCTTTCTCAAGATTTCTTTGGCTATTTGTGGTCTTTTGTGTCTCCATACAAATTTTAAGATTATTTGTTCTAGTTCCATAAAAAATGCCATTGGTAATTTGATAGGGATTGCATTGAATCTGTAGATTGCTTTGGATAGTATAGTCATTTTCACAGTATTGATTCTTTCAATCCAGACACATTGTATATCTCTCCATCAGTTGGTATCATCTTTAATTTCTTTCATCTGTGTCATAGTTTTCTGCATGCAAGTCTTTTGTCTCCCTAGGTAGGTTTATTCCTAGGTATTTTATTCTTTTTGTTGCAGTGGTAAAAGGGAGTGTTTCCTTAATTTCTCTTTCTGATTTTTCATCATTAGTGTATAGGAATGCAAGAGATTTCTGTGCATTAATTTTGTATCCTGCAACTTTACCAAATTCATTGATTAGCTCTAGTAGTTTTCTGGTGGCATTTTTAGGATTCTCTATGTATAGTATCATGTCATCTGCAAACAGTGACAGTTTTACTTCTTTTCCAATTTGTATTCCTTTTATTTCTTCTTCTTCTCTGATTGCCATGGCTATGACTTTCAAAACTATGTTGAATAATAGTGGTGAGAGTGGACATCTTTGTCTTGTTCCTGATCTTAGAGGAAATGCTTTCAGTTTTTCACCATTGAGAATGATGTTTGCCGTGGGTTTGTCATATATGGCCTTTATTATGGTGAGGTAGTTTCCCTCTATGCGCACTTTCTGGAGAGTTTTTTTTTTTTTTATCATAAATGGGTGTTGAATTTTGTCAAAAGCTTTTCCTGCATATATTGAGATGATCATATGGTTTTTATTCTTCAATTTGTTAATATGGTGTATTACATTGATTGATTGCACATATTGAAGAATCCTTGCATCCCTGGGATAAATTCTATTTGATCATGGTGTATGATCCTTTTAATGTGTTGTTGGATTCTGTTTGCTAGTATTTTGTTGAGGGTTTTTGCATCTATATTCATCAGTGATATTGGTCTGTAATTTTCTTTTTTTTGTGGTATCTTTATCTGGTTTTGGTATCAGGGTGATGGTGGCCTCATAGAATGTGTTTGGGAGTGTTCCTTCCTCTGCAATTTTTTGGAAGAGTTTGAGAAGTATGGGTGTTAGCTCTTCTCTAAACGTTTGATAGAATTCACGTGTGAAGTCATCTGATCTTGGACTTTTGTTTGCTGGAAGATTTTTAATCACAGTTTCAATTTCATTACTTGTGATCAGTCTGTTCATGTTTTCTGTTTCTTCCTGGTTCAGTCTTGGAAGGTTATACCTTTCTAAGAATTTGTCCATTTCTTCCAGGTTGTCCATTTTATCAGCATAGAGTTGCTTGTAGTAATCTCTCATGATCCTTTGTATTTTTGCGGTGTCAGTTGTTACTTCTCCTTTTTCATTTCTAATTCTGTTGATTTGAGTCTTCTCCCTTTTTTTCTTGATGAGTCTGGCTAATGGTTTATCAATTGTGTTTTTCTTCTCAAAGAACCAGCTTTTAGTTTTAGTGATCTTTGCTATTGTTTTCTTTCTTTCTATTTCATTTATTTCTGCTCTGATCTTTATGATTTATTTCCTTCTGCTAACTTTGGGTTCTGTTTGTTCTTCTTTCTCTAGTTCCTTTAGGTGTAAGGTTAGATTGTTTATTTGAGATTTTTCTTGAGGTAGGCTTGTACAGCTGTAAACTTCCCTCTTAGAACTGCTTTTGCTGCATCCCATAGGTTTTGGATCATCATGTTTTCATTGTCATTTGTCTCTAGGTATTTTTTGATTTCCTCTTTGATTTCTTTAGTGATATCTTGGTTATTTAGTAACGTATTGTTTAGCCTCCATGTGTTTGTGATTTTTACGTTTTGTCCCCTGTAATCATTTCTAATCTCATAGCATTGTGGTCTGAAAAGATGCTTGATATGATTTCAGTTTTCTTAAATTTACTGAGGCTTTATTTATGACCCAAGATGTGAGCTATCCTGGAGAATGTTCTGTGTGCACTTGAGAAGAAAGTGTAATCTGCTGTTTTTGGATGGAATGTCCTATAAATTTCAATTAAATCTATCTGGTTTATTGTGTCATTTAAAGCTTATGTTTCCTTATTTATTTTCATTTTGGATGATCTGTCCATTGGTGTGAGGTGTTCAAGTCCCCCACTATTATTGTGTTCCTGTCGATTTCCTCTTTTATAGCTGTTAGCAGTTGCCTTATGTATTGAGGTGCTCCTATGTTGGGTGCATATATATTTATAATTGTTATATATTCTTCTTGGATTCATCCCCTGATCATTATGTAGTGTCCTTCCTTGTCTCTTGTAACATTCTTTATTTTAAAGTCTATTTTATCTGATATAAGCATTGCTACTCCAGCTTTCTTTTGATTTCCATTTGCATGGAATATCTTTTTCCATCCCCTCACTTTCAGTCTGTATGTGTCCCTAGGTCTGAAGTGGGTGTCTTGTAGACAGCATATAGATGGGTCTTGTTTTTGTATCCATTCAGCAAGCCTGTGTCTTTTGGTTGGAGCATTTAATCCATTCACGTTTAAGGTAATTATCGATATGTATGTTCCTGTGACTGTTTTCTTAATTGTTTTGGGTTTGTTTTTGTAGGTCCTTTTCTTTTCTTGTGTTTCCCACTTAGAGAAGTTCCTTTAGCATTTGTGGTAGAGCTGGTTTGGTGGTGCTGAATTCTCTTAGCTTTTGCTTGTCTGTAAAGGTTTTAATTTCTCTATTGAATCTGAATGAGATCCTTGCCGCTAGAGTAATCTTGGTTGTAGGTTCTTCCCTTTCATCACTTTTAAGTATCTCATGCCACTCCCTTCTGGCTTGTAGAGTTTCTGCTGAGAAATCAGCTGTTAACTTTATGGGAGTTCCCTTGTATGTTATTTGTCATTTTTCCCTTGCTGCTTTCAATAATTTTTCTTTGTCTTTAATTTTTGCCAATTTGATTACTATGTGTCTCGGTGTGTTGGGTTTATCCTGTATGGGACTCTGTGCTTCCTGGACTTGGGTGGCTATTTCCTTTCCCATGTTAGGGAAGTTTTCAACTATAATCTCTTCAAATATTTTCTCAGGTCCTTTCTCTCTCCTCCTTCTGGGACCCAGATAATGCGAACGTTGTTGTGTTTAATGTTGTCCCAGAGGTCTCTTAGTCTGTCTTCATTTCTTTTCATTCTTTTTTCTTTATTCTGCTCTGCAGCAGTGAATTCCACCATTCTGTCTTCCAGGTCACTTATCCATTTTTCTGCCTCAGTTATTCTGCTATTGATTCCTTCTAGTGTAGTTTTCATTGCAGTTATTGTATTGTTCATCTCTGTTTGTTCTTTAATTCTTCTAGGTCTTTGTTAAACATTTCTTGCATCTTCTCGATCTTTGCCTTCATTCTTTTTCCGAGGTCCTGGATCATCTTCACTATCATTATTCTGAATTTTTTTTCTGGAAGGTTGCTTATCTCCACTTCATTTGTTTGTTTTTGAGGGGTTTTATCTTGTTCCTTCATCTGGAACATAGCTCTCTGCCTTTTCATCTTGTTTGTCTTTCTGTGAATGTGTTTTTTGTTCCACAGGCTGCAGGACTGTAGTTCCTTTGCTTCTGCTATCTTCCCTCTGGTGGATGAGCCTATCTAAGAGGCTTGTGCAAGTTTCCTGATTGGAGGGACTGGTGCTGGGTAGAGCTGGCTGTTGCTCTGGTGGGCAGAGCTCAGTAAATCTTTAATCTGCTTGCCTGCTGATGGTTGGGGCTGGGTTCCCTCCCTGTTGGTTTTTTGACCTGAGGCAACCCAACACTGGAGCCTACCTGGGCTCTTTGGTGGGGCTAATGGCAGACTCTGGGAGAGATCACGCCAAAGAGTACTTCCCACAACTTCTGCTGCCAGTGTCCTTGTCCCCACGGTGAGCCACAGCCACCCCCCGCCTCTGCAGGAGACCCTCCAACACTAGCAGGTAGGTCTGGTTCAGTCTCCCCTTGGGTCACTGCTCCTTCCTCTGGGTCCCGACGCACACACTGCTTTATGTGTGCCCTCCAAGAGTGGAATCTCTGTTTCCCGCAGTCCTGTCGAAGTCCTGCAATCAAATCCCACTATCCTTCAAAGTCTGATTCTCTAGGAATTCCTCCTCCCGTTGCCCGACCCCCAGGTTGGGAAGCCTGATGTGGGGCTCAGAACCTTCACTCCACTTGGTGGACTTCTGTGGTATAAGTGTTCTCCAGTCCGTGAGTCACCCACCCAGCAGTTATGCGATTTGATTTTACTGTCATTGTGCTCCTCCTACCATCTCATTGTGGCTTCTCCTTTGTCTTTGGATGTGGGGTATCTTTTTTGATGAGTTCCAGTGCCTTCCTGTTGATGATTGTCCAGCAGCTAATTGTGATTCTGGTGTTCTCACAAGAGGGAGTGAGAGCACGTCCTTTTAGTCCATCACCCTGGTTCAGGGCCTTCTGCTCATTTTTTAATTGGGTTTTTCTTTTTTGATATTGAGTTGTATTAGTTGTTTATATATTTTGGATATTAATCTCTTATCAGTCATAGTATTTGCAAATATTTTCTCTCATTCAGTAGGTTGTCTTTTCAGTTTGTTTATGGTTTCCTTTGCTGTGCAAAACTTTTAAATGTAATTAGGTCCCATTTGTTTATTTTTGCTTCTGTTTCCTTTGCCTTAGGAGACAGATTAAAAAAAGTACTGCTGTGAATTGTCAGAGAATGTTCTGCCTATGTTTTCTTCTAGGAGTTTTATGATTTCCAGTCTTACATTTAGGTTTTTAGTCCATTTTGAATTTATTTTTTTAATACGGTATGAGAAGATGTTTTAATTTTATTGTTTTATATGTAGCTGTCCAGTTTTCCCAGCAGCACTATTGAAGAGATTGTATGTATTTCATTTTGTATTCATGCCTCCTTTGTTGTAGGTTAGTTGACTGTAAGTGTGCGTTTATTTCTGGGCTGTCTGTTCTGTTCCATTGATCTATGTGTCTGTTTTCGTGTCAGTACCATGATGCTGTTTTGGTTACTGTATCTTTGTGTTACAGTCTGAAGTCAGAAAGACTGATACCTCCAGCCTTTTTTTCCTCCCCTCAAGATTGTTTTGGCTATTCAGGGTCTTTCGTGGTTCCGTATAAATTTTAGGATTATTTGTTCTATTTCTGTGAAAACTATGGGTATTTTGATAGGGATTGCGTTAAATCTGTAGATTGCTTTGAGTAGTGTGGACACACTTTTAACAATATTAATTCTTCCAATCCATGAATATGGGCTATCTTTCCATTTCTTTGTATCATCTTCAGTTTCCTTAGTCAGTGTTATTTATTTATATATTTTTTGGCTGCATGGCTTCTGGGATCCTAGTTCCTTGACCAGGGATGGAACCCCAGGCCCCTGGCCATGAAAACAGAGTCCCAACCACTGGACTTCCAGGGAATTCCCATCAGTGTTTTATAGTTTTCAAAGTATAGGTCTTTTACCTCTTTGGTTAAGTTTATTCCTAGGTATTTTATTCTTTTTGATGTGATTTTAAACGGGATTGCTTTCTTTCTCTTTCTCGTAGTTCATTATTAGTGTATAGAGAAGCAACAGATTTCTGTATGTTGATCTTGTATCCTGCAACTTTACTGAATAATTAGTTCTAATAGTTGTTTTGTGGAGACTGTAAGGTTTTCTGTATATAGTATCATGTCATGTGCCTAATAGTGAGAGGTTTACTTCTTCTCTTCCAATTTGGATACCTTTTATTTATTTATTTTCTTCTCTGATTGCTGTGGCTATGACTTCCGATACTGTATTAATTATATAGTGTGTACAGTGTTAAATATAGTATGATGAGAGTGGGCATCCTTGTCTTCTTCCTGAGTTAGAAGAAAGGCTTTCAGCTTTTCAGGTTGAATATGATGTTGGCTGTGGGTTTGTCATAAAAAGCCTTTATTATGTTGAGATATGTTCCCTCTATACCAACTTTGATGAGAGTTTTTAATCATCAATGGGTATTGAATTCTGTCAAATGCTTTTTCTGCATCTATTGAGATGATTATGTGATTTTTTTAATCCTTGCATTTGTTAATGTCATGTATCACATTGATTGATTTGTATACCATATTTTCTGTATCCATTCATCTGTCGATGAACATCTAGGATGCTTCCAGTTTGGCTATTGTGAGTAATGCTGCAGTGAACCTGGGTGTGTGAATATCTCTTTGAGACTAGGTAGCATTTTATACTTATTAAACAGTGAACCATCTAAGCACATAACTGACAAATCTCCCCTAAACTGGACTCAGAATAATTTGAATTCAAATTGACGTGCAGATTAAAATCAGTATGGTGCCATTTGTCAATAAGACATATGAGGAAGTTCAGAATTTGTTTTTTTCTCTAAGTTTTGTTTGTGAATTTTATTTTTTATCTGTAAATTGTTATGTTTATTAGGATTCATCATTTTTTCTTTTTTTAAAAAATATTTTTCACAAATCCACAAAATTAGAAATAAGAGGGGGATTGACTACAGATGATGAGATTAAAATGTTTAACAAAATAACTTAATTGCACCTCTTCAAATATATTTGAAAATGTGAAATGAATGTTTCTATGAAAATAAAAATTACTGATATTGTTCAGAAAGAGAGAGAACAGTTAATTATTTTTCTATGAAATTGGAAATCTCTAGGCTATTCTAAAACAAACAAGGCCAACTAAGACAACATATACCAGCATAATTTGTTGGCTGGCAGTTTTCACAAAGTACCAACCTTATCTTTTATGTTTCTAATGATGCACCCACGTTCTTCTGCAGAGAATCAGTTTGTCACTGCTAGTTGAAATAAACAAATATTGACTTTAGGATCATCAACTAATAACCAAAAATCATACATTAAAAATGTAATTTAGAAAATTCTGACTTCCTAAGTTTCCCAGTACAATGAAATATGTTCTCTGACTGGCTATTAGTGTTAATGTCAGATGATTGCACTGCCTCTGCGTGAGTGTGGAGGTGCCCAGCAGCCCCACATAGATGCAATAAAACTGGTTTCTTTCCATCAGTACCATGAATAGCAAGTCACTTAATTTTTTCAGAAACTACTAGCTATTAAAAAAAAGACTTTCAAATGGATTTTCCTGGGTGTCAAGGGATAGAAGATATCTTTGGTGCAAACCAGCAGAATTTCATGTTTGAGTCATATAATGTCATAATTTTCTTAAGTGCATAGGTTGCATGTAATTGACGTTCTGGAAAAAAAAGTCATCAACCAGCAGCTAATGTTAAATTTAATGGATAATGAAGACTTCTCTGAACAACTTAATCAGCTCTCCAATGGTTTATTTTTCTAAAGTATTTATAATTTCTTTGTGGCTTTTTATTTTTTTAGCATTGTTATTGGAGTATAATTGCTTTACAATGGTGTGTTAGTTTCTGCTGTATAACAAAGTGAATCAGCTATACGTATACATATATCCCCATATCTCCTCCCTCTTGTGTCTCACTCCCACCCTCCCTATCCCATCCCTCTTGGTGATCACAAAGCACACAGCTGATCTCCCTGTGCTATGCAGCTGCTTCCCACTAGCTATCTGTTTTCATTTGGTAGTGTAGATATGTCAGTGCCACTCTCTCACTTTGTCCCAGCTGACTCTTCCTCCTCCCCATGTCCTCAGTCCATTCTCTATGTCTGCGTCTTTATTCCTGACCTGCCCCTAGGTTCTTCAGAACCTTTTTTTCTTTAGATTCCATGTATATGTGATAGCATATGGTATTGTTTTTTTCTCTCTCTGACTTCACTCTGTATGACAATCTCTAGTTCCATCCACCTCACTACAAATAACTCATTTTCATTTCTTTTTATGGCTGAGTAATATTCCATGGTGTGTATATATATATATATATATATATATATATATATATATATATATATGCCACATCTTCTTTATCCATTCATCTGTCGATGGGCAGTTCGGTTGCTTCCATGTCCTGGCTATTGTAAATAGAGCTGGAATGAACATTGTGGTACATGCCTCTTTTTGAATTATGGTTTTCTTTGGATATACACCCAGTAGTGGGATTGCTGGGTCATATGGTAATTCTATTTTTAGTTTTTTAAGGAACGTCCATACTGTTCTCCATAGTGGCTGTATCAGTTTACGTTCCCACCAACAGTGCAAGAGGGTTCCCTTTTCTCCACACCCTCTCTAGCATTTACTGTTTGTAGATTTTCTGGTGATGGCCATTCTGACTGGTGTGAGGTGATACCTCATTGTAGTTTTGATTTGCATTTCTCTAATGATTAGTGATGTTGAGCATCCTTTCATGTGTTTGTTGGCAATCTGTATATCTTCTTTGGAGAAATGTCTATTTAGTTCTTCTGCCCATTTTTGGATTGGGTTGTTTGTTTTTTTAAATATTGAGCTGCATGAGTTGTTTATATATTTTGGAGATTAATCCTTTGTCTGTTGGTTCATTTGCAACTATTTTCTCCCATTTTGAGGGTTGTCTTTTCATCTTGTTTATGGTTTCCTTTGCTGTGCAAAAGCTTTGAAGTTTCATTAGGTCCCATTTGTTTATTTTTGTTTTTATTTCCATTTCTCTAGGAGATGGGTCAAAAAGTATCTTGCTGTGATTTATGTCATAGAGTGTTCTACCTATGTTTTCCTCTAAGTGTTTTATTGTGTCTGACCTTACATTTAGGTCATTAATCCATTTTGATTTTACTTTTGTATATGGTGTTAGGGAGTGTTCTAACTTCATTCTTTTACATGTAGCTGTCCAATTTCCCAGCACCACTTATTGAAGAGGCTGTCTTTTCTGTATTGTATATTCTTGCCTCCTTTATCAAAGATAAGGTGACCATATGTGCATGGGTTTATTTCTGGGCTTTCTATCCTGTTCCATTGATGTGTATTTCTGTTTTTGTGCCAGTAGCATACTGTCTTGATTGCTGTAGCTTTGTAGGATAGTCTGTAAATCAGGGAGTCTGATTCCTCCAGCTCCGTTTTTCTTAAGATTGCTTTGGCCATTCGGGGTCTTTTGTGTTTCCATACGAATTGTGAAATATTTTGTTCTAGTTCTGTGAAAAATGCCATTGATAGTTTGATGATTCTTCCAATCCAAGGACATGGTATATATCTCTATCTGTTTGTATTATCTTTAATTTCTTTCATCAGTGTCTTATAGTTTTCTGCATACAGGTCTTTTATCTCCTTAGGTAGATTTATTCCTAGGTATTTTATTCTTTTTGTTGCAGTGGTAAGTGGGAGTGTTTCCTTAATTTCTCTTACAGATTTTTCATCATTAGTGTATAGGAATGCCAGAGATTTCTGTGCAT
Source organism: Kogia breviceps (assembly GCF_026419965.1). Taxonomy (NCBI): domain Eukaryota; kingdom Metazoa; phylum Chordata; class Mammalia; order Artiodactyla; family Physeteridae; genus Kogia; species Kogia breviceps. Next base: position 115,874,228 of record NC_081315.1, on the reverse strand, counting down.
TAATTTCGTATCCTGCTCCTTTACCAAATTCATTGATTAGCTCTAGTAGTTTCCTGGTAACATCTTTAGGATCTCTATAATATCATGTCATCTGCAAACAGTGACGGTTTTACTACTTCTTTTCTGGTTTGGATTCCTTTTATTTATATTTCTTCTCTGATTGCTGTGATTTAAACTTCCAAAACTGTATTGAATAATAGTTGTGAGAGTGGGCAACCTTGTCTTTTTCTGGATCTTAGTGGAAATGGTTTCAGTTTTTCACCACTGAGAATGATGTTGGCTGTGGGTTTGTCATATATGGCCTTTATTATGTTGAGGTAAATTCCCTCTATGCCTACTTTCTGGAGAATTTTTATCATTAATGACTTTTGAATTTTGTCAAAAGCTTTTTCTGCATCTTTTGAGATGATCTTGTGGTTTTTCTCCTTCATTTTGTTAATATGGTTTATCTCACTGATTTGCGTATATTGAAGAATCCTTGCTTTCCTGGGATAAACTCCACTTGATCATGGTGTATGATCCTTTTACTGTGTTGTTGGATTCTGTTTGCTAGTATTTTTTGAGGATGTTTTCATCTACATTCATCAGTGATATTGGTCTGCAATTTTCTTTTTTGTGATATCTTGTCTGGATTTGGTATCAGGGTGATGGTGGCTTCTTAGAATGAGTTTGGGAGTGTTCCTCCCTCTGCTATATTTTCGAAAAGTTTGAGAAGGATAGGTGTTAGCTCTTCTTTAAATGTTTGATAGCATTTGCCTGTGAAGCCATCTGGTCCTGGGCTTTTGTTTGTTGGAAGATTTTTAATCACAGTTTCAATTTCAGTGCTTGTAATTGGTCTGTTTATATTTTCTATTTCTTCCTGGTTCAGTCTTGGAAGGTTGTGCTTTTATAAGAATTTGTCCATTTCTTCCAGGTTTTCCATTTTATTGGTATATAGTTGCTTGTAGTAATCTCTCATGATCCTTTGTATTTCTGCAGTGTCAGTTGTTGCTTCTCCTTTTTTCTAATTCTGTTGATTTGAGTCTTCACCCTTTTTTTCTTGATAGGTCTGGCTAATGGTTTATCAATTTTGTTTATCTTCTCAAAGAACCACCTTTTAGTTTTATTGATCTTTGCAATTGTTTCCTTCATTTATTTTTCATTTATTTCTGATCTGATCTTTATGATTTCTTTCCTTCTTGCTAACTTTGGTTTTTTTATGTTCTTCTTTCTCTAACTGCTTCAGGTGTAAGGTTAGGTTGTTTATTTGAGATGTTTCTTGTTTCTTGAGGTAGGATTCTATTGCTATAAACTTCCTTCTTAGAACCGCTTTAGCTGCATCCTGTAGGTTTTGGGTTGTTGTGTTTTCATTGTCATTTGTTTCTAGGTATTTTTTAATTTCCTCTTTGATATTTTCAGTGATCTCTTGGTTATTTAGTAGCGTATTGTGTAGCCTCCATGTGTTTGTATGTTTTACAGATTTTTTCCTGTAATTGATATCTAGTTTCATAGCATTGTGGTCAGAAATGATACTTGATATAATTTCAGTTTTTAAAAATTTACCAAGACTTGATTTGTGACCCAAGATATGATCTATCCTGAAGAACGTTCCATGAGCACTTGTGAAGAAAGTGTATTCTGGTTTTTTTGAATGGAATGTCCTATAAATTTCAATTAAATTCATCTTGTTTAATGTATCATTTAAAACTTATGTTTCCTTATTTATTTTGATTTCAGATGATCTGTCCATTGGGGAAAGTGGGGTGCTGAAGTCCCCTACTATGATTGTGTTACTGTCAATTTCCCCTTTTATGGTTGTTAGCATTTGCCTTATGTACTGAAGTGCTCCTTTGTTGGGTGCATAAATATTTACAGTTGTTATATCTCCTTCTTGGATTGATCCCTTGATTATTATGTAGTGTCCTTCTTTGTCTCTTGTAATAGACTTTATTTTAAAGTCTATGTTTTCTGGTATGAGAATTGCTACTCCAGCTTTCTTTTGATTTCCATTTGCATGGAATATCTTTTTCCATCCCCACACTTTCAGTCTCTGCGTATCCCTTGGTTTGAAGTGGGTCTCTTGTAGACAGCATATATATGGGTCTTGTTTTTGTATCCATTCAGCCAGTCTATGTCTTTTGATTGGAGCATTTAATTCATTTACGCTTAAGGTAATTATCGATATGTATGTTCCTATTACTATTTTCTTCATTGTTTTGGGTTTGTTATTGTAGCTCTTTTCCTTCTCTTGTGTTTCCTACTTAGAGAAGTTCCTTTGGCATTTGTTGTAAAGCTGGTTTGGTGATGCCGAATTCTCTTAGCTTTTGCTTGTCTGTAAAGGTTTTAATTTCTCTGTTGTATCTGAATGACATCCTTGCTGGGTAGAGTAATCTTGGTTGTAGGTTTTTCCTTTTCATCACTTTAAATATGTCCTGCCACTCCCTTCTAGAAGGCTTGCAGAAGTTCTGCTGAAAGATCAGCTTTTAACATTATGGGGATTCCCTTGTATGTTATTTGTTGCTTTTCCCTTGCTGCTTTTAATATTTTTTCTTTGTATTAAATTTTTGATAGTTTGATTAATATGTGTTTTGGCATGTTTCTCCTGTGATTTATCCTGTATGGGAATCTCTGTGCCTCCTGGACTTGATTGAGTATTTCTTTTCCCATATTAGGGAAGTTTTCAACTATAATCTTTTCAAATATTTTCTCAGTCCCTTTTTTTTTCTCTTCTTCTTCTGGGACCCCTATAATTCGAATGTTGGTGTATTTAATGTCCCAGAGGTCTCTGAGACTGTCCTCAATTCTTTTCATTCTTTTTTCTTTATTCTGCTCTGCAGTAGTTATTTCCCCTGTTTTATCTCCCAGTTTCCTTATCCATTCTTCTGCCTCAGTTATTCGGCTATTGATTCCTTCTAGAGAATTTTTAATTTCATTTATTGTGTTGTTCATCATTGTTTGTTTGCTCTTTAGTTCTTCTAGGTCCTTGTTAAACGTTTCTTGTATTTTCTCCATTGTTTTAACAAGATTTTGGGTGATCTTTACTATCATTACTCTGAATTCTTTTTCAGGTAGACTGCCTATTTCCTCTTCATTTGTTTGGTCTGGTGGGTTTTTACCTTGCTCCTTCATCGGCTGCATGTTTTTCTGTCTTCTCATTTTTTTTTTTTTTTTTTTTTTTTTTTTTTTTGCGGTATGCGGGCCTCTCACTGTTGTGGCCTCTCCCGTTGCGGAGCACAGGCTCCGGACGCACAGGCTCAGCGGCCATGGCTCACGGGCTTAGTTGCTCCGTGGCATGTGGGATCTTCCCGGACCAGGGCACGAACCCGTGTCTCCTGCATCGGCAGGCGGATTCTCAACCACTGCGCCACCAGGGAAGCCCTGTCTTCTCATTTTTTTAAAACTGTGTTTGGGATCTCCTTTTCACAGGCTGCCCATTCGTAGTTCTTGTTGTTTTTGGTGTCTGTCCCCAGTGGGTAAGGTTGGTTCCTGGTGTAGGGGACTAGTGCCTGTGTTCTGGTGGATGAGGCTGGATCTTGTCTTTCTGGTGTGCACTGCCGTGTCCGGTAGTGTGTTTTGGGGCGTCTGTGAACTTAGTATGATTTTAGGCAGCCTCTCTGCTAAATGTTGTGGTTGTGTTCCTGTCTTGCACTTCTTTGGCATGGGGTGTCCAGCACTGTAGCTTGCTGGTTGTTGAGTTGGAGATCTCTGGGAGAGCTTTTGCTGTTTGATATTACATGGGGCTGGGAGGTCTCTGGTGGACCAGTGTCCCAAACCAGGCTCTCCCACCTCAGTGGCTCAGGCCTGACACCTGTCAGCCACACGGCTGCTAGTGTTGGAGTGTCTCCTGCAGAGGTGGGCAGTGGCTGTGGCTCACCGCAGGGACCATGACACTGGCAGCAGAATTCTGGGAAGTACTCTTTGGTGTGAGTCCTCCCACGTTCTGCCATTAGCCCCACCAAAGAGCCCTCTTTGCAGCTCTTAGTGTTATAAAATTTCGTGAGTCCCTGTGTTATCACAAATATCGAATAGGTAGTACTTTTAAAGCTTTAAAATTGTTTGGTCTTAACCCAGGGATAAGTTTATAAATCAGATAAATCAAATGTGTTTTCCTAGATTACAAGAGCAAGTTATCCAACCTAATGGTTATTTTTTTTTTTACTGAAGCTCCTATGTGCACATAATTTAACTCCTCAGTATACGTATGTGTGTGTGTGTGTATGTATATGTATATAATATTTTTTACTTGAAGGAAGAGCTCATTTATCTGAGCTCTCTGCCCGATTTAAAGATTGTTTCCAGTGTTCTCCACATTCAGTAATTGAACATGTATTTTACATTCCAGTCTTTCCAGAGAGAAGAGGGCCTTTCATTTTGAGTTGGAGTTGAAAGCTGATATCCCTTTGGGCAAGCCTATATGCTACTTGACAACTATTTTTAAAACATAAAATATATTTTCCTACATTTTATTGCTAATATTGAATCAATTTATTTTATAGGATTCAGAGTAATTAAAGAGGTCTAGCATCACATGCTAAATGAAATAGATTTGATTTGTGTAGTACTTGAAACTTCTTTAGGAGATCACCTTTTGTAAAATGGACTTTGGTAGTCAAATATCCAAATATGTGATGAAAACAATGTGTGTAGTATGATAAAAACAAAAGTTCTAATACTCTAAGGGTTATTTGAAATCTCGAAACTGATATTGAAGTAAGGATGAGCAAGTTAATCATTTTTGTGTCTTTTCAACAACAGGAATTTGGAAATCCTTCTCTGCATGTTTTTATTTCTTGGTCATTCTCCTGAGACCTACCTGCCCATAGCATTGCAGCTGGTAACAACATTTCTGAAGTCCATAGAATATAATTTCTTCAGTTCATAATGACAGAACAGATTCAGCAGTAGAATTTCCTCTGGATATTAATATGTGTATGACACATTACCTTACCTATTTCTTATATCCCCTGTGTCTTTAAAGTGTTATTTTTTTCTGGGTGCAGATTAAAATTTCTTGATGTTCAGTATTTAGCTGGGGTGTGTGTGTGTGTGTGTGGTATGTATAAAGGACCATGTAGCTAGAAATCAAGCTGAAGTTTTCCCCCCCTCTGAGTTTTTCCTCCTTCTCTGAGTAGCTCTTCTTTGAAGTAATTTTGTCCTCTCAGAGGGGAGGGAATCTTCATGTTGAATATGGCCTTGTGTGTCTGCAAATTGGACTATTGGGAAGCATTAGAATTAAGAAAATATGGGCTGCTTTTACCTTGTGTGTATTTAACAACTTTCACATGAGGGGAGAACCTCACATTAGACAAAATATGATTAAAGGCAGAAGTTAAGTAGAGAGGATTACACTAATGCCCTCCAGAAAATGGCATAGAGAGTCTTGTTTGTTGGGTTTGAGGGTTGCCTTTTTTCTTAAAATCTTTTTGGTTTAATGTGTGTTTTCCTTTGTTTTTAATTCTTCAAATTGAGACATAGTCAGTAAATTTTGTCCAGTGAAAAATACACTCATCTGTGTATGGTAGTGTAATAGAAAGAAACTGGAATGGAAAGCCTGTTTTCGGGATTAACCTAGAGGATTTTCCACTTTCTTAGATTGGGTAAAATAGTATGCAGAAATAATAGATACACAGGAGAAAATGGGAAGTTTATTACTTGTAAGCTAAGAAATACATTAAGTGTGAGACATGTACGAGAGCTTAGTCTGGTGGAAACATGGAGAACTGGAGCTTATGGGTGCTCATGCTGGGACACATCTGTGGGGACTGTATATATGAAGGCAGAATGTGGCAGCAAAACCACAATATGCCTGCTGACTCGTCTTGTTGTAAAGTCAGATTTAGGCTTCAAAGCCCTGCCTTATCTTCCTTCTTGGCCCAGGTATCGGTAAATTCCTGAGAGGTTGTATTAAATTTTGCCTTCTTGGGAATGTAGGTGGCTTTGCTTGCTTGTTTTTTAAAAAACAAAATGAAGAAACACCTGAGGGTTTGTAGAGAGTGTTTGCAGTAAGGACCAACAAGGAAGCAGGGTATTGCATCATAAGGATGCTTTTTGTTGCACATAAGAAAAAAGAACTCTAACTGGGTTAATCAATAAAAGGGATTTATTGGCTCATGCTACTGGAAAAGTCCAGAGGTAAGACAGGCTACTGGAAGGTTTGGTCCAGGCCCTTGCTGTGTTTCTCTGCAGTTTACTCAGTTTGTCCTCATGTTGCTTAGCTTTGTTCACATGTTGGCTTTGGCCTTATCCTCTTTCTTCACGGTCACAGCAAAGTGGCCTCAGCTTCTAGACCTCATATCCTCACAGCACATTTTTCCAGAGCGGGACAGAGCACCTGTCAGGGCCACTGTGTCACACTCTTCCAGAGGGCACAGAGGAATAATGTGGTTCTCAGAGTGGCGTCTGTGTCCTAGAATTCCTAACAAAACTCTTGATTATCCGTGTGTTTGGACCAGTGTAGGTCCCATCTCCACCCATGTACCAGTCACTGTCAGAGGACTAGAATGTCCTGACTGGGTCATTCTAGGGCCGTGGGAGCCATCTCTGTTGAAAAATATAGGGTAACATTCATTGGAATTACATGGATTTTCAAAAGAAATAGGGAATGATTTATAAGGGGTAAGTGAAGAACGGTAGTTGCAGAGGAAAAGAATAGTATATTGATTTAGATGTGTTGGATAAGAACTGACCCTTTTGCCCCACGATAGTTACATTAGCACTCAACCTGATACTTTTCAAGGTTCCTACCCTCCCTCTTTCCTTTCACTCTTTAAACTCTTCCATTTGAGTTTTGCTTCCACCATTCCACTGAAACAGTTCTTGCCTTGCCAAATCCAATGGAGGCCTCTAAGTCTTGATGTACTTGACGTCTGTGATATACGATAATTTGATTTCTACTTCCCCTTCCTTGACTTTCTCTTTCTTGACTTCTTTGGCGCCATTACTAGTCATCTTCCACACTGATGACTCCCACTAGTCACTTATCATTATTTAAATGCCTAAAGTGGACTCCAGTCAATTCACAACATTACATTATTGATCACTCTCTTCAGTTTTAAAATGAAATGTTTTTCATTTCAATAAAAATAATTGTTATAGAATAGTTATGTATCTATTGATTATATAATGCTTTATAATATCATTATGCATAATTTGGAAACTTCAGAAAATAAAAAGGAAGACCATACACATTCATAGTCCTGTCACCCAGATATAAACATTATTTCTTTTAAAAAATATATTTGTTCCTTTATTTATTTGGCTGTGTCAGGTCTTTTAGTTGCGGCATGTGAACTCTTCTTTGCGTCACGTGGGATCTAGTTCCCTGACCAGGTATTGAACCTGGGGCCCCTGCATTAGGAGCGTGGAGTCTTAGCCACTGGACCACCAGGGAAGTCCCTAAACATTATTTCTATAGCAGTCTATTTGATATAAGTATTTTAAAATATGTGTGATTAAACGATTTTGAACAAAATTCTTTATACTGTTTAAATTTGTTTCTCTATACATGTCCATCACTGTAGAAAAATTGAGAAATACAGAAATTTTATGCGTCAGAGGTAGAAACAATTAGCATTTTCCCATTTCCTTACTGTTATGAGATGGCATAAAAGGTACTTGGAAAGTTAACATCTGCAGCAGGATTTTTGTTCATCTTTTACAGTGGAAAGAATCCCAATAATTTTGCCTGACCAATGTGGCTTTTAGTGTTAGAGAAAATCATCACTCAAGTTCCTTTGCAATGGGAATAATAATTATGTTGATCTATGCAGTTCTTTGTATATAAAAAGATTTGGGCTTCCCTGGTGGTGCAGTGGTTGAGAGTCCACCTGCCGATGCAGGGGACGCGGGTTCGTGCCCCGGTCCAGGAAGATCCCACATGATGCGGAGTGGCTGGGCCCGTGAGCCATGGCTGCTGGGCCTGCACGTCCGGAGCCTGTGCTACGCAATGGGAGGGGCCGCAGGGCCCCTTATTCTCTCGGCACAATGTCTAATCTTTTAAATATTTTTATTATTTGCAAGGTGCTAAGAGAATAGGATTAGTTATTGTTTTATGAGCCATCGAAGATGGCAGTAGGTTCCATGTGAACTCTGGGACAAGGTAGACTTGCTGATCTGGGGAAGGAGAGGAAGAAGCAGGTAGAAGCTGAAGGAGGCACAGCTGAGCTTTCCTTGCCAGGCTGTGGAATCCACCTGACCGTGCATCATCCAATTAGATGTCTGAGTTAGAAGAACACAGAAATCTTCCTCAATGGTGATTATGTCCTATTTTGATTAATTTATTTTTGCTGGAAGAAGTCTCTAAGTAAGGTTTTGCAAGAAGATTTTTGAATAGTGTGCTTTCTAAGCTGTTGTATCCTTGAATATATTTTGTTGCCTTTATATACAGGTTGAGTATAAAAGTTTTGGTACACAACTCATTTTTTTGGGCATTTAGTATTTTATTTGATAAGTTTAATGACCACCAGAGTTTTATTCTTTTGAAAAAATACCATCTCCGTCCTTGTAGACATTTTAATTTTTCTTTGCCATTCAAATATTTTGGCAAATGATTTTAACTATGACCTTTAATTGAGTTTACCAGAACATGGTGTTTCTTAATGAGAACCCAGGTGTTTTATTTTCAAGTCAACAAAGTTTTCTTCAATGATGTCTTCAATTATTGTGTTGGATCCAGTTATTATAATATCTTTGTTTAGGATGCTAAAATTCTTACTTTAAATCTTCATTTTCCTTTCCTTGGATATGCCGTTCTCTCTTTTATGGTTATTTCTTTGTCTTTTAAAAAACTCTAAACTCTGGTAGAACATTTCAAATTTGTCCTTTATGACACCGATTTAATTTTTCACAATTTCAGTAACATTATTGCCTTCTATAAGGCTATATATTATATAATCGAACTTTAATTTCTTTCCATTCACACTTACTTCACACTTGTTTTTTTTTTATAGCCTTTCAGTCTCAATTTCTTATTTATTTTCTCCTCCTGTCTGTTAGATACAATGTCTCCCTATATTCTGCTAAGGATACCAAACTGAACTGTTTCCAGCCTCCTGCAGTATGGCTTCTCTGAATTTTCATTAGAAAGTTTCATTTCTACAGACTGAAGGTTTTTTCCCTTATAAAGCTCTATATTTTTCCTGCTTTCTCAAAAGACAGATGTATCCATACTTAGTGTTTCATAAAACAAGGTGTATGGGTTGCCCTACACCTTGCCCTAGTCTCTGCCTGTAGTTCTAGAGGAATATCCTTCAATGTGCTGAGGGCAAGTTAATGTGCACAGCTAGCCCATTACCCAGGGCTTTAAAACATTTGGTTTTGCTGAATCAGATTCTTCATTTACCTCCTAAACTCAAGTACTTGTAAGTAAGACATAGGGGGGGAAACAAACCTACAGTTCCATGCATGCACTCCAACTAAGACTTTTCTTTTCTTTTTTTAAATTTTTATTTATTTTTATTTTTTAACATCTTTATTGGAGTATAATTGCTTTACAATGGTGTGTTAGTTTCTGCTTTACAACCAAGTGAGTCAGTTAAGTCAGTACATCACTGCTCCTTCTAATCTCAATTCCCCTCTCTCTCTCTCTCTCTCTCTCAGTGCATTCCTGGGAGTTTCTTCATTGGATTGTAGAAGAGTGAGAAATTGATAGAGGTGTTAAGGGACTGTTAGTCTGTCTTTAAAAACTGATGGCATTGGCTTTCCAGTTTTGTGATTTCTAATTTTCTGTGTAGTAGGGGAAAAAGATGAAGGGTCTCTCTACTGACTTTTGGGCAAGAAGGCAAAGGGAGATCTGGCACTGGTGGTCTCTTTCAGCTTGGTTCAGCTTGGATTTAAGTAGATATACCTCCCAGATTCTGGAATTAGGTTGATTATTTGGCCTACTCTAAGGTACTGAGAGGTTTTGTCTCTTTCTGTGTCTACATGGATATTTTGTTAAGAAGTTATAAGGGGTCTCTTTCCCAGGGACAGAACTAGCTACCACTTTGTCTTCCTGCATGACAAAATCACTTGCATTATTGCTACCACTGATGCATCTTTCACACTCTTTGAGAGTATATAGCTGATCCTCACTTTTAGGCACCAATAAGTTATCTAGAGGCAATTATTTAACAGCTACTGGGTATCTGCACCAAAATGTCCCATATGTACCTCAAATCCAACTGTCAGTTTCGCAGCCTTGCCTCAGCCTGTTCTTTGCTCTGTATTTCTCTCTTGTGTGACAATAGTCATCCCATTACTTAAGCCAGAAACGTGGGAGTACACCTAGAATTGTATTTCCTTTCTGTACCCCCTCAAATCAAATCAATAATAATGCCAACTAGTCACTTAGCACTTATTCTATGCTCTTAAACATATAAACAGTGCTCTTAAACACTTTGCATATGTTAACTTATTTAATCTCTATGATTACCTCATGAAGTAAGGTAATCAGGACTGGGGCTAGAGTGAGTCAAGTGAGGCATCCAGGGAGCAAACTTGAAGGAAGCACTCTCAGGGTTATGCAAATGTATGCTTGCCCTAGTTCCAGCCCTGATCTTTCTTATATCCATTTACTGGGTGAGGAAACTAAGGGACAGAAAAGTGAAATAATTTGTCCAAGTTCATGCAGTTGGTATGTGACAGAGTTGAGATTTGAACTCTGTTTAGTCTGACTTCAGGGTCCGGAAGCTTAACTGTTACACCACATGCTCCTCACACATCACCTACCCCTCTTCTCCCAGTTAACTCTTATGTTAGTCTTTTCCGCTCACGTCCTTCAACTCCTCATTATGTCTTGCCTGGGTTATTGTGTAATTTGCTAACTAGTCTTCCAGCCTTCAGTAGAGCTTCTATCAGATTGGTGAGCCTTAATACTATTGGAGTTATTCTTGGTAACTTGAATAATTGAGAGAGAGCTGATTTCAATTCTCCCTAGCCCACATGCACGGTTTGACCGAGTTAAGCACTCTTTACTCCAGGCGTTTAAAGATGAAAAAGAGACCTATCTGTTGGATTCAGAAATACATAAATGGGAAAATGTTGAATTGGTATTAATCATCGTCTTCTTCTAGCATTCCCATTCTTTCATTTGTGATTCCAGGCTAAAAATCTTTTTGGTATATGTGTTCTTCCCTACAGACATGTTCATAGGTGGGATGGGCTTCAAGTTTCCTTCCAGTGGGCTTCACTGTGCAGGGTCCCATATTTCCTGTCCAGGGGAAGCAAGAGGAGTGGGTTTTAGTTTGGACCATCACCCCAGCAGGTTGCCAGTAGATCATTCACAGGAATCCCATTCTCTTCCCAGGGCCCAGTTCTTATAGGTGGCTCCCTAACTTTAGATCCATTCTAAGAGTCCAAGACTAGTCTCTTACTGGATTATCTGTTCTGAAGCTGAACATTAGAAGGAAGTAAGTGTCGTCTTTTTCATTGGCTTATTTAACCCAGGACCCACACAGAGGAATCAGAAGATAGTCATATAGGGAGATAACTTTAGTGATGGATGACATAAAAACATTTCTCTGGCTAGGTCATGTTGACCTAAAATTTTAATCCATTGTGCATTTTTAACCCCAAACATATTTACTCTCCGAATCTCACTAGGTCATTGTGACTTTGTTTTATTTGCTCAGGGTGAGAAAAAAAATATAATATTCTTTGTAGAAAAGTCTCAAACCTAGTTTGTATTCCCAAACTTGCCTCTTATTTTCATCTCAACCCCCCACATTAATCATGTACAGGACTTTAAGAAATGTCCTATAAAATTACTTTGCTAGGGCTTCCCTGGTGGCGCAGTGGTTGAGAATCCGCCTGCCGATGCAGGAGACACGGGTTCGTGCCCTGGTCCGGGAAGATCCCACATGCCGCGGAGCAACTAAGCCCGTGAGCCATGGCCGCTAGGCCTGCGTGTCCGGAGCCTGTGCTCCGCAACGGGAGAGGCCACAACAGTGAGAGGCCCGCATACCGCAAAAAAAAAAAAAAAAAAAAAAAATTACTTTGCTAAATTGAAATTTGGGTTGTAATAGTCACAGCCAATATTTATTGAGTGATTTCTTTGTGCCAGGCACTGTTCTCAGCACTTTGTGTGCTGTAACTCACACAGATTTTCACCACAGCCCTGAGATGGGTGCTATCATTATCCCCACTCTACAGATGAGGAAACTGAGGCACGGAATGGTGAAGTATCTCCGCAAATGACCAAAATGACAAGTGACAGAGCCAGGATTAAGCCAGAGCAGTCTGGCTTCAGAGGCCATGCTCTTACCCACTCTGCTAAATAAGTCCTCTTGGCGATATGATAAAGTCAATCTTCCTTAGCACAGAACACATTCCTCTCTAGCTCCTTAAGTGTTAGATTTATCAGAACCAAACAGCTTATTGCTAATTACACGTACCATGATAATCCACCCTTATATGCCTCCAAGCCTTCCATCCTATTGGCTCTCCCTCCTCTTCTCTGTTGTCCAGCTGGTGTCTCTCTGTCTCCCTCTCTGCCTCTCCCGCTCCCAACAAATTATTTCTATCCTGGGCTAGTTCTTTTGCTTCCTTTTTCTTTCTTTCTTTCCCATCCCCTTTCTCCACTCCTAAGAAAAGTGAAGTACAGTCATCCCTGAGTATCACAGGGGATTATTTCCAGGACCCCACACATGTACCGAAATCCATGGATACTCAAGTCCCTTATATAAAATAACATAGTACAGTCAGCCCTCTATATCTGTGGGTTTCACATCCGTGGGTACAGAGAGCCAACTGTATTATTTTAGGGGTGTATGGTGTTTCCTTAAAAAGTGAAGATTGTGTTCAGTATCTAATAAAAAAGTAAGAATAGTGACTCAACCCAGTCACCTTGAATAATCCTTGAATAGTCTTCTCCAGTTATCCTTGAATATGATTTTGATTTTTAGAACCTAAACCATCCCTGGAATTATCTAATTATCTAATAATTTTCTAATTATTTCATTTTAAGTAGAAGGAAACTCAGTCCCAGGGAAGTTGACTTGGCCAGGATCACACAGTTAATTCCAGATTAAGTCCAGCTTTTCTGATTCAGAAGAGTATTCTCTCCTCTGTACCTTTTAAGCCTAGTTGGAAAAGGGAGAGAATGGAAAATATTCTTCCTTTACTTCCTGTTCCATATTTCTTTTTTATTCTGCCAGCAGTCAGTTTTTCCCCTTTGGCCTAAGTTTGTGATACGTAAATGTCTGCTTCTCTTTTTTGAGAGGGTGCCAGGCAGGCTCTCTTAGCTCTCTTCTTTCTTTTCCCCTAACCTTCCCCTCAGGCTAACCCTTTCTCTTGCCATATCTCAAGTTCATGGCTCTGATTGCCCATAAGAAAACATCGTGCACATCACCATCTTTATTAATCTCTGAAGTATTTAATCATACTAGTACAGAAATGCAGAAATCATGTGCTTGTCATATGGATGGCATGTGTACTTTGATTGCCCATGATTACAAAGAAAATGTTACTCAAGGTTTTTTTGTGTGTGTATGTAGTAAATAAAACAGCTTGACCCTTTGAGAAAATAGAAATGTAGATTTAGTCGATATCATGGATATGCTTCCTTTCTCATTAAAATTAAGCAGTAAAAGCATCTAACAAGCAACGTATGTATGGACCAGAGTCCACAGACATGTACATGTGTATGTGGCCTCAGCAAGAGGTACCATATAGGTAAAGGTCCCAGGGGAGAAAGCGGCTTCACAGACATCAAGGAAATAGCAACTACTTACTGACAGCCAGACATTTCAAATAGTATCATGGGTCCCAGAACCACTTCAAAGGCAACCGGCCAGGAAACAGACAAGTCATGAATTTGAATACTTCTGAGATTCTGGAAATTCAAAAGCAGAGCCTTCAGATATTTGCATTGAGGAGGATTATGAGCAATTATTTTATTACTCAAAATTGCTCAAAGCCTTTTGTGGAAACAGAAGACTCAGACCGTTTTCTGCCTTTGAACGATGCCTGTATACTGTTAGAAATTTGAGGAATGTTTAAAGAAATAAATCCTGAAAAATGTGTTTTGTGCCTAAAACGTAAGATTTTTCTTTCAAAAAGTAGTACTCTGTGAAATGTACTTTCTCTACCAGGTAAATGAGGATTTGATCTTCTGGGTGTTTCTCAAACTGGTTGTACCATTTCAACTTGCAGAAGTGCATTTTTTTTTTTTTTTTTTGCGGTATGCGGGCCTCTCACTGTTATGGCCTCTCCCGTTGCGGAGCACAGGCTCCGGATGCGCAGGCTCAGCGGCCATGGCTCACGGGCTTAGTTGCTCCGCGGCATGTGGGATCTTCCCGGACCAGGGCACGAACCCGTGTCTCCTGCATCGGCAGGCGGATTCTCAACCACTGCGCCACCAGGGAAGCCCCATTTTTTTTTTTTTTTTTTTTTTTTTTTAGGTTTGTGAAGTTCTACTTCAGGAGAAATATATAGGCAGGGGAGAATTATTAATTTTGATGACTATACTAATTTTTTGATCATTATAATTAAATATTTTAAAAACTAAGAAAAAAATGTTATGTTTGGTACATAGCAAATGGAAGGCCTTCCCTTTGCAATTTTTGATTTTTAGGGACATCTTATGATCATATTTTCCTCATAAGTAAACTACACAATTGAGACCTTTAAAGTATAATTATTCAAAGTAGTAACAACGAAACAATTAGATTGTGATTATTTCATTTCTTGGTCTCGACATTTCCAAAAATCGTTCCCAGGACTACTTATTTTTAAATGGACAAAAATGTTTCTATTCCAAATCCATGAAAGTAGGCATCAGTCTTTCAGCAAACAAGTCACCCCACTTGCATCATTCATAACCTAGTATTTGGGAGTAGAGTTTTGGTATAAACAGTCTAGAGCTACACCCCCTCTGCAATTGTGTAGAGGCTTTGCTTTTCTTTAGGTACATCCTTGCCCAGAAAACCTCCCACAGGGAGGCAGTATGGTCCAGAGAATAAAACGCCCATCTTAACCTTCCTTCTAGCTTTGCCACTGACCTATATTACCTCCAAAGCTTTAGTTATTTTTATATTCTACTTTTGCCATTCTAGTCACAAAGGCACCCTTTTCTTTTATGTAAAACTCAACTATTCTGGTTAACTAGGTTTGTCTTTTAATTAGAAATATGCTTGTATGAGAGATGAGGGAAAAATTCCTTATCCATGTATAAATGAGTGATTGACAGAACCTCAGTTAGGACCATGCCAGTAGTTTCATAGCAGTTGATACTTCGTGCCATGCACCTCACTGCCCCTCAGTCCGAGCTCCCTACATCACAGGCTTGTTACAGGTGAGTAAGGAACTTTGGACAAGCATTCTTTTGAGAGCCTACTAGTCTCCTGGCATTGTGTTAGATCCTGGGGGTATGCAGGCGAAAGACATAGTGTCTGATTTCAAGGAGTTTGCAGTATAAAAGTTCAGAAATACAACTCTGAGGAAGAGAATGCAGCATGCCGCTAAAGCTGATTGTAGTATATGCTGGTACAGAGAAGGAGTACTTGAAAAGATGAGCAGGAAGAGAAGACTGGCAGGGTCTTCTGGAGGCATGGAAGAAGCACATGCAAAAGCACTGTGGTTTGACTGTTGTGTACCTAGGGAAGTGAGTACAGGTTAGTGTTGGTGCTGTGTGAGAGGTGTAAGAGGTACTGTCTGGAAACACTGGAACTTTTTGTGAGGCTAATTGATAGTCATCAAAAGATTTTAACAACTGAAGGACACGATTATATTCACGTTTTGGATAACTTGGCTGAATCCACGATGAGAGGGAGAGAGGAGAGCTGAGGTTGCTACATAAACCATGTGGAAATTGATAAGGGCCCGAATGATGGCACTGGAGGTGAAGGTATAGAAAAAGGATCATAATCTAAAATATTTTTGAGGTAGAATCTGAAATGTCTTCCAACCAGTTGGATGTGTGGTGAAGTGAGAACGAGGAGTCTAGGTTGACTCTTCTTCAGTTTCTAGTTTTGGTGGTTGGGTGGAAGGAAGGTGGAGCCATGCAAGACATGATGTATATGTAAGAGGAGGTGGAGTTTGGGGATAAAGAACGAGAGTGAGGTGAGTCTGAGGTGTTGGAGCTTTGTGGATCCCCAACAATACTTGTTCATTCTTTTCTCCTGTTTCTTTTCCCCGTGGAATATTTGGAGATGCCTAGTAGGCATTAGACATCTGAGTCTGGGCTGGAAATAGGTCTGCAATTAATCAGCATTTAGATGGTAGTTCCAGCTATGGAAATAGATGAAATTACCCAGAGACATGTATCTAGAGTGAAAAGCAAAGGATTGAACTCTGGACCATATCAGTATCTAAAGGATAGAGGGCTGTGCCGTTATTAAAATATGTTGTTTTCCATGTTACATTTCTAACTATGTATTTCAGGTGGATAGAAGATCGGGTGTTTTGAATTTGACCTGAGAAACATTTCAAGAGTTTTGTGAAAATCAGTGAAAACAACTAGTTTACTCTGTGGAGTCCAGTAGTGACATAATTTTGAGATCCTTTTTAATGGTGACAGTACAAAGAAAAGGGAACTAAAGTGCTGATTATTATTGGTTCTAAAAGTGTGCTTACTGATAAACCCAAATTGATGCATCTGAATTGATGCAACTCACAGAGTGTGGTTATGAGCTTTACGGCCGAGAATACATTTACTTGATATACGGTGAGTACCTGGATGGATTCTCTACCATATCCAGGGAGATTAGATCACGTTTTTGTTGTTGTTCTTTTGCTTCTATCCTTTGTTCAATTTAGTACTCTACACAGAAAAACTAGTCTTAAGACCTTTTTCCCTTCCTCTCCTGGTTGTCTTTATTTTCAAACCAAGAAGGTCATCTCCAGCCAAATTTTTCTCTGAAAGGCTTCCTTTTCTCCCCCCACCCCAAAATAAAAAGCTGTGGTCTAAATATAAACAAATACACTAGCAGGAACTACACATACCTGCTGGGTTTTAAAAAAATATATTTATTTATTTATTAGTTTGTTTCGCTGCACCAGGTCTTAGTTGCGGCAGGTGGGATCTTCGGTTGCAGCATGTGGGATCCAGTTCCCTGACCAGGGATCGAACCTGGGCCCCCTACATTGGGAGCACAGAGTCTTAACCAATGGACCACCAGGGAAGTCCCACCTGCGGGGTTTTTTTGAGGTGTTTTGTTGGTGCTCAACAGGACTCTGTGTGGCTATAAACTAGGCAGACTTGCTGGGCCCTTAGAGAAGAGGAATAGGAGACAGAAGAGACAGCTGGGCAGTGAGTAAGAAAGGTTCACTAATGCAAGTTAAATTGGAAACGGGATTTACTTAGTGTATAGAAAAAAACAAAACAGTGATTATCAGCCTTGGGAAATGTAAACAAATTTTGTCCCTTTTAATTTTTATCCTTTATCCTTGAGATCAAATCAAGGAGTTCTGTCATTCGGAGCCTGCTGTGTGCACACTTGGGTCCTCATGCTGTCTTCATACTGCCTTCTGAGCTGCCCAGGATTTGGTTTGTGTGAGTCTCATGATGAGTCCTGGTTACGTAAAGACACCTCTCTGGCTTTCTTCTTCCTCTCCCTCTTTTCCCTATGGAAACACAATTTTCCACCTTACCTCCATCTCCAACCCCAAGTCGTTCTGTGTCCAAGTAGGCATCCAGGTTGTTGACTCTTAGCTAATCTGAAAAACAAAACTTGTGCTCACATGTTCATGGCTAGGAGCTAGAACTCCAGGGTTCTCTATGCATATCAAGAGAACAAGTTACTGGAGATAGCAGCCAGTGAGATACAGTGGATTCTTCTGTCTTTCTTACCCAATAGGATGACTTTATAGGTACAGATGTCAGGGAAAGCATTTAAACCTTGGCAGTAGGGTTATGTAGATAACTAACTGATTGATTTAAGCAAAAACTTGGATCTTTCTCAAGTTACCTTCCTATTTAGAAAATTAAATCAGAACTTCACAGACCAAGCCTGTTATGGGTCAAAACACAGGAAATTAAATGTACCCTATAAATGCATGTTGAGGAAATAAAGCTTAAAGGAATGAAGAGAGTAAGACCCACTGTAATAAGCTAACTCACTGTAGCAGTATTGCCCCAACCACACTAGCTTCCTTCTCTTCCTTATATACAGAACACACACTTGTTTCCTCAAAGCTTTCCACTTGCTGTTCTATCAGCCTGGATGCTCTCTTTAGATACCGACATGCTTTGCTCCCTCATTTCCCTTACTTCTCAGATCTGACCACCCTATGTAAAATAGCATCACTCCCATCCCTCTTTATCCCCAACTCTGTTTTTCTTCAGAGCACTTATATATCACTGAACAATATTTATTTATTTGTTATTGTCTGTCTCTCTTACAAGCTCATGGAGGTCAGGGATTTGCCTACTGCTATATCCCTAGAGCCTAGTTCAGTGTTTGCTACACATTTTGAATAAACGACCGCATGGCGGAGTTGAGCATTGAACCCAGGTCTTTGGAATTCTAATCCAGTTTTCTTTTCATGTGGTTTAGTTCCCATCTCATGAGGTCATTCTGTTCTCTTTTCGTGCCCTCCACATAAACCCTTTACACCTACACAGGCATAGACGCACTTAGTAATCACTTCTTAGGGGAATTACCTCAGCTGGTGGTTTCCATTGTTTAGGCACAGGAGAAACAACTGGGAATAGTAATACTGCAGATTTCCAGGCCTCAAGCCTGTGCTCTTGATTCAGTAGGCTTGAGGTGGAGCCTGAGAAGCAGCATTTTAAACAACACTGTAGGAGATTTGGTAACTGGTGGTCATGTGACCATCTTTTTTTTCTTTTTTTTAAACATCTTTATTGGAGTATAATTGCTTTACAATGGTGTGTTAGTTTCTGCTATATAACAAAGTAAATCAGTTATACATATACATATGTTCCCATATCTCTTCCCTCTTGCATCTCCCTCCCTCCCATCCTCCCTATCCCACCTCTCTAGGTGGTCACCAAGCACCGAGCTGATCTCCCTGTGCTATGCGGCTGCTTCCCACTAGCTATCTGTTTTACGTTTGGTAGTGTATATATGTCCATGCCACTCTCTCACTTTGTCACAGCTTACCCTCCCCCCCCATATCCTCAAGTCCATGCTCTAGTAGGTCTGTGTCTTTATTCCCGTCTTACCCCTAAGTTCTTCATGACCTTTTTTTTTCTTAGATTCCATATATATGTGTTAGCATACTGTATTTGTTTTTCTTTCTGACTTACTTCACTCTGTATGACAGTCCATCCACCTCACTACAAATAACTCAATTTCATTTCTTTTTATGGCTGAGTAATATTCCATTGTATATATTTGCCACATCTTCTTTATCCATTCATCTGTTGATGGACACTTAGGTTGCTTCCATGTCCTGGCTATCATAAATAGAGCTGCAATAAACATTTTGGTACATGACTCTTTTTGAATTATGGTTTTCTCAGGGTATATGCCCAGTAGTGGGATTGCTGGGTCGTATGGTAGTTCTATTTGTAGTTTTTTAAGGAACCTCCATACTGTTCTCCATAGTGGCTGTATCAATTTACATTCCCACCAGCAGTGCAAGAGTGTTCCCTTTTCTCCACACCCTCTCCAGTATTTATTGTTTCTAGATTTTTTGATGATGGCCATTCTGACTGGTGTGAGATATCTCATCGTAGTTTTGATTTGCATTTCTCTAATGATAAGTGATGTTGAGCATTCTTTCATGTGTTTGTTGGCAATCTGTATATCTTCTTTGGAGAAATATCTATTTAGGTCTTCTGCTTATTTTTTAATTGGGTTTTTTGTTATTTTGTTATTGAGCTTCATGAGCTGCTTGTAAATTATGGAGATTAATCCTTTGTCAGTTGCTTCATTTGCAAATATTTTCTCCCATTCTGAGGGTTGTCTTTTGGTCTCGTTTGTGGTTTCCTTTGCTGTGCAAAAGCTTTTAAGTTTCATTAGGTCCCATTTGTTTATTTTTGATTTTATTTCCATTTCTCTAGGAGATGGGTCAAAAAGGATCTTGCTGTGATTTATGTCACAGAGTGTTCTGCCTATGTTTTCCTCTGAGAGTTTGATAGTTTCTGGCCTTACATTTAGATCTTTAATCCATTTTGAGGTTATTTTTGTGTATGGTGTTAGGGAGTGTTCTAATCTCATACTTTTACATGTACCTGTCCAGTTTTCCCAGCACCACTTATTGAAGAGGCTGTCTTTTCTCCACTGTATATTCTTGCCTCCTTTATCAAAGATAAGGTGACCATATGTGCGTGGGTTTATCACTGGGCTTTCTATCCTGTTCCATTGATCTATATTTCTGTTTTTGTGCCAGTACCATACTGTCTTGATTACTGTAGCTTTGTAGTGTAGTCTGAAGTCAGGGAGTCTGATTCCTCCAGCTCCATTTTTCATTCTCAAGATTGCATTGGCTATTCGGTGTCTTGTGTTTCTATGCAAATTGTGAAATTTTTTGTTCTAGTTCTGTGAAAAATGCCAGTGATAGTTTGATAGGGTTTTTTGATTGTTTGATTCTGTAGATTGCTTTGGGTAGTAGAGTCATTTTCATAATGTTGATTCTTCCAATCCAAGAACATGGTATATCTCTCCATCTATTTGTATCATCTTTAATTTCTTTCCTCAGTGTCTTATAATTTTCTGCATACAGGTCTTTTGTTTCCTTAGGTAGGTTTATTCCTAGATTTTTTATTCTTTTTGTTGCATTGGTGAATGGGAGTGTTTCCTTAATTTCTCTTTCAGATTTTTCATCATTATTGTATAGGAATATCAGAGATTTCTGTGCATTAATTTCGTATCCTGCTACTTTACCAAATTCATTGATTAGCTCTAGTAGTTTTCTGGTAGCATTTTTGGGATTTTCTGTGTATAGTATCATGTCATCTGCAAACAGTGACAGCTTTACTTTTCTCTTCCGATTTGGATTCCTTCTGTTTCTTCTCTGATTGCTGTGGCTAAAACTTTCAAAACTCTGTTGAATAATAATGGTGAGAGTGGGCAACCTTGTCTTATTCCTGATCTTAGTGGAAATGGTTTCAGTTTTTCACCATTGAGGATGATGTTGGCCATGGGTTTGTCATATATGGCCTTTATTATGTTGAAGAAAGTTCTCTCTATGCCTACTTTCTGCAGGGTTTTTATCATAAATGGGTGTTGGGGGTTGTTGTTTTTTTTTTTTTTTGGCGGTACACGGGCCTCTCACTGCTGTGGCCTTTCCCGTTGCGGAGCACAGGCTCCAGACGCGCAGGTGCAGCGGCCATGGCTCACGGGCCCAGCCGCTCCGCAGCATGCGGGATCCTCCCAGACCGGGGTATGAACCCGTGTCCCCTGCATCGGCAGGCAGACTCCCAACCACTGCGCCACCAGGGAAGTCCTGTTGAGTTTTTTTGAAAGCTTTCTTTGCATCTATTGAGATGATCATATGGTTTTTCTCCCTCAATTTGTTAATATGGTGTATTACATTGATTGATTTGCATATATTGAAGAATCCTTGCATTCCTGGAATAAACCCTACTTGATCATGGTGTATGATCCTTTTAATGTGCTGTTGGATTCTGTTTGCTAGTATTTTGTTGAGGATTTTTGCATCTATGTTCATCAGTGATATTGGCCTGTAGTTTTCTTTGTGACATCTTTGTCTGGTTTTGGTATCAGGGTGATGGTGGCCTCATAGAATGAGTTTGGGAGTGTTCCTCCCTCTGCTATAGTTTGGAAGAATTTGAGAAGGGTAGGTGTTAGCTCTTCTTTAAATGTTTGATAGAATTTGCCTGTGAAGCCATCTGGTCCTGGGTTTTTGTTTGTTGGAAGATTTTTAATCACAGTCTCCATTTCAGTGCTTGTGATTGGTCTGTTCATATTTTCTATTTCTTCCTGGTTCAGTCTTGGCAGGTTGTGCATTTCTAAGACTTTGTCCATTTCTTCCAGGTTGTCCATTTTATCGGCATAGAGTTGCTTGTAGTAATCTCTCATGATCTTTTGTATTTCTGCAGTGTCAGTTGTTACTTCTCCTGTTTCATTTCTAATTCTATCGATTTGAGTCTTCTCCCTTTTTTTCTTGATGAGTCTGGCTAATGGTTTATCCATTTTGTTTATCTTCTCAAAGAACCAGCTTTTAGTTTTATTGATCTTTGCTATCGTTTCCTTCATTTCTTTTTCATTTATTTGTGATCTGATCTTTATGATTTCTTTCCTTCTGTTAACTTTGGGTTTTTTTTTTGTTCTTCATTCTCTAATTGCTTTAAGTGCAAGGTTAGGTTGTTTATTTGAGATGTTTCCTGTTTCTTAAGGTGGGATTGTATTGCTATAAACTTCCCTCTTAGAACTGCTTTTGCTGCATCCCATAGGTTTTGGGTTGTTGTGTCTCCATTGTCATTTGTTTCTAGGTAGTTTTTGATTTCCTCTTTGATTTCTTCAGTGATCACTTCGTTATTAAGTAGTGTATTGTTTAGCCTCCATGTGTTTGTATTTTTTACAGATTTTTTCCTGTAATTAATATCTAGTCTCATAGTGTTGTGGTCAGAAAAGATACTTGATACAATTTCAGTTTTCTTAAATTTACCAAGGCTTGATTTGTGACCCAAGATATGATCTATCCTGGAGAATGTTCCATGAGCACTTGAGAAAAATGTGTATTCTGTTGTTTTTGGATAGAATGTCCTATAAATATCAATTAAGTCCATCTTGTTTAATGTATCATTTAAAGCTTGTGTTTCCTTATTTATTTTCATTTAGGATGATCTGTCCATTGGTGAAAGTGGGGTGTTAAAATCCCCTACTATGAATGTGTTACTGTTGATTTCCCCTTTTATGGCTGTCAGTATTTGCCTTATGTATTGAGGTGCACCTATGTTGGGTGCATAAATATTTACAATTTTTATATCCTCTTCTTGATCGATCCCTTGATCATTATGTACTGTCTTTCTTTGTCTCTTGTAATAGTCTTTATTTTAAAGTCTATTTTGTCTGATATGAGAATTGCTACTCAGGCTTTCTTCTGATTTCCATTTGCATGGAATATCTTTTTCCATCCCCTCACTTTCCATCTGTATGTGTCCTCAGATCTGAAGTGGGTCTCTTGTAGACAGCATATATATGGGTCTTGTTTTTGTATCCATTCAGCCAGTCTGTGTCTTTTGGTGGGAGCATTTAATCCATTTACATTTAAGGTAATTATCGATATGTATGTTCGTATTCCCATTTTCTTAATTGTTTTGGGTTTGTTATAGTAGGTCTTTTCCTTCTCTTGTGTTTCTTGCCTAGAGAAGTTCCTTCAGCATTTGTTGTAAAGCTGGTTTGGTGGTGCTAAACTCTCTCAGCTTTTGCTTGTCTGTAAAGGTTTTAATTTCTCCATCAAATCTGAATGAGATCCTTGCTGGGTAGAATAATCTTGGTTGTAGGTTTTTCTCCTTCATCACTTTAAATATGTCCTGCCACTCCCTTCTGGCTTCCAGAGTTTCTTCTGAAAGATCGGCTGTTAACCTTATGGGGATTCCCATGTGTGTTATTTGTTGTTTTTCCCTTGCTGCTTTTAGTATGTATTCTTTGTATTTAATTTTTGACAGTTTGATTAATATGTGTCTTGGCATATTTCTCCTTGGATTTATCCTGTATGCGACTCTCTGTGCTTCCTGGACTTGATTAACTATTTCCTTTCCCATATTAGGGAAGTTTTCCACTATAATCTCTTCAAATATTTTCTCAGTCCCTTTCTTTTTCTCTTCTTTTTCTGGGACCCCTATAATTCAAATCTTGGTGAGTTTAATGTTGTCTCTGAGACTGTCCTCAGTTCTTTTCATTCTTTTTTATTTATTCTGCTCTGCAGTAGTTATTTCCACTATTTTATCTTCCAGGTCATTTATCTGTTCTTCTGCCTCAGTTATTCTGCCATTGATCCCTTCTAGAGTATTTTAAATTTCATTTATTGTGTTTTTCATTGTTGCTTGTTTCCTCGTTAGTTCTTCTACGTCCTTGTTAAATGTTTCTTGCATTTATTCTATTTCCAAGATTTTAGATCATCTTTACTATCATTATTCTGAATTGTGTTTCAGGTAGATTGCCTCTTTCCTTTTCATTTGTTAGGTCTGGTGGGTTTTTATCTTGCTCCTTCATCTGCTGTGCATTTTTCTGTCTTCTCATTTTGCTTATCTTACTGTGTTTGGGGACTGCTTTTCACAGGCTGCAGGTTCATAGTTCCCATTGTTTTTAGTGTTTTTCCCCGGTGGCTAAAGTTAGTTCAATGGGTTGTGTTGGCTTCCTGGTGGAGGGAACTAGTGCCTGTGTTCTGGTGGATGAGGCTGGATCTTGTCTTTCTGGTGGGCAGGTCCACATCTGGTGTTGTGTTTTGGGGTGTCTGTGGCCTTATTATGATTTTAGGCAGCCTGTCTGCTAATGGGTGGGGTTATGTCCCTGTCTTGCTCATTGTTTGGCATAGGGTGTCCAGCACTGTAGCTTGCTGGTTATTGAGTGGAGCTGGGTGTTGGTGTTGAGATCGAGATGTCTGGGAGATTTTCGCCATTTGATATTACGTGGAGTTGGGAGGTTTCTTGTGGACCAGTGTCCTGAAGTTGGCTCTCCCACCTCAGAGGCACAGCACTGACTCCTGGCTGGAGCACCAAGAGCCTTTCATCCTCATGGCTCAGAATAAAAGGGAGAAAAAATAGAAAGAAAGAAAGAGGATAAAATAAAATAAGGTAAGATAAAATAAAATAAAGTTATTAAAATAAAAAATAATTAAGAAAAAAATTTTATTTAAAAGTAAAAAAAAAAAACAAAAAACCCCCCCAAAAACAGACGGATAGAACCTTAGGACAAATGGTGAAAGCTAAGCTATACAGACAAAATCTCACACAGAAGCATATACATACACGCTCACAAAAAGAGGAAGAGGGGAAAAAATAATATATCTTGCTCTCAAAGTCCACCTTGTCAATTTGGGATGATTCGTTGTCTATTCAGGTATTCCACAGATGCAGGGTACATCAAGTTGATTGTGGAGATTTAATCCGTTGCTCTTGAGGCTGCTGGGAGAAATTTCGCTTTCTCTTCTTTGTTTGCACAGCTCCAGGGGTTCAGCTTTGGATTTGGCCCCGCCTCTGCATGTAGGTCGCCTGAGGGCATCTGGTGTTCACCCAGACAGGACGGGGTTAAAGGAGCAGCTGATTAGGGGGCTCTGGCTCACTCAGGCCATGGGGAGGGAGGGGTACGGAGGCGGGGCGAGACTGCGGCGGCAGAGGCTGGCGTGACGTTGCACCAGCCTGAGGTGCGCTGTGTGTTCTCCCGGGGAAGTTGTCCGTGGATCACGGGACCCTGGCAGTGGCGGGCTGCAGAGGCTCCTGGGAGGGGAGGTGTGGAGAGTGACCTGTGCTTGCACACAGGATTCTTGGTGGCGGCAGCAGCAGCCTTAGCGTCTCATGCCCGTCTCTGGGGTGGGTCTGTGCTGATAGCCGCAGCTCACACCCGTCTCTGGAGCTCCTTTAAGTGGTGTGCTTAATCCCGTCTCCTCCTGCACCAGGAAACAAAGAGGCAAGAAGAAGTCTCTTGCCTCTTTGGCAGTTCCAGACTTTTCCTGGACTCCCTCCCTGCTAGCCGTGGTGCACTAATCCCTTCAGGCTGTGTTCACGCCGCCAACCCCAGTCCTCTCCCTGGGATCCGACCAAAGCCCGAGCCTCTGCTCCCAGACCCCGCCCGCCCTGGCAGGTGAGCAGACAAGCCTCTCGAGTTGGTGAGTGCAGGTCGGCACCGATCCTCTGTGTAGGAATCTCTCTGCTTTGCCCTCCACACCCCTGTTACTGCTCTCTCCTCCATGGCTCTGAAGCTCGTCCCTCCGCCACCCGCAGTCTCCGCCCGCGAAGGGGCTTCTAGTGTGTGGAAACCTTTCCCCCTTCACAGCTCCCTCCCACTGGGGCAGGTTCCATCCCTATTCCTTTCTCTCTGTTTTTTCTTTTTTCTTTTGCCCTACCCAGGTACTTGGGGAGTTTCCTGCCTTTGGGGATGTCTGAGGTCTTCTGCCTGCATTCAGTGGGTGTTCTGTAGGAGTTGTTCCACGTGTAGATGTATTTCTGATGTATCTGTGGGGAGGAAGGTGATCTCCGCGTCTTACTCTTCTGCCATCTTACCCCTCCCATGTGACCATCGTTTAGGATATACCTTTGTGACATCAGATTCCTTCAGGCTCTGTTAAACCCCTTCTTTTAGGTTTTTGGCCTGGGCCAATTAGACTACAAACAATCAGCAAATTCTGTGCTAATTCCACCATAAAATCCATTTAGCAGTGCTACTGCTCTGAGCCATAGGCAGGATAAAACAGAACAGAAGTGACTGGGGGGAGGAAAGGATGAAATCTAAATTGACAGTGTGTCGACATGTGTGTGTCAGTATGTCTGAGGGCAACATGGAGGTCGTAGCAAAGTCCCCTCAAGCCTGGAGCTGTTGCTATCTGCAGCTCTATCTACTGAAGAAAGGAGACGTTTTGTAGATCCATAATCACTTTGGGTTATATTTCTAGGATTGAGATGGTCATTTCAGTGGTTAACTGCAAGAGAGGAAGAATAGGAGAAGACATAGAGGGACAGTAAGAGAGGGGTTACAGAGTCTTCCTTATCCTTGGCCATTTATCTGGAGAGGGCGTGAGATTCTCAGGAATGCAGGTAAATTGCTGACTTCAATGAAGGTCAACCTTTTTTGGTTGTATATAGATCAAGGGAGATCCTGGGTATAAAACACTTAGCAAAGTGCCTGGAAAATAATCATCACTGTAAATGATAGTTATTATTGTTATTAATACATGTGGTATGGTTATCTCCATGCTTCATTCTACCTCATGAATTCCCCAAATTTGTCTAGCTTATGGTGAAAAAAAAAAGTTTAACATGTATGCAGTGTGTTGAGCTTTTCAGAAGCAACCAAACAACACTTACTTAAATGATGGTACACTTATTTGTATCACCACTGTGATCCTTAAGTTCACTGTGTACTTCCAACCATTTTCCTAAAGACTTAAACTCAGTAAAGTCCAAAATATATTTGGCCAAATGCTTTTGTCCTTCATTTTTGAAGCTGAGTGCTTGGAAGAAAACTTATTCACATGTTATTAATTATTTGACACATAATTAAGCACTTCCAAACAGTTCAAAAACATTTCCAAGATTTCCTTGAGGAATTGGAGTTGCCTTTGGCTTTGTTTTGGATGGAAACACTAACCATGTCAGCTCTATTTAGGCAGGAACAACTCTTTACTTACCCATGTATTCACAGTAATTAGCACAGGGCCTGACAAATAATAGGTGCTCAATATTTATTGAATGAATGAACCATCAGGTGACTCAAATTTTGTGATCCCAGTATTTGCATCCAAGGGTCTTGAGTGTTCTCATCCTAAATAAACTCTGTGTGCTCATAATAGGTCTATTAGTTTCCTAGGACTGCTATAACAAACCATCACAAACTGGATGGCTTAAAACAGCAGAAATTTATTCTCTCACAGTTCTGGAGGCCAGAAGTCCAAAATCAAGGCGTTGGCAGGGCTGTGTTCATTCTGAAGGCTCTAGGAGAGAATTCTTTCTTGCCCCTCCAGCTTTTCGTGACTCCAGGCATTTCTTGGCTTGTTGACTGCATAGCTCTAATCTTTGCCTCCCTCTACACACAGTCTTGTTCTTCGTGTGTCTTCTATCTCTTATAAGGAAACTTGCCGTTGGACTTAGAGCTCACCTGGATAATCTCAGATGATCTCATCTTGAAATCTGTAACTTGATTACATCTGCAAAGTTGCTTTTTCCAAATGAAATCAAATTCACAGATTCTGGGACATGGACATATCTTTTAGAGCAGGGGTCCCCAACCCCCAGGGCCATGGGTTGGTACCAGTCTGTGGCCTGTTAGAAACTGGGTGGCACAGCAGGAGGTGAGCGGCGGGTGAGTGAGAGAAGCTTCATCTGTATTTGCAGCCGCTCCCCATCACTCGCATTACTGCCTGAGCTCCGCCTCCTGTCAGATCAATGGTGGTATTAGATTCTCTTAGGAGTGTGAACTCTACTAATTAACTGTGCATGTGAGGGATCTACACTGCACGCACCTTATGAGAATCTAATGCCTGATGATCTGAGGTGGAGCTGAGGCGATGATGCTAGTGCTGGGGCGTGGCTGCAAATACAGATGATCATTAGCAGAGAGGGTTGACTGCAAAGACACCATAATAAATCAATTGCTGGCAGACTCATCAAAACCATATCAGTGAGTGGCAAGTGAAAACAAGCTCAGGGCTCCCATTGATCCTGCATTATGGTGAGTTGTATAGTTATTTCATTATATATTACAATGTAATAATAATAGAAATAAAGTGCACAATAAATGTAATGTTCTTGAATCATCCCATAACCATCCACCCCCTCCCCGGTCTGTGGAAAAATTGTCTTCCATGAAACCAGTCCCTGGTGCCAAAAAGGTTGGGGAATGCTGCTTTAGAGGGCCACCATTCAACCAATACAATGAGTTAATGGAAATTTTGGACATTTATAGTGGGGTTATCTTTCCCCTGGTGTTTTTCTCACTACATCACTGTATATAGATTTTTGAAGTTTTTGTAGCTGAGAAAGTTGGGGACATGGTTTTTGTTTTGGCCTAATTAAGGGTAGAAAATTGGGAAAAACAAGTCAGCATTTCATCTACAGATGGGAAAAATACGGTGAATGTTGGTAACTGGTGGGTGGAGAGAGGAAGTTAAGTAAGTGCTCAAGAAGTAATGTTACACCCAGCCTGATGAGGTCTGCATGATATATTAGGGTTGGGTATTTGAAACATAGTGATTTGAGTGCTAACAAATGCAAAAGAATAGTGGTTATGGTGGTATGAGAGGGCCATTTTATAAATATCTCAGCGTTTTACCCTTTGAGAGGGAAAGTAGTTTGTGTAGAGAATTGACAAGTCATAGAGACAAGGCCAGAGACTCTTGGGATCAACAGTTTGAAATGAAAGTCCTAAGAAGAATTCTGATCAGGAAAGAGACCTGGGGTAGATGTGGCTTCTACACTAAAACCATCTGCATTCGATTTGGCAGTAGTAAAATGTAGTTGTAGAATGTATATTATCAAAAGAAATAGTACATCAGTGGTAAATTATTCCAACATTAAACAAAGAACCAGTGAGAACACTCAGAATGATTGTAATTCTGGTCAGCATTTTATTGAGAAGAAATTTTGGAAATTGAAAGTGTTTAACAGGTGGCAACTGCAGTAATTGTTTTTTTTTTTTTAGCCTAGTGAGGATAAAATTCTTGCTAAAAAATGAGCCAGTATTGTTTAAGTGAAAGAATTCTTGAGAAAAGGGAGATGTCATGGAGTAAAAAATATCCTGAGAGGGGAAGAATATACTGAGTAGGTTAGAAATAGAACTTTAGCACCACAGAAGAGCTTGATGAATAAAACACTTGGTGAAGAACCCAGTAGTAATTGGAACAGAGTTCCTTTTGTTCTAAGGCTTAATCGCTGAAGTGGGATTTTAATGCATGGCCTTTTATAAAAAATGAAATAACTAAAATTTATGTATAACATCCAGTGGTGGATAAGTCATACAAAAATGTATTTGTAAAAATGGAAAGCACCTGCAAATTTGAGGGTTAAGAAAAACTGAATTTATATTTGATAGCTCAAGGGAAAATTGTAAATCTATCTTTTCCTGTCCCTGGAAATTTCTTTTGGTGAATTCATTATCAAACTCAGGCACTGGAAGTCAAATAGTAAGGATATTCTTGAAGATATTGGGGATTTATGCAGAAATGAAGGTGTATACTTGTCATCTGAATGTCCTTTTCTATATGCAAAGAAAATAGATTCTTCCCATTTAATTTATGTCCTCTCAAACTGGCTGAGAGAATGATATTCCTATAGCTTCAGTTTCTGCTTATGCCATTCAGATTCCCTTTTCTTTTGGTCTTCTGTAACCCGTGTTCCCTCTCCCTATTTTCTCACCTCTGGCTATATAGGCACAGGGGTATCCACCCTTTTCTCCATTCTGACAGCATCTACATTGTAGGTCAAATTGTCCCAAGTATTTTTTCTAAGTTTGTTTGGAATTTAATATTAAAAAGAAATAAATGTTATATACAGTACATATAATTCTAGAAACCCATCCTTGATTGCTAAAAAATATAATCATCCCATCAATTCAATGACTTTTTTTTTCAGGTTAAATTCACAGTGTGAGAATGAGTTGCTGATTATGTCCCCATGGAGGCTAATCAACCCATCCATCTAATGTTCTCTTCTCTCTCAAATATCCTGCCACTTATCTTCTGATGTATAAATAAATCTTGAACATTTATTTTTGAATTTTCAAACTCCCAGAGCAATGGTCCACTATAAGGGCACCATGGAGGTTTGGGATAGTACATGATAATTGAGAAACAGAAAAAAAGGAATATATTTGTGTGTTTTTATGTTAAAAGAAATCAAGAAAGAAATTAAGTTTTACTAATATTCTGTTGTATAGATAGGTAGCACATATATATACTTTACAAATAAATATACATATTATGTGTATGCATTTCAGAAAATCCCATTGGTATTTTAAAACATTTTTTTCTTTATGTTTTTTAGCATTAAACTTTAGCCTTCTTTTTTTTTGGCGGTATGCAGGCCTCTCACTGCTGTGGCCTCTCCCGTTGCAGAGCACAGGCTCCGGACGCGCAGGCTCAGCGGCCATGGCTCACGGACGGGCCTAGCCGCTCCGCGGCATGTGGGATCTTCCCGGACCGGGGCACGAACCCGCGTCCCCTGCATCGGCAGGCAGACTCTCAACCACTGCGCCACCAGGGAGGCCCCCAAAATAATTTTTTAAAATAAGAGACTTATTCAGTAATACCTCAGAACTTTTTTTTTTTTTTCAGATTGTTATTTTTCTTTTTTTTAAAAACATCTTTATTGGAGTATAACTTTTACAGTGGTGTGTTAGTTTCTGCTTTACAACAAAGTGAATCAGTTATACATAGAACTTTGAACTTAGGTTCCTCTGACATGCATTTTTCTTTCTGAAAGTCTTCCCTTTCTGACATATAAGCAAGCATACTACATTTCTGGGTCTCCGAAGCTCTGTCAGAATTTCTTCCTGCTGCAGTACCTGGGCAGTGCGCAGGAGTGCCTGAAAGTCTTATAAAGAGACCCCTGCAATATTGCCGGTCCTAACAGGCTGAAACAATGACTGTTTTTCACTTCTACGTGGTCTGTTATATTCCTTTCTCTCTCCTTTATGTTTTTTTTTTCCCTGCCTAATTACTACATTAGATCACAGAATCATTTGAAATTTCCTTTTTGAGTACTGTGGTCCAGCCTAGCTCAAATCCAGTAAAGTTGACAAATCTTAGTTTTAGCAGGAGGTTCCAGGGCTGTGGAGTTCTTCCGGGGTTCCTAGTGCTTCCGGTGGCAAACTGTGCGTAGGTTAGCTTCGACATAGGTGTGCTCTCTTCCCTGCTAAATGCCACTGGCAGTTCTGCTCTTGCGGGTTGTCTGCTGCAACGGTTTGTTAGTCTCTGCTTACAGTATACATTTTAGATTTTATCCCACTGAAAATAAGACTTGTAGCAGTAAGTGTGGTGATATGGTCACAGTGTTGGAATTTTTTTCTTACTGTCTTTTCTGCATTTATGACTTTCTTCTTAGTCTTTCTTAGAGAAAGAAATCCCTTTTTCTAAGATGTTTGAATACGCAATTTGTCCTTACTTCAATTAAGAATAAATATTGAGCATATACTATATTCCAGGCATTGTGCTAAGGCATAGAGCATGGAACACTCGTCAAAACAGACCTAATCTTTCCCCCTCAAGGAATTTATAGTCTATTAAGCAATTCAGACAATAAAGAAGTCATTGCATATGTAATGAATGCTGTAAAAGAAGAACTAAAAGATGCTACGAGAATGCCTTTTTTTTTTTTTTTAAAGGCACTCTTCAGTCAGATTTCCAGCAGAATGAGGCCAAGAAGCTCTCTGGGTCCTATTTTTTTCCTGCTCTGCCTCAGCCCACATGCTCCTACTTTCTGTGTTCATATAAGCAAGACCTAGATAAGGAGGATGATGAAAGCACTGCTCACTTTCCTGCGTTTCTTTTTTTTTTTTTTGTGGTACGTGGGCCTCTCACTATTGTGGCCTCTCCCATTGCAGAGCACAGGCTCCAGACAAGCAGGCTCAGCGGCCATGGCTCACGGGCCCAGCCGCTCCGCGGCATGTGGGATCTTCCCCGACCGGGGCACGAACCCGTGTCCGCTGCACCGGCAGGCGGACTCTCAACCACTGCGCCACCAGGGAAGCCCCCTGCGTTTCTTTTAATGTGATTTGTATCCAGTTATAAAAGTGGATAATAATATAATCAATTTTAATAATATAATATATCATATATAATATGATATAATATATATAATATAATATAATATATAATATGATATAATATATAATATAATATATAATATATAATATGATATAATATGATAATATAATCAATTCTAGATTATTTTAAAGCAATTTTTGTGGGTGTAGTTAGTTGTTTTCACTGGGAATGTGGGAACGTTTGATGACTTTCCTCAGAAGTTTCATTGATCCAGTCTCCTTTTACCCATTGTCTTAGGCCAGGTACAGTGTGAATGGAAGGAGATCGGGATGTGGAACTCCTAGATATGACCTTGCATTTTAGCAAACAAATAAAAAGTTAAAATTTGACAGTATCTAGAGCTACACAGTGTTTGTAGTTGTATTTAAAGTGAACTATTTCTCAGGTATTCTTAAAATGTGTAATGATATGCCTGTAGTCTTCCTTTATGCATGGATCAGTTAGCTTATGTAATCAATTTGGATGACTTGAGAGCTCTTACAACAGAATTTCTTCATTTTAACTCACTTCATTACACACACACACACACACACACACACACACACCCCTAACCCCTACCCTGCACTTCCCCGTGTCAGTGCTCAGAGAAGAGGCCGCTTGAGGATTACAGCAAGAAGGCAGCCATCTATAAGCCAGGAACCAAACCCTGCTGGAATCTGATCTTGGACTTTCTACCTCCAGAACTGTGAGAAAATAAATATCTGTTGTTTAAGCTACCCAGTTTATGGCAATCTGAGTAGACTAAGATAGGCTTTTTTTTTTTTAAGTGAATCATATATATTTTAAAAAAATTCCATTGGTACTTTTATTTATTTATTGGCTGCATTGGGTCTTCATTGCTCTGCGCGGGCTTTCTCTAGTTGCCGCGAGCGGGGGCTACTCTTCGTTGTGGTGCACGGGCTTCTCATTGCGGTGGCTTCTCTTGTTGTGGAGCCACGGGCTCTAGGCTCGTGGGCTTCAGTAGTTGTGGCGCGTGGGCTCAGTAGTTGTGGCTTGCGGGCTCTAGAGCACAGGCTCAGTAGTTGTGGCACACGGGCTTAGTTGCTCCGCGGCATGTGGCATCTTCCCAGACCAGGGCTCGAACCCGTGTCCCCTGCATTGGCAGACGGATTCTTAACCATTGCACCACCAGAGAAGTCCCAAGACAGGCTTTAAGACTAAAAGATCACCAGATTTTGTTTGAAGCAGATGGGAAGAATTACTCTTGCTATAATTACTGTCAGGTGAGGTTCATAAGGTAGGCTGAATGGAGACAGGAAGTTGCCCTCAGACATGGAAGAAACAGGGGTGAGGGGAAGCATGAAAATCCTCAAAAAAGGCTGCATATTGTGGTATCAAGATATATTCTCCTTATCTTTTAATACCAAGTCATTAAGTCTCAAGGATTAAGTGGCCATGTGGTGATGGAAGAGCAATGATGGTAAAGTGGCGTGTGGAGCATGAAGGCAGCATGTACTGAACAAGGAGCGGTCCCCTCACATCAAGGTAGCCTTGGGTGAGCCCTGCTCTCTGGCCAATTGAAAATTAGATTTCTAGACCTCAGATTCGACCTCATTAATTCCTGCTTCTTGAATGATGATGTCAATGGTTGAGCTCTCTGAATGTTCACAGTGACTGAGGTCCTAGCCTGGCCCCAGCTCACATCTGGTATTTCTCTCTAAGGCGGTCAGGAACTACGAGATCAGAAAAAAGAAAGTAGTTTCAAAGCCCAGTTCTTTTCTGCTTTTTTTGTTTTGGAACTTAACAACATATGTGGGAGAGATCTCAAAACCACCCACCTTGCAAAAGAGTTACTTAGAAAACTTAAACAGAAAAGAACCACAACTTTTACACTATTCTCCAAAGGCAAATGGGTACGTGTGTGTGTGTGTGTGTGTGTGCACACATGCAAGGGATCCACTTATACTGATTTTAAGGGATCCACTTATACTGATTTTAAGGGATCCACTTATACTGATTCAGTTGTAGAGATTTAAAATTTCATGCTTTTAGATTATATTTTAGGAATCACATCAAAATATTTAACAGGAACTCATGGTTTTAAAAGTATTCTTCATAAAACACAAATGTGAAGGCATGAAAAAAATCATCTGGTTTCTGACATGATGTGGCAGATGATTTCTTCAGGTGAACAAGAATGGGTGTCTGAGTGAGACTCAGAAGAGGCCAGAGTCTGTGGAAGGATTGCTTTGACTCTCTCAAACACTGCACAGACCTGTCTTCACATTGGAGATCTAAACCAGTGCATGAGAGCAGAGACACAGGTGTTGACCAGGCCCGTGAACCAAGCCCGCTTTGTTTGTGTTGTACACAGTGACCTCTTCTCCTGGGAGATCAGATTGCAAACGGAAACTAACAAGTGCTGATCTCTAGGTGATGCCCTTTTCTTTTTGGACATGAGCTTGCGGCATTTCATGAGAACATCTTATCAGTGAGTCAAAGACATTCCAAGTCTCTTTCTTGCATTGGTGTCCTGACTTGTGTACTTAAATAAAACCCAGCAAATAAAAGCACTCTAAAGCAATTAAATATGCATCTCATTTTAGGAAATTCTAGTCACATTTTGATGATTCTATCTGATGTTACTTTTGTCCTGTGAGTCACCACTTTATTCATCTTGGGGAAACCATACTGTAGCCTAGAATCTTCTTCAGAACTGCCTCGAAATCAGAAGCATCCAGATAAGGTGAACATGAACAAGGATACCCCGTTTGGAGCTGGTAGCTTCACTTCCCTTTGCTTCACTCTATCGATGTCACAAAAGTGGAAAGTAGTTACTTGACATACACATATTCAAATCAGAACACTGGATTTCTTTCTCTGGAAGAATTGCCCTAAGAAAGAGAACCTTTGGACATAGATCAAGCTGCTGCACTGTAGGAACAAAACTGAAGACCAGTGAGAGGTTAGCACCAGTGAAAAGATTCTCGCCATCTGCTAAATATGCTATTCCATCGTGGTGATTTAAGAAACCAAGAATGCCCTTAAAATCTGCTTTGGAAATCTTTTCCTTTCAAACCCTCTTAGCAACCGACATGTATTCCAGTGCAATGTGACTACAAAAACTCATGTATCCAGGTGAGAGAGAAACTTGTAATATAGTTCAGTCCTAGAGGCTGAAATGACTTGAGTCTCAGGAGAGGGGCTGTGAGGGTAGAAGCTCATCCTCGTTTTTTTGTGGAAGGCTAACAGTGCCCCTAGTCTGCCTCCCTTTGTTCTTTTTCACTGAAAGTTGTTCCTTGAGAAGTGGAGGTGACTGAACTTAATGTTGGTGGGAGCTTGGCATATGGAAAGCTGTCTCTGGCAGGAGAAAGAGCCAACAGCAATCAGGTTTCATTCTTGCTGTAAAATGCAGCAATATGACACACACATGGTTTAGTGAGCTGAAGAGGTTGTGGTAGTAATCTCCATGAGTACTTCTCCAAACAGGACAAACTCCTTAAGGTAAATTCCATCCCCTCTTCTTTTTTGTTTTGGTAATCTCACAGGAAACCAGTCTCGGGGGATTTTTCTAGAGGCCAAATTGATATTTCAACAGGGTTGAAATAGAATCTCATCTACCAGGGTAAAAATGTCTTCCTTACCTGTTCAGGTCCCTTCTGTAGAGACCTAAGCTTTGAGAAGAATGGAGCAGGGGTCCCACCTAGCCAGGATTTGCCTACTTATGGAAGCTGCTAAAGCAATCCATCTTTAATTCAGAGATTCCAGTGTACACTGAAAATGTCAACACATTAGTCTTCTCACCACCCTTAAATGATTCCATCTCTTTTCCACACATGAACAGAATAGTAGCCAAAATATAGAGCTTATATGCTTTGCGTGGTACTGCAAAAAATGCTTACGTTTGACATTTGGGCCCCAAGCAAAATTTAAAGTAAGTATTCTTTCAATTCTCAACATCACCTCTTTCTATTTAACCCCACCTACCCCCCAAAGAAATCTACCTACCAATCTCTTTACAACTGTAATTTCAGACTATTTGGGAAGTAGACTTCAGAATATGATCATCTCTCTTAGAGGTGGAATAAAGGATCAAGACAAGAACTCAGGCTATCCCTCAATCTCTGAGAAGGCTGAAGCTGCGAACATAAGTTGCTGGAGAGAATACAAATATCACCCAGGTCGGGGAGCAGTGATCTGGACTTTGGTGGCTGGAAACAAAGTTCGGAAAGGGAAAAGCCATGGGTGGAAGTTGCATTTCTTTTGTTCTCTAAGGTGTTCCTAGACAAGAGGAGATAAAGGGCAGGGGCACAGGAAGTGGGTTCTTGTAGTAGAGTAGAGCGGTGAAGATGTTAGGACTAGGAAGAATTTTAGGTGCCGCAGTGGTGGCGGCTTGTGCTGGCAGTGGCCGGTGGTGGCAGGGATGGCTGTGGAGGAGGAAGAGGAGCATCACAAAGGGGAGGCGGTGCCTGTAGCTGCTCAGCACAATGCTGGGCACATCGCCTGCTGGATGGTTTGTACCGTGAAGGCAAGGAAAAGTTAACCTGAGGCTTATGTTGTAGAAACAAGTCACAGCATCACAGTTCTCTACTTTCAAGCTTGTGCACTATAAATGGAAGGCAATATATCCCTAGCTTTTGGGAAAAGCTCAAAATCTTGAAAATCTCTTGGTAGAGCCAAAGAGGGACAATTGGTAGAGTTACTCTGTACCAAGTTAAGGAACAAGAATTTGCAAAGCTCCCCCCGGCTCTTGTTTTTTCCTATTAGATTCAATGTGTTATTTGAATTTCATTGCATAATTAACCATGCATTTCCACATATTCTTATTTAATCCTCATAAAAATCCTGTGACATAGATTTACCATTATTTTTATTTTACAGATGAATGAGGTTCAGAGAATTGGAAGTGAATTACCTAAGATCAGCAAGCGCTAGACTCAGACTTAGTCCCTCCAGCCACCCTGCTGTATGCCAAAGTCCTGGCGACTGTTCTATTACCTTTCATCAGCCACCATATTATCCTCTACTGTTGCCCAAAAGTTAGAACTGTTTTGAGAGCTGCTTGAACATTGGTGCCCTGAACCTTATTCTGAGCTTAGATGACAAAATGACAGATTTGTTAATTTAGCACTGTAGAGTTTTGAATCAAGTCATATGGAAAACTCAACAGACAATATTCTTGCTCCACACATGTACTTGAATTTTTTTCAAAAGTACATATTTTGGTCATTAAATGCCATTAAGAGAAACTGGACTTGCTGAAATGTAAGGTGGGACACATTTGGTAGATAATGTCTTATGGAATAGTTTCACATGGGTGTTATTTTAGAAAAATCAAGAGGCAAGTAAAATGGAAAGAAAAACAAGGGGTTCACACATTTTTACTTGTGAAATAGATTGCATTAAATTGATATTGCTTTTAAGTTCGACTGTATTTGGCAACATTTGGCAACTTAAAATCTCTTATAGAACGTGACTCTAAATGGAGGCTCCTTTAAATGGGTGGAGAAGCGGCAGTCTTAGATTAATAGACCCTCAGGAAACCTCGTTCTCTCAATAATGGAGGTGTTTAATACGCATCAGTCTTTGCTCTGCACAGCACTCACTTTTTCCCAGAGCAAAGCAGTTTATCACACGGGCCAGAATGTGCTAGAATTTCAGCCTGCCATTCTGGGCACTGGCGAGGTCCTGACCATATGTACAAAAATAAAGATCAAAGAGCTAGTAAGTAGCGGTCAACATGCCTCTAGTCAGTACAAAAGAAGAAAAACAGAGCAGCAGCCTGCTTTTCAGCGACTG
Source organism: Kogia breviceps (assembly GCF_026419965.1). Lineage (NCBI taxonomy): Eukaryota > Metazoa > Chordata > Mammalia > Artiodactyla > Physeteridae > Kogia > Kogia breviceps. The sequence continues at coordinate 115,836,182 of NC_081315.1, read as the reverse complement.
TGCTAGAAGGAGCCCCAAATCACTACCACAGCAGGAACTGCAAGTAATGCTGGGAACAGAGGCTATAAAACATGCAATATGTCTGTTTCAAAACACAAACAGCAAAAAACAAACAAAAGTCCACCCTAAATAAAATCAGTGTTCTTAGGCACACCCAAAGCAACACTTTAGCAACATTTTATTTATTTTTCAGTTTTTATATTAAGCTTAAAGAGCTTTCACAGATTGTTTATTTTGAACTCATGCAAATGGGGCAAATCGTTGGAGCTCTAAGACATAGAGAGCCACAGGACTTTGGTCCACCTTGTTTCATAGGAACAGAAAGAGTGTTGACAATTAAACACAATATTTTATTTTCTGGGTCCCACTCTCTTAACATCTGCCTGAAGTCTGCCACCTATATATAACTAGATGCATAGCTTCTCTGTGCTGCTCTGTCACTCTCATAATCAAGCCTCTAGGGAGTGATGACTGAATGCCAAAGAACAGGCTATCCCAATCCATCATTTGCTTGGTCTCTCTTGTGCTTTCTGAGAATACAACTGAGAGTGAGCGATTACAAAGGAGCACCACCATGACATAATAACTGATGTGGCAAGGAGCTAGCAGTGGGAAAGGTAAACAGAACAGAGTATGAGTTGGGCAGAGGGCAAAGCTGCATTTGGTTACTCTGAGAAGATTCCTCAGGTGCCCAATCTTGAAGGACCAATATTAAAAACAGTTAAAAGAGTGATTTGGGGGTTACTGGAGAAGAAATAGGGCAAGAGGGGCAGATTTTCATGCATGTGTGGATCTGGAGTCACTTTGACAAGGCAGAAAAGGTGGTGAGCGCCAGAGCTCTCTGCCCACCCACCTTGATTTGGAAGGAAGTCAGGGAGCTATATGGTTTTGCGAAATTTCTCAAGTGTCCTTGGAGATAATAGGTCTTTCAGGAATAGTGACTTGTTACAGATGTGTGCTTCTATTCCACAACTGTCCACAAGAACTTAGCATCACAGAGGAAAGGATCATAACAAACTCATACCAAATTGCGGCTTGTAGTCTTTTAGGGGCAGAGCTGCATCCATTGATGCACTTATTAATTCATTTCCCTTTATTGATCTCTTGATAAGTGAAGGCACTGAATCTGGTTTTGGGAGGATAAAGACAGCCCAGACACATTCTTGCCTCAGCTTACTAGACAGTGTCAGCCTGAGGCCACCTGGTCCCTGGCGTGTTGAGACACACTCACAGTTCTTTCCACCAGGTTCTAGTAGCAGCTCTTCTCTAGATGCTGCAGTTTTCATGCACCTCCACTCCATCACATAGACTTTCCACCTCTTGAAAAATGAGGGATGAGAAAATAAGGCCTCATAGGTGCTAGCTCAGTAAAACCACCAATTTCCAAAACACAAATTCATATCCTCAGAAACTTTTTAAGGAATCACATGCAGCGGTCTGCGCAGGGGAAGAGGGTTAATTAGTGACCTCTGATATTGAGGCCCAGACGCAGGTTTTTTTTTTTCCAGAAAGATGGTGACATTGGGAATAATTTTATTCTCTTGTTCTTGGGGTTTTTAGTCTATAAAATACCTATCACTGGCTTCTGAATTAGAGAGGTCACAAAAGTCTCCCCCAAATAGCAAAATGACAGATTTTGAGGGGCTCCAAATTCACTGAAGGTGAAGTTCATTCCACCTTTAGAATTGAAATTTGTTGCAGGAAAGCATGCATACCCACATTTAAGATGATCAAACAATGTTTTCTGGGATAATGGCTAAAAGTTTGTTGTTTGTTGGCGGAATACCTCACTCTTCTTGTTAGTTCATCCTAATTCTAGTCTCCGTCTCTTCGCTTAGCAGGCCCTTCTCACCTGGGATGCCCTAACGTGTTCTCCTGCATCTCTCAGCACTGCTCCCCCAGGATAACTCCCCAAGGCCCTTTTACTCTCTGCACATGGGTCTCTCCCATCTCTGAGCTTCTGGAACCGTGCTGCCCGTTATGGCAGCCACTGGCCACATGTGGTCATTGGATATTTGAAATACGGCACATTCACATTAAGACATGCTGTAAGTGGAAATACACACTGGATTTTGAAGACTTATTATAAAAAAAGAATGTAAAATGTCTAAATTATTTTTCATTGATTACTAGTTGAAATGATCCTATTGGCTTAAATAATATATATTAAATTAATTCCATCTGTTCCTTCTTTTTAAAGTGTGGCTACTAGAAAATTTAAAATTACATATGTAGCTTACATTGCAGGCTATTAGGTGGTACTGTCCTAGAGGACTTGGAGCCTGAAATAATTTACCATTGAATTATTTTTTGGTCAGGAGTCAGGATTCTGGGGTTGTAACAGAAACCACTCACATTTGGTCATGCCCATATAAGGGATTTATTGTGAAAACATGGAGATAGAAGAACGAATCACAGTCAGGCCTTATGAGAACAGAAACAAAATGGGAAAACGTCAAGGATGCAGGCAGCTGCCCTCTCTCTCTCTTTCTCTCCCTCCCCCCCATCTTTCTCTCCCTCCCTCCCTTTCTCCCTTTCCTTTTATGTTTTTTGATCTCTGCTTCTACCTGCATATCTGCTCTGTCCTCTGCTGTATAAACAAGCTTGTTCATTGATTCTATTTCTCCATTATTGCAGTTTGCAGGGGCTTTTGCCTATGAAGGTGCAAACTTGGCATCTGATTCTCCATGACCTTTTAGTTCATCTCCTCACAGCTGGCTGGCTTGGGCTTATCAGACTCTCAATTGCAAAATTGCAGGGGAATGGGATTGACCCCGTTTTTTTTCAGATTTCTCTGTGACTCTTGGGGGACATGGTCACCTGGATAGGGATAGTACATTCTGGGACCATGGATAAGGTTAAACTAGAAGTAGTTGAGTAAGACTGATAAATTGAAATATTGGACATTTATGTATTTCCTGGCATTGTTTGTTTACTCCTTTGATGATATGGGCAAAAATGGGAGATAACCAATCTTTCTCCTTCTACTGGATCATTTCCATCAGCAAACAAACCTGCTCTAATCTCTTCTCTTTAACCAACTAGTCTTGTCATTGCCCTTTTCACCCTGCTGTAACTCAGACTTGGATATTATCTTCAAGAGACTTCTGTTTGATTCAATTCAACAAACATTTATTACACTTCTGTTGGTTGCATGGCATTGTGGAGGATGCTGGGGGTATCTGAGGGTATTAGAACAAAGCAGAGGAGAGCCCTCAAGGGACCCATTCAGGAAAGCTCTGACTCCAAGGACAAATACACACTGTCTTCTTCACATGCTGCAGGAAGTTCTGTAGATTTTCAAATAAGCTTGTTTCATTTTGCTGTGTTCTAAGTTTTTGGTTGATTCTTAGAAATAGTTATGGTTTTATCTTTCCATTTCAAGTGTTTATAACTTTATTCTTTTTTTCTGGCTTATTCCATTGATAACAAATCAATGTGGACTTAAATTTTAGTGGAATCATGGCATCCTTGCCTTATTTCTGTCTTTATTGAGATGTTTGTTTTAGGCTGTTGGTAAATATCCTTTACAAAGTTAAGAGTTGTTCCCTTTTGTTGTAACTGGATTACATGATTAAATTTTCCAGTGAATGTTCCCTGCTTTCTTACATTAAAACTATTTTTTCATAATGTATTATTCTTTTGAAATTGGTCAATATTTATTATTTTTCATCTAGGTTTTATAAATGAAGTTTTACTTTTCATGTTTGATTCTGGTTTTGTTATGTATTACAGACAAAATAAGTTTGAACAGAGGTCTGTGGAAGATAACCGAAGTGTGTACTGGGAAATAATGTGTGTGTGTACATCTCTCTCTCTCTCTAGGGGAGGTGGATTTAAAGAGGTTGGGGAGAAAGGTTGGAATTTGTATTCTGGAGGATTTTAAACACATTTTAAGGAAGTTTTTTCTTTGTTCTGGGAGGAAGTTATTAGGGTTTATGTACAATAGAGGCATAATTTGATTTGTGCTTTGCAAATTGGACATGATAAAAGTATTGCCTCAGGCAGAGAGATTGAATGTGAAAAATACAAAAAAGAGCAATTGGATTTAGAGCCACTGGATATCATGACCTTTTAAGAGAACAGTATGAGAAGAGGGTCATGGGCATGAGAATGAATAAGGCAGCTGTTCAGTAATTAGGAAACTTTGAAAAGAAGCTTCACAAAACATGTCTCATATAATGCAAAAACAATAGCCACACTGTTCAAGAAGTGTTGCTTTCCTCGGTGGACACTGATAAAAATTTATCTATAAAGAGAATGGAGGTGCTTATTAAGTGGGGTTGTACTTAATGATACAGTGATGACATGCAGTAAAATGTGGGGGAGGGTTACAAATATAATTTGTCCATCAAATATCATCATACAGCAAGAAAGATTTTTTTTCACTCTGTACAAACGATTGATGCACCTGTGACTTATCACTAGAGTGAGGCCAAGAACATAGGCCTAAGGTCATTGATTACAGAGAAGTATTCCCCAGGGACCTACTATATAGCACAGGGAACTGTACTCAATATTTTGTGATAACCTATAAGGGAAAAGGATCTGAAAAAAAATAGATATATATGTATGTATAATTGAGTTGATTGCTGTACACCTGAAACTAACCCAACATTGTAAATCAACTGTACTTCAATTTAAAAAAAAGTTTCAAAATGCAAAAGGGAAAAAAAAGAGAAGTACTTCCTTAGTTCCCTCCAGGGTGGTTTGTTTGCCCTGTACAGTTGCATTCCTTAAAAGTCTTTTTTCATGAACTATAACAGATAAGGTATACAAAACATAAATGCATATCTCAATCATCACAAAGTGTAAACTTGTGTAACCATCATTTTGAACAAGAAATAGAACATTGTCAGCACCTCAGAAGTTCTCCGTCCACCCAATTACTATCCTGTTTCTGCTCCAAAGGGGACCACTATCCTTCCTTTTATGGGAATCATTTCTTTGATTTTATTTGTAGTATGTTTAATGCATTTCTAAACAATACAGTTAATTTTCCCTTCTTTGAACTTTACTTAAGTGGAAATATACATTATATATTATTTTGTATCTGGCTTCTTTCACTAAATATTATATTTTTAAGATTACTCCACATTGTTGAGTGTAGTTGTATGTTGTTTACCATAGTATTACATTTATGAACATACCAAAATCTGTCGTTCATTCTGTAGTCGATGGACATAGTGATGCTGTGATCCTTGTTTCTTGGATCGCATATGCATGCACTTGGGTTAGGTAGGAGTAAAATCAGCCTGTGGAGGATGCATATTTTCAACTGTGGTAGTTAATAAATAGTTTTTCAAGGCGGTTGAACTACCTTCCCAAGAGCACCATAGAAGAGTTTCTGTTGATCTGCATGCTTGCCAAAACTTGGAATTGTCAATTGTCTAGATTTTAGCCACGTGGAGGCTGTGCAATGATAGCTCACATCATTTTAGTTTTCATTTCCCTGATTGTGATGAAGTTGTGCATCTGTTTACATGGTTATTGGCTGTTTGAATATCCTCTTTCCAAAAATATCTGTTCAGTTCTCTTGCCTATATTTCTGTTGGGTTGTCTGTCTTTGACTTTTTCTCATTAGTTTCAAGGAATTCCTTTTATATTAACTTACTAACTGTTTGTTGTATATGTTAAAAAAAATGTTTTTTCACCCTGTGGTTAACCTTTTAATGCTTAGGGTTGTATTTTAATAAATAAATATTCTTAATTTTAGTGTTAATATGGGCCAGTTTATCAATCTTTACCTTTATGATTAGTGATTTTTTGTTTTTTTTTGTTTTGTATTTTATTTTTCCAGCTTTATTGAGATATAATTCACACATAACATTATGTAAGTTTAAGGTGTACAATGTGTTGATTTGATGAATTTATGTTTTGTGAAATGATTACCACAAAAGCATTAGCTAACACCTTCATCTCATCACATAATTACCATTTTTTGTGATGAGAACATTTAAGATCTACTCTTTTAGCCACATTCAACTCTATAATACAGTGTTATTAGCTATAATCACCATGCTGTACATTAGACCCCCAGAACATTTTAAATTAGTGATTTTTTCATTACCAATCTTTCCCTTTCCTGATATCATTAACTTATATTCCTATTCTAAATGCTTTGTTTGCCCTCCTTCTCTGAATCACTCCCCTTGTCTTTCACTGCTGTACATTGGAACTGTACATAATTTTTTGCCTCAGTTCTGTCTTCTGGGGAAATCAGGCAAAGACAATGTGTTTTGTACTGAGCACACAGATAAATTTTCCTTTTTGGTCTGTCTCTGTCTGGTGCTTTAGGCCTTTTACACTTAGTGTGATTACTGATCTATTTAAGTTTAAATCTAACAATTTACATGTTCTTTCTTCTTTTTTTGGTTTACTTACAAATTTTTTCTTGTCTAATGTTCCTTTTATTTTTTTACTGCCCTGATTAAATTATATTTTATAATAATTTAGTTTGCAAGATATACTACATTCTTTTCTTCCCCCAAGCTTTTAAATTTTTTTAAAAAATTAAAGTATAGTTAATTTACAATGTTCTGTTAGTTTCTGGTATACAGCAAGGTGATTCAGTTATATATATGTATATATATTTTTTCATATTCTTTTTATATTTATAGTTTATAAGATACTGAATATAGTTCCCTGTGCTGTAAGTAGGACCTTGTTGTTCATCTGTTTTATATATAGTAGTTTGTATCTACTAATCCCAAACTCCTAATTTATCCCTCACCCCCTTTCCCCTTGGGTAACTGTAAGTTTTCTGTCTGTGAGTCTGTTTCTGTTTTATAAATAAGTTCATTTGTATAATATGTTAGATTTCACACATAAGTGATATCATATGATATTAGTCTTTCTCTGTCTGAATTACTTAATTTCATTTGGTGATCTCTAGATCCATCCATGTTTCTGCAAGTGGCATTATTTCATTATTTTATATGGCTGAGTAATATTCCATTGTGTGTGCATGTGTGCATGTGTGTGTGTGTGTATATACCACATCTTAATCTGTCAGTGGACATTTAGGTTGCTTCCATGTCTTGGTTATTGTAAATAGTACTGCTACAAACATAGGTGTGCATGTATCTTTTTGAATTAGAGTTTTCTCTGGATATATGTGCAGGAGTGGGATGCTGGATCATATGGTAGTTCTATTTTTACTTTTTTACAGAAGCTCCATATTGTTCTCCATAGTGGCTGCACCAATTTACATTCCTACCAGCAGTGTAGGAGGGTTCCCTTTTCTCCACACCCTCTCCAGCATTTATTATTTGTAGACTTTCTGATGATGGCCATTCTGACTGGTGTGAGGTGATACCTCATTGTAGTTTTGACTTGCATTTCTCTGATAATTAGCAACGTTGAGCAGCTTTTCATGTGCCTATTGGCCATCTGTATGTCTTCTTTGGAGAAATGTCTATTTAGGTCTTCTTTCCAGTTTTTGATTGGGTTGTTTGTTTTTTGTGTTATTGAGTTGTATGAGCTGTTTTTGTATTCTCTAACTTAACCCCTTGTCAGTTGCATCATTTGCAAATATGTTTTCCCAGTCTGTAGGTTGTTTTTTCATTTTCTTCATGGTTTCCTTTGCTGTGCCAAAGATTATAAGTTTGATTAGGTCCCATTTGTTTATTTTTGCTTTCATTTCTATTGCCTTAGGAGACTGACCTAATAAAACATGATTTATGTCAGAGAATGTTTTGCCTATGTTCTTTTCTAGGAATTGGTAGTGTCCTGATTTATATTTAAGTCTTTAAGCAATTTTGAGTTTACTTTGTGTATGGTGTGAAGGAGTGTTCTAACTTCATTGATTTACATGTGGCTGTTCAACCTTTCCAGTACCTCTTGCTGAAGAAACTGCCTTTTCTCTGTTGTATATTCTTACTTCCTTTGTCAAAGATTAATTGACTGTAGCTTTGTGGGTTTATTTCTTGGCTCTCTGTTTGGTTCCATTGATCCATATATCTGTTTTTGTGCCAGTACCTCACTATTTTGATTACTATGGCTTTGTAGCATTGTCTGAAGTCTGGGAGGGTTATGCTTCCAGCTCTGTTCTTTTTCCTCAGGATTGCTTTGGCAATACTGGGTACTTTATGTTTCCATATAAATTTTAGGATTATTCGTTCTAGTTCTGTGAAATATGTCAATGTAATTTTACAGGGATCACATTAAATCTGTAGATTTCTTTGGGTAATATGGCCATTTTAACATTAATTCTTCCAATCTAAGAGCATGAGTTATCTTTGCATTTCTTTAAATCTTCTTCAGTTTACTTTATCAGTATTTTATAGTATTCAGCATGTAAGTTTTTCACTTCCTTGGTCAGGTTTATTCCTAAGTATTATTTTGGTGTGATTTTAAAAGGCATTGCTTTTTTATTTTTCCTTTCTGATATTTCATTGTTAGTGTAAAGAAACGCAACACATTTCTGTATGTCAATCTTGTATCCTGCTACCTTGCTAAATTGATCAGTTCTAGTAGTTTTTCTGTGGAGTCGTTAGGGTGTTGTAAATGTAGTATCATGCCATCTGCATGTAATGACACTTTTACCTCTTCCCTTCCAATTTGGATACCTTTTATTTCGTTTTCTTGTCTGATTGCTGTGGCTAGGACTTCCAATACTGTGTTGAATAGAAGTGGGGAGAGTGAACATATTTGTCTTGTTCCAGATTTTAGTGAGAAGGCTTTCAACTATTCACCATTAAGTATTATGTTGGCTGTAGGTTTGTCATAAATAGCTTTTTGTTATGTTCAGATACGTTCCCTCTATACTCTTGGTAAGAGTTTTTTTTTTTTTTAATCATGAATGGATGTTGAATTTTGTCAAATGTTTTTTCTGCATCTATTGAGATGATCATGTGGTTTTTCTCTTTCCTTTTGTTGATGTGGTGTATCATATGGATTGATTTGCATATGTTGAACCATCCTTGTGACCCTGGGATGAATCCAAATCCAACTTGGTCATGGTGTATTATCTTTTTTATGTGTTGTTGGATTTGGTTTGCTAATATTTTATTGAGAATTTTTGCATCTATATTCATCAAAGATATTAACCTGTTATTTTCTGTTTTGGTAGTGTCTTTGTCTGGTTTTGGTATCAGGGTGATGGTGGCTTCATAGAATGACTTCAGGAGTATTCCCTCCTCTTCAGTCTTTTGAAAGAGTTTGGGCAGGATTGCTACAAGTTCTTGTTTGTATGTTTGGTAGAATTCCCCAGGGAAGCCATCCAGTCTTGGACCTTTATTTGCAAGGAGATTTTTTTAAAAAATTACTGTTACTATTTCACTTGTAGTGATTGGTCCTTCAAATTTCTTTATTTCTATTTCTTCTTGATTCACTTTTGGTAGGCTGTATGTTTCTAGAAACTTGTCCATTTCTTCTAGGTTGTCCAGTTTGTTGGCATATAATTGTTTATATTATTTTCTTATTTATTTTTGTATTTCTGCAATATTGATTGTTATTTCTACTCTTTCTTTTCTTATTTTGTTTATCTGGATCCTCTCTTTTATTCTTGCTGAGACCAGCCAGAGGTTTGTCGATCTTGTTTACCCTTTCAAAAAAACCAGCTTTTGGTTTTATTGATTTTTTTTCTTTTTAAAAAAAATCTCTGTTTTGTTTATTTCCTCTCTGTTCTTTATTATTTCCTTCTTTCTGATGATTTTAGGTTTTGTTCTTCTTTCTCTAATTCTTTTAGGTGGTAGGTTATGTTTTTAAAAATTTATTTAATGTATTTTTATTTTTGGCTGCATTAGGTCTTTGTTCCTGTGTGTGGGCTTTCTCTAGTTGTGGTGAGTGGGGGCTACTCTTCATTGCGGTGCGCGGGATTCTCATTGCAGTGGCTTCTCTTGTTGCAGAGCATGGGCTCTAGGCACACTGACTTCAGTAGTTGTGGCACGTGGTCCCTGTAGTTGTGGCTCACAGGCTCTAGAGCACAGGCTCAGTAGTTGTGGTGCACAGGCTTAGTTGCTCCGTGGCATGTGGGATCTTCCTGGACTAGGGCTCGAACCCGTGTCCCTTGCATTGGCAGGTGGATTCTTAACCACTGCACCACCAGGGAAACCCCAGGTTATGTTGTTTACTTGAGACTTTTGTTTCTTGTTTTTTGAGGAAGGCCTATATAGTTATGACCGTCTCTAATAGGACTACTTTTGCTGCATCCCATAGATTTTTTTATGGTTGTGTTTTCAGTTTCATTTGTCTCAAGATATTTTTTAATTTCCTCTTTGATTTCATCACTGACCCATTGGTTTTTTTTTTTTTTTTTTGAGATGTTGGGGGTAGGAGTTTATTAATTAATTTATTTATTTTTGCTGTGTTGGGTCTTCATTTCTGTGCGAGGGCTTTCTCTAGTTGTGGCAAGCAGGGGCCACTCTTCATCGCGGTGCACGGGCCTCTCACTATCATGGCCTCTCTTGTTGCAGAGCACAGGCTCCAGACGCGCAGGCTCAGTAGTTGTGGCTCACGGGCCTAGTTGCTCTGTGGCATGTGGGATCCTCCCAGACCAGTGCTTGAACCCGTGTCCCCTGCATTAGCAGGCAGATTCTCAACCACTGTGCCACCAGGGAAGCCCCCATTGGTTTTTTAATAGCATGTTGTTCAGTCTCTGTGGAATCATTTTTTTCTCATTTCTCTTTCTGTGGTTGATTTCTAGTTTCATGCCACTGTGGTCAGAAAAGATGCTTGAAATAATATCTGTCCTCAAAAATTTGTTGAGGCTTGTTCTGTGTCCTAATATGTGGTATATCCTAGAGAGTGTTCCCTGTGCCCTTGAAAAGAATGTATTTTCCGTTTTTTTTTGTTTTGTTTTGGATATAATGTCCTGAAAATACCAATTATGTCTAACTGTTCTATTGTGTCATTTAGGATCTCTGTTGCCTTACTGATTTTCTGTCTGGAATATCTGTCCATTGATGTCAGTGGGATGTTAAAATCTCCTCCTATTATTGTATTCCTGTTAATTTCTCCCTTTATGTCTGCTAGTATTTGTTTTATTTATTTAGTTGCTCCTATATTGGATACATATATGTTAACCAGTGTAATATCCTCTTCTTGTGTGATCCTGTTATCATTATATAGTGTCCTTTTTTAATCTTTCTTGATGGCCTTTTTTTAAAGTCTGTTTTGTCTGATATGAGTATTGCTACACCCACTTTCTTGTCACTTCCATTTGCATGAATTATCTTTTTCCATCCCCTCACTTTCAATCTATGTGTGTCCTTTGCCCTAAAGTGGGTCTCCTAATACTGTAGGCTTTTGTTTTATTATCCAGTCTGCCACTTTGTCTTTCCATTGGAGTGTTTAGTCCATTGACATTTAAGGTAATTATTGGTAGACATTTATTGCCATTTTAAACCTTGTTTTCCCGTTGATTTTGTATTTCTTCTTTGTTCCTTTTTGCTTTTCCTTTTGCAGTTTGATGATTTTCTTTTTGTTTTTCCTTTTGTAGTTTGATGATTTTCTTTTTATTATGCTTGTTTTCTTTTTGATATACATGAATCAAAGGAATGCTTTTGATTTGTTGTTACCATGTTTTTCAAGCATGTTAACCCCTTTATCTCTTGCTTTAGATTGGTAGTCATATAGGCTCAAAGACAGTCCAAAAAAATCTACTTTTTCTTACTCCTCTCCCCCACATTTTATGATTTTGATGTCCTCTTTTACATCTTCATGTTTATCCTTTTGCTGTTCATTGTAGTTTTTATCACTTATACAAAATTTTTTTGATTTTTTAAAATCTATGTACTGCCTTAATTTAAGTGATTTACTTTCCGTTTGTAATTTTCTCTTTTCTATAGATTCTTTCTTCTTTTCTAGTTAGATAATACCTTTCAATATTTCGTTTAGGATTGGTTTAGTATTGCTGTATTCCTTTAGTTTTTGCTTATTTGAGAAATTCTTCCTCTCCTTCTATTCTAAATGGTAATCTTGCTGAGTAGAGTATCCTAGGTTGCAGGTTTTTCCCTTTCAGGACTTTGAATATATCTTGCCACTCCCTTCTGGCCTGCAACATTTCTGTAGAGAAATCAGCTGATGGCCTTATAGGGGTTCCCTTGTAACTAAATCTTTGTTTTCCTATTGCTGCTTTTAGAATCCTGTCTTTAACTTTCACCATTATAATTATAACATGTCTTAGTGTAGGTCTGCTTGGGTTCATCTTGTTTGGGACCCTCTCTGCTTCCTGCACCTGAATATGTTTCCTTCTTTAGGTCTGGGAAGTCTTTAGTCATAATTTCTTCAAATACATTTTGATCCCTTTTTCTTTTTCTTCTCCTTCCGGAATCCCTATGGCTTGCTTTTTATTATCCCATAGGTCTCGTATAGTGCTTCATTTTTAAAATTTGTCTTTTTATCTGCTGTTCTGATCGGGTGATTTCCATTATTCTACCTTCCAGATCATGTATTCATTTTTCTGCATTATTTAGCTTGCTGTTTATTGCTTTTAGCTTGGATTTCATCTCAGCAAATGTGTTTTCTAATTTTAGTTGGCTTCTCTTTATAGTTTCTGGTTCCTTGTTACAGTGATCTGCATTTCTATTGATAGACTTTCTAATTCCTGCAGTATTTTTATTACCTCCCTTTTGAATTTGGGATCTGGTAGACTGGAGAGGTCTGTTTCATTGTTTGTCCTTTCAGGGGGTTTCTCTTCTTCTTTTAATTTGGACTGGTTCCTCTGCTTCTTCATTTTACTTATATTTTTCTGACTCTATAAATTTAGGAGAAACAGTTATCTACTGAGGTCTTGAAGGGCTGTTTTTGTGTGGCAGCATCCCTGTGTAGCCAGTGTGAGTCTAATATTTTTGGTGCTATGGCTGTTTTTAGTGTGGATGCCTGCCTTGTGTTTCCTCAGTGTGTGCTGGCCATTATCCCCTTGAGAGTGGTTGTGATTGGTGGTGTGGTGACCAGAGCCTGTGCTGGATGTTGAGTGGGGCCTCCTCTTTGCTCTGTGGTTGTCACAACCCTCTCAGGGGCAGGGTCTACTCCCCAGTTGTTGAAGTAGAAGCCCCCAGATCAGTTTCTGACCTGTGGTATAAGGTAGGTGGGACTGGAGTGCTTCTGCTGGGAGAGGAGACACTGAGTATTCCTCTGCAGGAGCTGTCCACTGGGAAGTGCACTCCATGGTGTCGCCTGTCACCCATTGTGTATGCTCAAAAAGTACACTGTTGTTGGCACTGCCCTTGGCCCGGCCTTGGCCTTGCAAATACAGGCAGTCATCTCAGATATCCCTCAGGCACTTTGCTCACAAATCCGGCAGTGCAGATCTGCTGGCACAAATCTGCTAAAGCCAAGCACCAGGATCCAGCATAGCTGCAAGAAGTTGTTCACCTGGACCTGCTGTGGGAGCTACAGGGTCAGTCCAGACCTCAGCCTTGCCTCTGCGTGCACAGACCCACAAAGCTCACAGCTGCTCATGCCAGATCCGCCCAGCCAGGTAGTCTGCTCAGATGTACCGCAGGAGCTGAGCTCACAAAGGTGCTGGTTGCATAAATCCTCCAAAGCCACGGAGACATGGCTCAAATTTTAGCCCCATGTCCAAAGTCATGCAGTCCCTGGGGAATTGGCTCGGATTTCAGCCCTGCCTCTGCGTGTGGGCAGCCTGTGGAGCTTGTGCGTTCCCAGAGCTCAGGTGGAGTTGCATCCACTGTGAGCACATTGAGAAAGAGGCTATGAAGGGAAGGGCAGAGCATGCATTAATAATGGGGTTTCAGTGGCACACCTGGGCTCTGTCCTGCTTCGCCCAGAGTTGCGGCCCAGGCCACACTCCAGCTCCTTTGGGCTGTCTTTGAGCAGCCAGCCCCAGTTCTCTCCCCAGGTCTTTCCACTGAAGCCCAAGTTTCAGCACTCAGACTCTGCATGCACTAGCAGACACTCATCTTGGGCTGGAGACTTCAGTGAGGTGTTCTGGCCTCTCTTCTGCCTGCCACAAGCCTGCTGCACTGTCCTGAGCCTCTGAAGCTCCCTATCTGTCCAGGCTGATCTCCTAGCCATGGAAGGGAGTTTCCAGGGTGAGGGAACCTTTTCTCTTTCACAGCTCCCTCCCAGGGGCACAGGTTCTATCCCAATTCCTTTTTTTCTCCCTTTCATCCTATCCAGCTACCTGGTGATCTTTCTTGCAATTTTGGTCGTATGAGATCTTCTGCCAGCATTCAGTAGGTAATCTGTGAGAATTGTTCCACATGTAGATATATTTTTGGAAGGAGGTGCGCTCCATATCCTTCTATTCCACCATCTTGATTTCTGTCCTCTATACTACGTTCTTTTTTTTTTTTTTTTTGTGGTATGCGGGCCTCTCACTGCTGTGGCCTCTCCCGTTGCGGAGCACAGGCTCCGGACGCGCAGGCTCAGCGGCCATGGCTCATGGGCCCAGCCGCTCAGCGGCATGTGGGATCTTCCCGGACCGGGGCACGAACCTGCGTCCCCTGCATCGGCAGGCGGACTCTCAACCACTGCGCCACCAGGGAAGCCCTATAGTACATTCTTTTATTAAATTTTAGTGATCATTTTAAAGATTATAACATGTATGTTGGTTGGTAATTTTACACTCTTCTTAGTAAAAATCATAGAACATTTCATTTGTCAATCCATGGATGTTAATGTTATTGTTGCTGTGTATCTTATTTCTATCTATATTTTAACCTATACAAGGCATTGTTATTATTATTCCTTCAATTATTATTATTGCATCAACATGTGTTAGGTTGTGTTGTTCTTTCAAAAGTAGACAAGAATTTGGAAGTAGATTGTCTATAAGGGAGGTGATCTCAGGAAGGATGATAGGAAATAAGAAAAGGGAGAAAAGTTAATAAAGGATGCATCAATGAGTGGGTTACTATGGTAGGCAATTGTGGCTCAATACTGTTCAATGAAGAAACAGTGTAGATCACATCTCAGTCATTCCATGAATGATGGGGAATGACTGCTGCTGATTAAACAGCCCAGGATCTTTACTGATTGAGAGTTGCCTCTGGGGTGTTGACGCTCCCATACTTGCAGGTTGCACCTGCTTGTAGTTGAGCTTCCAAGGTGCTAGAGAAAACACTTAGGCAGAGAAGAAAAGAGAATAGGCACCTGGGAAGGGAACCTATCAGTATGTTTTAAATTCTCTTCCATTGCTGTTGCTATGGGGGAAATGGTTTAGAGAATCAACAGTGTATGTGACAGAGCATCTATTGTGTTACCCAGATACATTCATACCCCATATGTTGTTTTGCACTCTGTTATTGACACTCAAGGGTGGTAGCTGGCCATAATTTCTTCAAGATAATATAAAGCCAACAGAAACCAAAGCAAACCCCCACCCCCCCAAAAAAACCTTTTAATGGGAGTGTTAGTGCAATAAGCCACAGTACTCATTGTTGAAGCTGATCCCAAGGTGATGGACCTGTATGTCACCTCCATCCCTGACGCCATGGGCACTCTGTTTATGAACCCATTGTGCTAGCCCTGGGGTGGCTAAGGACAAAATCTGGCTTACCTTCACTGGATGAGTTATCTTGGTCCTCAGGATCTTCAGTGTCTCCTCTGCTATAGATGTTCTCTGGTGGGCATGAATGTGAGGCAAAGATCTGTACAGTTTGTCCCCACTTCCGTATGTCTGTCCACATGCCTCAGACATACTTGTCTCTCATCCTCTAAAGGTCTACAGTCATGTATCCTTTTATTCCCTCTCTTTTGGAAAGGATATATTGGTTCTCTGAATGGGGGCATAAAAGGAAGCAAAAACCTTGAATCTTTTGACTCCGAGGGTAGCAGTAGTATCCAAAATTCCAAACAGAGATGTGGTATTGCTTTTGATGTACTATATTGGATGTTGGGGACAGTATTAGGGGCTTCACTTGACCTTTTCCACTCTGATGGCTGTTACACCACACGTCAGAAAATAATGTGAGAGTTCTAAAAGTTGCTAAACATCCCCATTCTGATTATGCACTCAGGGACAGGGGAAATTGCCAGGAGTGGACCCATAGACTCTTTGAACCAATTACACTCAGTTTAATAGAGGAGTCCGTATGGCATTTTGTTTCCGCTAGTATATCAGTTTCTGCTATGATTCTATATCTAATAATTTTCAAAAGATCTGGATATTTCCTTTTCTCCTATGTAGTTATCCTGAAACATGGTTGTAGGTCCCTTTGGAGCATAACGTAATACACATTATATATAATTCTTTGGCTTGTAGCTGAGTGAGCCTCCAAGTGGAGTCCTTTCTCAGGGGAATTAGACTTCCTTTCAGTTGACTGGCTCTGAATTAGTTTAGAACCAGAGATGGGTGAGGAACCAAGGAACAAATAAGTTGGTTGACTTCAGCCTTTGCTCACCAGCTCTTGATCTCTTATGTTTTCATAGGTTGGCTGCTCATCTATCTTGCCTTTGGGAACAGGATGGTCTTTTAGTCATTGCCATAGGTTCCAATGGTCAAGGGATCCTGCTTTTTACTCTGGTCTTCCTACCTATTACAGTAATTATATCCATATTGCTTCTAATTGTTGAATGCTGAAATCTGGCCTTTGTTATTCTGGAATCATGTCATACATATTGACATTAGAGAGTCCCATGGAAGTCCCATGGAAGCATACCCTACTGTCACTCTTGGCCCCCAGAAAACAGCCTCTCTGAGTTTACCAATGTAGCCTCAGTAAAGGGAAGGTCCATTTGTCTCTCCTGGGAATACAGTCAACCGGTAGATTCTTTGGTCTCATATAATTCATCTACTGTAATCTTTCTACTTCTTTGAAGTTCCTAGCCCTTTCTTCAATATTCTTCTATGGCAGACTGGCACAGTGGGTCTAAAACTTTGACTATGAACAAGATCAGTTTAAAAAGTTCTGGTTAATAAATGTCAGCACTTCAAAATTAATTGACAAGTTGTTGACAGTCATGTTCAGTTTCCTCACATACATGATAAATTTCAGTCTTGTCAAATAAAAGAGGCTCATGCTCACTGAAATGTGCTCAATAATTATTCAAAGACATAAAATACATGATGGCATTTCTCCCTGTCTGCCTTTTTGTCTCATTTTTCCTCACTAAAGTCAGGTTTTTCTTTCTATCCCTTCATTCCCAGTCATTCTTGTCCTTAAGGAAACTTTTTTTTTTTTTTTTTGAAAAAAAGACACATTTGAATGAGAATGCAATCATCCTATATTCTCTACTCAATAAAGCAAGAGATTTCTAGATGAAAACGGTAGAGGCTGTTGACCCAGCAGATGAGATGTCAGGGAGGGTGATGCAGAGAAGTGGTGATAGCACTGCTGCTCCTACCTCCTCAATTTTTCCGAACTCCTGCCCACCCTGGGCAACGTGGCTGAAAAGGTGGAACAAGCTGCAAGAGCATCTTAAGCTATATGACTTTAAAAAAGCAACTATACCTTCTCTTTTCTTTGCAGTATTGTGGTATTTGCTTCTCTTCTGTAGCATGCAAATGCACCGGTCAAGATCACCTGCTGTGGGGCTCCGGATACTACCCTTCTGGATTCACCACCACATTTGTGTCAGGAATACGATTCTTTCAGACTGCTCTCAGCCAGTGACTGAGCGTGGTAATGGTACTAAGGCAGGATCATTCTGGCAAGAAGTGGGCCTCTTCCAATGGGCAGCTTTGCCTAGGACTATGCCATAGTACTGGACTCTTGCAGCCCAATTCTCCTTCCTTCTCTCTATCCTTTATTAGATGTCAGACCCAAATCATAGTTAGAACGCCCTCCTTGCCTTTCTTTGCTTCCTTCCCCAATACATTACCTGCACATTGTATGAGTCATCTGCTGCATAACAAATGATTCCCAAGCTTACTGTCTTACAACAACACACATTTATGATCTCATAGTTAACTGTGGGTCAAGAATGTGAGTATGGCTTAGCCAGGTCCTCTGCTTCAGGATCTCTCACATGACTGCAATCAGGTGCGAGTCAGTCCTGGAGTCTTATCTGAGGTTTGATTACAGAAAGGTCTGCGGGGTTTAGTTTCTGTGGACTGTTCTGCTGAGGGCCTCAGTTTCTTGCTGACCGCTGCCTGGAAGCCTCCCTTAGTCCTTTGCCACAGGGGAGTTCTCACCGTGATGGCTTGCTTCATCAAATCCAGCAAGGGAAAGAGAGAGAGAGAGGCTTCTAGCAAGATGGAAGTCAAATATTTGGTAGCTTAATCACAGAAATGACATCTTATTACCTTTCCAATTCTATTGGTGAAAAACAAGTCACTTGGCCAGCTCACACTTAAGGATTACACAGCACGAACACCAGGAGGTGGCAGTCACTGCGGGCCATCTTAGAGGCTCCCTACCGTGCACATCTCATACCGTCTTGATGCATGCTTCCCAGAGGACCCGTGCTCCTCTGAGGACCCAAATTAACACATCTCTAAAAACAAAATTTTAAAAATCAGCTCTACTTACTAGGACATTTGATTCTAACTATGGGATGATCTCTCATCAAAAATGGAATTTTGTGTTGCTCTTTTACAATATTGCTTCTGTCTTATGTTTTGTTTTGTTTTTTTTTGGCCCTGAGGCATGTGGGAATCTTAGCTCCCCGACCAGGGATCAAACCCACACCCCCTGCATTGGAAGGTGAAGTCTTAACCACTGGACCACCAGGGAAGTCCCTGTTACTATTTTATCTTTTTTTTTTTTTTTTTTTGTGGTACGCGGGCCTCTCACTGTTGTGGCCTCTCCCGTTGCGGAGCACAGGCTCCGGACGCGCAGGCCCAGCGGCCACGGCCCCACGGGCCCAGCCGCTCCGCGGCATGTGGGATCTTCCCGGACCGGGGCACGAACCCGTGTCCCCTGCATCGGCAGGCGGACTCTCAACCACTGCGCCACCAGGGAAGCCCCCCTGTTACTATTTTAATGTGTCTGGATAACAAGCATTTAAGATAGATTGTTTTGTGTAAGATACGACGTTTTGTTACATTCACTGGAATAACGTTTTCTTCCTCAGTAACTGCAACTTTTAGTAGACATTTCATTTCTAGGAGTGCTAAGGAAGGATGATTTATGCATTATAAATTGATAGATTTTTGTTCCATAATTAACTGCAAATGGAGTGGAACTCAAACTGAAACCACGATAGGCAGCAATACAATTCCCTTGGTGTGGGTCAGCCTATAAGCATTGTCCGTCTATCTTTCTTTGAGTCAGATGATTTGTTTCACATCAGTTGCTCAAACAATTGCATCAGAGCAGTTCCTGCCATTGAGAGCAAATTCTTCAAGATTGGTGCATGGGAATATGGGCTGGTGGGGTTAAAGACAGTATAAAGGTGAAAATATACTATTCCTTCATTTGTCATGACAAAGTACAATGTTATGAAACTAGCAGCAAATTAGTTTGAATCCTCACAATACCAGATTAGTAGGAAATCATATTTGTTTGGGAGAAAATCCAGTGTTACAAGAGGCAGGTAGAAACCACAAAAGTATTATTTTAGATTTTATGAATAGGAAAACCAAGACATATAGCACCAAGTCATTTCTTTTCTCTTAATAAACATGTGAATAGTAGTATACAGAGCAAGTTGCTCCCTGACCAAGCAACTGTCCTTTCTATTATAATGCATCTATTTTGGATTTTAGAATTACCTGAGGGAATTTGACAAGCTGGCCAGGTTTCAGATAAAAGTGACCAGTGTATCAAAGGAGCAAAGGCAAGAGCTGCAAAAGGGTAAGAACTAAGTAAGAAAATCTAGGTATAATTCCACAGGGATATGGGATTTTTTTTTTCAGCTTTGTCTGAAATAAGGAAAGAATGAAAAACTAAAATTGGGAGAAGATAAATTCAGACTGACTATCCAATCCAAAGCAGGGGGTTGAGGATTATTAAAGGAAATAGTGCAAGTTCATTATATGAGACAATGAAAACCTAGACCAGCTGTGGGGTTCCAGAATGCACCCAAAGTAATCCTATCTGAGCTCCAGGGAGTAGCCTGACCTGGGTAGCAATTTCCAGCTTTAACTTAGAATCTCCATTATTGCATTAGTTTTGTGGATTGGCTCCAGGCATAAAATAGTTTACAGTGGTGACTGTCTATTATTTCCTGTAGTTGAATCCATATTTTTGTGGGCTGCCTCGTGTTCAGGGCTGCTAAGATCTTCTACCTGCTTCATGGCTCTGGGGAAATCTAATAGAAGTTTTCACGCGGCAGTTTGGACAGCTTGCAAAAAAAAAAGCTTGCAATGGGGTATGAGGTGTTCACGCCAATGATATTCATCACTCATTGTTACCTGTGGGTTCAGACTGATCCAGGAATGTCCTTGTTCAGAAACTCTTCCATGTGCCCCAAACTCTCATACAGAATACAGCCTTTTTTTTGTGAAGTGGCAGATTTAGTGCTAAAGTGATAGGGAAATGGCTCATAAGTTTGAATGAAAGTTTTGGTCAGCAGTGCATATAAATGATAAATAGGAGGTCATGAGGGTTTATGCAGCCAGTTTATTATTCTTATGCAAAAATTTCCCTTTTTTTTTTTCTTTTGGAGTTTGAACTCAAGCCTTGATTCCTTAAAGCTCTGTTTTCCTCTCCTCCACAGTAGAACAACTGGAAAGAATGGGTTATAGATATACAAGCTACTGTTGGTCTTAGCCCTCAGGGTGGCTCAGGGCGGCTGGAGCCCCTGGGACAGTGACCTTGGGCTGGAGATGACGTGTTCATTTACCTCATGTTTGCCATACAACCATTGTCATGTAAGCGTATTGCACCCCATGCAAGTTTGAGAAACACTGCTCTTTCCTGTGTGTAATTCTTCTAGGTTCCTTTGATGCCCCGAAACACACAAAGAGAGGTCAAGGGTCATATATGTTATGCCTCCCTTTATTGGCTATTTCTCACAGGTTGCTTTCTGCCATCGAAGATTTCCCTTGCATCTGTCCGGACGTAAAAATATATACATGTCCACTTCTGAGTTCTGAACACTTCTAATGATAATAAGTCTCCCATTTGACTTGATTTCAAAAAGTCTTCTTTAGCCAAAATGACTTACATTCTTGTTTAGGATGCAGTAGGAAAATAAAATGTTAGACAGGAAATTTTGAGATCTGGCTAGACTTGTTGCTATTGGGTAAATCACCTAACCCCTCTGGGCCACATCTGTGGGAAAAAAGAAAGTTGATGATCTCCAATGTCCTTTCAAGAATTATGAATCTACGGAAATGATCATTTTTGTCATGCTACCATCTGGTGTTTACTGTTATTGTAAGTGATTCATGGTCACATAACATATGAAAACACTGTAAATATTAAATATTTTAATTGCAGACAGTGTAAGTGTCCATATATTCAACACTTGAGTTGATACTTCATCTCCGGCACCGTGCTTGTGCTGGGCATGTACAGGTAACTAATTCATGGCCCTTTTGCCCCCCCAGAGTTCATCTTCTAGTGGTTAAAAAATCTGGGCTCTTAACCCATACCCTTCCTGGGCTGTCATCTGGGATTTACCACTTACTGTTTGAGCTAAGCCAATTTGTTTAACCTTTTAACCTCTTTCTCTCTCAGTTTATCATCTGTGAAGGTGCGGGTTTATAATAGAACATATCTAACATCTAAAAGGATGAAAGGAAACATCTATATAAAGCACTTGGACAAGTGCTCGGCTTTAGAAAGCACTCAGTAAACCTTAGCTTTATTATTCTCCGTTGTGAAGCCCTCTCCTCAATGCACTTTCACATGTAGCATCTCATCTGACCTAATTTTACTGCAAAATATTGTTAAGTGGCTTTCACTAATAAAGGCCTAGAAAGGTTAAGTGGTTTGTCCAAGGAGAAGCAACTGAGGAAGTACAGATTCATTGTTCTTCCTCTTAGGCCACAGCAATCTCACAATAAAAGAGACTACAAATTTTGGCTTGCTGATTCTTCTAGGCCTGGCTAAAGCTTCGCTTTTCCTGGCAAGTCTCAGTCTAGAGAGATGTTTTCATTCATTTTTCATAGCTGTCACTTACCGTCAGCTCTAGTGTAGCATCTTACTGGACTCATTCTGGCTGGGCTGTGAGCTCCTCGAGGTCAGGATTGTGGGCAGTGTATTGCGGGCTCCCTCCTCAGAGAGGGGCACCTTTAGTTTTGCAGGACCCTGAGCTCCCAGCAAGTCGCAGTTCCCCATGTTCTCGGAGCTCCCCCTGTTCTGTATCCTCGCTCGATGTTTTTGTGCACTTTCAGCATCCCCCGAGGAAGCCTGCAGCCTGCTGAGATCATAAGATATTTATGTTTATTATTAGTTATTTATTATTTTTGCGATTACCTCATAAGGTAACAATGTTTACTTCTGTTACCCTTCTGTTCACAAACTTGCATAGAATTTGCATGATGGGTTTATTTTCCCGTGAGCAGTTTTGCGGGGTGTAGAGTTTGTCAGGAATGCATACAGGTGCTATGGAAGAAGAGCCTGTAAAATCACTCTCAATTTTCAATACAGTTCCACCTCTCTTATCTGAAGCCATTGGGGCCAGGTATATTTTGAGATTTGTACGTATTTCTAGATTTTCGAAAGGCTGTGTATCATCTGTGTATCATGTATAGCCAGCACGGTGTAATCAGACACATTGCAGTAAGTGGATAAATGATATAAATTATCAGTAGCGTTGTGTTAGCTTAGTCATATTTTGCCATCAAATGAGTTCTGAAAAGCACTTTTGGTTTTCAGAGCCTTTTGGAATTGTCTGCCTAGACACCTCCTGGAGCCGCTTCCTTTCCGCTGTTCTGACTCCATTGTCACATGATGCCTTGTGAAGGCTGGCCTCTCAGAGAGGATGCAGGTCATGAGCTGCTAACCTTGGGCTTTCCACCGAGTGCACTTGGGTGATTTGACCACACATTTCCACCAGACGTGCACGCCTGTCCGAGTAAGGGAAAACAAGGACACCGCATCTAACTTTCTCTCCCTTTCCGTCTATTCCTAGTAGCTCCCTTCTCCTGCGTGCCCAGCAAAGACTTCTCTGTGTCATATTGTCTTCCCGTGCTACCCTGTGACTTAAGATCTGAGTCCAGATATGCTATAAGGGAGACAGCTGTTTGAGGAAAACAAACTAAGACTTAAAATTGACTTCTGTCTTAGTCTGTTTGGCTGCTATGACAAAACACCACAGATTGGGTAGCTTATAAACAAACACCATTTATTTCTCGCAGTTCTGGAGGCTGAACGTCCAAGAGCAAGGTGCCAGCACTCTAATCTCGTATGGGGGAAGGGGCTGGGGAGCTCCGTAGGGCCCCTCTTTCAAGAGCACTAATTCCATTCATGAGGACCCAGCCTTCACAACCTAATCACCTCCACCACCGACCCAGACACCATCACCTTGGTGCTTGGCTTCCACACATGAACTCTGGGGGCGGGGGACAAGCATTCAATATATAACTTCTCTCTTTGAGGCTGAGTTCCACTTTCCCCAAGAACTGGAGATAACCAGGAATAAAATATTCAGTTTAATGTTAAATATTCAGTTTAATATTAAAAATATTAAGCCCATTTTATTAGCATGACAGTGTTTAAATAGTGAATCACATGACTATATGTATATGTTTTATATATACATATACATACATGTGTTTCGTGTATGTATATATATATATATACACAAACATATTTATGTTTTGGCATAGAATGTTTCTAGATTACATAGAAGTTCATGACAGAGCGGAACCTTATATTTTACCACCTTTGAGCGTAAGAGCCGTTTTACTCATCAACCACTTAAAAACTTTTATGGGAATCCCAGTTTTAGGTATACTCTGGCTGCAAGAGTAGTAAGCTGCAAATATTTTATTTCGCGGTAAGATAGTGTTCTCTATCTCCTCAGCCTGGTATCTCCTTTAATCTATTATTTAATGAGTTCTAGAGTTAATGTGTTTTTGAAGTGGAGGCATTAGCTTAGGTATCTCATGCTCAGTACTTCAAAAATCAGTGCTGTCCTCTCTCTCTCTCTCTCTCTCTCTCTCTCTCTCTCTCTCTCTCTCTCTCTCTCTCTCTCTCTCTCTCTCACACACACACACACACACACACACACACACACATATTGGCAAACTAAAAGTGACCCACTCAGCCACTTTTTGGCAGGGTTGGTAGTTGAGTAGTTTATCACAGAGATGAAACACTGATTTAAATTTTGGAGAAGGGGATAGAAAGGTGCTGAGGGAGCGCCTATGCTGAAATAGTAAAATTCAAGTAACATAGAACTTACAGGAACAAATCCCTTCAGTACCTGTGGACTGTTTGTGTAAGGAGGAAGCAACGTCTAATCATCAGTGTGATTGCTTCAATACACATATCTGTGAGTGGCAAGCTGAACTCACTGCCAGCACTTGCAAGATGAAATATGTGGCCTGACAACCACAGGGAGAAGAACTGTTTCGCCAAGTGTTCTCCTCTAGCCATAATAATATTACAGGGATCAGAGATTTTGAGCCCTGCTTCCTGTTAATATGAAGGGAGGATATGATGAGCCCTGACAAATATACCCACATGTTTTAGATATAGTATGTTTGAACCTTGGAATAGGGACATCCTAATAAATACTATTTCATAGTTTTAAGAATGAAAAGCAAGAATCTGAAAAAAGGAGAATACTTAAACTTATTCATTTGCCACTGTGCTCTGTGCTGATGGGCGATTTATATTTTTATTTTAAAACGTGTTGGAGACTCTTTATTGGGCTCTTGGCTTCAAAGCAAATCAGGATAAAGTAGGTCTGTTTTCACTCTTTTAAAGAAAGGATTACTTAAGTGAAGTCCATAGAATCTCATCATAAAGCACATTCCATAGAAACTGGTACCAAAGCATGGGCATCAGGTTTGGCATTCCGTAGTATTTCTCTTATTTGTTAGAAATCATTTCTTTTTTTTCTTTTTTTTTTTTTTTTGCGGTACGCGGGCCTCTCACTGTTGTGGCCTCTCCCATTGCGGAGCACAGGCTCCGGACACGCAGGCTCAGCGGCCATGGCTCACGGGCCCAGCCGCTCCGCGGCATGTGGGATCTTCCCGGACCGGGGCACGAACCCGCGTCCCCTGCATCGGCGGAAAGATTCTCAACCACTGCACCACCAGGGAAGCCCAGAAGTCATTTCTTTTACATACATTTTAAGCATGCATATGTACTAGTTTACGTATAAACTAGTATAACTTTCCCTATTCTAAGTCTTTGAATCTACTCTTTTCTTTTTTTTTTTTTTTTTTTTTTTTTTTTTTGCGGTATGCGGGCCTCTCACTGTTGTGGCCTCTCCCGTTGCGGAGCTCCGGACGCGCAGGCCCAGCGGCCATGGCTCACGGGCTTAGTTGCTCCGCGGCATGTGGGATCTTCCCGGACCAGGGCACGAACCCGTGTCTCCTGCATCGGCAGGCGGATTCTCAACCACTGCGCCACCAGGGAAGCCCTCTACTCTTTTCTTGATGGACACGGGTTGCTTCCATATCTTGGCTATTGTAAGTGGTGCTGCTATGAACATTGTGGGGTGCATGTATTTTTCCCAATTAGTGTTCTTGGTTTTTCTGGATATATACCCAGGAGTGCAACTACTGGGTCATATGTTAGTTCTATCGATATTTCTAGTTTTTTAAGGAACCTCCATCCTATTTTCCATAGTGGCTGTACCAATTTACATTCCCACCAACACGGTATGAGGTTTCCCTTTTCTCCACATTGTCTCCAGCATTTATTATTTTTAGACGTTTTGATGATGGCCATTCTGACCGGTTTGAGGTGATACCTCATTGTGGTCTTGATTTACATTTCTCTAATAGTTAGCGACGTCGGGTGTCTTCATGTGCCGGATAGCCAACTGTATGTCGTCTTTGCAAGTCTTCTGCTCATTGTTTTGATTGGATTGTTTGTTTTCTGGATACTGAGTTGTATGAGCTGTTCATATAGTTTGGATAGTAACACCTTGTCGGTCGCATCGTTTGCAAATATTTTCTCCCATTCCATAGGTTTCCATTTTGTTTCTGGTTTCCTTTGCTGTGCAAAAGCTTTTAAGTTTAATTAGGCCCTGTTTGTTTACTTTTCTAAGCCGGCAGGTTTTTTTTTTTGCCTGGCATGGGGCATGGTGGTTAAGAGAACAGGGCTGTAGAGGCAGAGTCCCTGTGTGGCAATTCCAGCACTACCATTCAACAGCTACATGAGCCTGAGTGAGTTACTAAGCCTCTCTGTGCTGCCATCCTTTATGTGTAAAGTCAGGATAATAATAGTGCTAACATAGTAGTATTTTTAAGAGACTGGTGGTATATGAGGATTAAATGAGTTAATCCATTTAAAACACTTAAAACTGTACCCTAAAGAAAATGGAGCAAACACTAAAATGACATACTACTTCCACTAAGTTTAGAATTGTCTGTTTGCACCCATGTTCTTTTCACTTTTTGACAGTTTTGCAATTTCCCTTTTTGCCCCATCTCTTTTCCTGTGTTTTGGTTTTATAACTGGGCCTTGCAGGTGATGAAGAGTGGGAGTGACAGAGTTCCAGTTCTAGGGAAGAGAATAGTGAATAAGACTGGCTACTCATGGAGCCTACATTCTAAGGGGAGCACACAACATAAATGAGCAAGGTAAATTCACAGGGATGGGAATGGATTCATGAGGGTGAAATGCACGTAGTTACTTTAGATGATGTGACTAGCGATCTACATGTTGAGAAGAAGGCAGGCATGCAAAGTTTTGGTAGAAGAACATTCCAGAGAGAGGAACAGGGGTTAGCAAGTTAAAGAGTCCTGAGGTACAGAGTGGCTTGGTCCGTCCAAGGAATACAAAGTATGTCCTGCATGGCTGGAGCATAATGAGCCGTGGAGAGTGTGACCAGAGGGAAGGCCAAAGAGAGAGAGGCTGGAGCAAGACTACGTGAGCTTGCGAATCAGGGGAAGGAATTTGGATTTAGAGCAGAGTTTCTCAACTGCGGCATTATTAACATTTGGACCAGGTACTTTTTTTGCCATGGGGACTGTGCTGTGCATTGTAGAATGTTTAGCAGCATGAAGCCTCTACCCACCAAATGCCAGTGACATTTACCCCTAATTGTGACAATTAAATGTCTCCAAATGTTGTCAAATATCCCTGGAGGGACAAAATTGTCCATGGCTGAGACCTACTGACTTAAGAGTATTTTCAACAGGAAATCATATGATCCGATTTACATTTGAGAAATACAGTTTTGGTCAGTTTGTAGAGAACGGAGTGTAGAGAATAACAAATGGAAGTAAGGAGATTGGTTCTAGGAAGGAGATGCTAGTGTTTGCAGTTGTGTGTTGTCAGTGGAGATATCTATATTAACAGCTAGTATTTCTTCTTAATAAGATGTGAATAAAATAAGATGTGAATAAAAATGTAAAAAGCAACAGCACAGGGGCTTCCCTGGTGGCGCAGTGGTTGAGAATCCGCCTGCCGATGCAGGAGACACGGGTTCGTGCCCTGGTCCGGGAAGATCCCACATGCCGCGGAGCAACTAAGCCCGTGAGCCATGGCCGCTGAGCCTGCGCGTCCGGAGCCTGTGCTCCGCAACGGGAGAGGCCACAACAGTGAGAGGCCCGCATACCGCAAAAAAAAAAAAAAAAAAAAAAAGCAACAGCACAATAGCTGGTACAAGAGTAGACAGTAATTATGTATGTTGAATGAGTAAATGAATGAATGAATTATGGTTATCTCAGGATATAAAGTCCATGGTCAGTATAATGGTGGCTTTGGCTTAATTTTGAATAATGAGCTGTTAGATGAGAGTGTTATGGTTGTTGAAGATTGACTCTGTCGATAGTGTAGGGCCCTTAAATACAGACTGAATCATTGGAGGGAAGTCCTAAGCCTAGAAAAGACTCAATTTTGTAGTCTCATCCTAAACTTGATTGCAGAAAAAAAACATTAAGGTAGTTGAACTGTTGTCAGGAGAAACAGTGATTATTTGCAGCAATGGATAAAAGCCCTCTTCTTTTTGCATTTTGCATTCTAAAACATGCTCTGATCACCAAAACCTTTTAACCTAAGCTGACAAAATTGGCTTGGATCTGCACTGAATTTTTTAAATCAGTTTTTGCTTGGGATGATTTTTGAGACTATTGTGGAATATCCACCTGCCCATTAATACAAAAGTGTACAAAATGACAGAGGACACTGTCCCATAGTGAGGGATGAATGACAAAAGGTTTGGAAGCTCCAGTTTAAATGTTTCTTTGGGTTTTTCTGGAGGATGCAGAGCTGTGCTGGAAATCTCATAAGAATAAATTTTCCTGTGATGTGTCTTTATTTTCTCCTGCCAACTGGATTGGAAATATCACAAATAAAAGTGTTTCTTGTGGTATTTTCACATATCTTATTCTAGTTCCAGGAAAAAACAATATATGTGAAATATATAACTATAAAAGACTTCATCTGAAAAATGATCAATCTTCAGGGATGTTTAATTCATTTCAAGATTTAAGTAAAAGCCAGTGTCTTCCAGGTCTTCTGTTAAATCTAAATTTACAATTGGCTTCAGGTGGTTGCCATTGGATGCCAAAAGATGACCATATCAAGGGTCTCCTCTTAGGTCATGAGATCTGGGTACTTGGTGAATTCTACAAAACTTGCATAAAGTGCTGTTTTGAAAAAATGTGTAAGGCATTGATTCTTGTTAGGGATTTGAAGGGCAAAAAACTGGGAAAGGAAGTAAAAACATTAAATCTGATCAAATGCCTTAAAATGAGGTTTGAGAACTGGAATGGGATTTCCAGGAAACATTGAGAAATGTAGTGTTCTTTATCAGTGACTGGAGGGCAGTCTGGAGGAGAATGACAAGTCTTTTGCAATTATTTAGTAATGCTTAGTGGATTGGGCAGCTATTAAAATAATGTGCCTCCACCTTTTTTATCATTTAAAAATTATAGAGAGATAATTTCCTACATAATCTACTTTATCCTAGTTTTAAATAAGACAATAAGATATCATTGAATCAAGAACTCTGAATCCCCATAGTACTAGAAAGAAAATATATTTTGCTATTAATACTCTTAGTTTGGGAAACAAGTAGAGACATTTAGCATAGGTCATTTGCACTTTCTACCCCTTCATCACATGCTTATTAAGATGAATATACAAAAAAATAACTGTTGAATGTGCCAGACTGAAGCAACATCAAATAAGACATCATTATTGGAGTTCCTATTCAAAGCCAAAAGAATGTTTTGCAATGTTTATAGTTTTCTTTTTTTTTTTTTTGCAATCACTTTTATTTCTTTCACTGACAGGAAAGTATAATCCTTTGTTCATGCTAGGGCCCAAGTATCATTATCCAGTTTCTGTTTCCAGTTTAATAAAATATATATTTACATAGGCAAATTCCAACCAAATTAACAGCCTTGGAGCATAAAATGTGATAGGTGTGACCTATTTACACAAAGGTCACTTGTACTTTCTTTGGGTTTTATGCTCTTAATTGTGGGTAGTCAGGGAAAACTCATAGGTGAGCACTCATCAGCAGGGAAAAGAAGAACTTTTGCATGGGAGTGTCGCGATCTTCTCAGTCAGTAGGGGCTAAATTGTCTCAGGGGTTGGTGAGGAAGGGGTGGCAAAAACAACATAAATGGGGAAATGAGTTGTACCCACCACAGGGAGAAGAAGGAAGTTGAATAATTTAAAGTCTTTCAAGATAAATTAATCACCATGGCATGAATGATAAAGACTGAACAGGTTATATTTTTAGGTAAAATATGTGACCAAAGGGAAAACATGCTGATGAAATTAACAGACCAGTTGTTTCTTTTCTGTGGTCATGATTTTTGAATAATTACTTTCACTGTGCCTCCAAAATAAGTCCTGATCTGGGGATGTTGTTTAAACTGTTCCTTTGTCAGTGTATCACGAAGTTGCTGGAGAGTGTACGCCCTCACTTTCCATCCCGTTTTATCCAGTTAGCTGCTTCCCTTCCCAGTTAAGACTTCCTCAGAGAAGCCCACCCTGTCTGTCTCTGTACCACACCCTCTCCAGCCCAACTCGGTCAGATTCTCCCTTTGTATCTTCTCACAAGTCCCTAAACTTTTTTTTACATTGTTTCAGTTATATTTAAATATTTATTGGGGAGGTGTTAAGATGGCGGAATAGAAGGTCGTGGAATTCACCTGTCCTCACAAGTACATCAAGGATACATCTACAAATGGAACAATTCTCATAAATATTTATTTTGTGATTTTTTAATCTCCATCTTCATTAACTATCAGAATGAGAATGTTTGTCATTTTTGTCACAACTGTTCCCATTTCTTGGTTCAATCTTTGACACATATGGACCTAAAAGTTTTCCATGTACAAGCATACCTTGTTTTATTGTGCTTTGCTTTACTGCGCTTTGTAGATACTGTACTTTCTTTTCTTTTCTTTTTAACAAATGGAAGGTTTGTGGCAACCCTGCCTTGAGCAAGTCTATCAGCACAGTTTTTCCAACAGCGTTTGCTCACTTCATGTCTCTGTGTCACATTTTGGTAATTCTTGCAATACTTCAGACTTTTTCATTATCATTATATCTGTTATGGTGATCTTTGATTAGAGATATTTGATGTTATTTTATAACCGTTTTGGGCACCACTAACCACGCCCATATAAGATTGTGAACTTAATGGATAAATATTGTGTGTGTTCTGACTGCGCCCATATAAGATTGTGAACTTAATGGATAAATATTGTGTGTGTTCTGACTGCTCCACCCACTAGCCATTTCCCCATCTCTCTCTCTCTCCTTGGGCTTCTCTATTCCGTGAGACACAACAGCATTAAAATTAGGCCAATAAATAACCCTACAATGGCTTCTAAGTGTTCAAGAGAAGGGCAGAGTCTCACGTCTCTCACTTTAAATCAAAAGCCAGAAATGATTAAGCTTAGTGAGGAGGGCATGTTGAAAGCTGAGATAGGCCAAAAGCTAGACCTCTTGCCCCTGTCAGTCAAGATGTGAATATAAAAGAAAAGTTCTGAAGGAAGTTAAAAATACTACTACGGTGAACACACAAATGATAAGAAAGCAAAACAGCCTTATTGCTGATATGGAGAAAGTTTTAGTTGTCTAGATAGAAAATCAAACCAGCCACAATATTCCCCTAAGCCAAAGCCTAATCCAGAGCAAGGCCCTAATTCTTCTCAATTCTATGAAGGTGGAGAGAGGTAGGGAAGTTCAAGAAGAAAAGTTTGCAGTTTGGTCCATGAGGTTGAAGGAAAGAAGCCATCTCTATAACATAAAAGTGCAAGGTGAAGCACCAAGTACTGATGTAGAAATTGCAGCAAGTTATCCAGAAGATCTAGCTACACTCATTAATGAAGGTGGCTGCATGAAACAACAGGTTTTCAATGTAGATGAAACAGCCTTCTATTGGAAAAAGATGCCATCTAGGATTTTCATAGCTAGAGAGAAGTCAATGCCTGTCTTCAAAGTTTCAAAAGGCAGGCTGACTCTCTTATTAGGGACTAGTGCTGCTGGTGACTTGAAATTGAAGCCATTGTTCATTTACCATTCTGAAAATACTAGGGCCCTTAAGAATTGTGATAAATCCATTCTTCCTGTGCTCTATAAATGGAAAAACAAAGACTGGATGACAGCACATCTGTTTACAGCATAGTTTACTGAATATTTTAAGCCCACTGTTGAGAACTTGTGCTCAGGAAAAAAAAGAAAATTCCTGTCAAATATGACTGCTCACTGACAATGCACCTGGTCACTCAAGAGCTCTGATGAAGATATACAACAAGATTAATATTTTTTTTCATGCGTGTTAACACAACATCCATGGATTAAAGAGTAATTTTGACTTTCAAATCTTCTTATTTAAGAAATTCATTTCCTTAGGCTATAGCTGCCATGGAAGATGACTCCTCTGATGGATCTG
The DNA here is from genome assembly GCF_026419965.1 of Kogia breviceps. Classification (NCBI taxonomy): domain Eukaryota; kingdom Metazoa; phylum Chordata; class Mammalia; order Artiodactyla; family Physeteridae; genus Kogia; species Kogia breviceps. Next base: position 115,804,391 of record NC_081315.1, on the reverse strand, counting down.
GGACAAGTCAATTGAAAACCTTCTGGAAAGGATTCACCATTCTAGATGCCATTAAGAACATTTGTGATTCCTGGGAAGAGGTCAAAATACCAACATTCACAGGAGTTTTGAAGAAATTAATTCCAACCCTCATGGATGACTTTTAGGGGTTAAAGCTTTCAGTGGAAGAAGTAACTGCAGATGTGGTAGAAATAGAACTAGAATTAGAAGTGGAGTCTGAAGATGTGAGTGAACTGTTTCAATCTCATGATAAAACTTAAACAGATGAGGAGTTGCTTCTAATGGATGAGCAAAGAAAGTGGTTTCTTGAGATGGAATCTACTGGTAAGATGCTATGAAAATGACTGAAATGACAACAAAGGATTTAGAATATTACATAAACTTAGTTGATAAAGCAGCGGTAGGGTTTGAGAGGAATAAGTCTAATTTTGAAAGAAATTCTATTGTGGATAAGATGCTATCAGTTTTGCAATATGAAACAGTATTGCCTATTGATTTTATGAAATCATTCATAAAAGGAAGAGTCAATTGATGTAACTAATTTCATCATTGCCGTACTTTAAGAATTTACCACGGCCACCCCAGCCTTCAGGAACCACCACCCTCATCAGACAGCAGCCGTCAACATGGAGGCAAGACCTTCCACTAGCAAAACGATTATGACTCACCAAAGGCTCAGATGATGATAAGCATTTTTCACATTGTTTTTTTAAGACATAATGCTATCGCACACTTAACAGACTACAGTAAGGTGTAAACATAACTTTTATATGCACTGGGGAATGAAAAGTTCATGTGACTCGCTTTATTGTGGTGGTCTGGAACCAAACCGGCAACATTTCCAAGGTATGGCTGTATAAATAAATAACACATTCCTTACTCCACAACATTTGAAACCATCTAAACAAGTATTTTGCCAAAACGCTGTGTATCTGTTATCTCTGGCTAAAAAAAAAAAAGTTGTTTTTGATCCTGAGCTATGTTATACTTTGCTCTTCATGATTTTGCTTCCCATCCTAATGCATTTTTAAATTTAAAAACCAAAGTTCTGATCCAGGGTGTAGTACTGGTTTTTAAAAATTGAGATGTTACAAGAATTCAGTTCACATCATTGATGAAATGTAATGTATATGGCATTGTATTTATTTATTTTTCTGACTTCATTGTAAGCCTCTGGAAGAATAATGCATACCTGTCAGTTAAAAAAAAAAGATCAAAAAACTTTATTTTACAACTAGTCATATACTGAATTCAGGTTTAAAATTTCACTGTTTCATGTAAGTTTATCTACAAGAGAGATTGACTGCAGGCCATGGATGGGAAGTGATTCACATCCAGTTCCGATAGGCAGGTAACTTTACCACTAGGCAGAGAGTTTATGTTAAAGCCAGTAAGTCTTTACAAAAAGTTGACCTGAATTGGATCTACTATATAATATACAAACTGAAGTGAGAAAGAAAATTCTTCATTTTGGGGTTCAGGGATGGGGAGGAGCACATATGCACATACTTAATGGTCTTTTATATTAATGCTCTGGACTCTTTTTCCCCTCCTATAACAAAACCAAAGTATTATTCTATGACCTAGGATTGACTTCCTGTAAATGTACATTTTACTGATAAGTTATAAATAGTTTATGATGATTTTAAATTAAAACCAGAAGTTAAATTTGGAAAATGGAAGAGATAAATAATTCAACTCTCAAAAATGTAGTGTCTTAAAACTGCCATATCATATATCAAATCAAAAACTTTCCAGGGACTCTCTCTGGCTGTGATCAGAGCTATTCTTAGCAGGGCCAGTGTCTACTCTCGTGGTTGGAATCTATGAGTTTTGCTTTGGTAATTTTACAGTCACTGGGGCTGTTTACATTGAAACACCCACTCTGACTCTCACATTAATAATTGTTAATGATATAATAGTTAAAAGTGGGATTTCAAGTCCCTGGGCATTTGGGGATATTTCAATAGACTCAGTCCAAAGCATAGGTAATTATATATCAGGGCTGTTTATAATGATCACAGGGGACAAATAATTACCTCTAAAGTGCTGGGAATAAGATTAAGTGTAGGAATAAATAATGTGCTAATGAGTGGATGAATAAGGCATTGGTGAGGAGGGGTGAGCTCCTCGAATTTACAATGTTTGGCCCTCTGTCCCTTTCAGAGACATGGTGGCATGGTAGAAACTGCGTTACTGACCTTCCTTAATCTCAGTTGCCAGATCTATCAAATGGGGTTACTAAAGTTTATTTTGTAGGGTGAGTATTAAAAGATGCAATGTAGTACATGACTGATGCTCTATAAGTAGGTGCTTAATAAATGATCTATATTATTTAAGAGGTGGTATAATGGGATGATTCAATGTCCTTGCTTTACTACTTACTAGCTTTGTGACCATTAATTTTGGGCTTCCCTGGTGGCGCAGTGGTTGAGAGTCCACCTTACGATGCAGGGGACACGGGTTCGTGCCCTGGTCCGGGAAGATCCGCGGCTGGGCCCGTGAGCCATGGCCGCTGAGCCTGTGCTGCGCAACGGGAGAGGCCACAACAGTGAGAGGCCCGCGTAACGCAAAAAAACCCCCCAAAAAACAAAACAAAAAAACCCCATTAATTTCTTAAGGCTTTTCCTGTCATCTTTATTTACTTATTTATTTAATTTTTTTTTTTGTGCTAGGCGGGTCTCTCACTGTTGTGGCCTCACCCGTTGCGGAGCGCAGGCTCCGGACGCGCAGGCTCAGCGGCCATGGCTCACGGGCCCAGCCGCTCCGCAGCATGTGGGATCTTCCCCGGACCGGGTCACGAACCTGTGTCCCCTGCATCGGCAGGTGGATTCTCAACCACTGCGCCACCAGGGAAGCCCTCCTGTCATCTTTAAAATAGGAAAAATAACACCCAAGTTGCAGAACTATTTCAGGAATAAAATGAGTTAACATCTGTTAACATTCTTAGCATATTAGCAGGCATGTGGTTAGCTCTAAATAATGGCAGCTTTAATTGTAGTTGTTAACATAATAACCATAACAGTGAATAGTGATATACATCATTCTTGATATGCCTGAGTGTTTTTAATCTCTAGAAATAAATTTCCCTAGAGCAGAAGTGCTCTTTGCATCAGGTGGCAATACTATAAAGAAAAATCTAGCCATTACCACTATGCAGTAAAAAAGGAGCAATGACTTTGGAAACTGGAAAGACTGCCCAGTGGGAATTTGGCCTTTGTGTTTTATAGAGAGGATACTAAGTAAGGATAATAAGCATTATTGTCTTCAAATATATATTTTATACTTGTTTTCAGTGTGCTTTGAGGCAAAGAGATGCCAGACTGTAAGTCCTAAAGACCTAACAATATTTTGTTTTAAGAAAGGTCTTGCTATTTCAGCCATTTCTGTCACATATTCATTGTTTTCAGGAAGTAGCTTTAGTTTTCATTTAATTTATGTACAAACTGGATTAGGTGTGTGCTATACCCATCATGACCGCAGAAGCGGTAGGTAATTAGCATCCTAATGTTTAGTGACCAGTTTTCCAAAATATAAAACAAGACCTACCAGAGAATATAAGAAGCATTAACAAATTAGCTAACTAGTCCCAAACACTTCTATGCATACAAGCAAATACTTTCAAAATTACCTTTGGCTACTTGAGTCTTCAAGGTAAACATTACATTAAGAGAAACACTCTTTTGCATTCAAGTCTTTACACTGTTACACTCATTTGTATCCATTTAGGAGGCTGATTCATGCTAATATACCTATAAGGAGAATTCTTATCTGTGCATATTTTTATTTTCATTGCTAGAGCTCTCCAAATGTAACCAAATGGAAAAGTAAGATAACCAATCAATAGGCAATATTCTTAATTTTAGAGTTGTTACTCTGTATGGTCTGAAGTATACACGTACAATCTGTCCACGTTAAACACCAAAAAAGAAAAAGAATGTTGGGAGTGGAGTGGGGCAATGACAAAAATGTTTACTTTTTCAGACTTTCACTGTCAATTACTATCCTGAACTCTGAGTGGCCAACAAACTGTGTTCCCTCCCGGGGAGAGAGAGCTTCCTTTCTAAACTATGAACTCTTTCTGGGATCTAGGTCGCTGTTTAACACCGTATACCTTTGGTAGTGGGACAAGTTGGTGTTCTTTAAAGACTGTACAAGGCAAAGAATTTCTGGCAGACTGCTCCGGTATTACTATTACTGCTAATGTGGGGACGAAAGGTATGAAAATGGGCTTCAAGGAGAGGTTTTGTTTTCATTTCCCTACTTTAGATTGTTAGGGGTAAAAAATGTTCAGATATCAGCAATTTCATATGCCTAAGAGTTTGTGAACCAGTAGAGTGTTAGGTTTTGCTTTATTCCTAGGAGGATCTCTGAATGAAAATGTAACATGCTGAGAATAAACTTACAAAGGTTATTTTCTTGTTCAGTTGACAGAACGTTTAATCACTGTGTTTACTGGTCTGTTATTCCAATTGTGAGGATCTTGAACATAGAAACTGACTTATCTTTTGGGTCTTGTCTCAGCTCAAATTTAACTTCTACAGAGAAGGATTCTCAGACTCTCCACCTCCATCTCTATTTTGTCTCAAAATAATGCTTATCACAGTTTGAAAATTCTGTAGAATATTATTTGAGTGCAGTTGCAGTAACCTTTACAAACTGCTCCTTTCTTCCCTCAGACTACCGAAAAGAATCCATAATTTTACAGGCTCCTCAATCCTAGGTCGACTCTTAGATGTTTGTGATGCAAAATCTGAGAGAGAGTGGGGGAATTTGATGGAGGTTAAAGCAATCTGCACAGTAAGGAAGTGAGAGAGAGTGAAGGGAGTGACGGTATGGTATAAAAGACAGAAGGAATGAGGGTACAGAGCAGCTGCTATAAAGTAAGTCTATTGATATTTGCCACTAAACATATGCATATAAATATATTTATATATTACTATTATTATTAAAGAAATGACTGATACTTTGAAAATATATTTTATTTCTAGAGGAAAAAAATAGTAAAATCTGAAACTTAAAAAAAGATGTAATATTATAGTTCAAATCTCATACCATAAAATATCTCTATAAACTAGATACCCATTGAATTGAAAAGTACCTAAAAAATTTGCAAATTTTCTTCTTTCTTGCAGAGTGTTTTGCTTCTATAGTATATTTGGCTATAAGTAATAGCCCATAAGAGAACTTTGTAGTTGTGGCAACTCTTTGGCAAGATAACTTTATTCTTCTCAGATAATAATTTGCTGGCAAAATGCAGCCATTCTAGCTATAAATAATATAAAAATTTAAAAAATACGTGCAGAAAATTACTTATATAATCCTAAATTGTCCACAGGGAAACAGAGTTAATGAGCTTGGAGAGAAACGTTTTGAAGAGATAGCTATTTAAACATATAGAAATAAAATGTAAAATTAACCATAAAGATACTGTGCTTGAAAAGTATAAAAGTTTGAGTGGCTCAGGTCCCTTCAAGGAATTTGAATTCATATGGAAGTTGCATTGGGTCCAACTGCTTGAGATGTATCTTTATTTTAAAGGAAGGTTTTCCTAAAGTCAGAATGCCTCCCTAACTCTGCCTTCTCAATAATAAAAAGTGTTACCATTTACTATCAGAGCACTGACTCAGACTCCAAGCAAGAATAGAAATTCAAAGGAAATGAAGATCATATTAAACATAATGCCACCACTGGACCATTCATCAGTTCATCATCTTTTGGACTGTTTGATTTGAAAAGATCTGTCCTGCAGCTGGCTGTTTTGGGAGCCTAAAAGCATTGAGGAGGGCATAATTGTATTCCAATGACATTTAGACTTGCTGGTGATAGTTTAATTAATATTTTATATTCTCTTTATATTCTCAAATCTTTCAGCAAAGGAGAGATTTAGAAGAGTTCAAGGGAAGGTTTTTATTATACTAGCTATGAGAGGTAAAAGCATTCATTGATCCTAGAGGAAAAATTAAGCTGTGCAAAAAAATTTTTTTTCCTAAGTTAAATGTGAAGGCAGGGCAAGGGTTGATAGTCAATCTTTTGAACAGTTCATTAGTCTATACTGGGGTCTTAACTTGTAATTTCATAAGGGAAATTACTTGTAAGGGAAACCTATCTCAGACTTCAGAATTTTCTTCAACATGCTTTCTCTGAAGGCTATATCAAAGCAGAAATTGTTTGACATGGCTCAGTATTAATTTATTATACTAAGTGAGAGGCTTTGGGCTAGCAAACCTAAGTTCAGTTACAAATCATGGTTCAAATGCCATATTGAAAGGACAGGGAGGTGGGACAGACTGCTCAAGGTAGAGCTCCCACTCAGTATGAGAGTTGAGGAAGTGAAGCTGCTTCCTCATTCATAATGCTAATGAAAGGAAAATCCTAGGACTTGTTAAATAGATTAATGGGCTGCTATATTTTAAAATTGCTGACAGTTTGTTTTGGCACTTTTAGAAGCACTGTAGCATTCATGCACAATAAATTATGAGCGATTAGTGATCATTCAGTTTAGAATGAGATAATGGTGTGTTGATGTCAGAGAACTTAATTTAGGCAATCATGTTCCCGGCACTAAGCAAACATGCCAGGCTTGGGAAACTATGAAATGGCCATACAAGAACCCAGGAGGATGAACATGGTGGTAATCGAGGCCATAAAGACATGGACTATACCTTTCATGTTTTAATTTGCATCAGTGCATTTGAGGTCTAACAGCAGAAGCTGTTTTCCAGCATCTGTCAGACAAACCCACGTGTTTCATTTTGTTTGTTTGTTTGGTTTTTTTTTTTTTTTTAAGAAGATAAAACAGTTGTAAAGCATGAGGACTTGCCTAATAGCTGGACTACAATCTTCGCTGGGTTAAGCCTCTTCCTAATTCCGTATTCATGACTGTAGATTTGCAGGACTCAAATTCTCATGTTTTGTGACTTCAGTCTCTAGAAGACATTATAAGATGAAAATTGGGTCATTCTTCAGAAATAAAAATCTAGTAAGGGCATTATTTAATTCCAAACCACTATAGCACTACATTTGGCTTTCTCTTCCAAGGAAATGATACTCAGAGAATTTGGCATGGCCCTACTTCTGTAAGGCTAAGTCTTTTCTATCTTATGAGATTGAAGTTCTAGGGGTCTTTTATCACTGGTCTTTGGATATCCAGCACGAATCCCCTTTCTGATTCACCTTTTCTGCTCCCTTGAAGGTTTCATTCTATGTAGCACTGGCATCAAATAGGATACTTTATTTAATCATTTATTTATTCAGTAATATTTATTCAATATTGACTATGTGCCTACAGACATTGCTGTATGCCTGTGCTTTCCAATAGGGAAGCCACTCACATGTGCCTACAGAGCCCTTGAAATGTGGATAGTCTGAATTGCGATGCGAAGTATGCACTAGATTTTACAGATATACCACACAAAAAAGAAGGTAAAATATTATATTAATATTTTTATATTGATTATGATTTAACATGTAATCAGTATAAACCTCGCTGAGAAACAATAAAAGCAGTAAATTTGTTTTACCTGAAAATGTCCACAAAGCATGGATATTGAGGCTCTGAGTGTCTTGGAGCTAGTCTGTCATTGGCACAAGGTGAAAACCACAGGGTTCCCTCGTGGTCAGAAACCACCTTATCTAGACGCAAAGATCTGAAGAGGAAAGATGTTGACCCGAGGATGTCCACTGTCGTGGGTTGAATGGTGGACTCCCCATAAGATAGGTCCACATCTAAATCCCTGGGAGTTGTGTATACGACCTTATTTGGAATAAGGGTCTTTGCAGATGTAATTAAGTTAAGGATCTCAAGATGAGATCATCCTGCATTGTCTGAGTGGCTCCTAAGCCCAATGACAAGTGTGCTTACAAGAGACGAGGAAAGGACAGAAATCCAGAAAACAAGGCCAGGTGAAGAAGGAAGCAGAGATTGGAGTGATAAAGCCAGGAGCCGGGGACAGCATGGAGCCACCAGCATCTGGAAGAAGCAGGGAGGATTCTCCCCTTAGGGCCTGCAGAGGGAGAGCCTTCAGTGGCTGCTAACACTTTGATTTTGGGCTTCTGACCTCCAGAACTGTGAGGGAATAAATTTCTGTGTTTATGCTCTTTTTTCCCCCTAAATCTCAGGGACTAGATAAATCACTCCACTTTACCTTGAGAAAAACTAAAAGAATTAATCTAAGGTCCTTCATATAGAAACAAAGATATTCTTCCCTATAGAAGGATGGTCTCTTTGCACTTTACCCTGTAGTTCATTTTCAGCCTTTACTCACATTATTTTGCCCACGTTCTTACCCTTAGTTTGTGACAAACCCTATCCAACTTCTTCTTAAACCCTACCCCAAGATCAAAACAACTCCTTCACACATTGCTCTACATTTTACTAATGTTTATTTCATTTACTCAACAAATATTTTGAGAATCATTTCTATATGACAATAAATTGAAATGCTTTTCTTGGGATACATTGTGAACAAAACAAAGATCTCTGCCCTCTGGGATCTTAATTTCTAGTGGAGGCAGAGACGACATATTACAATAATAAATAATAGAACATATTATGGATTAGGAAGTGTTGTGGAACACAGAAGAGGTCAATCAGGGTAAGTGGACCCAGGATTCCTGGGGGTGGGAGACTGGTTGCAGTATTGATTAAGGTGGTCAGGGTGGGCGTTGTTGAGAAGATGACATTTGAGCAAAGACTTGAAAGAGGTGAAGAGTTAGCCAAGCAGATATCGTTGGGAAGAACCTTCCAGGTAGAGAGAGCAACTAGAGAAAAGACCTTAAGGCGGGAGCATCCCTGGTGTGTGTGAGACAGAGGCCAATAGGGTGGAAGCACAGTGAGCAAAGGACAAAGTGGTAGGAGAAGAGGTAATGCTGGGCAGCAGGTAGGACCCGTGAGGCCGTTGTAAGCAGCTGGCATTTTCTTTGGGTGAAAGGGGGAGAGCTTTAGAGGGCTTTGCACAGGGAGAAAATACTCTGACAAATTTTAAAAAGTTATTTTGACTAGTGTTGAGAATGGGCCACGGAGGTGGCAGGGGTGGAAGCAAGGATAGAAGCCGAGAGGCCTGTTAAAAGTTTTCCTTGTGGCATAATATATAGTTAATTTTTGACAATGTCCTGCTAGCATCGAAAAAAAGTGCATTCTTCGGTTTTAGGGTAAAAAGCTGGATACCTATCAATTGAATAACAATTATGTTACCTTAGTAATGATGTTATTTAGGTCATTCCTATCTATACTTATCTTTATTTGTCCACTTGATCCTCGATGGACAGAGAGAGGTAAAATGAAATTTTGACTATTAATAATTAGCCTTTTCTTGTATTTTGCATATAAGTGTCAATGCTTATTCAGTTTCCTTGTGATTCTAGTAGTTTCTGTCTTTTCTCTCCAGCCAACAAAGATCAACGTTTGCAATACTGCTTGCCATGCGGAAGCCATCTGTTTGACTCTGTGAGTCCAAGTAGCGAGTATCACCTGTTTTTGGAGAATATCACTCTGTGGCCTTGTTCGAGGTACAGCTGCAGACATGTATCTCTCCTGGAGTGTCCCTCATCGTGACATTCACTGCATCTGGGACCTTTGTCTCCTAGTGCAGTCAAAGTTATATACAGTTTTGTTGAAATGGTGTTTGTATTTCTGTTTCTCTTTGTGGTTCAGGAACAGTTTTTGAAAGGAGAAAGGAGTAGCATCTTTTCTGTTTCACTATTTAAATACCATTGCTATCAAGCTGGCTTCTCAATCTGCAGACTTGTTCTTCTCCCGTTGAACCTTAAAGCTGCTTTCAGAGTATCTTTTCTCAGTGAAATATCTGATCAGGACATGTTCTTGCTTAAGGCCCTTCAATGCCTCTCTACCACCTGCAAGTTACAATTCAAACTCCTTAGCATGACACAGGATGCTCTTTATGATCTGACTCTTGTCAAAATCTTTAGCCTAGTTTCCTCCCTCCCTCACTCCTTCACAACACACACATCATACTGAACTGTTTTCAGTTTCCCAATTGCTATGCCTTTTTATATTCTATTGGCTTGGCCAGGAATGGAAGCTTATCTTCAGACTCCGCCAAAGCATTGCATTCCTTGGTTTCTTTCTCATTGTGAGGTCTCACGCACAAGCCTTGACTCTGATAGCATCCGTGTCCAAATGCCACTTTACTCCTTTATTTATAGAATTTTTATTATGTACCAGGTCCTGTTAAATCTTGGATGTAGAGTCGTGAACAAAATAGGCAAAAGTCCTGCCCTCAAGTTTTATAAGATTATAATATATTGTGAATGTTGGATTATCACTTCCTTCACTAGCATGTGAAATCCTTGAACGCAGGGATTGCATTTTCAATCTTTTTGTCCGAAGTGCCTGGACTATAGTAGATCCTCAACAGCTGTATATCAAACGAGCAGATAACTAGGAGGGAGTCCAAGTAGTTTGTAATCATCTGTGTGAGAGGGTATTGGTTCCTGATTCCAAAGGAAGGAAAAGTTGTACAAGTGTTTACATTTCTGAGGTGTAAGCATTAAGTTTTGGCGATGGAAGGGCTTTTAGCATAAGTGAGCTTTCTAGATTGGGCTACTAATTGAGGGAACCATGGTAGGGTGAGCAAGTTGGGAGTTGAGTTTAGTTTTGTGCTAAACTCTAAACTGTACTTTTGTACTTTTGTTCAGAAGCACGTTCTGAACTTTCAGCTGAAGCGTCACGATAGAGCACATGCTACATTCCCAAAGGGGTACTAGACCATATGCCAAAACTTCAAAGGTATGAAAAGATTCCGAGAGTGAAAACAGAAAGGGTTTTTATGAGAAGGGTTTGGGGAAACGCTGTGATGTACGTTTCCCCTCCTTGCTCCTCCTCTCCTTACCCAGGGTTGTAATTGGGGTTGGAAGCTACTTCTCAGCTCAATACACAGTGAGAAGGGCTTCACTGGGACCACATGGTGAGCTTCCTGTGTGTGCCTTGAAAATGGGGAACGTAGGGACTTGGTGTTTGACATGAACTTGAGAAAGCTGGCACAGCTTATTATCAGCCAGCTGACCATCTGGGCGCTGCACTCCCCTCTGGTGGAGGGTCAGAGGCGTTCCAGGGGCTGTAACACATGTAACCTTTGGTAGGAAAAGGCGGCCTTGGGTGTTTTGCAAAGAAATCCTGACCAATAGAGAAGGCCCTTGGACTAATGGCTTCCTAGTAAGAGGCTCTGGAGACTGAAGCTGAGGCTGTCAGGGGCAGCCATGTGAAAGACAGTGATTGCCTATCATTACGGGAGTTGCAGTTTGCAAGACCCAACAAGGGAATCTTGGAAGAAGCTACCGAAGTACATGTGAGAGAGAGAGTCACCTGTAAGCATCTGCTAGGTCCGGGGGTTAAGAATAAACTTTATACAGTGACAGATATCATCGTGTTTCCTGTCCCCCTTACCCCTGCCAGGACATACTCGGCAGGGAAAGGACAAAAAAAGCCAGGCCCTGTTTTCCTAGGGCACGTGACTGATTTATAGCGGTCTCCAGATGGGGCAAGAGGAAGAGTTGTAAAGTGAGATCAGATTTGGAGTTGTGAATTCGATTGGTGTGAGTTTCTTAATTTCTGAATCTTGATTCTGTGATCTAAAACACTTTGAGGACTTGAAGCTTCCATCATCAGAGGCAGGGTAAGGGCTGTCACCATCCACAGAGAAGGTTTAAAGGGACACGGAATGCCAGCATAAAGTTGTCATATGATTATACCCCAGGAGTGCTGCCTGTTAAATGTGCCAACTACGTATACATTTAGGAGCCATTTGCTTACAGAGGATAGTTGAAATAAAAGCAAGAGATTGGCAGCAATGGATTGGTGGATAAGGTTATAAGAGGGTTTTTTTGGTTCAGAACCCTGGGGGTTACCAATATTAATAGGGCGGACAGAAGGAGAAGAATGTAGAGAGTGAGAAGGCATTGCTGGAGAGGTGGGAGAAGGCAAAAAGGATGATATCACTGAAACAGGAAACCTGGAAGATCCAGGTTCCGAGGAGCCTGAATCGTATTCAGTTATAAATAATCAAAGCTTATTTAATTACTGATACAAATTAGGTACAAGTAGATATTTATTTATAAAGAGAAAATAAATACCAAGAACAACATAATATCTAGAAAAGAGAGTATGACATTTTTATTAGTAAATTATTAACACCTCTACGTAGTATTTTCCTTGTGCTTTTTGACTGCATAATATTTGATTGCCTCCTCTCTCTAGAAAGACAAGAAAGAATTCAGTCTTCCCTTAGGATGGTTGATAAAAGCTCAGTTTTTATTATCAATGATTTATTTATTTATTTAAAATTAATTTATTTTTTGGCTGTGTTGGGTCTTTGTTGCTGCGTGTGGGCTTTCTGTAGCCGCAGCGAGCAGGGGACTACTCTCCATTGCGGTGCACAGGCTTCTCATTGCGGTGGCTTCTCTTGTTGCAGAGCACGGCCTCTAGGTGCACGGGCTACAGTAGTTGCAGCACACAGGCTCAGTAGTTGTGGCTCGCGGGCTCTAGAGCACAGGCTCAGTAGTTGTGGTGCACAGGCTTAGTTGCTCCGCAGTGTGGGGGATCTTCCCGGACCAGGGCTCGAACCCATGTCCCCTGCATTGGCAGGTGGATTCTTTTTGATTTTTTTCAATGATATAATGCGTTGTTAATTATAATATAATATACAATATAATGCAATGTGTATTATACTTCAACACAATACAGTATAATTAAAATGAGATAATACAATAATTGAAAATTGGACTCATCAAAATTAATAAAAACTTTTCCTTATGAAAAGACACTGTTAGAAAATGAAAAGGTAAGCGACAAACTCAAAATATTCACAATGCATACATTAATCTGATAAAAAAAACATGTATATTCAGCATATATAAAATAAGCCTTACATTTGAATATTAAAATGACAAACCATAACAAATGGGCAAACAGCCCCTTCATTTAAAACAAGATATATGAATAGTCAGCAAGCACATGAGAAGATATTCAACATCATTTGTCATCAAGGAAATGCAATGTAAAACCTGAAAGAGATACCACTGCACTCACTAGCATTGCTAAAACAAAAAAGACAGGTGATACCAAATGTTGGTGATGATGTGGAGAAAGTCAACTCTCAATTTCTAGTGGAACTGTAAAGTGGTACAACCATTTAGAAAAACAGTTTAGTAGATCCTAATAAAGTTAGACATATGCCTCCTGAGCATATGTTTAACATATGTATACTAAGCCTATACAAAGGAGCAATTCCACTCCCTTGTATTTGCCCAAGATATATGAGAACATGTATCCAATAAAAGCTTGTACATGCATGCCCATAGTAGCTTTATTTATAAAAACGAATAACTGGAAACAGATGTCCATCAGTAAGAAAATAGATATCAACTTGTGCTATATTCATTTGATGGAAAAACAGCAATAAAAATTATGATACACTCAACATTATGAATGAACCACAAAAATATTATACTGAGCTGAAGACAACATCACAAAAGAATACATACAGTGTAATTGTATTTAGAGGAAACTCAGGTGCAAGCAAAACTAGTCTATAGTGATAAAAACTTAAAAAAAAAAATTCCAGGGAGGGGTGAAGATGGGAGGTTGGTATTGACTGGAAAGGGATCTTTCAAGGGGTAAAGAAAATCTTCTATATCTTAATTGGGTGATGGTTACACAGGTGTGTCATTTGTCAAAATTCATCCAACTCTACTCATGTAAGCTCTGCACATTCTACTGTGTAAAATATATAAAATAAAAACAAAAATTTACTAGTAAAATGTGATCAGTAATAAGAGGGAAATGTGAAACAAAAGGGAATAATTATGCCTCAGAGTCTGACTGAATGTAAAAGGGTCAGGTGTGGGATTCCCTGGTGGCGCAGTGGTTGGGGGTCCGCCTACTGATGCAGGGGATACAGGTTCGTGCCCCGCTCCGGGAAGATCCCACGTGCCGCGGAGCGGCTGGGCCCGTGAGCCATGGCCGCTGAGCCTGCGCGTCCGGAGCCTGTGCTCCGCAACGGGAGAGGCCACAACAGTGAGAGGCCCGCGTACCGCAAAAAAAAGGGTCAGATGTGAAGTCTGTAATTTAACCTGACTTATTTGGGAACGCTTGTTGGGCCCAGACAGAGGATTGGACTCACTTGGATAATAGTATTTCAGTCTACCAGGCACATGGAGCAAGCTCAATGGCTGGATACTTCTTCCTTTTCCTCTTACCTGTTAAGTACAAACAAATACTGTAATAACTACCAGGAGATTCTGACCTAAAGAAGAAGGTGGATTGAGGTTTATGATGAGATATGAATCCTCCCATTAGTAGAATCCATCAGCTTTTTCAGGTCCTGAGTTTGAACTCTGCTGGAAGGGTGGAGAATCTTCCACTTTGGAGCTTGTTTCTGTTGTTTTTCTCTCTCTTCTTTTTTTTTTTTTTTTTTAATTTTTTTCGGTACGCGGGCCTCTCACTGTTGTGGCCTCTTCCGTTGCGGAGCACAGGCTCCGGACGCGCAGGCTCAGCAGCCATGGTTCACGGGCCCAGCCGCTCCGCGGCATGTGGGATCCTCCCAGACCGGGGCACGAACCTGCGTCCCCTGCATCGGCAGGCGGACTCTTCAACCACTGCGCCACCATGGAAGCCCTGTTGTTTTTCTCTTGCAGCCTGAAGAATGCTAACTTCCAGGGCACAGGGCAAGCTTCATCTGTTTAGCCTCGTTATTTATTTATTTATTTATTTTGAATAATGGTATTATTTATTTTTTAACATCTCTGTTGGAGTATAATTGCTTTACGTGGTGTGTTAGTTTGGCAGGCGGATTCTTAACCACGGTGCCACCAGGGAAGTCCCAATGACTTATTAATAAATTTACTTTTAGGGATTTTTGTTATGTATTTTAGCTTTATTATTCATTATTGGTAATGGCAAATAAATTTTTAGGATTATTATCAAATTTGGGAAGAATTCTATAAAACTTCTTTCACATGCAAACACTAAGATTTCAGGGCATTTAAAGTATTCCCATGTAGTTGCTGTGGCAATTTTAAAACATAGTCACAAGTTCTTTGACTCTTCTCCCATTTAGAGGTAGAGTTATATGTCCCTTCCTCTCGAATCAGGGTGGGCTTTTGTGTCTGTTTTATTCAGTAGCATACAGTGGAAATGAAGCTATGTCACTTCTGCCTCTGGGTCAAAAAAAGGTCATGCACTTCCCTGCTTGGTTACAGGAATACTTGATATTGTAGTCCTGTGCCTCAGTGTTAAGAATCTGATTACACAGAGGCCACTGTGCTGTGGGGGAGCTCAAGACACGTGGTGAAGCCGTGTGTAGGCTCTTTGATTGACAGTCTCAGATGGGTCCATTCTTGAAATCATCCCATCTTAGGTGCTAGACATAAGAATAAAGGAAACCTACAGATAATTCTAGGTCCTGCCATTTGAATCTTTCCATCTGAGCTCCCAGGTATGGTGGAACAGAGATCAGCCGTTCTTCCTGTGCAAGTCCATATTCCTAGCCCACATTAAAAAACTGTTTTACACTAGTAAGTTTTAAGATGATCTGTTACAGAGCAGTAAATAACATGAAGACATACTAATCTTAAACTGCTGGAATTAACATACATTATCCTGTTAGTTGTCAATGTTTCCCTCATTGTGGTGGCAGATTATTTAATGTTATTTTCATTGAAATTAATTTTTCCTGTCAAATCAGCAGGAAGTTAAGAAAAATGAGTACAGATGTGACTGAACAAGGCCATTTCAGGCTGCAGTAAGGACATGAGCAAAGATATGGTCTAGCAAACAGAGAAAATGGTTTTGGATACAGTGCAGCGAACACACAGCATGGCAGTGGGTGATAAAACCAGACAATTGTGTTGAAGCCTGGAAAAGAGGAGTGAAATGGTGCCAAATTGTAGCATGTGCCTGAGACTAGACTATCCAATTCTGATGAGAGGCTGAGGACAGACTAAGTTTAGGAATTGGGGGCCTAAGGATGGATCACTAAACAATTGAAAAGCAATATATTGTTTTGTTAAGATTATCAGTATTAGAGTCAGACGATCTTTGTTTTGAGTCCTACCTCTGCCATTTACTAGTCTATGAAATCTTGTTAGTAACTAATTATATTTTAAACTGATTGCCAACCATACAAATACATCCTTCTAAATTTAAACTAAATGTGTTTCCAACTGAATTTCTCCTTAGTCGGTTTGTCAAAATGCCTATGGTTATTCAAATGCCGCCTAATATGAGGGTAATGTGATGGAGGGGGAGTCAGGGGTGGATAGAGACAGTAATTTTAATTAAGTGAGGTTAAATAGCTCATTTTTTCGAGTAGGAAAATATATGATCATGGAAAAAATTATTACTAGGGCTCCTCCCAACATGTTAATCCTCTGTATTGTGAAGGGCATTGAAGCTTAAACTTCATTATCTTTGTGATCAATCTACCTCTGCTAATGGAGACGTGTGTTTTTAGAATTAGATGGTGTCAGAATTATAAAAGGGGTCTAGTAGCATGAAGACTGAAAACTGGTCATTGGTTTTTAGCAGTTAAGAGTCCACTACTGAAATATGAAAATGGTTTTCATGAAAATTAGTTGAGGTGTGAGCATGGAAATCATTTTGGTGAAGGTCCAAAAGTGAAGAGTTTAGCTTAATGAAATCCTGGAAACGTCCTTCTGCACCTGGGGTTTAATTATTTTCCTGGTTCAATTCCCAGGTGTGAAACTCCCAGATATGGAAATTCCTTGGATCATCCCCTAAGTAACAATCAGTAAAGCTTCTAGACCTAAAATTGTAACCAAATAGTCAGTTGTTATGGTTAAGTAAGTGCTCATTTAAATTTTGAACAAAGGAGATTGAACCAGCTGGGCACCTCTGCAGCTAGTAGGAACCAGAGTTAGCCTCATCAGAAGGAAAGTGCTTTGTCCCTCTCAGCAAATGATGCTGCAAGAACACTTGCTGCTGCTGCAACTGCTGGGTATCTGATGGAAGGGTTTGCTTTTGTCTGAATAGCAAAAGATGACCCAGGCCCTAGGGGACCTCCAGAAGTCCTAGACTGCTCTACTCTTTAAGAAAACTTGATTATGAAGATGACCCGGGCCCTAGGGGACTTCCAGAAGTCCTAGACTGCTTTACACTTTAAGAAACTTGATTATGAAGGGGCAGGAAGGATAAAGGGCCCCAGATAGTTAAGAAAGTAGGGTCAAAGAAGAAAAGCTTATTTTAGGATGGAAAAGTCCTGAACTTGTTTTTGACTCAAGGGGAAGGAAAGAGGTAAGCTAGCAATGGAAGAAACAGGACAGTGGGGAGAAAACTAGTAAAGCGAGGGAGATGGCAGAAGAGGATAGAATAAATGTCACGTCAGAAAGTTGCAAATGAAGGTAGCTATCATTTGTACCTTTACTGATTTTTTGTCTGTTTGTTTTATGAAGTGTTATATCTTCTAGATGAATTGGCTCCTTTATCATAATATTGATAATAAAATGTTCCTCCTTGTCCCTGGTAATATTCCTTGTTATGAAGTCTGTTTTGTCTGATATTAATATAGCTACTCTAGTTTTCTTATGAGTAGCATAGCATTTTATATCCTTTTCCATTCTTTTTACTTTTAGACTGGATGTATTTATATATTTAAAGTGGGTTTCTTGGAGACAGCACACAGCCAAGTCTTGCTTTTTTATCTAATCTGATGATCTTTCCTTTTTAATTAGAAGGTTTAGGTTATTTAGATTATTTACATTTAATGTAATTGTCAATATAATTTGTCTTAAATTATCCATCTTGCTATTTGTTTTCTATATATCTCATCTCCATATGTTCTTTATTACTTTCCCCTTTTCTGATTTTTGATTATTCCATATTGTTAGTGCTCCATTTATTTATTTTAATTTCCATATTAACTGTATCTTTATTTTTCAGCAATTTCTTTAGGGTTTATAATATGCATCTTTAACTTGTCACAGTTTACCTTAAAAAATGCTGAATCAATTTACATATGATGCAGGAAGCTTATAATTGTAGATGGGCAAACCTCATTTAAGTTTACCTTGCTTTATTGTACTTTGTAGATAATGCCCCCCCGCTTTTTTAAAAACAGATTGAAGGTTTGTGGTAACCCTGCTTTAAGCAAGTGTATTGGTGCAATTTTTCTAACAGCATTTGCTCACTTTATATCTCTGTATCATATTTTGGTAATTCTCAGAATATTTCAAGCTTTTTCATTATTATTATATTTGTTATGATGATGTGTGATCAGTGATCTTTGACGTTATTATTGTAAAAAGATTATGACTCACTGAAGGCTCAGATGATGGTTAGCATTTTTTAACACTAAAGCATTTAATTTAATTTAATTAATTAATTTATTTGCGGTAGGCAGGCCTCTCACTGCTGTGGCTTCTCCCATGGCGGAGCACAGGCTCCGGACATGCAGGCTCAGCGGCCATGGCTCATGGGCCCAGTCTCTCTGCAGCATGTGGGATCTTCCCGGACCGGGGCACGAACCCGTGTCCCCTGCATCGGCAGGCGGACTCTCAACCACTGTGCCACCAGGGAAAGCCCCTCTTAAAGCATTTTAAAATTAAGGCATGTACATTCTTTTTTTCAGACATAATGCTTTTGCACACTTAGTAGACTACAATATAGTGTAGACATAACATTTATATGTACTGGGAAACTAAAAAATTCGTGTGACTCACTTTATTGCAATATCTGCTTTATTCCAGTGGTCTGGAACTGAGCCTGCAATATCTCCAAGTATTTTATATCCCTTCCCATCCTTTGTGCTACCGCTCTAATCATTTTACTTCTACACATGTTATAAACAACACATACGTTTTTTTCATTGAATAATCACTTAACTTTTAAAGAAATTTTTTAAAATGAGAAATATTTACCCACATGTTTATCATTTCTGGCATTCTTCATTCATTTGTACAGATCCAAGTTTCCATCTGGTATTTTCCTTGTGCCTGAAGAACTTCAATTAAAAATTACTTGCAGTAAGAGTTTACTTAGCAACAAATTCTCTCAAATATCTTTGCTGAGTATAGAATTCCAGGTTGAATCCACAACCCAACCCTGGTCCTGCACTTTAAAGATGCCATTCTCTTGTCTTCTAGCTTGCATAGATTGCGATAGGAATTCTGTAAATATTTTAATTTTTGATTCTCTGTATGTAATGTGCCTTTTTTTCCCCTGCTGCTTTTAACATTGTCTCTTTATGTCTGCTTTTCAACAATTTGATTATGTGCCTTGGTATATTTTTCTTTGAGCTTATCCTGTTTAGGAGTCAGTGAGTTCTAGAAATTGTGCATTTGTAGTTTCCATTAAATTAGAAAAAAAATTTAGCTGTTCTTCAATTATTCTGTCCCTCTCCTACTTTTCTGTATAATTGTGTTTCCAATTATACATAGGTTAGAACACTTGATATTGTCCCTCAGTTAACTATGGCTCTTTTCCCTTTTTCTTCCAGTCTTTTTCCTCTCTGGATTTCATTTGGATAATTTCTATTGTTTGTCTTCAAGTTCATTCATCTTTTGTTCAGCTGTGTCTATTTTAATTTTAGATATTGTATTTTTTATATCTAGAAGTTCTCTTCATGTTTCATTAGTGTGCTTATTGTATCCATAATTTCTTTTAAATCTTTGAGCATATTGAAACTAGACATTTTAACTGTGTTGTTTGCTAATTCTGTCATCTCTGTCATGTCTGCTTCTGTTTGTTGATTGATTTTGTTTCATATGTCTAGAAATTCTTTTTGCATGTCTATAAATGTTTCTTTTTTTTCTTTTGGATGCCAGACATTGTGAAGGTCTTGTTATTGACTGCTTAATTTTGTTGTGGTCTTTAAATATTTTTGTTATTGAAGTATAGTTGATTAACAATGTTGTGTTAATTTCTTTTGTACAGCAAAATGACTGTAATACATATATATTTTTTCATATTCTTTTCCATTATGGTTTGTCATAGGATATTGAATATAGTTCCCTGTGTTATACAATAGGATGTTGTTGTTTACCCAGCCTATGCATAATATGGGTAGGCCAGAAAGTTCATTCGGGTTTACCCATAACATCCTATGGAAAAACCTGAGCAAACGTTATAGCCAGCCCAACAGTTTGCCTCTGCTAATCCCAAACTCAAAATCCTTCCCTCCCCTACCCTCCCTCCCTCTTGGCAACCACAAGTCTATTCTCTATATCTGTGAGTCTGTTTTTATTTCGTAGATATGTTTATTTGTGTCATATTTTAGATTCCACATATAAGTGATATCATATGGTATATTTGTCTTTCTCTTTCTGACTTACTTTGCTTATGATAATCTCTAGGCCCACCCATGTTGCTACAAATGGCATTATTCCATTCTTTTTGATGACTAAGTAATACTCCACTGTATATATATTCCACATCTTTATCCATTCATCCGTCAGTGGACATTTAGGTTGTTTCCATGTCTTGGCTATTGTAAATAGTGCTGCTATGAACATAGGGGTGCATGTATCTTTTTGAATTATGATATTGTCTGGGTATATGCCCAGGAGTGGGATTGCTGGATCATATGGCAACTCTATTTTTAGTTTTTTGAGGAACCTCTATACTGTTTTCCATAGTGGCTGCACCAATTTACATTCCCACCAGCAGTGTAAGAGAGTTCTTTTTTCTCCACACCCTCTCCAGCATTTGTTATTTGTAGACATTTTAATGATGGCCATTCTGTGGTCTTTAAATATTGTTAGATTATGTTCTGACAGGCAGTTAGGATACCTTTGGATTACATAGAGCCTTTCAAGGATTGTTTTTAAAATCTTTAGGGCAGGTATAGAGGTAACCCTTACTTTATGGCTAGTTAAGCCCTTCTACTGAGGTATAACCTTCTGGGGGTATCTACTCAGTTCCCATGTATGTAATGAGGTCTGTTCACTCTGAATTGTGGAATTCTACATGATGACTATCAGTCGTGTGTACTCTGAGAATTGTTTAGCTTACAGCTCTCTGGTAATTATTCTCTTCCCAGACTCATGGTATTTTATTCTATGCATGAAAATGTGTTACTCAGCTAAAGTCTTAGGGAACCCTTAATTAGATCTCTAGAACTTTTAAATTTCTCTTTTCTACTCTGCCTCCTACAGTTTAGACATTTTAGCTTCTCTGGACTCTGATTTGTCTCCTTAATTCAGCTAGGCTTCGAGGCACTATTTGCATTCTGCCTTCCTAGTCTGTGATCTGAAAACTGTCCTCAGTCAAAATCTGGGACAATTGTAAGATCACCTCATTTGTTTCCCTTTTCTAAGGGATCAGAGTCCTGCTTTGTTGTCTATGTTTGAAAACAGTTGCTTCACTATTTTGTCTAGCTTTCTAGTTATTTATGATGAGGGTGTAATTCTTGATCCTGTTACTCCCTAAAGACTATAAATGGAGAAAGATGCAGTGATTTTATCAAGTGATTAAAAGTGGTGGCAATTTGTGAAAGTAAAATTAAATATGGAATTATTTATGAAAATATATGTGTAGCTATATGCATTGAATGGCCTGATCTTATAAATGTATACCTAGTGATTAAAATAAAATTATTATAAAGAAATGGTGATATTTTATAATACAATGTAATTATAATATTTTAAATTCCTCATAATAGGGCTAGAATCTTTATAAGGTAATATTTAGTATAGCATTTGTCTACAGACTTGTTTCTTCCTAATAGTGCTGAATTTCTAGCAAATAATTGAACAAAACAAGGGCATTAAGGACATTTATTTTTCAGAAATTTGATTTTTCTAGGGAAGCATTAAAATTATAGTAGTTAAAAAATCAGATTTTGTGGCATTTCTTTACATTTAGTACTGTGTGTGTGTGTGTGTGTGTATGTGTGTATGTGTTTCTGTGTAATCATATGAGTTTGCAGGCTTTTCAGGATCCTTTCTGTAATTAGAGGTTCTAAAGGTCTTAATCTCTTAACCTAATATTTAAAAATAGTAGATGATAAATCCAACTATAAATTTACTATAGAATATCTTACTCCTGATAGTCTCATGCAAAATTTGAATATTAAAAGTAGAGATTACTCATATTTTGATGTTATTATAGTCTACTGCTTTGTCATTCTTTATTAATCTCTTTGGATATGTAGAAAAACATCTAGAATTATTTAACGATTAGTTAATTGGTGTCTTGTGTGTCCAGCTATACATTCTTCCTTCAACGAATTTAGGTTTCTAACTCAGGGCATACTTTTGTTTTATGGACCTGAACGAGCCCATAGACATAATTTTTCAACCTGTGCATGATTGGCACATACAGTGTTTTTTTCCACTCCCAGAGCAATCCTGACTTGCTGCAATAATGTTTTAGAGCTACCCACTTCAGATGGGACATAATTTCTCCACATTGTCTTTCTTATGATAACTCCCCATTCTAGCCATTAATGTTCACTTAATTCACTCAGCAGTTATTTATTTGTGGCCTTAGACCTGGCCTCTTCATGCATTTATGTTACATGCTTGATCCCTGGTCTAGAGTGAGAGAGAGAGATAGAAGTAGGGAGAGTGAGACTATTTCAAAGGACTGAAAAGTAGTCCTTTTATAGGTTTATACATGGTTTATATAGTTTTCATTTCAGATTATGGATTTAAGGTCCTTAATTCTTAAAGAAGAAGAACCAGGCAGTTGTATTCATCTTAACTCAGTGCTCATTTCCCCAAGTGATTGGAAGTGAATAAGGGGACAGATAAACCTGCATTCTTCAACTACAGAAAATGGAAGAAAGATTGGATCAAATCAGAAGTTAGTAAAAGGCAACTTTCTATGGAAAAAGGCTGGAGGGTAGAGAATACCTATTTCCTTTTTCTCTTCCATCAGTCAGAGGCAAAAACTTTCTGCTCCCTTAATTTAAACCTTTGTCATGGCAAGACATTTGCTTAGAGAAAAACCTGCTAGTACCATAGCTGGTGATTCAATGTGTATGAAAATTACTACGTAGAACATAGATTCCCTTTTAATGTATATATATGGGAAATATATAAAAGGAAAGTATATGAAAAGATATAAAGCTATTTTATTTTATATTTACCTTGGAATAGCAAGAAACCAGGAAGGCTCAGAAAAATTTTGTTCTTAGAGTGGTCATTTCTTTCTCCATTAATTTGTATTTCCTTTGAGCAACATGGATAACTCTGCCTTGTGAAACATACTCTGTTTGGAGAAGCAGTACTATAGGTCGGCCCATCTGGTGGGAGAACTTGTTCCCTTTTGTAAAAAACCATGCCTGTGTGTTATGACATCATTCCTTATAAAGGTAGAGATAGATTATTGTGCACATATAACATAATGAATTTATATGAGATATAGTGACTATCCCATGAGTGAGGGAACAAGACATAATTTGGAGTTGGAGCCTAGAGTGATTTATGAAGGTCATTGTCTTACAAGTTCAGATGCTTTCCATATGGCGTTGGAGAAACCCCCTTACGTACTGTATGTATAAAACATATGTAGCAAATTAGTTTCACTTACATTTTTTTCCCGAAATATGTTTTGGTTTAAAAATGACAGTGTGTTTTGTTTATCTGGTCTGTAAAATGCTGTATCTTTTTTTTCTAAGAGAGGGGTTATTTGTTAATAACAACTGAGAGTTTTTAAATGAGTCTGACAGTACTGAGTGTGAGCCCTTTGACACTGGGCCTTGCTGTGGCTTGGGTGCCAAAGTCTCCCATCTCATTGGATTTATGGCTTAACTTCTGTATCACGCTTAACTTGAGTGTGCTCAGCAGTGTGACCTTGTCTGGGAAGAGGAAAAATGGATTGTTCATTTTCCAGCTGTAGTGTATCATATTTCCATCTAATTGCATTTTCAAATAGATGTGAAGATGCAACTACTTCCATTTGAAAGGAAATTGCTCTACTTAAAGAAAAATGGAGAATGGATTAGGAGTAATAATCAAAGTGGAAAGTATTTTATACCTAAAAGAATAAGCTTTTGTTTGGCTTACGCAGCAATCCCACTGATGGATTTGTGTGCGTGTGTCGTTTTTCATCACGGTTTTAGTGGTGAAGACTTAAAGGGTACATGCCCTCAGACTCCAGTCCAGTTTTTCTAAAGCTTTATGAATTGTCTGACTTTATAAAACTTTCCCCCACTAACATCTATAGTGTACATGTTCCATCTGAACACTAAAAAGCATGAGTGGTTTTCCAAATTTGATTTCATATTTTGTTTGAAAAAAATTGTAACATAATTAAAAAATCTGGAAACTCACTGCGATGTGACAAAAATAAGACTGGAAATCATTGGAGCTTTAACCCCAATCAAGAGACTACCTAAACATTTTTGTTGGAGAAGAGTTTCTTATGTTATTAAACATGTCTGGCTGGATGTATGCAGTTGATCTGTATCTCATTTATGGTATCGATCAAAACTGAAATATCCAGCTAGAATTATAGAATTTTCAGTTGTGTGTAGTCTAAGTCACACATTACAATAGTGTAACAATTACTTTTTGGTTTGAAAACCCTGATAAATGCACGTTTGAAAAATATTCTTAGAAGATAAAAATAAAATCTAGGAATATATAACTTTCATTTTAGTTGGGCCAGAGCAAAGTACCTAGAAAATCATTAACTAGGGTGGGGGGGCAATTAGGATTTGAACACAGAGGTTTTTTTTTTTTTTTTTTTTTTTGTGGTACGCAGGCTTCTCACTCTGTGGCGTCTCCCGTTGCGGAGCACAGGCTCCGGACACGCAGGCTCAGTGGCCATGGCTCACGGGCCCAGCCGCTCCAGGGCATGTGGGATCTTCCCGGACCGGGGCACGAACCCACGTCCCCTGCATCAGCAGGCGGACTCTCAACCACTGCGCCACCAGGGAAGCCCCCAAAACACACAGTTTTTTAGTTTTGATCTCCAAACTTAACTTAAAATGGATATGTATTTGTGCATGCATATGTATTTGTATATGTGCACACATTCAAAATTCAGCAATATTAAATTATCATTAAGTGATTAAAATATGTCAAGTAGTCCATCTTGTCAAAATGACTCCAATCCAGTGCCACCACAGCCTGATAACTGTACCTTAATTTCTGTGAAACATTTAGTGTCTGTGTACCAGAATGTGTGAGCTATCTACTTATCTTTGGAGAAGAACGAATTGTTCCAGTGAAGTTTTAACAGTTGTTTTGACAAGTAGCTTCATAGATAATGCTTTTCTTGCAGATAAAGATTGGGTGCTGGTCTTTACAACTGTCAATTTAGCTCTTTCAGAATCACTATGATTCATTTGCTTTAATGAAATTTTCCCTTCATGTAAGCAGGCAAATTTTGATCTCAGTATAAATCTTTCTCTCTTTCTTCATTCTTCTTCTAGCAGACAGCTCATACAGCTGTGCACTGTATCTCCATAGCAAAGTCACTTGCAGCTACAGTAGTATGATTTTGGGTGTGAGGAAGTAGTACAGTAGCAGGTCCTCTGGATGTCTTTCTCCTTGTTCTCGGTGTTAAAGCTGTGTGTGTGCCACATTCCTTAACAGATTTCCATGGGATCCTGGTTGGCTTTGGAGACTGAAGAAGAGGGATACAACTCTGTGAAGTGTGAACATCTGCTAGAGTCATGAATGGCTTTGGGGATGAGCTCATCAGCGGGTAGGTCAACTAACTACTCATTCCAGCTATCAGCAGCCAGATTCACTACCGTTGCCCCATTGAGAATCCCTAATGTGTCTCAGTGGACATGAGATTGGAGAGTCAGCCAAAGAGCTAATTTCCTCCTGTCTTGAGGTGGGGGTGGGGATGAAAGTGGGGAAGAAGAGGGAAGATGAAAAGCTATTTCTGGAGATGTATTTGAGTTGCTCACACCATGACATGTAAAACACAACAAAACAAACAACAACAAAAAGTAGAGATCAACAAGCCTTAACTTTTGTTTGTCGTCCAGAGGTAGGACTTACTAGATCTTGAGGCGGGATGCCAACCTAGATTCTGTTTCTGTCTTTTTTTTTTTTTTCTTTTTTTTTTTTTGCGGTACGCGGGCCTCTCGCTGTTGTGACCTCTCCCGTTGCGGAGCACAGGCTCCGGACGCGCAGGCTCAGTGGCCATGGCTCACGGGCCCAGCCGCTCCGCGGCATGTGGGATCTTCCCGGACCGGGGCACGAACCCGTGTCCCCTGCATCGGCAGGCGGACTCTCAACCACTGCGCCACCAGGGAAGCCCCTGTTTCTGTCTTTGACCATTATTTCTCAAGCTGTGCCCACTGAGAATGCTGGTGGCTCACTCAATGTGGTTTATTGCTAAAAGTTAAGAAAAGTGCTTTTCTTTAATTCACAAATTAACAAAAAAAGTAACAAAAGGAAAATATGTGAAACAAACTGATAATCATGGCAAGAATCTTCTCAATATTACTGTTTTACCCCATAAATTTATCCTAAATGTTTCTAATTAAGTCCACATTTATTAAACACTACTATTTGGTAGGCAGAGTGCTAGGTTGGAAATATGTATGTGAATGATACACATATCCTGTTCTTAATGATCTTCCAGTCCAATGGAACAGACACACAGATAATTTCATTTTGTTGGGGAGCAGTAGCGGATGAATCATAAACAAATGACTATGAATTGAACAATTTTGAAATTAGATTTCTTAAATGTTTTTGAAGATGCAGTGATTTACATACATGTAGCATATATGTATTTTCCGTTAATCTAGTTTTTGTGATGGCACTAAATGATGATACGGGGAAACTGTACCAGCTTTAAAGCTGGGCTTACATCTCTGCTCATGAGCAGAGTGAATTTTTGAGCTTCAGCTTCTTCATCTGCATTAATGGGATGATAAAGCTTTTGCACAGGATTGTTGAGAGAGAGAAAGAGAGAGAGAGAGAGAGAGAGAGAGAGAGAGTGTGTGTGTGTGTGTGTGTGTGTGTGTGAAGTGCCAGCACCTGCCTGCAGATGTAGGAATCTTCTTTGCTACATCTCAACTTGGTGGTGATATAACACACTTTTGGATACTCTAGTGATGGGGAATAAATTTAATGGTGACAAAATAACAATGGCTAGAAATAAATAGGGACTCAGATGCTAACAATTCCCCAAGAATTATGGGTTGAGACATAATGTGGGGCTATGTTATTGCTGGAGAATTTACCAACTTTCAACTAAAAAGTTCTCCAATCTGTGGTGATTGGTATATCATTCTTTCATCCTTATAATTACTTCTTCTGTGTATTTTCTCATGATATTGCAGAATGGGTTATAAAGCACCATATGGGTCACCTCGTGCTGCTTCCTCTATTTTGGAATTGAGAAATGGAGGCCCCAGTCTGTTAATTAGTGATAGACCTGGGAGAACTCAGATGTGTTGAGATCAGAGATCTTTTCTCTATCCCATCAGTTCTCTTAACTATGCTTCCTGCAGGTGACCTACTGTTGTTTATGTGCACACAAACACATTTTGCAGTGTGCACATGGTGCCTTACACATCAGGCTTCTAGGTGGCATTGATAATTACTAATACTATGGTTGGTTACTCTCTTTATATTACCTTTTACCAGAACTTATTTTCTAATTTTTCAAATGTGTCAAATATTGCTTACTTAGACTGAAAACATTAATGCTTGAAATAAAACTGTTTATTTTTTCAGTAGACTCATTCCCCCCCCCACCCCGTCCCCAATAACTGGCTTTGTTTCTTCTAAGTCCTAAACTTTTAAAAGCATGTTCCTTTTCACTTGTTTTATGTTAATATTTTTCAGAAATGTTCATTAAATGGATAAATTTTTCCACCCCTTTCAACACTAGAAAACAAAACAAGTTGAATCATGTCAAAAGCAAGTAGTCCACAGGGATAATATAAGCATAATGTTCTTTCTGGATACAACTTAAAAATTTGAGGGCCATATCATTTTGTGAATTCTATAGGGGCTGGTTAAATACCACTGGGGAAGCAAAGTTTGTTATATAGAAAAGCAAATACATTTTTTATAGCTTTGAATCCCTCAGCTTTGAAGAATTTATTATGAAAGTGACCCAGTGATCCAAAGACTGGAAATTTTATACTAGGTTGTCATGTTATGAATCGAATACCCCATTATATAATACAAAAATATTTTAAGATTTATTGCTTTTAAAATACATAATAAACTTATACCAATATATGACATGGATTCCCTCACAACATATATTATTGCTACGTAATTAAACATATTTTGGTGTGTGGAATGTTTGTAACCTCAGTATTTCAAGATACCTCATGGTCCAGATGCAGCTGTTAATTAAGCATTTCTTGAGGGACAAATACTTCTCTAGGAATTGCCTCAGAAATCATTCAAGAGGGTTTTGGATCAAGATGGCAGAGTGAGAGGGTGTGGGGCTTACCTTCCCCCACGAACACATCTAAAATACATCTACATGTGGAACAGTTGTCAAACTAATTGGAAACTGGCAGAAAGACTCCTGTATAACCAAGGCTGTAAGAAAGATACACAAATAATTGGCTCAGAAGGGAAGAAAATCAACTGGGTTAGGACCTGTGCCCCAGGGAGGGGACTCAGAGGAAAAGGGAGAATACTTGGGCAGATACCAGCCCTGGGGAGTGACAGGTTCAAGCCACAAATGGGGTGCCCCAGTCCTGGGGTCCTGCCCAGGGGAGACAGGCCCCCTTGCAGGACTGCTAAAACTAATAAAAGGGCCGTGGAAAGCCTGGACTCCACTTGTGAGGAGCACGTGTGCACTGGCTTGCCCCCAAAGTAGGGCAGAGTGAGGTCTGCTCTAGTGGTTTCTGGGTTTCCCGGCCCAAGCCAAGCCAAGGCTACGGCCCCACTCACTCCATGTCACAGCAAAGCACTGGATCTGAGGCAGACATATAACTGGGGGAAAAAAAAAACATGGGACGCAGGGATTACCTGGTCCTGGGGCAGAGCCTGGGTGAGGGGGTGATGGCCATTTACCAACAACTTTATCAAGCAGTCTCAGAAGCAGCCCAGATCTCTGACAGCAGCTGCCCCACCACGGCTCACGCCTGGCACGTGCTGAGAGACCATGGGGCCCCACCTGCCCTGAAGAGTGATTCCACAACAGGGCGGGGTGACAGAGGCTGGAGGCAGTGGTCAGCTGTGGGGAGCAAAGGGGACTTGCGCCCAAGGCTGCGACTGAGTGGAGCCACCAGCACCTGCACAGGCAGCACATCGAACCTCTGTCTGTGGCCAGCACAACCTGAAAGCCCACAATGTTCGACCTTGCTCAGCACTCGCTCACCTCTGGGGCAAGAGTCCCAGTGCGGAGAGAGGGAAAAACACACAGTTAAAGAAAACAGAGCCAGCTCAGGCTGGCCCTCAGGGCTTTTGGCTCCAGCAACTTGGGATCAGACCACACACCTGATAGAACTGTGGTGGCCACCAAGCAGAGAAGAAGTCCTGCCTCACCCAGTGCCAGCTCTAGCCCTTCCATTTTCAGCTCCGCCCCCTCCAAGGTGATAGTTGCCAGCACACCCTGAGGAAAGACGTAACTTGAATCAACATCAAATCCAGCTCTCCCACCAAGGCATGGGCACACGCAGTCTGTACAGGGATGCTCCCACATGAAATCGCCTGTTCAAGACTGCAATAGGTGACTGTTTCACCTGAATTCATAAAGGCAGAGAATGTTAAGCAAAATGAAAAGGCAAAGGAACTATTCTCATCTGAAAGAGCTAGAGGAAACCTGAAGAAAAATAATGGAACAAAAATAAACATTTACCAGATAAAGAATTCAAAGCATCTGTAATAAAAATGTTAACTGAATTAGGGAAAATAATTTATGTACATAGTGAACACTTTAACAAGGAATTAGAAAACATAAAAAAGACTCAATCAGAAATAAAGAATTCAGTAGCTGAAATAACACAGTAGAAGGAATGAATAGCAGACTAAGTTATACAGAGGAATACATAAGTGATCTGGAAGATAGAATAATGAAAATCACTCAATTGGAACAGCAGACAGAAAGACGAAAGAAAAAAAAAAAAGAGTAACATACAAGCTCTCTGGGATAACATGAAATGTGCCAGTGTTCATGTTACAGGGGTTCCGGAAGGCAAAGAGAGAGATGGGTATTGAAAATGTATTTGAAGAAATTATGGCTGAAAACTTCCCAAACCTAAAAAAGAAAACAAATATCCAGGTACAGAAATCACAGAGGGACCCAAGAGACCCACAGCAAGACATAT
The DNA here is from genome assembly GCF_026419965.1 of Kogia breviceps. NCBI lineage: Eukaryota > Metazoa > Chordata > Mammalia > Artiodactyla > Physeteridae > Kogia > Kogia breviceps. The sequence continues at coordinate 115,774,200 of NC_081315.1, read as the reverse complement.
CATAATTAAAATGGCAAAAGTTAAGATAAAGAGAGAGTTTTAAAGGCAGCAAGAGAAAAACAGTCATATACAAGGAAATCTCCATAAAGCTATTAGCTGATTTCTCTGCAGAAACTCTGCAGGCCAAGGGAGTGACATGATATGTTCAAAGTGCTGAATGGGAAACCCTGCAACCTAGGATGCTCTACCCAGCAACCTAGGATGCTCTACCCAGCAAAGAATGAGAAATAAAGAACTCAGACAAGCAAAAACTGAGTTCATCAATACTAAACCTACCCTAAAAGAAATGTTAAAGGGTCTTCTCTAAGTGGAAAAGAAGTGAAAACCTATAGAAAAGGGAAAATCCCACTAGGAAAGGCAAATATATAATAAACACTGAGGATCAACCACTTAAATAAGCTAGTACAAAGGTTAAAAGACAAAAAATTGTAAAAAAGCAACTATAATTACAATAAACAGTAAAGGGATAAACATGAAAACGTGAAATATAACATCAAAAACCAAAATGTGGGGGAGCAGATTAAAAATGTAGGTCTTTCAGAATGTTTTTGAACTTAAATGACTACCAGTTTAAAACAAGTAGATATAGTTATAAGTCAACATATATGAACCCCATGGTAACCACAAATCAAAAACCTACAATAGATGCACAAAAACTAACAAGAAGGGAACAGAAGCACATTACTGAAGAAAATAATCAAACCACAAGGGAAGAAACAAACAGAAGAAATGAACAGAGAAAAACTACAAAAACAACTGGAAAACAAGTAATAAAATGGCAGTAAGTACATACCTATCAATAATCACTTTAAATGTCAATAGATTAAATGCCCTAGCCAAAAGACATAGGGTGGCTGATTGGATAAAATAACAGTACCCTTCTGTATGCTGCCTACAAGAGACTTCAGAGCAAAAGACACTTACAGACTGTAAGTGAGGGGCTGGAAAAAATATTTCTTGCAAACAGAAATAATAAGAAAGCAGGGGTAGCAATATTCATATCAGATAAAATAGACTTCAAAACAAGGGCTGTTACAGAAGACAGAAAAGGGCATTATATAATGAAAAAGGGATCAATACAAGTAGTAGATATTATGCTCATTTAACATATATGCACCAGATACAGGAGGACCTACATATATAAAGCAAATGCTAACAAACATAAAGGGAGAAATTGACAATAATACAATAATAGTAGGGAACTTTAACACCCCACTTACATCAGTGGACAGATCATCCAGAGAAAAATCAGTAAGGCAACAGTGGTCTTAAATGACACAGTAGACCAGTTGGACTTAGATATCTGTAGGACATTGTATCCCAAAATGGCAGAATACACATTCTTTTCAAGTGCAAATGGGAAGTCCTCCAGAATAGATCACGCACTAGGTCACAAGATAAGTCTCAACAAATTTAAGAGGATAGAAATTATATCAAGCATTTTTTTCCGATGGCAATAGTATAAAACTAGTGTACAGAAAAAAAAAACTGGGAAATGAACTAACACATGGTTAGTAAACAACATGCTACTGCAAACCAGTGGATCAATAAAGAAATCAAATCAAAGGGGAAATCTGAAAATACCCTAAGACAAATGAAAATGGAAACACTACAAAAATCTATGGGATTCAGTAAAAGCAGTTCTAAGAGGGAAGTTTTTAGCCATATAGGCAATTCCTCAAGAAACAAGAAAAATCTCAAAAAAACAACTTAACATACCACCTAATGAATTAAAGAAAGGAGAATAAACAAAGCCCAAAGTCAGCAGAAGGAAGAAAATAATAAAGGTCAGAAAGGAAATACATAAAATAGACATTAAAAAAAACAATAGAAAAGATCAATAAAACCAAGAGCTGGTTTTTTGAAAAGAAAAGAGGGAAGACCCAAATAAACAAAATAAGAAATGAAAGCAGAGAAATAACAAGTGATACCACAGAGATTTAAAAAAATCATAAGAGAATACTATGAATAGTTTTATACCACCCAATTGGACAATCTAGAAGAAATGGACAAATTTCTAGAAACATACAACATGCCAAGGCTGAATCAAGAAGAAACAGACAATTTGAAGACACCAGTAACTAGTAGTGAAATTAAATTTGTAGTCAAAAAACTCCCAGCAAACAGAAGTCCAGGACTAGGTGGCTTCAAAGGGGAATTCTACCAAACATATAAAGAAAACCTAATACCTATCCTTCTCAAACTATGCCAAAGTATTGAAGAGTTCAGAACACTCCCAAATTCATTCTATGCAGCCACCGTTACCCTGTACCAAAACCAAAGACACTACAAAAAAAGAAAGAAAATTACATGCCAATATCTAATTAATATATATGCAAAAATTCTCATCAAAATATTAGCAAACCAAATCCAACAATATATAAAGAGGATTATACACCATGATCAAGATGGATTTATTCCAGGGACCCAAGGATATTTCAATATTCACAATGAGATAAACCACATTAAAAAAAAATCACATGATCATCTCAATAGATACAGAAAAATCATTTGATAAAACTGAACAACGATTCATGATAAAAATCCTCATCCAAGTGGGTATAGAGGGAAGTATCAATATAATAAAGGCCTTTTATGACAAACCCACATCATACTAATGGTGAAAAGCTGAAAGCCTTTCCTCCAAATTCAAGAGCAAGACAAGGATGCCCACTCTCATTACTTCTATTTAACATAGCATTGGAAGTCATAGCCACGACAATCAGACAAGAAAAAAAGGCATCCAAATTGGAAGGGAAGAAGTAAAACTCACTGTTTGCAGATGACATGATACTTTATATAGAAAACACTGAAGTCTCTAGTCAAAAACTATTAGAACTAATAAATGAATTCAGCAAAGTTTTAGGATACAAGATTAATATACAGAAATCTGTTGCTTCTCTATTCACTAATAATAAACTATCAGAAAGAGAAAGTAAAAAACAATCCTGTTTAAAACTGAATCAAAAGAATAAAGTACCTAGAAAGAAATTTAGAAGGAGGTGAAAGACCTATACTCTGAAAACTATAAAACATTGATGAAGGAACTTGAAGATGTTACAGAGAAATGGAAAGATATCCCATGCTCTTGGATTGGAAGAATTAGTGTTGTTAAAATGGCCTTGCTGGGCTTCCCTGGTGGTGCAGTGGTTGAGAGTCCGCCTGCCGATGCAGGGGATACGGGTTTGTGCCCCTATCTGGGAAGATCCCACATGCCACAGAGAGGCTGGGCCCATGAGCCATGGCCACTGAGCCTGCGTGTCTGGAACCTGCGCTCCGCAACGGGAGAGGCCACAACAGTGAGAGGCCTGCGTACCACACACACACAAAAAAATGGCCTTGCTACCCAAAGCAATATACAGATTTAATGCAATCCTTATTAAAATATCCATGACGTTTTTCACAGAACTAGAACAAATAATCCTAAAATTCATATGGAACCGTGAAAGACCCACCGTTACCAAAGCAGTCTTGAGAAAAAAAGAACAAAGCTGGAGGTATTATGCTCTTAGCTTCAGACTATACTACAAAGCTACAGTAATCAAAACAGCATCATTGTACTGGCACAAAAACAGACACATAGAGAGCGCAGAAATAAACCCACACATCAATGGTCAATTAATCTATGACAAAATAGGTAAGAATATACAATTTTAAAAAGACAGTCTCTTTCTTCAATAAATGGTGCTGGGAAAACTGGATAGCTACATGTAAAACAATGAGATTAGCACATTTCCTCACACCGTATAAAAAAAAAAAGTCAAAATGGATTAAAGACCTAAACCTAAGACCAGAAACCATATAACTCCTAGAAGTGAACATAGAACACTTTTTGACATAAATCATAGCAATATTTTTTTGGATCTGTTTCCTAAGGCAATATAAATAAAGCCAAAAATACATAAATGGGATCTAATTAAACTTAAAAGCTTTTGCATAGCAAAGGAAACAATCGACAAAATGAAAAGAGAACCTATGATATGGGAAAAATATTTGCAAATGATATGACTGACAGGGGGTTAATATCCAAAATATATAAACAGCTCATACAACTCAATGTCAGAAACCATCCAATCAAAAAAATAGGTAGAAGACTGGAATAGACAGTTTTCCAAAGAAGACAGATGGCTAAGAGGCATGTGAAAAGAAGCTCAATGTCACTAATTATTAGAGAAATGAAAAAACAATGAGATATACCTTACACTCGTCAGAATGGCTATCATTAAAGTCAAAAAATAACAAAAGTAGGCAAGAGTATGAGAAAAGGGAACTCTCGTACACTTTTGGTAGAAAGTAAATTGGTGCAGCCAATATGGAAAACAGTATGGAGGTTCCTCAAAAAACTGAAAATGGAACTATCACATGATCCAGCAGTCTCACTCCTGGGTGGATATCCAGAAGAAAACAACACAAATCAAAAAGATACATGCACCCCAATGTTCATAGCAGCACCATTTATAATAGGCAAGATATGGAAACCACCCAAGGGCTCATCCACAGATGAGTGGATAAAGAAGATGTGGTGTGTGTGTGTGTGTATATATATATATATATATATATATATATATATATATATATATATACACACATACAATGGAATATTACTCAACCAGAAAAAAGAATGAAATTCTGCCATTTGCAACAACAGGAATGGACCTAGGGAATATTATGCTTAGTGAAATAAGTCAGAGAAAATCAAATACCATATGATTTGATACATGTACACATATATCATTTAGATGTGGCATCTAAAAAAATAAATGAATGTGTATAGCAAAACAGAAACAGACTCAAAGATACAGAAAACAAATTAGTGGTTACCAGTAAGGAACGAGAAAGAGAGAAGGTCATGTTAGGAGTATGGGATCAAGAGAAACAAACTACCTTGTATAAAATAGATAAGCAACAAGGATATATTGCATAGCACAGGCAATTATGGTCATTATCTTGTAATAGCTTTTAATGGAGGATAAGCTGTAAAAATACTACACTATGCTGTGCACCTGAAACTAATATAATATTGTAAATCAACTATACTTCAAAAAAAATTTTTTTTAAGAAATCATCCAAGAGCATTCTAGGAAAGGAGTCACAATACTCGATGATAAAGGCTCTTTTGATTCATTGAAAACTGATTACTATATGGTTTCTGGTATTTCCTTTTATATATAATATTCAGTTAATAATAAACTTAGTAGACTTATTTGCTACAGATCCATTATTCTGAAAATATCAGGCTCTTTACTCACAGAGTTCTATTCTTTTTGAGGAAAATGTAAAAGAAAATGGAGAACAAACAGGAACAAGAGAGAGAGTTACTGTCAGCAGCCTTTCTCATCAGTTATTTCCGAGGTTTCCTAAGAGTTGCAAGACAATCAAAGACTTTGCTGGATGAGTTAAGACTACTTTTGAATTTAAGTTACAATTCTAAGTTTCAAATTTATGCTACTAAAGTGATGTGGAATTTCCTTTTTCATGTTTGTTGAGGTCATAGACCTCATCAAGTCAGGTGGGCAATGTTTACCATATCATTTTCTCAAGGGCATGTCCATACTTGAATCACCAAACACCACGACCCTGCCTGGTGCCCTAAGCAGATGAATGGAAGGCTTCCTCTGGTGTGTTGTCTTAGGATTTGGTTAGGGACTATGATTTAATAAGAGGAACAGGGGCCTAGGACATAGGATCTGCATTTTATCCTGGATTGTGTGGTTTTGGCAGAGTGGTCTAACCTCCTTGAATCTTGATTCCCATCTCTGAGATGGGGATAATACCTTCTTAGCCTTCCTCACAGAGTGGCTGTAAGGATCAGGTGAAATACTGTGAGTTCTTTATAGGCTCTGCCATACTAAAATGTAAGCTGCTGTTATTGGTAATATAAAATTGCAAGCTTGGCTTCTTGCTTTGATTTCCTTTCATTTGCCTTAGCATTCTGTCTGCTTTGCTGTTGTACAGTGGCTGCTTTGATTGGAGGAGCTGAGGTTTTTTTTTATAGGTTCCAGGCCTCCTTCATGGCATGTTCTTTGTCTTAGTGGGTATCAGTGTAACCTTTCCTTCATGTGAATTGAGGTAATCCTTGAACTAGGTCCTTAGACTCTGAGTTGAAAAGTTTTTCCAGGGGTCCACTCTTTAAGCCATTTAAAGACAGCTATAGTGATGTCCCTCACGGTCTTCCATTTCATATAGGATGAAGCCCAGATTGCCTTCTGTGGCCCACAGGGTCCCTGCCTGATGTCCCTGGCCTCTGCCTGCTGTTGTGGTAAATTTGTACCACTCTCCCTCTTGCTCTTTTTGCTCTGGCCACACTGGCTTTTTTAGTCCTCCAATAAACCTAATGCATTCCTGTCCAGTGCACTGCCACTGATGGTTTCCTCTGCTTAGACAACTTTCCTCTCTTCTTCCTCCCCTGCAGATCTTCTCATAGATGGTTACTTCTTGTTATTCTGGTCTCAGCTCCAATAACCCTATTCTCAGACAGCCATTTTTAAGGCTCCAGTCTCAAGAAGGTCCCTTACCTGACTCTCTTCCACATGACCCTGCTTTATTTTTCAGTACCTAAAATTCTTTTGTTCATTTCTCTGTTCACTTAGTTATTATCTGCATTTCCTGCCATTCACTAGAATGTAAGCTGTGTTATGAGGGCAGGGACCTCTCTTGTATTGTTCCAAGCTGGGTACCCAGGCATCTTAGAAGGGTGTCAAATGTATTGTAACACTTCATTATTCTTGTAGAATGGGTGAATTAATGAATACCAGTATCTCCATTTAAAGAAGAAAATAATATTAAATTTTAAATCAGCATGCAAGTGAGTGACTCTCAATGCAATTATGCTTATTCTTCTTTTGTGAAAGCATTTTATTTTATTTATTTATTTATTTATTTTTTGCGGTACGCAGGCCTCTCACTGTTGCGGCCTCTCCTGTCGCGGAGCACAGGCTCCGGACGCGCAGGCTCAGCGGCCATGGCTCACGGGACCAGCCGCTCTGCGGCATGTGGGATCTTCCCGGACCAGGGCACGAACCCGTGTCCCCTGCATCAGCAGGCGGACTCTCAACCACTGCGCCACCAGGGAAGCCCAAAGCATTTTATTTTTAACCCAGCTTTTAGATCAAAGGTTGTCTTAGTTATCTTTTATTTTGTCACAGACCACCCTAAAATTTAGTGGTTCTTCTCCTGGGACCTTGGAGTGGGTAGAGCTGGAGCATCCAGGCTAGCTTCAGGCATTGCCTCATGTTGCCTTCTCTTTCTGTCTGAGAATTGGACTTCTTACATAATGGCTCCCTTCTGAGAGAGGGCAATCCAAGCGCCAAAGCGTAAACTGAGATGTCTTAAAGGATAGCATTTCTCCTGCTATATCCTATTGATCAGAACAGTCATAGAGCGAACCTAGATTCAAGAGGGGGAGAAATAGATGAGAAGAGTGGCATGGAAGGTGGGGCCATCTGTACTTCACCTCAAAAGTGGTGTTTTCCTAACAGAAAACAAATGAAAAGTAATGTTTGCTTGCATGTTCACTGCAGTATGCTAGACACTGGGAATAGAAGAGATTCCCAGTCTGTGGGGAGATGTAGTATGTAACTCAGGGTTTGAAGTAAAGAGACTTGGTCTTTCATTGATGGCCAGTGTATTTTTTGAGGCTTGACAGTTACTGAGAAGTTTATCTCCTACTCTGCATTTCTTGGCTGAAAGGAATTGGTATCTAGTCTGCTTCAATCTACAGTGATCATGTAGTATGTTATGAAAACGAGAATAATGCCTTCTTCCATTCTGGGAAATTAGGAATTTGGGTATCTTTATAGGGTTTTAATGAATCTTTAAAAAAAATTTTCTATGTAAGCAAGTCTGAATTATCCATCTAAGTATAATTGCATCCTTACAGTTCACTGATTCACATGATTTTAATCAATGACTTCAGTTTTTCTCTGTTATCAAATCCTTTCTCAGAGCTGCTAAGTATTCCCAAGAGGACTGATTCAGTTTTTTGCCTGTTCCTGCCTATTCTTTGGTACAGGTGCAAAGGCACAGTGTGAGGACAGGTAGGCAGATAGCAGGAGAAAGGAGAGGGGCCAGGGGCCCAGGTAAGTAAGTACTTGCAACCCAAAGTATCAACCTACCAGCTCTTATCTAATGTCCCAGAGAAGTTTGATCTACTTCTTTGATACCTGCTTTGATCCCGTCTCCAGAAGGGTCTCAGATTCTTCCTTGAATTCCGCTCTACCGCTGGATCCCAAATCTTTTGCTCCCACCACGTCTGTTGAGCTCTGCATGCTCATGTCCAAATATCTAAGAGACGCCTCTACCGGCATGCCATATAGTCACCTAAACTTGTTCCCAATGAATCTTTTTATTTGCCACCTTCAAACCTGTTTCCTTTCAATATTCTACACCTCAATTAATGCCACTATCATCCACCAGTCATCAAAGGCAGAAATATTGAGTCTTCCTTGCTTCTTCTACTCATATTCAGTTTTTATTTAAATTGGGCTCTTCCAACCTCCTGAATATGTCTTGAATATTTTTCTCCTTCTCTACTCCCACCACCACTGATTTAATTAATGCATTCATCTTCTCTTGCCCACAAAATAGCAATAAAGTGGTCTCCTTGCCTCCAGTCTCACTTTCTTCTAGATTATCTTATATGGTTTGGTCAGAATTACTCTTAGAAAAGCTAGTTATCTGCTTAAAATCCCTCATGAATCTCTGTTGCCCGCTGGTTAGAGAACCAACATATCTTGGTAGTTTACAAATCACTCAAGGTAGTTTGTAATCTTACCAATCTTTTACTTTTCAGTTTCCAACTCTTGCCACTGCAATTCGCTATCTCATTTAATCCTTGTAATTCCAGAAAACGTAAGGCTTTCATGTGTCCATGCCTCAATGTATGTTGTTTCAACTGCATGGTATCCCTTTCTTTATCATATCTGCCTGGTATGCCCACTTTATCTTGTCAAACTTATCTCAATAACCTTATAATGGACTCTTGAAACCATTTGAGAGCTCCCACCACTATCCTATCACTATTTTAATGAGGAAATGAAAAGGTATCTCCTCATTCATGTTCTGATAGTAGTTTTGTAATTAATTGGCTTAACATTTGAATCCCCATTATTCCTCTTCTACCAGTGTTCTGCAGAATTGGAGTTGAGCAGTATCGTTAAATGTCTAAGTTTAAATAAAGTATAGTGACCCTATTAATTCATAGTACCTAGAATAGTGTCTGGCATTCACCATGCCTTCCCCTCACTTTGGTTAGCATTTTCTCCTCCACCAAGCAACTGTAAATTCAGATCCACAGATCCACAGTCAAGCTGTTCCTGAACAACTGATAGAGTCCCATATAATTGCTTTCCATAAATGCGAATTCCATAAATCCTGCTTTAATCTGGCTTGAATCTGGTTAACCATATGCAGTTATCAAGGAAACCGTCTTCCATTTTGAGACCCTCCCTCCGTTTCTTCCCTTATATATCAGGAATTAATTCAGTCACCCACATGTGTCTTACCCATGGCAGATTGAACAAGCAGTATTGTTTATCAAAGTCATTATAAGTGACTTTAGTTTTGGTATTTAAAATATTTGAAGTCTACTTCAGTAACTCATAGAGGATAAAAAAAAATTAGTCCGTACAAGTTTTCTAAACTACATATTATTTCCTTTATTTCATATTGAAACATAAGGCAATTTAACATTCCCAATTTTCCAAGTTATAAGATTTCGATTTAATATTAAATACTATGTATTTTAATTAATAGGTCGATTTTACTTAATTTAAACTTAGATGTTCAAAAGTACTGCCCGACTCAAACTGTGTAGCGCACAGGCAGAATGATAAATACCGGATGTCAGTGTTAAATGATTTCCTGATAAAAGAGACATATGACTGACATCACACCTTCTCCCCATTCCTTCCACGAGTGTGGATGTTCTTCACAGGACAAAGCAAAAGACTCACAGAGGTGCTACCCTTGACATACCTGAATCGCTCAAACCAAGAATAGCAGCTGTGTATTTAATAACTTTTGCCATGTGAGAAAAAAACCTAACTTCGTAAGGGTATTGTGTTCCCACAAAACAAAACTGAAAGAAGGAAAGGAGGCTATTTTAGGTGAAAGAGGATTTGTTAAAGCAGCTTGAGTTAATTAAATCTTGTGTTGGCCTTATTTATTTGCTTTCTTGTCTGCGTGCCTCTCTCCCTCTCTCAGCTCAATGTTGGCTATCTTGAGGTTGACTGGCTTGAATAGGAGGACCACACCCTTCATTTGATCTTTCCCCTGAGTCGTTTCATTCATCAAATAAATTTTACTGGGATTTTTTTTCTTCAAAGTTTCTTTTAAATGCCACATCTACTGTGTCTAGGGAATAACATGGGGTGTGGTTACTGGTATACAGAACATAGAACTTGCTGGAAGCAAAGTGATCAGAAGTCTACTGAATATTTGAGGAAATTAATTCCCAACAAAAGTTCAACACTAGTTTAGAAAGCCTTTGACTGATCATGGCAATGTAAACACTGGAACCCCAAATTTTCATGAGTGTAATATAGCTTCAGTTATTTAAGAGTCTTCACAGAGGGCATGCTGCTCAATACCCACTTTATATGGGAATCCTCCCAGAGGGCAGAGCCAAGGGCCAGGGAGGACTGTGGGTGAGGGAGTTCCTCACAGAGAACAGAACTGGTATTAAATCGAGGAACTCTTCACCACCCCAGAACAGGGGATCGGTACAATGTCTGCCCATTGACAACTATATGTATCCCATTCTTCCTCTTTCTGGATGGGGTGTTTATTGAAGTTATCCTGTCCCTGTTTCACTGTTGAATATATTGAGTGTTGAGTATATGTGGGGAAAGGGGGAGCAGAAAACACATCATTTCAGTGGAATGAAGGACTCTTTCACAGACTGATGTAGTGGATTGAGCATGACCTGAAATCTATGACTGGAGAGGATTTTGGGTTGTACTTCTGGGGAGTGGATAGATATGGTCTATGTGTGGGAGGAAGATCAAAATGGATATTTGTTGACCAGAGGGTGGAGTATGGAAGAGCCTGGAAAGAGACCAACTTGCTTTCAGCTTCTTAGACAGACAAGAAAATTAGATTTTTCAGTTTCCCTTGTATTTAGAAGTTGGAGGCATGAGTCATGTGACTAGGTGTCGTAGAAACAATGGAATATGGGTGGAAATGGTTTTTGCCAATTCCAGGCTTGACTTCTAAAAATGTCTTGTGCAATCTGCCACAGCATCTTGTCTCTTAAACTTGCTGATTGGATGGGTGAAGTGGTGAATTCCAAGGAGACTCTGGGGGATAGTGGATCCACATGGTGGAAGAGGTCAGCTCAAAAGTGTGTTATTCAAGTGGAGTAGTTTTACAATATTAAGGTGATTATATAATTTACTTCCCAAACCAGAGCAGTTTTAAGAGTAAAAGGGGGTGCTATTAGTAATTGTGCTGAGACAGGCATATTCCATGACTGCCCAGGGCTAATTTGATGTATGATTGTTCTGTGTAATGTAGGCGTCTCGGGTGTAGGCTAGGTGAGGCTAAAGAGTTCCTGGGAAAGAAGTGGACAAGAGAAAGAGGCAGCAGTTGAATGTCTGCCCTGACAAAGGGCATTTCACTACCAGGAGGAACTTCAGACAGGACTAGCTACGAAAAATGGCTTTCCCCCTTTATTTCTAATTCTCCCTCCTGACCCTGTCTCTGGAGATTCTAGAAGCAAAGTATTGAGTAGGAAAAGAATATTGAAGAGGAAGTTAGAAAAACATTAAAAAGCATTAATCATCTCTGATTTCCCCATTGCTGGTTTGCAAAAGCCCAGATCAGTTCCATACTTTGAATTGGATGAATAACTGGACTTTTAAAGATCGGAAAATGAGGATCTTTTTCTTCTTAAAGCAGCTGAAAAAATTATAGGATCTACTTGAAATAATAGCAGTAATAATAGCGTTTATGTAGAACTTTTTATACATTATTCTTTATACATTATAGTACTTTTTAATACATCTCAAATGCTGTTCTAATATTTATATTAGTTCAAATATGCAATTAGTTTAATATGTTACATTAACTAACATGTGTATTAATTATAATTTATGGGAGCTAGGAGCTGGGATTGAGACTCTGATGGTCTAGTTCTCCTGGGTCTGAGCTTTCTATTACTAAGTATTGCTTCCTTCAGCTGAACTGCGTCTGCAGAGAGCAATCAAAGATAGTAGTGGAGAGAAGGAAAACTGCTTTCTAACTGCACCTCACTGAGCCCAGCCTACTTAATTAAACTGTTAGACATGCATAAGAATGCAGTGTCAGTCTTCAGGAATCAGTGATAACCAGAAGACAGAAGAGAAAATAGTGATGCTAGAAATGTAGATCTGGTATAATATCCCCAAACTACCAAAACTAAGGGAACAAATGAATTTCTTAAGGTGTGGATACAAAGCATTCAAGTGTGAGTCTGTTGAAATATTTCCTGTCAATCAGCATGCCGTCTCTATAGAACAGGGAGAGGCAAAGGGGATGTTATGAGAATGAAGGGCTTGAGAAGAGAAACAAGAGAAGCTGAACGGTGTGTCCCTGGAGACAGGACTTACAAGGAGAAGAGTCATCAGTGTTATAAAAAACAAAAAGGATACTAGTGCAAATAATCATGAATAGAGCTTTTGTTAGTTCTTTTTTATTTCTTAAAGGAAACAAATTTTGCCTTGTTAAAATCAATCTCCTGCCTACAGAATTTGAGTTTCTTTAACTTCAAGTACAAAATGAGAGTCAAATTCAAATGAAATATCCTTTTTTTCTTTTTAGATTCCACCTAGACTCTGCTGAACATGTGGCTGGACCTTAGCTGGACCATGTCCAGCAATGTTAAATAATCCTGAGAGATGTGGTACTCTCTTGCTTTATCACAAATAATTTGCCTAAGTTTTATGACTCACGACTGTGGGCTACGCCAGAGAAGCAACAGGGTATCTGAGGCTTTTCCTGATAAGGATAAACACAGTAGAGAACAAATTAAGATGTTCTTTTTCTCAGGGAAATAAATTCAGTGTCACAAGTCTGGGTCGGAAACTAGGTTTATGACAGGGCGTCCGGATGTCTCTGCAGTTTCCTCTTTGCATCAGACGCCAGAATCTAGTCAACTTGGTCCAGATGGTTGCCAATCGGTGTAGCGGCTCCTCTCACTGCTTCTCCCCCTGGACAGCCATCAGTTGAGTTGTACTGAGCCTTTTTTTTTTTTTTTTTTTTTTTTTTGTGCTACGCGGGCCTCTCTCTGTTGTGGCCTCTCCCGTTGCGGAGCACAGGCTCCGGACGCGCAGGCTCAGCGGCCATGGCTCACGGGCCCAGCTGCTCCGCGGCATGTGGGATCTTCCCGGACCGGGGCACGAACCCGTGTCCCCTGCATCGGCAGGCGGACTCTCAACCACTGCGCCACCAGGGAAGCCCTGTACTGAGCCTTTATGAGGTCTCCAAGAATGTTTGCAAGCCATGCACTGCATCGTCAGAGACCAGGGGGAGAAAAGAACGATGGAGGCATTACTCTATATAGTTGAAACTGCCACAACTTGAGATTAAACTGATGGAATACATTTATAATTTGTTGGGAGTGTGAAATGACAAACTAGAGCAAACAGGCTCTAATGAAGCATATTGCCCCTACTCTTTTTTCTTTTTGTGTTTACTCCTCACTTTGTCTCTTACCACTTTGAAGGAGCTAGCCTCCTTTCTGGGTGCCTTTAAGGTAACGGCTTTTAAGCTCTTTACTTTTATTTCTTAAATTACAGATTTAGTCAACAGGGTTTTGCTTTATTGCTTTGTTATTCTCCATTTGGAATAAGAAAGGCAAAATGTTTCTTTTAAGTCCTTTTTTCGAATTTATTTTAAAGCTGCAGACTGACTGTGAACGTTTTTCTGTACTGCAACCCCACCGTTGAGAGAGAGGCTGCAGAAAGTGGGCTATAGCCATTTCTCATTACCTTAAGACTGTCCTGGTTTAGAGGCACCCCGTTCACACCCTGAAACGTAATTGATTTAGCTTCCACAGTCTGCTTCCCTAATTCTCTATGCCTTAGAACCTTTAGTTCACTAGATTGTTGTGATGGGTAAACTATCAGATGAAATAAGTGCTTAACTTTTACAATTATTAGAAGACAGTATCTGAGGAAATAATGAACTTAATTCTTCTAGTGCCTGAATTGCTCACCCATCTTTTATATTCTCCTACATATCCTCAAGAGTTTTATCTTACATGCACTATTTTGGTATCTTATTTGAGTAGTCTGAAGAAGGTACCTGAAGAAGAGTCCGAGTTAGCCAGGCCTAATTGTAAAGATCCAGGAGTATTCTAAAGAAATAAATCGACTTAGCAAATTTTACCACGAGAATTCTACTCATTCTTTTATTCTTAACGATTGGACAAATCCATGCTTTTCTGCATACAGAGACAAAATCTATGCAGAGATTGTAAGTCGTGAGATCTGATTAATTTATCTGCAGCATTGGCTCTTCAAAATGCCACATTCTTAAGGAGAATCCTGAAGGAGGATCATGAAGAGAAACAAAAGATATCTTGGACATCCTTTTAAAAATTTTAACATTTTATAATGATTTAAGTGTAAGCATATCAGAGACACATGGATTACATTTCCCTTGGAGTACACATGGGTTTGAAAAATTAAGAGAAAACAGGCTTAGCACATTGTGGTTGGGTATTACTGAACGTAAAACATTTGGGGAAAATATTTAGTTTTTTTTGACAAGTGCCAAAAGTGACTGGACTCACTCATCTGCTTTCTCTCTCCTTTGCCTCTAACATCAGCCTGAAGTTGGAGGGCTTTCGAGGTGAGAGGATGTAGGTTTTGTATTTCTTTGTCGGGAAATTAACCTTGCCTTATCTCTCTATTCCTCCATCTTCTTTACCATATCTCCCACTACATAGGGGGATGAATAATTTCTCACCGAAAAGAGTGATATAGTTTTGGAACAGTGTGTTTCAGAGCTGAGCGAACTCACATAGTACTGAACTCTGCAGAAGCCAAGTTAATAAATCCTTACTGAGTCAAATTGACTGAATAACTTGAATTATCTGCCTCGTAGCTGTATTGTGCAATTGTTAGCTGCATTGTGCCTTGCTGCAAACTCTCCTTCCTTACTCCTTCCCTCTTCCACAGATATTTATTGAGCACCTATTACGTACAAGGCAATGTTCTAAATACTGCCAGGAGCTGAAGATTTGATCTTTAGGTATTTCTGGTGGTGACAACCTTAGTATAAATGTGTCGTAGATAAGTGCCAGGTTGAATGTTTTGAGGTTTCATTTCTCTTTCAGGCATTTGAGGTGATTATGAATAACCCGTTATTTGTTCTCTTGTTATTCGTCAAATCGGCATCTATTATATGTGGTGTTTCTGGCAGATATGCCTCTTTGATACTGATTCTGTAGTAGAAGAAACAAATGTAATTCACTCATAAGTGGATGGTCTGATTCTACGTACTAGAATGGTGTTCTAAATGTGGGTCTGCAGACAGGAGGCCATCTCAGGGTGATGTCACAATGGACAACACATGGCCTTGCCCAAAACTCTCCTTGGAGCTTGGCTTTTAAAACTCTACTTATAGCAACCCGGTGCCTCCACCGCAAACTCCACCCAGTTCCCTGTTACCAGGGTTCATGGGAATTATACCTTAACAAGTATCAGCAAGTTAAAGAAATAAGAGACTATATTTAACTCATAATAGGCAAGATATTTATAGGCAGTCTAATCTTCCAAATTAAGGGAGATTTATCATGACATAAACAGCCGAGTCTACTTTTCTGTCCTTCACTATTGTATACGTGCAGTCTAGAAACAAAGGCCAAACCTGGAAGTGCAAAGATTCATTTTTCAAGGTTTTGGGGAAGGGATCTTACAAGTCTCCAAGTTTATTAGGCCTGTAGAAATAAAATGCAGTCAGGTTTAAAGCCTGAGTCCACTGGGGTATGCAGCCTGAAAACTGACCTTTGATCTACTTCGTCTTACTGTAAGCACACCAGGATGGGCTACTTGAACTTGGTGGGTGAGCAGGCATGCAGTCAAAACTTTCAGAACAAGAGGACATCAAGATCCTGTGAAAATGTCAAAGGGAACTTCTCAAAGGACCTGGCAGTCCTACCATCTATACCTATGTCTCAGTCTTTGCTTTTTTCTTCTATTTTAAACAGATGGTTTGCCATTGAACAAATAGCTCTTTGCAACAGTCTATTCAAATTTTGCAATATGTGAAAGGTACTGCCAATCACTTTAATGGAGAGATCGATTCTTGAAAAATCATTTGCTTCGTCTTTCCCTGTCTCAGAAGAACTTCATTTCCATGACTAAGATGGTTTGTTTGCTTTTGTGGCCTCCCTCTATTTTAATTTATTAAAAGTCACCAACTAGATTTGGAGTCTGTATCTATTATATGCTTCTCAAACTTTCAGTTAAGTCAAGATGAGTTAATTTTTATCTATGTTTTAAGGTTTTTAAGGCTTTAAACATTAAATCCAAATCTCACTAGAAAAGTTTATCAAAAGTTTCTAGATAACATAGCAACCAATATCTTGGCAATATCTCATATAATCACCTGTATGCATATCTCCTCACTTTTGCATCTCATTCATCTACATGGCATTAGTAGGCACATCCCTTTATGGCAAAAAAATAAAAATAAAAGAAAAAATGAGTCTATAAATATTTGTTCTTTGACAAGATAGTAGACTTGAAAAAAATGACTACAGAGTTGACGAATTTTTCTAATTGCTAAATTGGAGTTAAAACACACACACACACACACACACACACACACACACAGCACTGTCTATTGTGACCTCCACAGAGGTTTTACATCCATCACTTACATATTATTAAGTGGTGACAAACTATGTTTTTCTTAAGACCCTTAGTCTTCTCTCAGATATTGATATTAGTAAAAAGTCTCCAGAGTATATGTCCCATGGTGTTTAAATCTGGGTTCTTAGTCTAGTGAAACGTGTGTATCTGAAAACAGATAATGTATGTGAAACTCCAAATATATGTGACAAACAATTAACATTCCTGAGGAAGATGGATGTGTGCAATTTCATGTTAAAAACTCAAGCCAGATTCATTGAACATGTAGGTGTTCAATAAAAATTTGAATGAGTCCTAGATGTATGTGTGTGGATCAGTTATCTATTGCTGTGTAGCAAATAACACCAAAACCTAATCACTTAAAACAAGTCACTGATTATCTCACAGTATCTGTGGAGCAGGATTGGGTATGGTTGAGCTGAGTGGCTCTGGCTTGATCATGAGATCAAGCTATGAGCCTGAACTGCCTTCAGTGTACTCTGAAGATTCAAGGATCCTAGCCCTGGCTCTTGGTGGCCAGAAACTATACATCTTTTTTTCATTTTCATTTCATTTTTCCAGCTTTATTGAGATAAAATTGACATATAACATGTTGTAAGTTTAAGGTGTCCAGTATGATGATTTGATGCACTTATATATTTCAAGAGGATTACCACAGTAATGTTAACATTTCCATCACCTCACATAATTACTATTTCTTTTTTGTGGTGAGAACATTTAAAATCTAATCTGTTAGCAACTTTCAAGTATATAATATTAACTATAATCACCATGCTGTAAATTAGGTCCCCAGAGCTTAATCATTTTATAACTGGAAATATGTACCTTCGACCAACATCTCCCAATTTCCCCCATCCCCCAGACTCTGGCAACCACTATTCTACTCTCTGTTTCTATGGATTCTGCTTTTTTTTAGATTCTACATATAAATGATATCATACACTAGTTGTGATTCTGTTTGACTTATTCCACTTAGCATAATGCCCTCAAGGTCCACCCATGTTGTCACAAATGGCAGGATTTCCTTCCTTATCATGCTTAAATAATGTTCGTCTATCTATCTATCTATCTATTTTTCTCTATGTGTATATAGATGTGTGTATATATATACATATATATGTATATCTCACGTCTTTATCCATTTATCATCTATAGGTGGACACTTAGGTTGATTCCATAACTTGACTAGTATGAATAATGCTACAATGAACGTGGGGATGCAGGGTTTTTTTTTTTTTTTTTTCAAAATCCTGATTTCATTTGGTTTGGACATATACACAGAAGTGGGATGGCTGGATCATATGGTAATTCTATTTTTAAATTTTTGAGTAATCTCTATACTGTTCTTCATAGTGGCTGCACCAATTTACATTCTCACCAAGAGTGCAAAAGGGTTCCCTTTTCTCTGCATCCTTGCCAACACTTACTGTCTCCTCTCTTTTTGATAAAATAGCCATTCTAAAGGTGTGAGATGATATCTCATGGGGGTTTTGATTTGCATTTCCCTGATGATTGGTGAGGCTAAGCATCTTTTTAATGTATCTGTTGGCCATATGGGTGTCTTCTTTAGGAAAATGTCTATTCAGATCCTCTGTCCACCTTTTGATTGGATTGTTTTTTGCTATTGAGTTGTATGAGTTTCTTTATATTTTTGATAGTAATCCCTTATTTTTATTTATCTATTTTTACTGTGCAGAAGGTTTTTTGTTTGATATAGTCCCAGTTGTCACTTGTTTATTTTTGCTTTTGTTACTTTTGCTTTTGGTATCATATCCAAAAATTAGTTGCCAATACTCATGTCAAGGAGCTTTTTCCTTATGTTTTCTTGGAGTTTTATGGTTTCAGGCCTTTAATCCATTTCAAATTAATTTTTGTGAGTGATATAAGATAGGGATCCTATTTCATTCTTCTGCATGTGATTATCCAGTTTTCCCAGTACCATTTTTTGAGGAGAGTATCCTTTCCCCATTGTATATTCTTGACTAATTTGTCATAGATTAACTGATCATGTATACACAGGTTTATTTCTGGGCTGTCAATTCTGTTCCACTGGTCTATATGTCTGTTTTTATCTCAGTAGCATACTGTTTCAATTACTGTAGTTTTGTAGTATGGTTTGAGACTAGGAAGTGTGATGCTTCCAGCTTTGTTCTTTCTTCTTAGGCATGCTTTGCCTTTTCAGGGTCTTTTGTGGTTTCTTGTGAATTTTAGGATTGTTTTTTTCTATTTCTGTGAAAAAAGATGCCATTGAAATTTTGATAGGGATTGCATTGAATCTATAGATGGCTTTGGGTAGTATGGACATTTTAACAGCATTAATTATTCTGATCCATGAACATGAGATATCTTTCCATTCATTTGTGTCTTCAATTTCTTTCATCAATGTCTTATATTTTTCAGTATATAGATCTTTCACTTCCTTGGCTAAATTTATACCATAAGTATTTTACTGCTTTTGGCGCTATTCTGAATGTGATTGTTTTCTTTCTTTTTCAGATATTTCATTGTTAGAGTATAGAAATGCACCTGATACCTGTATGTTAATTTTGTATCCTGCAGCTATACTGAATTCATTGATTAGTTCTAGCAGTTTTTTCTTAGAATCTTTAGGATTTTCTATATATAAGATCATATCATCTGCAAAGACAATTTTACTTCTTCCTTTCTAATTTGGATGTGTTTTTGGCCTCTCCCTGGGCTGCCCAAGTGTCCTCATGGCATGACAGCTGGTTTCCCCTGAGGAAATGATCTGAAAGAGAGAAAGAGAAATGAAGAGAGAGAGAGTGTGTGAGAGTGTGGTGAGCTTGCCAGCCTAAGAAGAAAGTCTCAGTTTTTTATACCCTAATCTGGGGAGTGACATGCCATCACTTCTGCTGTTGTTCATAGTGACCAATCTTGGTACAATGTGGGGGGGACTACACAGGGTGTGAACATCAGCAGATGGGATTCATTGGGGGACTTATTGGTGTTCTCGTATGAGAACCCAAAGTAGCAGGCAGGGTATTCTTTGGTGTTTTCACTCCAGCCATGCAATTTTCATTGTTTATTTTCCTTTATCAACATTTTTTTCTAGATAATTAATCTTTTACAAATAGTACAGTTTGTTATTTAATTGCTTATTGGTCACAAACAAGAATTTCTAATTCTTTCACTCTTCCATTTCAAAAAGCCCTCAAGATTTTTCTACAATTTAACCAGCAGATGGAGCATGAACACCTGACATTATAGTAACTGCTTTTATTGGGTTACATGTAATACTGTCTTATCGCTTTGAAAGGGGCCTTAGCACTGGTTTAATCCTCTCATCACAGATTTTAAAAGTGTTCAGAGTCAGTACTAGAATCCAGGTCTTTGGATTTCCTGCATTTCCCCTGCACCACGTGCCTGGACTGGAATCACTTGATGTTGCCTCCTCAGAGCACTGAACTCAGTCCGTTTCAATTATTCATTCAGTTCCTACTGTGTTGAATTCATTCAGAGATGAATACAACAATTCCTGTTCCACAAGAGACTGCAGTTTGGTTGAATGCAATGTACTAAGGATCACAATACCTTAGGAGTTAGGGCTGTATTACGTACAGGCCATGTCCTGGATGTTTGGATTAGGAGAGCCTGAGCACATACCTTAAAGAATCAGCAGGAATTATCTAGGTAGAGTTTGGGTGATAGAAGGGCATTTCTGGAAGAGGGGACATAAGGAAAGGTAGAAAAGAGAGAAATAGCCTGGTGTCTACGGAAAACCAAGTAGTTAAATATTTCTGGTGCATAAAAGCAAAATTAAGGTTAGAGTCACTCAAGTTCACTGAGTAATGATTATACTATCACAGTTAATAGGAGAGACAGTCCTATAATCACTTCGTAGTGATTTGGAGACTTTTCTTTGTCAGGCAGTCATTCAGTCAGCAAATTGTTTTTGAAAACCTACTATGAACCAAGCTCTCTTCTAGGTGCTGGGAATACAGTAATGAATAACACGGATGAAATCCATGTCTTACATGGAACTTACATAATAAATGAGAAATTATAGATCAAGAGAAGATAATAAGTGCTTTGAAGAAAAATAAAGGAAAGGGAGAGAGGAGAGAGAGAGTGATGTGGTGGGGAAGGTATAATTTTGAATGAAGTCATTAAGGTAAACCTTATTCAGAAGCAAAGACCTGAAGGAGGTCATTTGTTGTTTAATAGACTGGTTGAGAGGATCATAGACGTCTTTTAAGTCATAACGTGATGAAATGATTGTCGCAAGTGGAGCACAAAGAAGGATTATGAATTGGGAATTTCATGAGACAATATATACCATTTACGCAACATAGCATACATATACTTTTAGCTTACACATGCATATTCTAAAGAGAGTGAGTTTTCCAATACACTAATGACCAGGGGAAGCCAAAAGTCTGATGATACATATTTCCTAGAGTTCATCTTAATGGTACCAAAGTTGTGAAATGGATGCTTCAGAATTCCATACCCATGTTTACTTATTGCTTTATTGATTCATACTTCAGTTTATTCAACTTATATTTGAGTGTTGGTGAGTTCATAGCGCTTCATTGGGTGTTCCTATGTGTGCTATCCATGGCAAACTAGTGGACCAGCTGCATTTGGATATATTTTAAGGCAGATTACAAAAAAAAATTCAAGTCTTTTTACCTCCTTTACCTATGAAGATTGTGTATCATATTAGAAATGAAAAATGCAGAGAATATCCTTTTAAACCTTGACCTGTTTGTTTATTGTTTCATCTAAATCTGTATCTATTTCCAGAAATGTTTTATTGCAAAAAGACATCTTGAAATTTTATATACATATATACATACATATGTATAAAGATATATTGAGCACCTACTCTATTTTTTCATAGTCCATGAAGAAGACGGAAAGACTTTTATTCATGTCTTTGAGGAACTCACAATATAGAGCAGATCAATAAATTGTAATAAATTTTCACATATTCTCTTTAAGTTAATATTAAAATTACTTTTAATTTTCTCTCAAATCTTCATGAAGGGCAGAGACTTTATTTGTTCATTTCTGTGCTTCTAGTTCTTGCTAAATGTCTGGCACAAATATTTAGTGAATAAGTAGTGGACTCTTATCTGAATTGTTTTCTTTGTTCACTGTCTATATGAAAACCTCCACATAAATCAGTCTGGAGTGGTTTAGGTAAACCACTGTGTTATGTGCTGTGTATGCTCAATCAAAGATGAGGAGGGTTATAATTGTCCCAATTATCCCAATGCTGTGTTTCTACAGTTGTCTTATTTCGGGGCAGGTTAGGCTTGCTAACTATACCCAAGTGGAAAATCATTAAGGGCATGCCTCTGCAAAGAGGGGGGAGAGGGATTGAAAAACCGACTTTCCGGGTTCCTCTTTGTCCTATGATTTATGAGTCTTTAACTGCCAATCTCTCTTGATATGTAAACACATGGTCCTTCTATGTTGATAAATCAAGTTAATTTTTTTGTGTGTTTTATAGTGTAATATCCCCTTAGGACCCCATATTATATTGACACTACGGGGATAAATTTGGACAGACTTAGAAAAGAGCCTGTTTTTTAATGACCTCTTTGGGATTTGCTGCTGATGTGGTTATTTGGAAAACAGAAATTTTTTTTTTTTTCCCCCACCGGAAACACTGTCTTTACATTGAAATAGCAAAAAGAAAAAGGTAATCACCAGATCCTTTCTTTCTGATTCCATCCCACAATTTGGGAGTCACAAAGGGTTTCAGAGTCAAAATTAACTTCTGAATTAACTCTTAAGTCACTGACTTGAACTTAAACATGTATTTTGATTCTTAGTGTAGTCTTATGGGGGTGTTATTGTCTAAAGAGGAAACTGGATGATAAAAATGGTTTAAAGCTACTGTTATCTTTCTAGTTTCTGGAACCAAAAAACAGACTTTCATTTTATTAATGAAGCCATAAAAAAGATGTATTTTATTCTTAGACTTGTCAACCTTTTGCCTAGAAACCCTTTGTGTGTGTGTGTGTGTGTGTGTGTGTGTGTGTGTGTGTGTGTGTGTAAGAGAAAGGAGAAAGAGATTTATTAAGGATTATCAGGTTGTGACAATCATGGGTTAATTAGTAAAATGTCTGCATTTAAGTTACCCCTTTTCTTTTTCATTTAAACATTTTTTACACTACATTGCTAAGGCAAGGTAATAGTAATTATCAATGCAAAGACTATTCCTCGGTCTCTGTCTAGTTTTCTGGGTGAACGATTTCTGATTTCTCTAAACAGGTAGATTTGACTTCCTTTCTAAGTCACAACACTGGGCTAGTGATGGACTCAGATATACCATGAAGTTTTAGTAAGCAGAAGCATGTCTGCATCTTCTGAAATGATTTCCATATTCTTGCTTTGGAATGGAAGTTATGTTTACTCTTTAGTTGATTTACATTAATTTTCTTTGAGTGTCCCCTTTAACAGTGATCAGGCAATGTTTACTTGACAATGTAACTTTATGGAGGAAATAACACAATCGAATATAATTTTAGCTAGAAAGGATTTTAGAGATCTTCTATTCCAATACCTCATTTTATGGAAGAAGATTGTCTTAGCATAGGCTGCTATAACAAAATGCCACAGACTGGGTAGCTTAAACAACAGACATTTATTTCTCACAGTTCCAGAGGCTGAGAAATGTAAGATGAAGGTGCCAGCCAACTCAGTTTCTGGTGAGAACCCTCTTCCTGGTTTTAAGACTGCTGCCTTGCTGTGTCCCCACATGGTGGAGAGAGCAAGATCCTTATCTCTCTTCCTCTTCTAATAAAGCCACTAATCCCATGATACAAGCCCCACCCTCATGACCTCATCTAACCCTAATTTCATCCAAAAGGACTGATCTCTAAACACCATCACAATGGGGGTTAGGGCTTCAACATATGAATTTTGATTGGGGGCAAGGAGGTGGGGGGCACAAACTTTCAGTACATAGCAAGGATCCTGAGGATCAGAGAGGTCAAATGATGGGTTTAAGGTTACACAGCAAGTTAATGGCTAAAGTAGACCCAAGAGTCCTATCTTTTGAGTGTTTTATTATACTTTGAATTTCCCCTTTAAACTCACAGTGGGAACACACTGTCAGTGAATGTCTAATTTTTTTTATCCCATCCCCTGATGTTGAAATAATGTGCACATCAGTGTTCTAATCTTTTACTTAGATGGAGAAGTACAGGGTGCAAAGTTGCTCCTGAAAGTCATCATGATCCCTGCTGTTAAGCCTATAGAAGACATTTTCTGTTTGGGAGGCATTAATTGGGAGCTGTGACAAGACTGGAGAGTTCCTCCATTCCCTTCTCAAACCCCTTCCCTTAATTATAATAAATGGCAGGAGTGAAGACAGGTATATCGTACAGCTGATATGTTGATGAAACTACTAGGTGGGAGGGAAAATTGGAGAAGGTAGCTTGATTGACAGGAAGTGCAGCTAATTATATAGCTCCATTAACTCCAGATAGTCTTAAGACCAGGCTTCACTACTAAGTGATGAGTGAGGCCTTGGAGGAGGAGATGCCCTCTTTGCTGCCCCAGACTTGACTGAGCTCCCTACTGGATATAGTCAAGTAGGTCAGGTACACCATGTTGTGCAGAAAAACTGCTCCATTATTCTGTGAACTTAGCTCACTGAGTCATGGGAAATAACACATCCTTGTGTTTTAGGCCACTACGTTTTGAGGTGATATGTTATACAGCAAAAAATAAACTAGTTTACAAAAACTATATGTTGATCACATACATGTGCTCTTTCCTGCCTTGAAATGTCTTTAGTTTATAGACTGACCCACTTACGCTCCCAGTTCCTGCACTAAGATAGAAATACGTGAGGATTCCTCACGTGAACATAATCCTCAGTCATAAGTGCTCAGCCATATGCCTCACCTCTCTTTCCATTACTGCCAGTGTCTGCAGACAATCAGCCTGGAACCTAAGCACTTCATTTGGGTCCCAGGCACTTATGTCATTGTCAAGTTACAGCTGTCCCATAGAACCAGGCTTCTGCCTTAGTCTCACACACTCTGGTCTGTTCCCTTTCACTCTCTTGGACTGGGCAGTCCTCCTACTAAACCCTAGTTGATGGTTGGAGTACCAGTTTGCTACCTAGCTCCTGATGATTCTTTGTTTTTAAGGATGGATCCTAGTCCCAGACCCCAACACTTAGCAGGGGAACAGAGGAGTTTGTAAAATACATGGACATACTCTTCAGGATGAGTAACAGTATTGTAGAGTGGAAAGAACATGGACTTTGGAGGCATACAGACCTGGTTTGTATTCCAGACTGCCATTTACTAGCTTGTGATTTTGGGACAAATTTTTTGATCTCTTTAAGATTCATTTTTCTAATTTGTGAAATAGGTACTAAATAAATAAGTTATAGCTGTTGTTACTTTCTACCATACAACACCACTTCTGCAGCTCTGTTGGTTCCCCATCCTTTCTGGTTGTGGAAGACTTCTTACTTTTCCCTGCTAGCACACACTATAGGTTCCAGCTCACCTCACACCCAAGCCAGCCATGTCTAGACACTTAGGGTTTCCTAAGAAAAACAAGCTACTTGATAGTCTACCAAAACGATAGTTGAAAGGCCACACTTAATTGATTCCTTGTAGGTCTTCTGCTGGATTTTCTTTAGACTTGGGCTGATTTTCATTAGATCTTGTACACACTAGCAT
Organism: Kogia breviceps; assembly: GCF_026419965.1. Taxonomy (NCBI): domain Eukaryota; kingdom Metazoa; phylum Chordata; class Mammalia; order Artiodactyla; family Physeteridae; genus Kogia; species Kogia breviceps. Next base: position 115,748,663 of record NC_081315.1, on the reverse strand, counting down.
GTTCTAATTTACATGTCTGCCCTATTATTTCTCACTTCTTTTTAATATACATCCTTTGGAACCTGAATTAGCTTTAATTGATGGTTGTGAGGCAATTATGCTCTATAATTTTGCACTGTTTCTAAATAGTGTGCTAATTGCTTTACAGTTTCCCTTCTCTGTGTTTGTGTGTGTGTGTGTGTGTTTACTTAAGGACTAATCTATTATACGAACTGTCAAAATTTGGGGGACAAAAACCGAAATCTATAACTTTGTAAACAAATCCAACCCATTTTGATGCTGTAATCTATTTTGCAAGTTGTTTTAATTGCATAGGAGAAGACAAAAGACTTTTAGGAGTGTTTATTCTAACTCCAGAACTGTGTTCCCGTTAATATACTGGACGCCTTGCTGACTGGGAGTGGTGCAGAAGGGAAGATGCAGTATGTAAATACATTAATCAAATCAATACAAATCATAATAATACATTCCTTTAAAGAGTCTGGGAGACAGCTGTGTAAAATAGAGCACTTTTCATTTTCATAGGTTTGGGTGAACCTCTTTAGCAAATCCCATCTCCGTGATTCTGTGATTCTGATTCTGTTGTGTTTTACTGTATTTTTTCCTCTTGGTTTTTGTGGGACTACGTATGGTAGAAGTTGGCACTTCAGGCATTAGTGGCTAGTCTTATTTTCTTCTCTTTGTGGCCAGTTGGCTTTGGAACTTTTGTTTCCAATAACTTTAGTACAAAACCACATGAGCAGAGCTTTCGTGAGGTTTACTGCATGACCACAGTGGGGGTTGGTGATGTGACAAATGTCGCAAAGGCTTTCTTTGGAAAGTATGTATCATCATCTTTGGAGAAAGGACTTTTTTTCCTCTTTTTTTATTCCTAAAATATTCAACAGATTATTTCAGTTTACCAAGTTGATGACATCATTGCAATGTTTGAATCAGGTTACAACTTTTGGCCACTTGTTTTATATGGAGGAAATATTGGTACTAGTATAAAATAAAAAAAGTCAGATAGACACTCCCATTTCCCTGGGATCCTAACGGAGCCCAGAGAGAGGAGGCAGTGTTGTAACAGGGAGTTAAAAGAAATCAGAGTGCTCTTCTGAGTTATACTAAGTTGAGGGGAAAGCAAGAGAAGAGGAAAACAGAAAAATAACCTTGTGAAAAATGGTTCATCAAAAGTTTTCAATTTTTTTTATCAGTCCTTTCTTTTTTTTTTAAATTGAGTTATAGTTCTTTTTACAACATTGTGTTAGTTTCTACTGTACAGGGAAGTGGAGTTCCCTGTGCTCTACAGCAGGTTCTTATTAGTCATAAATTTTACACACATCAGTGTATACATGTCAATCCCAATCGCCCAATTCATCACACCACCATCCCCACCTGCCGCGGCTTTCCCCGCTTGGTGTCCTACATTTGTTTTCTATATCTGTGTATCAACTTCTGTCCTGCAAACCAGTTCACCTGTACCGTTTTTCTAGGTTCCACATACATGCGTTAATATACGATATTTGTTTTTCTCTTTCTGACTTACTTCACCCTGTATGACAGTCTCTAGATCCATCCACGTCTCAACAAATGACCCAATTTCTTTCCTTTTTAAGGCTGAGTAATATTCCATTGTATATAAGTACCACATCTTCTTTATCCATTCATCTGTTGATGGGCATTTAGGTTGCTTCCATGACCTGGTAGTGCTGCAGTGAACATTGGGGTGCATGCATCTTTTTGAATTATGATTTTCTCTGGGTATATGCCCAGTAGTGGGATTGCTGGGTCGTATGGTAGTTCTATTTGTAGTTTTTTAAGGAACCTCCATACTGTTTTCCATAGTGGCTGTATCAATTTACATTCCCACCAACAGTGCAAGAGGGTTCTCTTTTCTCCAAAAAGTTTTCAATTTTTAATCAAGATAATAAAATAAGGCTTTAAGGCAGTGTGAAAATATTTTAATGACAATGTACAAGCTATAGTGGTGAAACTGAATAATACCTAATGCTGAGTTTTAGAAATAAATTGTGTTGGATCCTTCATTCCTAAGTTGAGGAACCTGGAGTTATCTTTAGGGAATATAGGGACACAGAATCCCTCAGGATCATTCTGGAAGGTGGTATTAATAAGGTGAGATATCTGGCATATATCTATAAGGTTTCTAGTGTCTCATGTGAATGGAGGTTTCTTTTGCTGAAACTCTGGAGGAATCATCTGGGTGCAGTTTTTCCTAAAGATAGGACAACAGGTAGAATGCCTAATATAGTTGCCAGCGATCAAATGCCTATAGATAATTCAACCTGCTTAAATAAATGTGCATTGACACCACCACATTTATTTTCTCATGCACATTTCTATCTACTTCTCTGCCTGTCACATGGATTAAAAAAAACCCAGAAAGCTCTCATAATAAATGTAGTCAGTACTTCTCAAAAAAAGTTTCCTAAGAAACCAAAAGAGGGTTGAAAGGTATGAAAGTACATAGAACATCATTAATTGGTAAAGAAGAAATGAGATACAAGACTAAAAAAAAAACTTTTGAAATTCCAAGTCCCATTGAGTGTATTTCCCCAACATCTTCTGAAATAATCCACTTCTCTCTATACCTGCTTTCACTACCATAAGTCTAGTGTAATTTCATCTCTGTACTGACTCTGACAATTTCTAATTGAATTCACTCATGTTCTGCCTTTCTCCTACCTCAATCCAACATCTGCACTGTCACTATTACCCTTTCGCTCAAAACCTTTCAATGGCGCTACACTGTCAGATTAATTCAGATCTCCTTGTGTGGCTCACAAGGCCATCAGGACCTTTCTTGATTTACAGGCCCCCCCTTACTGGCTGCTTAGAGCACTCTTATTACTTTGAGCTCTAGCCTTGTCTCACAATATCAGACCTTTTGCATTTATGGCTTTTCTGATTGGAGTGACTTTTTAATCTCCTTATTTTTCCCTTTTTCACCTCTTCCACACAAGTAGTTCTTATATATATTAAAAAACAAAACAGTGAAACACCCAGAAAACCAAAACAAAGAAATAGGATCCTATGGCCAGAGGATTGGTGATGGAAGAATTCTTCCAATGTCAATATCAGGATTATGGTGCCATCATGAGCTGTTTGTCTTACCTTAGGCAGAAGGCACCTCATTCAAACATCAAACACTTTTTAAAAAAAAATTATTTTTATTTGTTTTAATTGAAGTATAGTTGATTTACAATGTTGTGTTAGTTTCAGATGTACAGCACAATGATTCAGTTATACACACAGGTATATGTATCTATTCTTTTTCAGAATCCCTCCCCTTCTTCCCCTTTGGTAACCATAAACTTGTTTTCTATGTCTGTGGGTCTATTTCTGTTTTGTATATAAGTTCATTTGTATCACTTTTTTTAGATTCCACATATAAGCTATATCATAAGATATTTGTCTTTCTCTGTCTGGCTTCACTTGGTATGATAATCTCTAGGTCCATCCATGTTGCTGCTAATGGCATTATTTCATTCTTTTTTATGGCTGAGTATATTCCATTGTGTGTGTGTGTGTGTGTGTGTGTGTGTGTGTGTGTGTGTGTGTGTGTGTATGTGTGTGTATATATATATATATATATATAATCTTTTTTATGCGTTCATCTGTTGATGGACATTTAGGTTGCTACCATGTCTTGGCTATTGCAAATAGTGCTGCAATGGACACTGGAGTGCATGTATATTTTAGAATTATAGTTTTCTCTGGACATATGCCCAGGAGTGAGATTGCAGGAACATATGGTAACTCTACTTTTAGTATTTTAAGGAACCTCCAGACTGTTCTTCACAGTGTCTGTACCAATTTACATTCCCACCAACAGTGTAGGAGTGTTCCCTTTTCTCCACACCCTCTTCAGTATTTATTATTAGTAGACATTTTGATGATGGCCATTCTGCCTGGAGTTTGGTGATACCTCATTGTAGTTTTGATTTGCATTTCTCTAATAATTAGCAATGTTGAGCATCTTTTCATGTGTCCGTTGGCCATTTGTATGTCATCTTTGAAGAAACGTCTATTTAGATCTTCTGCCTATTTTTTGATTGGGTTGTTTGGTTTTTTGATATTGAGCTGTATGAGCTGTTTATATATTTTGGAAGTTAATCCCTGTCGGTCCCATTGTTTGTAAATATTTTCTCTCATTCTGTATGTTGTCTTTTTGTTTTGTTTATGGTTTCCTTTGCTGTGCAAAACTTTTAAATTTAACTAGGTCCCATTTGATTATTTTTCTTTTTTATTTCCACTACTCTAGGAGATGGATCCAAAAAGATATTGCTGTGATTTATGTCAAAGAGTGCTCTGCCTATGTTTTCCTCTTGGAATCTTTAGTATCTGGTTTTACATTTAGGTCTTTAATTCATTTTCAGTTTATTTTTGTGTAGTGTTAGAGAATGTTCTAATTTCATTCTTTTACATGTAGCTGTCCAGTTTCTGCAGCACCACTTATTGAAGAGATTGTTCTTTCTCCATTGTATATTCTTGCCTCTTTTGTCATAGATTAATTTACCATAGGTGCATGGGTTTATTTCTGGACTTTCTATCCTATTCTGTTGATCTGTGTATCTGTTTTTGTGCCAGTCCATGCTGTTTTGATTACTGTAGCTTTATAGTGTAGTCTGAAGTCAGGGAGCATGTTTTCTCCAGCTCCATTCTTCTTTCTCAAGATTGTTTTGGCTATTCTGGACCTTTTGTGTTTCCATACAAATTATAAATTATTCATTCTAGTTCTGTGAAAAATGCCATTGGCAATTTGTTAGGGATTGCATTGAATCTGTAGATTGCCTTGAGTGGTATAGTCAATTTAACAGTATTTATCCTTCCATTCCAAGAGCACAGTATATCTTTCCATCTGTTTGTGTTGTCCTCAGTTTCTTTCATTAGCATCTTATAATTTTTGGAGTACAGGGTTTTGCCTCCTTAGGTAGGTTTATTCCTAGGTATTTATTCTTTTAGATGCGATGGTAAATGGGATTGTTTGCTTAATTTCTCTTTCTGATCTTTCTTTGTTAGTGTATAGAAATGCAACAGATTTCTGGGTATTAATTTTGTATCCTGCAACTTTACTAAATTCATTGATGAGCTTTAGTAGTTTTCTGGTAGCATCATTAGGATTTCATATGTGTAGTGTCATGTTGTCTGCAAACAGTTACAGTTTTATTTCTTTTCCAGTTTGTATTCCTTTTTTTTTCCTTCTCTGATTGCTGTGGCTAGGGCTTCCAATACTATGTTGAATAAAAGTGGTGAGAGTGGGCATTCTTGTCTTGTTCCTGATCTTAGAGGAAATGCTTTCAGCTTTTTACCACTGGGTCTGATGTTAGCTGTGGGTTTATCATATATGGCCTTTATTATGTTGAGGTAGGTTCCCTCTATGCTCACTTTCTGGAGAGTCTTTTTCCTAATCATAAACGGATGTTGAATTTTGTCAAAAGCTTTTTCTGTATCTATCGAGACAATCATACAGTTTTTATTCTTCAGTTTTTTAATGTGGTGTATCACACTGGTTGATTTGCAGATATGGAAGAATCCTTGCATCCCTGGGATAAATCCCATTGATTGTGGTGTATGATCCTTTTAATGTATTGTTGGATTTGGTTTCCTACTATAATATTTTGCTGGGGATTTTTGTGTTTGTGTTCATCAGTGATATTGTCCTATAATTTTCTTTCTTTTGTGTGGTACCTTTGGTTTTGGTAGTAGGGTGATGATAGCCTCATGAAATGAATTTAAAAGTGTTTCTTTCTCTGTAATTTTTTGGAATAGTTTCAGAAGGATAGGTGTTAACTTTTCTTTAAATGTTTGGTGGAACTCACCAGTGAAGCCATCTGGTCCTGGACTTTTGTTTGTTGGGAGTTTTCAAATTACAGATTCAATTTCAGTACTTGTAATTGGTCTGTTCATATTTTAGTTTTCTCCCTGGTTCACTCTTGGGAAATTGTACCTTTCTAAGAGTATGTCCATTTCTTCTGGATTGTCCATTTTATTTGCATATAGTTGCTTGTAGTAGTCTCTAATGATCCTTTGTATTTCTGTGATGTCAGTTGTAACTTCTTTTTCATTTCTAATTTTATTGATTTTGGCCCTCTCCCATTTTTTTCTTGATGAGTTTGGCTGAAGGTTTTATCAATTTTGTTTATCTTTTCAAAGAACCTACTTTTAGCTTCATTGATCTTTTCTATTGTTTTCTTTGTCTCTGTTTCATTTATTTCTGCTCCGATCTTCATGATTTGTTTTCTTCTACTAATTTTGGTTTTGTTTATTCTTCTTTCTCTAGTTGCTTTAGGTGTAATTTTAGGTTGTTTATTTGAGATTTTTTGTATTTCCTGAGGTAAGCTTGTATTGCTATAAACTTCCCTCTTATAACTGCTTTTTCTGTGTCCCATAGGTTTTGGATCATCATGTTTTTTTCATTTGCTCTAGCTATTTTTTAATTTCCTTGTTGATTTCTCATTGATCTACTGGTTGTTTAGTAGCATATTGTTTAGCCTCCATGTGTTTGACTCTTTGCAGTTTTTTTTTCTTATAGTTGATTTCTAATTTCATAGCATTGTGGTGGAAAAGATGCTTGATATGATTTCAGTTTTTTCAAATTTACTGAGGCTTGCTTTGTGGTCCAGCATGTGATCTGCCTGGAGAATGTTCCATGTGCACTTGAGAAGAATGTGTATTCTGCTACTTTCGGATGGAATGCTCTATAAATATCAATTAAGTCCATCTGTTCTAATGTGTCATTTAAGGCCTGTGTTTCCTTATTGATTTTCTGTCTGGATGATCTGTCCATTGATTTAACTGGGGTGTTAAAGTCTCCACTGTTATCGTGTTACTGTTGATTTGTCCTTTTTTGTCTGTTAACAGAACTATTTGCTTTATATATTGAGGTGCTCCTATGTTGGGTGCATATATATTTACCATTGTTGTATCTTCTTCTTCGATTGATCCCTTGATCATTATGTAGTGCCCTTCTTTGTCTCTTGTAAAAGTCTTTATTTTAAAGCCCATTTTGTCTAAGTATTGATACTCTAGCTTTCTTTTGATTTCCATATGCATGGAATACTTTTTCATCCCCCCACTTTCAGTTTATGTGTCCCTAGACCTGAAGTGTGTCTCTTGTAGACAGACAGCATATATTCAAGTCTTGTTTTTGTATCCATTCAGCCAGTCCATGTCCTTTGGTTAGAGCATTTAATCCAGTTACATTTAAGGTAATTATCGATATGTATGTTCTTATTACCATTTTGTTGATTGTTTTGGATTTGTTTTTGCAGGTCTTTTTTCTTCCTCTTTTGTTCTCTTCTCTTGTGATTTGATGACTATCTTTAGTGTTGTGTTTGGATTCCTTTTTCTTTTTTGTGTGTATATCTGTTGTAGATTTTTGGTTTGCTATTATCATGAGGTTTTGGTATAGCAGTCTATATATACATACATAATTGTTTTAAGTTGCTGATCTCTTAATTTCAAATGCATTTTAAATATCCTGCATTTGTAGTCTCCTCCTCTCACAATTGCTGGTTTTGATATCATATTTGTGTGTGGATGGTTTTCTTCCTTTACTGTGTGTTGCCTTTACTGGTGAGCTTTCCCATTTTGTAATTTTCTTGTTTCTACTTGTGGCCTTTTCTGCCGAGAGAAGTTCCTTTAGCATTTGTTGTAATGCTGTTTGGTGGTGCTGAATTATTTTTGCTTTTGCTTGTCTGTAAACATTTTGATTTCTCCATCAAATCTGAACGAGAACCTTGGTGGGTAGAGTATTCTAGGTTGTAGGTTTTTCCCTTTCATCACTTTAAATATATTGTGCCACTCCTCTCTGGCCTGCAGAGTTTCTGTTGAAAATTCAGCTGTAGTCTCATGTGGATTCCATTGTATGTTGTTTGTTGCTTTTCCCTTGTTGCTTTTAATATTTTCTCTTTGTATTTAATTTTTGTCAGTTTGATTACTGTGTGTCTCAGCATGTTCCTCCTTGTGTTAATCCTGTATGGGACTCTGCACTTCCTAGACTTGTTTCCCATGTTAGGGAAATTTTCAGCTATTATCTCTTCAAATATTTCCCCAGGACCTTTCTCTTTCTCTACTCCTTTTTGGACCCCTGTAATGCAAATGTTGGTGTATTTGACTTGTCCCCAAGGTCTCTTAAACTGTCCTCATTTCTTTTCTTTTTCTTTTTCTTTATGCCATGGCAGTGATTTCCACAACTCTGCTTCGAGCTTGCTGGCCTGTTCTTCTGCCTTATGTATTTGGCTATTGATTCCTTCTATTATATTTTTATTTTCAGGTATTGTATTCTTCAATTCTGTTCATTGTTTTTTATATTTTCTAACTCTTTGTTAAAAACTTCTTATAACTTCTTGCTCTGTACCTCCATTCTTTTCTTGAGTTCTTTGATCATCTTTACAATCATTACTCTGAACTCTTTCTTGGGTAGATTGCCTATCTCCACTTCACTTAGTTGTTCTTCTGTGGTTTTATCTTGCTCCTTCATCTGGAACATATTCCTTTGCTGTTTCATTTTGTTTAAATTTCTATTTTTGTTTTAAATGTGTGCAGTCGGTTGGTTACATTTCTTGACCTTGGAGGAGTGGCCCTCTGTAGGTATGTCCTATGTATCTGAGCTGTACACCCCCCTCTTGTCAGCCAAGGGCCAGGGACCAGCTGGCCACAGGGTAGGTTCTGACCTGTGTTTGCGAACTCTGTTTTACACTCTGCTGTATCATAGTTTTCTTGCTTCTGTTGTCTGCCTCCTGGTGGATGAGGCTGATCTTGAGGCTTGTGCAGGTTTCCTGGTGGGAGAGACTGGTACCTACCCACTGGTGGGTAGAGTTGAGTTTTGGCCCTCTGGTGGGCAGGGCTGTGTCAAGGGGCATGTCCAGAGGTGGCTGTGGGTTCAGGAAGTCTTTAGGCAGCCTGTCTGCTGATGGGTGTGGCTGTGTTCCAGCCCTGTTTGTTGTTTGACCTGAGGCATCCCAGCACTGGAGCCTACAGGCTGTTGGGTGGGGCCAGGTCTTGGTGCTAATGCCCCAAGCAAGGGTCTTGCTGTCTGCCTCCAGCAAGAATTCATGTAGATGAACAGTCCCTGATATGCCTGCCACCAGATTTTATGACCCCACAGAGAGCCATTGCCAGCCCCACTTCCCCAGGAGACCCTCCAAGACTGCAGGTAGGTCAAGCCAAGTCTCCTATGAAGTCACTGCTTTTGCCCTGGTCTTGGAGCTCTTGCTCCTGTGGGAGAATTTATGTGACATAATTATTCTCTAGTTTGTGAGTCACCCACCTGGGTGGTATGGGATTTTATTATATTGCAAGTGTGCCCCTCCTGCCATCTTGTTGTGGCTTCTTTTAATGTCTTTGGATGTAGAATATCTTTTTTTGGTAGGTTCCAGTCTTTTTTATCAATTGTAGTTCAGCAGTTAGTTGTGATGTTGGTGTGTTCATGAGAGGAGGTGAGCTCAAGGTCCTTCTATTCTGCCATCTTCAAATATCAAACACTTTTTACTTTATCTTGACAGAAGGAAACTTTAGAGCAGCTCTTCTGGAAAGGAGGAATCAACTACTAGATGCTTTGGAAGACTGAGGTCTTCTTTTCACTTCAACTGGATGAGATTGGCTGCATCTCAGTGAATCCCTGCTTCAATATACACATAATTCAGCTTTAGCAGTGGATGTAGACACTTTATACAGCTTTCATAAGTCAACTAGGAAGGCCATACAATATACAGAATAAGTGACATAGAAATTTCCCTCTATCTTATCCAGAAACAACTTACAATAAGTCCCCTACATACAAATGAGTTCTGTTCCAAGAGTGCATTCGTAAGTCCAATTTGTTCGTGAGTCCAACAAAGTTAGCCTAGCTACCCAACTAACACAATCAGCTATATAGTACAGTACTATGATAGGTTTATAATACTTTCACACAACTGATACATAAAAAACAAACACAAAAAATAGAGAAAGCATTTTTAATCTTATAGTATAGTATCTTGAAAAGTACAGTAGTAGAGTACAACAGCTGGCATTGAGTGAACAGCCAAGAAGAATTACTGACTGGAGGAGGGAGAGGAGGTGGGAGATGGTAGAGCTGAAGGATCATGAGCAATAGGAGATGGAGGGCAAGCTGCAGTTTCACTCATGCTTGACATTGATGGCACAGGTTCTGGCTTCTTGCTGGAACCAGATGTACATTCTCATCTTTGAAAGTTCACAATTTGAAGGTTCATACGTAGGGGACTTAACTGTATTCATAAACCTGAAACTACCTGTCAAAACTGAACTAGAGATCAAATGTTGTTCATTTTTCAGAACTTCCCAGCCTAATGCTTATTCTACCTACATTGAGTCTTTTCTTTGTTTTAACTCCACTTTATCTCCTAGCACCTTGCCCGTATCCCTCTCAGAGAGCTGTCAGTACAAGCTATTTGTGGGTGTGTCTGCCTTTCCCAAGAGACAGTGAATCTTGAAGATGAATTATGATTATTCGTCTTTGTGGCTCCAACACATAATACAAGTTATTGAGTGGATAAGACTTTGATTCCTAAGATCTTATAACTCCTTTATATTCAGAAATATGGAGACCAAATGAGGTGATGGTTTTAAACTAGAAAAAAATGTGTTTTTTCACACTTTCTTTATTATTTTCCTTGGGAGAAAGTGTTTCCCCCCAGCACTGGTCCACTTATTTGTTAACAGTATTTTCAAATTCTGACATGGCAACTATGCACTAATGTTCAAAAAAAAAAAAAAATGAACCTCAAAACCCACAGTTATGTTTACATACAGTTTCTATTATAAAGAGGTTGAAGCTGTAAAAGATTCAGTTGGGACAGTGTTGTAAGATAATGTGTAATTGAAAACAGGTGGCAATCACACTTTGTTGCAGTCAATTTGATCAAATCCCCTTTAGCACTTTTTAGTTGGCTTCTGAGGAAAGATTTGTATCCCCAAGACTTATTCTTGTTCTGCATTTGATAATTTAACAAACTCATTGATTTATTGATCTATACATTTTGTAAATATTGACAGTAACTATCTGATAGTACCTGGTGAAAAGGTTGAGAAGTGGGAAAGATGTGAGAAAGAATAAAAGGAACAAAAAAATAAATAATCTTTCCTTAATAAATTCGAAATCTGATTTGAGAGGTAAAATTCAGAGCATTAATCCATTTAAATATTTATTGACTACCTATTAGATGCATAGAAATGAGAAGGCTCTATGAGATAAAATATTTGTATTTAAGGAGCTTACAATATGGTTGTGAAAAGATATGAAAAATGCAACTACAACAAGACGAACAAGCTGCACTAATGATAAGCTCATAGTGAGATTGTTTTGAAGAACTTGAGAAAAGATACACTATGAAGGAGAGTTAGCAGACACTATTCTCAAGTGAATTAGCCATCCTCAAATTGAAGACCAAAACAAATCTGAAAGAGACTGGAAAGTAAATATATTTAGAAAGATTAAAGAGGTAAACAAAAACATAAAAATAATAAAACATCTGCTTGAAAAGTTGATGCTGTCTTGAAGAAGAACAAAATTGAACCTCTGGATATAGCAAAGGTAATCATAAAAACATAAGTTCAATGGATAGGGTCAGTAGCAAATTAATGTCAAAATGGGAATCAGAGAACTGAAAAATGGAGCTGAGTAAACTGTCCAGAATGCATTACAAAGAAATAAAATGATTTTTAAAAACTATGAGATATGTTAAGATATAAAGAATATAGAATAAAGAGGTAGAATGAGGAATTTCTTTTTCTTTCTTTTTCTTCTTCATTTTTTTTTTTTTTTTTTTGGCCATGCCACAGGGCTTGGCAGTGAAAGCATGCATTCCTAACCACTAGAATTCCCAGAATGAGGTATTTCAAAATGAAAAAATAAAGGATATAGGGGAGAAAAAGTATGCTAAGAGATAGTGGCTGGGGAGTTTTCACAATTGAAGAAAGGCATGAACCCTCAAATTCAAAAACTGTAATGGGTACTCAGCAGCAAAAACAAAAAAGTCCAAGTATAAACAAACAAAAATACAAATCCATACGAGGATGCACTTAAATAAAAAAAACAACAACACCAAAAAACCCCCAAAAAACTGAAAACAAGATCCAGAGAGAAAGAGAGATTTCATTTAGAGAGGAATACAATTAGGCTAACAATAGATTTCTCATTTACAATATTAACAATGGTCATTAGATGAGAATACAATAATATGTTTAAAGTTCTGAGGAAAAGCAGCCATCTAGAATTCTAAACCACCTAAGCTATCATTCAAAACTGAGACCAAAATAAACACATTAAGTTTTGTTTATGAGAAAGTTTTTTATAGACCTTCTGAAAGACTACTGATGTGTCTTCATTCAGAATGAAATCAATAAAGAAGTAGAATGCAAAGAACCACCCCACATAAAGAAATTTATAATCCAGAAAGAAACGAAACTGAGTTATTTGTAGTGAGGTGGATGGACCTCGAGTCTGTCATGCAGAGTGAAGTAAGTCAGAAAGAGAAAAACAAATATCATATGCTAACACATATATATGGAATTTAAAAAAAAAGTTCTGAAGAACCTAGGGGCAGGACAGGAATAAAGATGCAGATGTAGAGAATGGACTTGAGGACACAGGGAGGGGGAAGGGTAAGCTGTGACGAAGTGAGAGAGTGGCATGGACATATATACACTACCAAGTGTAAAATAGATAGCTTGTGGGAAGCAGCTGCATAGCACAGGGAGACCAGCTCAGCGCTTTGTGACCACCTAGAGGGGTGGGATAGGGAGGATGGGAGGGGAGACGCAAGAGGGAGAAGATAAGGGGATATATGTATATTTATAGCTGATTCACTTTGTTATAAAGCAGAAACTAACACACCATTGTAAAGCAATTATACCCCAATCAAGACATTAAAAAAAGAAGAAATTTATAATCCAAATAAACATTGTTAAGAATATAATAATGTCTAACCAGTGAGAGATTTAAAAAAATGGAACTAAAATACTAAATGTCAATAATATGAAATTTGGGAGGCAGTGATTAAAATGAAACATTCCAAGAACCTTGTGTTGAATGGAAGAAGGTATGTGAAACAAAAGCAGATTATGTAATTCAAAACCAATAGGAAAAAAGGTACATGAAAGACAATTGGATGAATCCAATAGAAATGCTGATTTAGCAGAAATAAAATACGTAACTCTAAAGCATAGAGTGGGAAAAATGGAATGAAGAAAATTGGATGAAACCAATAGAAGTAATAAATGGAGAAAGACAAAAGTTAAATAGTTAAAATAGATGGTCAAAATAAGTCAAAAGAGATATGTGTAAACAATTAAACCTGCCTGATAATAAGCAGGGATGATCAGATTGAGTTAAAAATGAATCATAAAGTCTTTGATTTGTAAAATTGGGCAGTTCTGTTAAAGAGGTTGATTGTAAATTCAAATCAAAAACAACCCTCAAACCTCAGGGCTCCCAATTTGAGATAAAATGTGATATCATTTTACCAGGAAGAGTAATTTCCCCTTCTCCCCCCAAAATCATGTATTGATTTTAACATCAAAGGTAGATGACACACTTTTTCATAGATGATAGGATTTCTACAGAGAAAGCCACAAATAATTTGCAGATTAATTATTATAAACATTAAGTGGTTAGGAAGTGATTAGAAGGTCAGTATTCAAATATCAACTTACATTTTTATACATATGCATAAACTGGAAGGGTAATAAGAAAAAGATATCATTTACAATAGCAAAAAGAAAGAAAAAGAAACAAAAGTGAGATACCTAGGAGTAAATCTTATATGTTCAAGACCTGCAAGAAAAAATTGTAAGGGTTTCTTAAAAAGATACTGAAGAAGACCTAAGTAAATGGAGAGATACATTCTCTTAGTCTGTTTGGGCCACTATAAGAGAGTGGACTGTGTAGCTTATCCACAGAGTAACTTATAAACAACAGAAGTTTATTTCTCACAGTTCTGGAAGCTGGAAGTCCAAGATCAAGGTGTCAGAATAGTTGTGTTCTGGTGAGGATACTCTACCTGGTCGCCTTCTTACTGTGTCCTCACATGGTGAAAGTGGCTCAGGATCTCTGTGGGGCCTTTTTTATAAGGCACTAATCCCATTTCTGAGGGTTCCAACCTTGTCAAGCCAAACGCCCCACCTCCTAATACCATCACCTTTGGGGGTTAGGATTTAAATGTATGAAATTTGGGGAAGGGGCACAAACTTTCAGAGCATAGACTATATCATGTTCATGAATGTGGACTCTATCAGAAGGATGTTACTTCTTTCACCTTCAATCTGTTAGGTAGAACCATATGGAATTGTCCTCTTTGTAGGTCAAAAAAAGTTTAATGTCAATGTCAAAGGTTTAAACTAATATATAAGTGCAATTGTAATTCAAATATAAATAGGGATTTTTATAGGAATTTGACAAGTTGATTCTGTAATTTATATGGAAGAGCAAAGGCCAAAGAATAGTCCAGACAATGTGAAGAAGTATAAAAAGACAAGAGGACTTTCTCTATCAGGTGTCATAAGTTATTATCCAGTGACAGTAATTAAGATAGGATAGCACTGGCCCAAGAAGAGACAGTTAACCAACAGTATGGAATAGAGAGCTCCCAAAGAATCCTATGCCTGTATGGAACAGGTTTTATCACAGATCCCTGAGCAATGGTAGACTGTTTAATAAATGGTACTTGAACAAGCCCCAAATGTGCTAATTAATAAGATCTCAAATCTGCAGACAGTACTAAGTTCTTCTAAAGCAAGAAGAAATGCTGATCTAAGGAGATTATAGAGGATCTTTCATGGCAATTGATGCAAAAGATGCAAATGAGTTTCATTGTTTAGGATCTGCCTACTCCATGACACAGAAGCCATCCTTTAGTGTCCAAGTCTGGTCCAGGTCCACGTAAATTATTTATCCTTATTACTGAACTCTCGTTTCTAGACTTCTTGTTTATGGGCTGCAGGCCCTAAGAAGGTAGAGATACATCCAGGTGGCAAGACACATGAAAAAGTTTTGATAGACTCTCAAGCAATCAGTAGCCTCTGGTTAAGCAAACTTAGTTCAGGATTCAGCTCAGAATATCCTGTGCCCATCACATGACAGCACATCCCACTCCTTCAGCACATGACTATGTGGAGGTTCACTTTTATTAGTGAAAATCAGATGTTCTTTAAAAAGTGAACCTGGTGAAACAAATATCATAGTAAAGAATTCCAAAGGCAAATAAGATATTTTGTTATTATTCACTCTCTTGAAATAAATATTAAATGATAAAGTTGAGCTCATCAAAATGATCTCTGAAATCTTAAACCAGCTCATTAATAAAACTGCTCTTGCTGAGTAACATAGTAAAGAATCTGCAATCTATTAGGGTATCATAAAATGTTGTACAATTATATTGAAGCATTACATTGTTGGCAATGTAATAAATGAATTATCTAAAAATAAATGATTTAAAACCATTTGACAAAAATGAAAATGCACACAGACATCATTACCATGGATCTTATGACTGCCAGTGTATAGCTTCAAGCAAGAAATGAAACTTTCCCCTCCCTAAAAAGGAATATGTACCAGTTACCCTACATGTAGTCCCTGCGGTATCCAAATATCTGGACTATGCATCAACAGTTTAGATTTGAAATTAGTGCTCAAAAAATTGTTACAATTGAGGTGATTAAAACTCAAACTAAATGTAATCTTCCAATCAAACAACACATTGAGAAGCATGCAGTAGAATTAAGATTTCAAACTTACCACAAATCCCAGAAGTTTACATCTCTCAAATAAATGCATTCCACTCAAAAGCAAACAAAATAGCTTTTCAACATAAGAAGTCCTTTGAGTTTCAAAAAACCCCACCAAAGCCAAGTAAGTACTTCATCATGCAAATCAACTACTTTCAGGGAGATGGTCAGTCAGCAGCATGCATGGATGATACTGAGAAAAGCAGAGATTGTTTTCATCTTCTCAGCAGGACAGATTCCTCATGCCACAAATTAAATGACTCCCTTTTTCCATACATCTTGAAAAGAGACATCTTAAAGATTTTTTAAAAGATGTTTTAAATGAAGCAGGTTTCAAATAAATTCCTTTTCCCATAGCCTCTGAGTTAGCATTAAAAAGAGCAGTTGTGGTAAAGTAGATATAGACACACAACGTTGGTGACCACCAATTATTGATTCAATCATTTGGAAAAATATTGGAGCCCTAGTAATGGGTATAAAGGTTTATGTTCATCAGTGTGGTCAAAGACTGACACTACTGAATGCATTACTAATATGTCCAATTATTGAAAAATATTAATCTCTGTTCAGTTCCTAGAATAGAAGAGAGGGTTGACTGGGGTTGAAACTGTGACTGATTCTCAAGAGAACAGAGCTAAGTGGAGGCCCAAATATGCCTTTAAGGGTCTGTGTGAGAGGGGAGTGCCATATTTAATAGGTACATCATAGATAAAGGCTGAATATGGGCATGAACAATGGATATCATGATAGTGGACAAGAAATGGGGTAGATAACTTTCCATATTTGGGGCATTTTTAGCCCTTGGAAAATTTAGGGCAGAGAATTAAGGACGAGAGTGAAAAGAATTTTAATAAGTATACTGTGTGTTTGTATGTTGTCTAATTTAAAAATTTTTGAGTTTTTTTCTAAATTCTTAGAGTTAGGACTAAGTTTTCTTAAGTGTGACCCTACTCCAGAACTCGATTACCATGGTTTCCAAGTACATAAGGCATTTGTTCTCTTGTGAAGAGAAACCTAGCAGGTCAGTGTAACTCACTGTACAGGTCTTAGAGAAGGCATTACAAGACATGGCTCCAACTCAGCCACGCAGGAGAGGGCCATACCCCAATTATTACACAGCTATGGTGATTGTTTGACTTGGAGATCATTCACAACCATTTGACACCATAAAATGAAGAAGTCTTTTAGAGGCTTAGAGAAAACTGGCAAAGGAATCAAGAAGTTATTACACCATGCTTCACCTTAGCCTAGAAAAATGTTGGGGGGAAGAAAACCTTAGGCTTAAAGAGGAAGGGACATGACTACCCTCATAACCAACGAAGTCATGACATTGAGTATCAACCTATATTTCTTGGGTGCACAACCTGGCTCAGGAGCCTTCCTGGAAGGAAGGAGTTAGGCTACTTCTTGAAGTAAACAGAGACAAAGCCAGAAAATAAACTTTTGGCTACACTTTGATCATTTATCTACAATTACACCCAGTCTTCTGGCCTTTACTCCAATCACACTGATATACTTGCTTGTCCTCTACTCTCACAAGTTCTAATTGCTGCTCAGAAATTTGCCTTGTCCTGGTAGGCAAACACTAAAGCGAAAGGTTTTCTTTTTATAAATTTATTTATTTATTTTCGGCTGCGTTGGGTCTTCATTACTGCACGGGGGCTTTCTCTAGTTGCAGTGAGCAGGGGCTACTCTTGGTTGTGGTGTGCAGTCTTCTCATTGGGGTGGCTTCTCTTGTTGCCACAGGCTCTAGGTGTGCGGGCTTCAGTGGTTGTGGCTTGCGGGCCCTAGAGCACAGGCTCAGTAGTTGTGGTGCACGGGCTTAGTTGCTCCGCGGCATGTGAGATCTTCCCTGACCAGGGCTTGAACCCATGTCCCCTGCATTGGCAGGCAGATTCTTAACCACTGCACCACCAGGGAAGTCCCAAAGGTTTTCTTTTTATTTTGATCTTGCTGTCTATCTTTAACTGATGAATGATATTATGTACTGAAAGATTTTTAAATGCCCTTCAAATCTTTAGAAAAATATTAATTTTTAGTGTAGATTTTATGTCAATACATTTATTAATATGTATTGCAAGACTGTGTTAGCTAAATCATTTAATTAAGTGGAGCATCCCATTTCTTAATCATATCATATAATAGAGTGCTCATTGTCATTTTCATTTGTATTCTAAAACATTTATTACACTAGAAACAAAATCGTGAGTATCTAGAGAGCCATTCTTGGTCAGGAGCTACAGTGGATGATGATGACGTCAACACTGGCTATTAAAAAAACAGATGCAGTCATGAAGTTAAAGTTGACTGAGTCCAATGTAGTACTCTCTGTTTCTTAGTTTTTGGATTCAGAGTAGGTTTTCCTGCTTGAGGATGAGGTAAAGGAGAATAAAATAGGATTTGAGGTTTCTATAGCAAGAGATTGTCACTAGAATACCAACTCCTGCCCAGGTGGGAGAGAACCCCTGAAAGGAAAGCTTCTCTATTTTTGGATGGAAAATGTGCTTTGAAGCAAAGACTCATCTTACTAATTGAATCTTAGCTTTTTTTTTTTCTAGTGTGTTTTGCTACACTAAAACATTTATTTAAAGCCTCATGAGAATGGAAATGGGAATTATGGAAGGCAGATTTATTTACAGTTTGTAGAGTCATCAGAATTCTTTTTAATGCTCTAGTTGTTGGGCTGGAGGCCAGATCTTTGAATTCTAGCTGAATCCATTTGAGTCTGTAAACTTACGAATCTTTTGTATTTGATGATTAGAATACCTACGAATTCTAAATCATTTATTAGTTTTCGTTCTAAAATATAAATTCTTTATCATATTGATTATGTCTTTTGCTTGTTTGATTACAAAAACAATTTGATTCTTTTATTTACTGAAGTCAGCAGCAGTGGTGACTTTTCCCCTAGGCGCAAAATTATTTGATAAAATAAATCTGCTAGATTTTGAGTAAGAAGAGCGTTGAAGAACATTCTTGAACTTGCATTTTTTATTTGGTTTTAGAGATCATCATTTCTTAGAGTAAATTCTTGATCAAGTAAATAATTGATCAACGGATGAAAGTTGAATGAGGAAAACAGATGGGCTGAAAAAGATTACCTATAATGAGATGCTACTGTTATCTTCAGTTTTTTTCTATGAACAAAGGCAATTGATGCCCATTAACAGTTACCCCTTAGTATTCATTTTTTTTAAAACTGTCATAAATATAGAAAGGTTCTATCACAGTCCTCAGCTGGGGTTTTGAGATTAGGATTTGATAACTAGTGGTTAAGGAACAGTTGAAATTATAGCTTACCAGTAATTTGCCTGCTAAAGGAAAAATGAATTAAGCAGTTAGCTTTGCACACAGTAGGTGCTCAGTAGATGGTAACCAGATGAATGAATGAATCAAAAACAATATTGGTTTATTTTAGTGACTATCTTGGTGTTTTAGGTTTCTTCTGGTTCAACAGATTTGGAAACTGTTCAAGTGGTTTGTTCATACCTCTTTCTTTCCATTCGAAACAACAAGTTTAAACACTGTTTTCAACATATTACCTCCCTGATAAAAATCTTCGATTAATGTATTGACCTCAGGATAAAATAAGACTTACTAGCCATCAAAGCAAAGATCACCAAAATCTGGCTTCACCCAATTTATTCAGTCAAGTTTATCACTAATAATAAATTCACTCTGACTTTTTTGTACCCCTCACTATTTCCTAAACAAAACAACAAAAAACTTCTCATTTCGAAGTCTGAATGTTTTGGGTTATACTCACCAACATTTTTTCCCTATCAAAATTCTACAAACTCTTCAAGTAAACATTAAAAAAAATTTGAGATGTCTCTCTTCATAATAAGACTCTGTAAAGGTTCAGGGCACTCTGAGAGTGTCATGACCCAGAACAGAGTTCTTGCTACCCCCTCTGAAAACCATATGACTTCCCACTACAGCTGTCTGAGCCATCACCCTTCTGGCCTTTTGATAAAAACACATCACTTTTGAGTCTCATGCCATCGGGCTGTACTATTCTCCTCCCTTTCCTTACTGATGTCATTTGCTGATTTCTTAATCTTTTCCCTTTACTCACTGAAGTCTTTGATAATTTTGAGACAGCTTTCACAATTGTCTTCTCCACCTCATCTACTATCAGAGTTGAAGGTTTCAGTGTACTTGTAGAAAACAGTCAGCTTTCAAAATTCTAGCTTTCTGTTTCTCCAGTTAATCTTATCTCCTCTTTGGAGCCATCCATTCCCCTAGCTACACCATGAATTTTTTTCAATAGTTGGATATTTGAAAATTGTAATCTCACATATCTCACCCTGACCAAAATCTCTTATTTGCTAAGCTTCCTTTCACCCTTGCTACCACTATAGCTGCTCTTAGAACACTCTAGTCTCTAAAATTCTCCCATTTTTTCTCATCACCTAACCTTCTCCAGGGCACTTTACCTTTCACTCACCCTTACTCCATGGAGAGAATAGCATATGACCTATTTTCCCACTAAGTACCTGATTCCCTTGTATCCCTGTCCTTCCACCATACCAGGAGCATTTAGTAACTCAATCCAAAATCAGAACCACAATCCTGTTTCTTGAGACCTCTAAGTGGTTGTTTGCAGGCTAGTAGTTTAAGTCATACATCCATGCAGTTTGGTCCTGCTCAATTCTATGAACTTAGCACCATGTGTAATTTTTTCCTATAGCTTTGGTTAGCTTTCTTTCTCAGGCTTTTCTAGATTTGCCAAGTGGAATCATACAATATGTAGTCTTTTGTGAGTGGCTTGCTTTCAGTTAGCATAACGTTTTCAAGGTTCTTCTATACTGTACCATGTATCAATGCTTCATTCCTTTTCATTGCTGAGTAAGGAAATATATTGCCAGATAAGGAAGTGGTGAAATTTGGGGGTTATATTGTAACTCTATGTGTAATATTTTGAGGACCACTCAAACTGTTTTCTAAAGTGGCTACACCATTTTACAATCCCACCAGGAATGTATGAGGGTACCAATTTCTTCACATTAACACCAACAGTTGTTATTGTCTGTCTTTTTGATTATAGTCTTCTTAAATGGGTATGTCAAGTGGAATCCAATTGTGATTTTTGTTTGCATTTCCTAAATGATGAATGATGTTGGGCACCATTTCATGTGGGTTTTCTTTTTTGCCATTAATAAATCTTGAAAAAATGTCTATTCAGGTCCTTTGCCCATTTTAAAATTGGGTTGTTTATATTTTTATTTGTTAACTGTAGAAATAGTCTACCTATTCTGGGTACAAGTCCTTCATCCAGTATATGATTTGCAAGTATTTTATGCCATCTGTGAGTGGTCTTTTTACTTTCTTGATGGAGTTTTCTGAAGTACAAAATGTTTAATTTTTTTAAATCTGCTTTTTTGTTTCTTTCTTGTGCTTTTGATGTCATATCTAAGAAACTATTGATTAACTCAGGGTCACAAACATTTACTCCTTTGTTTTATTCTAAGAGCTTTATGCTTTTAGCTCTTACATTTAGGTCTGTGATATATTGTGAGTTAATCTGTGTCGTGAGGTAGGGGTCCAAGTTCATTCTTTTCCATGTGGTTACTCAGTTATCCAAAAGCCATTTTTCGAAAATACTATTTTTATCCCATTGAATTGTCTTGGCACCTTGTTGAAAACAGACTGGCAGTGTTTAGTTCTGGACTCTCAACTTATTCCATTTATCTGTATGTTTATTATATTAGTTTCCTATTGGTGCTGTAACAAATTACCACAAACTTAATGACTTAAAATAACACAAACTAAAAATCTTACAGTTCTGGGCGACAGAAATTTGAAATGGTCTCACTGGGCTAAAACCTACTTGTTTGCAGGGCTGTGTTCAGAACTTTCTGGAGACTCTAGGAGAGCATTGCCTTTTCTAGCTTCTAGATACTGCATGTATTCCTTCACTTGTGGCCTTCTTCCACCTTCAAAGCAGTAATTGAATTACTCTGACCTCCACTTCCATCACCCTATCTTCTCTCTTACTCTTCTCTCCTCTTTCACATATAAGGACTCTGATTTCACTGGGCCCACTCTAATAATCTAGGATACTTTCCTCATCACAAGATTCTTAATCACATCTGCAAATTTTCTTTTTGTGGTGGAGAGGGAAGTATAGTTGATTTACAATACTATATTAGTTTCAGTTGTAAAACATAGTGATTCATTATTTTTATAGATTATACTCCTCATAAAGTTATTTAAAATGTTGGCTATATTCCCTGTGTTATACATTATATCCTTGGGTGGGAATGTAAACTGGTAGAACCACTATGGAAAATATCATGGAGTTTCTTCAAAAAATTAAAAATAGAACTGCCATATAATCCAGCATTTCCATTCTTGAGTATATGAAGAAAATAAAAACACTAATTTGAAAAGTAAGTTTTGAAATGACCAAGTGTAAGTCCTTTAACTTTGTTCTTTCTCAAGATTCTTTCGGCTATTCTGAGTCCCTTGAATTTCCATGTGTATTTTAGGATCCTCTTGTTAACTGCTGCAAAAAACCTAGCTGGTATTTTGATACAGATTGCGGTGAAACTAAGATCTTAACAATATTAAGTCTTCTGATCCATGAACAGGGGATATTTCTTCATTTATTTAGATTTTCTTTAATTTCCTTCAATGATGTGTATACTTTTCAGTGGACTAGACTTGAACTTCTTTGTTAAAATTATTTCTAAGTGCTTTATCTTTTTGAGGCTATGATAAATAAATTTGTTTTCTCAGTTTCTTTTGGGGATTGTTCATTAGTAGTATATATAAATGCAACTGATGTTTGTATATTGATCTTATATCCTATGACTTTGTGGATCTTGTTGATTAGTTAACCCCTCTCTGTGGGTTTCATAGGATTTTAAAAAATATATAAGATCACATTATCTGCAAATTGAAATAGTTTTACTTCTTTCATGCCAATCTGGGTGCCTTTTATTTCTTTTCCTTGCTCATTTGACTTGGCTAGACCCTTCTTTCCAGTGTTGAACAGAAATGTTAAGAGTGGACATCCTATCTTTTTCTTGATATTAGAAGGAGAGGATTCAGCATTCATCATTAACTATGATGTTAGCTCTGGGTTTTTTCATAGATGACTTATCAGGCTGAAGAAGTTCTCTATTCTCATCTATTCCTAGTTTGTTGAATGTTTCTATTATAAAACATTTGTCAAGTGCTTTTTCTTCATCTATTGAGATGATCATGTGGTTTTGTCCTTTATTCTATTAATATGGTATTGATTTTCAGAAAACAACCTTGCATTTCTAGGATAAATCCCACTTGATCATGCTGTATAATCCTTTTTGTTTATTGCTAGATTTAGTTTGCTAGTATATTGTTCACGATTTTTGCATCTACTTTTATGAGACATATTTGCCTGTAACTTTCTTTTCTTGTGATGTCTTTGCTTCCTTTTCTTATCAAGTTAATACTGGCCTCATCGAATGAGTTTGGAAGTATTCCTTCTTGTGTATTTTGTAAAGAGTTTATAAAGGATTTGTATTAATTATTCTTTAAATGCTTGATAAAATTAAAAAGTAAAACAATCTGGGCCTGGCCTTTTATGGTATGATGTTTTAAAATTAATGATTCAATCTTTTTATTTGTAATAGATCTACTCAAATTTTCTCTTTCTTTTTGAGTCAGGGTTGGTACTTGTGTGTCTTTTTAGAAATTTGTTCATTTGTTATCTCATTTTATGGCATAGAGTTCATTCCAAGACCTTTAAAATTACATTTAATTTTACATATTGAAGTATAAATTATATATATGAAGTGTTCATGTTTTCAGTGTACAGTTCTAGTTCTATGATATTGTAACAAATTCATATAACCAAAACCGTATGAAGATACAGAATATTTTCACTATCTCAGAAATTTTCCTCATGCCCTTTCTCAGTATATTCCCTTCCTTTTGCTGAAGGTAAATATTATTCTGATTTATATCACAATAACTTAGCTTCCATTCTTAGGAAATCACTAACTGCTTTCCATTACTATGAACTAGTTTGATATTCTAGAATTTCATATAAATGGAATCATAAAGTATGTACTCTACTTTTTGTGACTTCTTTCACTCAGCATAACTATTTTGAGATTAATTTATGTTGTTACATGCATAAGTAGTTTATTCTTTTTATTGCTGAGTAGTATTCCATTGAATAGATATACCACAAACATTCTCTTTTCCTTTGCAGAACTCTTCCTTTCTAATCACTGAATTCTCTTTCCCTCCTTCCCTGATTTTTTTGGTCACTGGGCTCCATCTTAGTC
Source organism: Kogia breviceps (assembly GCF_026419965.1). NCBI lineage: Eukaryota > Metazoa > Chordata > Mammalia > Artiodactyla > Physeteridae > Kogia > Kogia breviceps. The sequence goes on along the minus strand of NC_081315.1, from coordinate 115,724,631 downwards.
TCTTTTATCTTTTCCTTGGCTGAGCTTCCATCTCCCTCAATCTAATCTTTTAGCTTATACTTTTTTTTTTAAACATCTTTATTGGAGTATATTTGCTTTACAATGTTGTGTTAGTTTCTGCTGTATAACAAAGTGAATCAGCTATATGTATAAATATATCACCATATCCCCTCCCTCCTGCATCTCCCTCCCACTCTCCCTATCCCACCCCTCTAGGTGGTCACAAAGCACCCAGCTGATCTCCCTGTGCTATGCAGCTGCTTCCCACTCTCTATTTTACATTTGGTAGTGTGTATATATGTCAATGCTACTCATTCACTTTGTACCAGCTTACCTTTTCCCCTCAAGTCCCCTCAAATGTCCTCAAGTCCATTTTCTACATCTGTGTCTTTATTCCTGTCCTGGCCCTAGGTTCATCAGAACTGATTGTTTTTTGTTTTCTGAATTCCATATATATGTATTAGCATATGGTATTTGTTTTTCTCTTTCTGACTTACTTCACTCTGTATGACACACTCTGGGTCCATCCACCTCACTACAAATAACTCAATTTCGTTTCTTTTTATGGCTGAGTAATATTTCATTGTATATATATGCCACATCTTCTTTATCCATTCCTCTCTTGATGGATGCTTAGGTTGCTTCCATGTCCTGGATATTGTAAATAGTGCTGCAGTGAACACTGGGGTGCATGACTCTTTTTGAATTATGGTTTTCTTAGGGTATATGCCCGGTAGTGGGATTGCTGGGTCATATGGTAGTTCTATTTTCAGTTTTTTTTTAAGGAACCTCCATACTGTTCTCCATAGTGGCTGTATCAATTTACATTCCCACCAACAGTGCAAGAGGGTTCCCTTTACTCCACACTCTCTCCAGCATTTATTGTTTGTAGATATTTTGATGATGACCATTCTGACTGGTGTGACGTGATACTTGATTGTAGTTTTGATTTGCATTTCTCTAATGATAAGTGATGTTGAGCATCATTTCATGTGTTTGTTGGCAGTCTGTATATCTTCTTTGGAGAGTGTCTTTTTAGGTCTTCTGCCCATTTTTGGATTGGGTTGTTTTTTTTTTTGATATTGAGATGCATGAGCTACTTGTAAATTTGAGATTAATCCTTTGTCCATTGCTTCATTTGCAAATATTTTCTCCCATTCTGAGGGTTGTCTTTTGGTCTTGTTTATGGTTTCCTTTGCTGTGCAAAAGCTTTGAAGTGTCATTAGGTCCCATTTGTTTATTTTTGTTTTTATTTCCATTACTCTAGGAGGTGGGTCAAAAAGGATCTTGCTCTGATTTATGTCATAGAGTGTTCTGCCTGTGTTTTCCTCTAAGAATTTTATAGTGTCTGGACTTACTTTTAGGTCTTTATTCCATTTTTAGTTTATTTTTGTATACGATGTTAGGGAGTGTTCTAATTTCATTCTTTTACATGTAGCTGTCCAGTTTTCCCAGCGCCACTTATTGAAGAGGCTGTCTTTTCTTCACTGTATATTCTTGCCTCCTTTATCAAAGATAGGTGACCATATGTGTGGGGGGTTATCTGTGGGCTTTCTATCCTGTTCCATTGATCTATATGTCTCTTTTTCTGCCAGTACCATACTGTCTTGATTACTGTAGCTTTGAGGTATAGTCTGAAGTCCGGGAGCCTGATTCCTCCAGCTCCATTTTTCTTTCTCAAGATTGCTTTGGCTATTCCAGGTCTTTTGTGTTTCCATACAGATTGTGAAATTTTTTGTCCTAGTTCTGTGAAAAATGCCGTTGGTAGTTTGATAGGGATTGCTTTGAATCTGTAGATTGCTTTGGGTAGTATAGTCATTTTCACAATGTTGATTCTTGCAATCCAAGTACATAGTATATCTCTCCATTCATTTGCATCATCTTTAATTTCTTTCGTCAGTATCATAGTTTTCTTCATACAGGTCTTTTGTCTCATTACGTAGGTTTAATACTAGGTAGTTTATTCTTTTTGTCGCAGTGGTAAATGGGAGTGTTTACTTAATTTCTCTTTCAGAATTTTCATCATTAGTGTATAGGAATGCAAGAGATTTCTGTGCATTAATTTTGTATCCTGCTACTTTACCAAATTCATTGATTAGCTCTAGTAGTGTTCTGGTAGCATCTTTGGGATTCTCCATGTATAGTATCATGTCATCTGCAAACAGTGACAGTTTTACTTCTTCTTTTCTGATTTGGATTCCTTTTATTTCTATTTCTTCTTTGAGTGCTGTGGATAAAACTTCCAAAACTATGTTGAGAGACAAGCAACCTCGTCTTGTTCATGATCTTAGAGGAAATGGTTTTAATTTTACACCATTGAGAACGATGTTGGCTGTCTGTTTTGTCATATATGGCCTTATTATGTTGAGGTATGTTTTCCTCTTAGAGCTTTATACTGTCTGGCCTTACATTTAGGATTCTTCAGTATATGCAAATCAATCAATGTAATAAACCATATTAACAAATTGAAGGAGAAAAACCATATGATCATCTCAGTAGGTGCAGAAAAAGCTTTCAACAAAATTCAGCACCCATTTATGGTAAAAACTCTCCAGAAAGTAGGCATAGAGGGAACTTACCTCAACATCATAAAGGCCATATGTGACAAACCCACAGCCAAAGTCATTTTCAATGGTGAAAAACGGAAACCATTTCCTGTAAGATCAGGAACAAGACAAGGTTGTCCACTCTCACCACTGTTATTCAACATAGTTTTGGAAGTTTTAGCCACAGCAATCAGAGAAGAAAAATAAATAACAGGAATCCAAATTGGAAAAGAAAAAGTAAAGCTCTGACTGTTTGCAGTTTCTCAGTGGTGAAAAACTGAAACCATTTCCTCTAAGGTCAGGAACAAGACAAGTTTGTCCACTCTCACCACTATTATTCAATGTAGTCTTGGAAGTTTTACCCACAGCAATCAGAGAAGAAAAAGAAATAAAAGGAATCCAAATCAGAAGAGAAGAAGTAAAGTTGTCACTGTTTGCAGATGACATAATACTATACATAGAGAATCCTAAGCAGAACCCCATCAGAAAACTAGTAGAGCTAATCAGTGAATTTGGTAGAGTAGCAGGATACAAAATTAATGCACAGAAATCTCTTGCATTCCTATACCCTAATGATGAAAATCTGAAAGAGAAATTAAGGAAACATTCCCATTTACCCTTGTGACAAAAAGAATAAAATACCTAGGAATAAAACTACCTAAGGAGACAAAAGACCTGTATGCAAAAAACTATAAGGCACTGATGAAAGATATTAAAGATGACGCAAACAGATGGAGAGATATACCATGTTCTTGGATTGGAAGAATCAACATTGTGAAAATGAGTACACTACCCAAAGCGATCTACAGGTTCAGTGCAATCCCTATCAAACTACCAACAGCATTTTTCACAGAACTAGAGCAAAAAATTTCACAATTTGTATGGAAACACAAAAGATCCTGAATAGCCAAAGCAATCTTGAGAAAGGAAAACGGTGCTGGAGGAATCAGGTTCCCAGACTTCAGACTATACTACAAAGCTACAATAGTCAAGACAGTATGCTAGTGACAGAAAAACAGAAATATAGATCAATGAAACAGGATAGAAAGCCGAGAGATAAACCCATGCACATATAGACACCTTATTTTTGATAAAGGAGGCAAGAATATACAATGAAGGAAAGACAGCCTATTCAATAAATGGTGCTGGGAAAACTGGACAGCTACATGTAAAAGAATGAAATTAGAATGGTCTCTAACACCATACATAAAATAAATTGAAAATGGATTATCATATGGTTTTTATCCTTCAATCTGTTAATATGGTATATCACATCAATTGATTTACGTGTATCGAAGAATGCTTGCTTTCCTGGGATAAACTCCACTTGATAATGGTGTATGATCTTTGTAAAGTTGGATTCTGTTTGGTAGTATTTTGTTGAGCATTTTTGCATCTATGTTCATCAGTAATATTGGCCTGTAGTTTTTGTGTGTGACAGCTTTGTCTGGTTTTGGTATCAGGGTGATGGTGGCCTGGTAGAATGAGTTTGGGAGTGTTCCTCCTTCTGCTGTATTTTGCAAGAGTTTGAGAAGGATGGGTGTTAGCTCTTCTCTAAGTGTTTGATAGAATTCACCTGTGAAGCCATCTGGTCCTGGGCTTTTGTTTGTTGGAACATTTTAAATCACAGTCTCAATTTCAGTGTTTGTGATTGGTCTGTTTATAATTTCTCTTTCTTCCTGGTTCAGTCTTGGAAGGTTGTGCTTTACTAAGAATTTGTCCATTTCTTCTAGGTTGTTCATTTTATTGGCATATAGTTGCTTGTAGTAAACTCTAATGATCCTTTGTATTTCTGCAGTGTCAGTTGTTGCTTCCCCTTTTTCATTTCTAATTCTGTTAATTTGAGTCTTCATCCTTTTTTCCTTGACGAGTTTCGCTTAATGGTTTATCAGTTTTGTTTATCTTCTCAAAGAACCAGCTTTTAATTTTATTGATCTTTGTTACTGTTTCCTTCATTTCTTTTTCATTTATTTCTGAACTGATCTTTATGATTTCTTTCCTTCTGTTGACTTTGGTGTTTTTTCTGTTCTTTGTTCTCTAATTGCTTTAGGTGTAAAGTTAGGTTGTTTATTTGAGATGTTTCTTGTTTCTTGAGGTAGGATTTATTGCTATAAACTTCCCTCTTAGAACTGCTTTTGCTGCATCCCACAGGTTTTGGGTCTCATGTTTTCATTGTCATTTTTTTCTAGGTATTTTTTGATTTCCTCTTTGATTTTTTCAGTGATATCTTGGTTATTTAGTAGTGTATCGTTTAGCCTCCATGTGTTTATATTTTTTACAGTTTGTTTTTCCTGTAATTGATATCTAGTCTCATAGTGTTGTGGTCGGAAAAGGTACTTGATACAATTTCAATTTTCTTAAACTTACCAAGGCTTGATTTGTGACCCAAGATATGATCTATCCTGGAGAATGTTTTATAAGCACTTGATAAGAAAGTGTATTCTATTGTTTTTGGATGGAATGCCCTATAAATATCAATTAAGTTCATCTTGTTTAATGTGTCATTTAAAAGTTATGTTTCCTTATGTATTTTCATTTTGGATGATCTGTCCATTGGTGAAAGTGGGGTTTTAAAGTCCACTACTATTATCGTGTTACTGTTGATTTCCCCTTTTATGGCTGTTAGTATTTTCTGTATGTATTGAGGTGCTCCTATGTTGGGTGCATAAATATTTACAATTGTTATATCTTCTTCTTGGATTGATCCCTTGATCATTATGTAGTGACCTTCTTTGTCTCTTGTAATAGTCTTTACTTTAAAGTCTATTTTGTCTAATATGAAAAATTGTTCTTCAGCTTTCTTTTGATTTCCATTCACATGGAATAACTTTTGCTATGCCCTCACTTTCAGTGTCTGTGTGTCGCTAGGTCTGATGTGGGTCTTCTGTAGACAGCATATATATGGGTCTTGTTTTTGTATCCATTCAGACAGTCTGTGTCTTTTGGTGGGAGCATTTAATCCATTTACATTTAAGGTAATTATCGATATGTATGTTCCTATTACCATTTTGTTAATTGTTTTGGGTTTGTTATTGTAGGTCTTTTCCTCCTCTTGTGTTTTCTGCCTAGAGAAGTTCTTTTAGCAGTTGTTGTAAAGCTGGTTTGGTGGTGCGGAATTCTCTTAACTTTTGCTTCTCTGTAAAGGTTTTAATTTTTCTGTTGAATCTGAATGAGATCCTTGCGGGGTAGAGTAATAATGGTGTAGGTTTTTCCCTTTCATCACTTTAAATATGTCCTGCCACTCCCTTCTGCCTTGCAGAGGTTCTGCTGAAAGATCAGCTGTTAACTTTATGGGGATTCCCTTGTATGTTATTTGTTGCTTTTCCCTTGCTGCTTTTAATATTTTTTCTTTGTATTTAGTTTTGATAATTTGATTAATATGTGTCTTGGCATGTTTCTCCTTGGATTTATCCTGTATGTGACTCTCTGAGCTTCCTGGACTTGATTGACTATTTCCTTTCCGATATTAGGGAAAATTTCAAGTAAAATCTCTTCAAGTATTTTCTCAGTCCCTTTCTGTTTCCCTTCTTCTTCTAGGGCCCATATAATTCGAGTGTTGTTGCATTTAATGTTGTCCCAGATGTCTCTGAGACTGTCCTCAATTCTTTTCATTTTTATTTCTTTCTTCTGCTCTGCAGTAGTTATTTCCATTATTTTATCTTCCAGTTCACTTATCCATTCTTCTGCCTCAGTTATTCTGTTATTGATTCCTTGTAGAGAATTTTTAATTTCGTTTATTGTCTTCATCATTGTTTGCTGTTTAGTTCTTGGTCCTTATTCAACGTTTCTTGTATTTTCTCCATTCTATTGCCAAGATTTTGTATCATCTTTACTATCATTATTCTGAACTCTTTTTCAGGTAACCTGCCTATTTCCTCTTCATTTGTTAGGTCTGGTGGGTTTTTGCCTTGCTCCTTCATCTGCTGTGTATTTCTCTGTCTTCTTATTTTGCTTAACTTACTGTGTTCGGGGTCTCCTTTTCCCAGGTTGCAGGTTTGTAGTTCCCGTTGTTTTTGGTGTCTGTCCCCAGTGACTGAGGTTGGTTCAGTGTGTTGTGTAGGCTTCCTGGTGGAGGGGACTGGTACCTGTTTTCTGCTGGGTGGGGCTGGATCTTGTCTTTCTGGTGGGAGGACTGTGTCCAATGGTATGTTTTGAGGTGTTTGTGAACTTAGTATGATTTTAGGCAGCCTCTCTGCTAATGGGTGGGCTTGTGTTCCTTTTTGCTAGTTGACTGGCATGGGGCATCCAGCACTGGAGTTTGCTGGTCATTGGGTGGAGCTGCATCTTAGCGCTGAGATAGAGATCTCTTGGAGATCTCTCACCAATTGATATTACATGCGGCTGGGAGGTCTCTTGTGGTTCAGTGTCCTAAACTCGGCTCTCCCACCTCAGAGTCTCAGGCTAGAGCACCAAGACCCTGTCAGCCACACGACGGCCAGACCAAGTGCCACCAAAGTTGTGATACTTATTTCCCTTGTAGGATCCACATGGTATTAAGAGGCACTGTGGGAGGAGTATATTAGTAGCTACCATGTCTTGGGTCCTATGGATTACTTTTTCCTTCAGCGACATCACCTCCCTGCAGGTCCTGAGGAGACCAGGCTCCTGTCAGAGAGAACTGGATCTCACAGTGTTCCAAAGCTAAAGCACCAGTGGGTTCTGCGGAGACCCAGCTTTCATTAGTGTGGACTTGACCCCTGGTTGTCCCGAAGCCTGTGCCGTCAGCATGGACTCAACCGTGTGTGTCCAGAAGCCAAAGCCCCAGTGGGTCTTGAGGAGATGGGGCTCCTCCTTTAGCTTGTTCTTTTTCCATTACTCATTATAAAGAACAAAAATGTAAGTCTGTATGAATTTCCCAAAGGATGATATTCTGACAATAGGAATCTAGGATGGGCCTGTAACTTAGAGGTGCTTTTCTTTATGTAAGTTCTCGGATTCTCAGAACTGTGGGATGTACTCTTTTAAACTTCAGGGTGCATTGCCTCAAAAACCATTTTAGGAAAAGTATGGTATAAATAATAAATAAATAAAATATCCTTCTAGTTACTAGTCTTTGATATGCCAGGTGTGGTTTAAGGAACTTCTGGTAAATCCTGGATATGGAGCATTAAGGCAGATCTGTTATCTATTATTAGGGCATAGATATAGGAAGCCCATTTTTAGATGGTTTCCTCCCCCCTGGGTATCTTGAACTGGGTGTTAAAGAGTGGAACATATGTTTTAGATGTAGAAATTCATGAATAAAATGGCCTTTGGGTAAGCCTAGGTATTTTAAACATCTGGTCCTCAAATGCAGAAATCAACTTTCTATTCCTCCTGATGTAAGAACCGTCACGTAGGTGGGGGAAATTCAAGGCCACAGCAATAGTCTTCTGACTGATCTCATTGTCTTCATTCTGTCTGCATATTATCATATTTTAATATTTTTATTTTTCTGAAACAGACATGACTGTTTCTTTCTAATTTAAAACATCGTCTTTGGCAGTCTTCTGTTTCCTTTAGAATAATGTTCAATTCCCATCACTTGGCTTTTACTGCTTATTTCCTTTCACCCTCTACCTCTTCTGCAACTCTCTGTTTTAAGCAGTATGGCTAGCCTATGTATTTTCCTATCTCTGTAATTTCATTTCTTCTATTTCCTCTGCCTAGACTATCTTTTCTTACTCCTGAAATTATATGCATCTTTCAGTACTCAATGTCACCCTTTGTGAACTCTATCTAACCCTGAGTTTTTTCCACATCACAATTATCACCTCTTCTGACCCTTCAGTAGTTATAACAGCTAGCATTTGCTATTCACATACCAAGAGGTAGGTACTATTATTACATTCCTTTTTAGTTAACAGACCCACACCTAGTAAGTGACAGGACTCAGTTGCAGTGTTTCTCACTCCAGCACTGATACTTTTATCATCTATGATGCAAGCACCTTGTGTGCCTTTTATTATGGAACTTATAACTGACTATATTGCATTTTTTTTTTTTTTTTTTTTTTTTGCGGTACGCGGGCCTCTCACTGTTGTGGCCTCTCCCATTGCTGAGCACAGGCTCTGGACACGCAGGCTCAGCGGCCGTGGCTCACGGGCCCAGCTGCTCCGTGGCATGTGGGATCTTCCTGGACTGGGACACGAACCCTTGTCCCCTGCATCGGCAGGCGGACTCTCAACCACTGCCCCACCAGGGAAGCCCTATATGGCATTTTAATTAAAAAAATATTTGCTTTGAGAGTAGAAATTTTACTCATTCACCAACTGTCCCACAATGCCTTGCAGAAGGCCCTTCCTCACAATATTTAATAAATAGAAAAGCATGTTTTACACATTCTTTCTGCTTATGCCAGGCAACATTTCAGACTAGCGTAAACAAAAGAGAGAAATCTGTTTAGGCATAATAATTCTATAGAAATATTAAGCATGTTTCAGAGCCTAATAGAGAGATCTCAAGAAACTGAAAAGTAAGAAATGAGAAAGACATCAGAAAATAACACAGCCATGCTCTGACTTTTTCTCTCTAAGGAGTTCCATGGTTTCTTGCGTCCTCTTTTTGAGCACATTCTCTCTCTCTCTCTCCCTCTTGTTCTCACTCTCTCTCTTACTTTCTGACAGGAAATGGTGATTCCATTCACGCAGTCACATTTTCCCTATGCTCCACTGCCAATGATTGACTGGAGTTCCGTATTCCCAATTTCTATTCATGAAAGAAGAAATCTAAATTTCTTCAAATTTCAGGTACTCATCCTTGGTCCACCTACCTACAGACAGAGAACAACAAGAGGTACTACCACAATAACCTCATAGTTGTAGAGACAGTTCTCAGGGAAGGGAGGGAGGACTTAGGTCAAGAAGCAGAAACCTCTAAATAATATCTACTCCAATAAAGTAATGTTCATATGTTAATAAATTAATGTTTTATTTGCTATGTCTTCCATGTGTTATTCTGGTAATAATAATCTGCTTTGTTGCTTCTTAACTGAAACTGTGGACAAGAAAAGACAATGAGTTTGAATATTTCAATTCCAGAGCCCTTAAATCTCATTAAGCAAAACAACAGCAGAAGCATTATGATGTCTTTGTCTTGAGAGAAAAAGCTGTCCATGTTGCCTGTGTGTTTCAAAATACTTTGTACTTGGTGTCTGGGATTTTTTTTTTTTTTTTTGCGGTACATGGGCCTCTCACTGTTGTGGCCTCTCCCGTTGCTGAGCACAGGCTCCGGACGCGCAGGCTCAGCAGCCATGGCTCACGGGCCCAGCCGCTCCGTGGCATGTGGGATCTTTCTGGACCGGGGCACAAACCCGTGTCCCCTGCATCGGCAGGCGGACTCTTCAACCACTGTGCCACCAGGGAAGCCCCTGGGATATTTTTAAAAGTTTAATTATGCAGTGTAATCTATGTTTTCGGTGTTAATAAGTGATTAACCATGCAGTGCCGTACTGACTTTTAAGAGGTCTCTAATCTTTTGAAGGAACATCTAATCCCTTAAAGAAAAACCCACTTGGATGCAGAGGGCATAAATCCTTCTCAATATATCTCTCAAGGTTTTATCAAAAAATGTGTATAATCTTACTGTCTCTGTCAAGCAGTGAAAAGAAGTTTTTCTCGCTGCTTACCTCCTTAGTAAGTTGGTGGTTCCTCATATAAAGGATTTTACCCCCCATTTGGGTAAAGTGTCAGATATTTTCCATCATTTCAGTGGGAACGGCAGCCAGATCACTGCAGAGTGAGCCATGCCAAAGTGAAGGATGTCCAGGAGTGGACCGCAAATTGCCTCTCAGGATTTTGTATCATAGTATATTAATTGAGTGCTGACAGTGTGTTTGCCTCTCTGTTAAGTGAGGGAGAAGAAACAGACTCAGCTTTTTGTGTTCAAGGTCTGAGTCAGTCAGACACTATAGGGTAGGTTGAAATACTCTGATGGATATATCTCAAGAACGAGCTGCTTTACTTTCATGGTATAATTTCTTCTCATGCAATAGGGAAATTATGGTTTAATAACATTAAGAAAGTTGAAGTTCAGAAAAATTTTCAGAGATGAAAAGCAGTTGCCTAATGACAAAAAAAAACCTTTCTTGTCATCTAACTCCTTTCTTCTCACCCTCAAAGTGTAAACTAGAGTAATTTGGCTTGTTCTATGTGTAGAAGAAAATAAGCCTCAGAAATGAATCCAAATTCATTTTAGCTCCCTGGAGATTTGTGGTTCTTCAATATCAGTGCAGATTCCTTGCCTATGTGATAGCAGATGAGATTGGGTAAAAGCCAAACTGAGTCTTCATAATATAACCATGCCTTGCAAATGCCAATTATTCTAATTGTATTACCTCTCCTGTTAACAAGTTCCTTTGCTTTCTTAGACATTATGTAGGCAATTCTCCACAAGTTCTTCCAATTTCATATGGCCCAGATGTTGTCTGTATAAGGATAAAAATGTGAACAAATCTTGAAAAACTTAACACAACTTTAGATTGTTAGTTTCTTTTGAGTTTCTCAGATTAAAAAAATACTTATGACCATCAGGTACTATCATATTACTTCCAAATTTTCTTTGTAGCAAGACCTTTTTTATTATCTCTTGATGCAGAAATTAAAGATATAATTTCTTTGCAAACAAACTGTTTATCTTCTACAGTGAATCATGATTCACAAGTAATTTAAGTTGTGATTGATATTTTTTTTTATGGAAACAAAATTTTGGCTCAGATTTTTTTGGTTTTGGCTCAATAGTCTTATATTTCTTGTGTACCTATCATGAACTGGGTCTGAACTTGGAGCTAGAGCATATCATCATTTTATCACCGTGTTTTCCACACTTAATATCTCAATAAACAGACACGATTGCACTCCTAATAGACGGCAGCAAACTTAATTCATGGATTTTAAATATCCATCTTTACTGTCGCTCTAATACAAAACCAACCTATTTCAAGCCATTTTCTTGATCCTTTTTATGATACAACTCTTCTAGCCAGCAGAGCTGTTGTGGGATTTGAGCTTGTTGTAAGTTGACTAGTATGGATGTCAATCCAAAGGCCACTCAATATAGCAGAGCAGCCCTTGGGATTTGGAACACTTTGGATTCTTCCTCCAAAAGCATCTATAACGAACAGGGTTATTTTGAAAGCATTCCCTGCAGTTCATGCCTTAATTCAATCATCTGGGAATAGGAAAGCAGATCCCTCTCAATACACCACTAACTTGGATTTCTGTGGTATTATGCACAATCTTCTCATTTATTTTTACAGTGATAGAGTGGTTTCTGAGCCAAGTTCTGCAGGCGTTTGGAGGAGAAGGAACAGGTTTTAGATGGTTCCAAATTCTTGAGGTGACAACTGATGTTTTTTATTTTCTTGTTCTTCAGAAATGAAAACAAACACACTAAACTATGCACCTTAGATCAGAAGGATGCAATTCTTGACCTTTTGGCTCTTTTTGACAAAAATCAACTCCTTTGATTCAAGACTGTTTTTTTTCTACCACTGCCCTTTAAATTCTTTGCTTCTCTAGCTTTTTACTAATTTGCTTTATTACACTGAACCAGAAAATTAGAAATGAGAAAATTAATTACATAGGAGAAGTAGATTATAAGACCTAGCAACATTAATCATGAAAATAGTATCTGTCGTCCCCCTTAGCTTTTGCTTAGCAATTTCATAGAAGTGACTGCTTCCTATTAACACCCCTTTTTCCTAGAGAAGGTAATGTAGAAAGGGATTCCGATTTCTGAAGCTTTTGTTAGTTCTTAGATATACGTGCAATAAATTATTATATGCAAATGAGATTAGTAAGTACATGCTGATTTTTGTTAAAAAATACCCTGTTATATAAACAAAAAACATCAGTGATCTAACACTTTTTATTTATTCACAGTCTTTCCCTCAAATCCTTTTCTCTTATTATTATTATTAACTACAACTTTCAGCATTTACTTTGTAGTGGAGATAAACTGGTGACAGGATGCATTTTAGACCAAGCAAAATATGCATTGACTGCATAGTTATTAAAGAGTGAAAATGATGGTAAGAAACATTTCTCCAAGAAGCCTAAATGAATAAAAATGCCTAAATAAAAAAAACTTCATCACGAGAAATTCTTTTCCTTCTGTGTAATGAAATCCCATCAGATTACTTTCACTGCAACTGTTTTAATGACTCAACAGTATTAATTTTAACAAGTCATTTCCAAATAGAATGTATCACAAATATTTTTTTCAGCATCCAGCTGAATTAGAGCCATGTAAATGGCATTTTGCAGTACCTAAGAGCAATGTAAGGAGTAGAAAGGGTTTTTGTTTCTGTAACAGAATTGAAAATACCAAGAATAAAGAATAAGCTTTGTGGGCTTCCCTGGTGATGCAATAGTTAAGAATCTACCTGCTAATTCAGGGGACACGGGTTTGAGCCCTGATCCGGGAAGATCCCACATGCCGCGGAGCAACTAAGCCCCTGTGCAACAACTACTGAGCCTGCACTCTAGAGCCTGCGAGAAACAACTACTGAAGCCTGCACACCTAGAGCCCGTGCTCGGCAACTAGAGAAGCCACCGCAATGAGAAGCCCATGCACTGCAATGAAGAGTAGCCCTCGCACACCGCAACTAGAGAAAGCCCACACACAGCAACAAAATCCCAATGCAGCCAAAAAGAAATAAATAAATTTATTTTTTTTAAAAAAGAATAAGCTTTGTTTCCCAGGAATAACCAACTATGGAGGAAATTTTTACTGCTCTAGGGTTCTATATTATCCAAATATTTTTAGGACAATATCTGGGAGTTTTGACATAGTGGGGAAATTAGATGTAGGTATATGGAAAATCACTTCTAAGGCAAAGGGAATGAGAGAAGTTCTTTGGTTATTCTTTGTAAATTTAACCCCCTCTCCTATATTTATCTTACTTTTGCCTCCAACTTTGTGGTGCAGCTCCTGAACTGAAAATTGAAATTGCTTTAACTTCATTTATGGATCAGAGACAAATCCTTTTTTTGTTTGTTTGTTTGTTTGAATTTCTGAGGTATACATTTTAAAGTAATAAATAGAATTATGACTTATAACATTATACCAGAACATGTAAGATTTTTAGAAATTTCATGTAATGTCTGAAACATTTATATTAACATATTTCCATACAAATAACCGAAAGAACGTTTAGTATTAGTTATTTTTTGTTTGTTTATTTTTTGTACTGCAGTTTCTTATCAGTCATCAGTTTTTTACACATCAGTGTATACATGTCAGTCCCAATCGCCCAATGCAGCACACCACCATCCCCACCCCACCGTGGTTTTCCCCCCTTGGTGTCCATACGTTTGTTCTCTATATCTTTGTCTCAACTTCTGCCCTGCAAACTGGTTCATCTGTACCATTTTTCTAGGTTCCACATACATGCGTTAACATACGATATTTGTTTTTCTCTTTCTGACTTACTTCACTCTATATGACAGTCTCTAGATCCATCCATGTCTCAACAAATGACTCCGTTTCTTTCCTTTTTATGGCTGAGTAATATTCCATTGTATATATGTACACATCTTCTTTATCCATTCATCTGTCGATGGGCATTTAGGTTGCTTTCATGACCTGGTTATTGTAAATAGTGCTGCAGTGAACATTAGGGTGCATGTGTCTTTTTGAATTATGGTTTTCTCTGGGTATGCCAAGTAGTGGGATTGCTGGATCATATGGTAGTTCTATTTGTAGTTTTTTAAGGAACCTCCATACTATTTTCCATAGTGGCTGTATCAATTTACATTCCCACCAACAGTGCAAGAGGGTTCCCTTTTCCCCACACCCTCTCCAGCATTTGCTGTATGTAGATTTTCTGATGATGCCCATTCTAACTGGTGTTAGGTGATACCTCATTGTAGTTTTGATTTGCATTTCTCTAATAATTAGTGATGTTGAGCAGCTTTTCATGTGCTTCTTGGCCATCTGTATGTCTTCTTTGGAGAAATGTCTATTTAGGTCTTCTGCCCATTTTTGGATTGGGTTGTTTGTTTCTTTAATATTGAGCTGCATGAGCTGTTTATATATTTTGGAGATTAATTCTTTGTCCTTTGATTCATTTGCAAATATTTTCTTCTATTCTGAGGGTTGTCTTTTCGTCTTGTTTATGGTTTCCTTTGCTGTGCAAAAGCTTTGAAGTTTCATTAGGTCCCATTTGTTTATTTTTGTTTTTATTTCCATTACTCTAGGAGGTGGACCAAAAAACATCTTGCTGTGATTTATGTCATAGAGTGTTCTGCCTGTGTTTTCTTCTAAGAGCTTTATAGTGTCTGGTCTTACATTTAGGTCTCGAATCCATTTTGAGTTTATTTTTGTGTATGGTGTTAGGGAGTGTTCTAATTTCATTCTTTTACATGTAGCTGTCCAGTTTTCCCAGCACCACTTATTGAAGAGACTGTCTTTTCTCCATTGTACATCCTTGGCTCCTCTGTCATAGATTAGTTGACCATAGGTGCGTGGGTTTATCTCTGGGCTTTCTATCTTGTTCCATTAATTTGTGTTTCTGTTTTTGTGCCAGTACCATATTGTCTTGATTACTGTAGCTTTGTAGTATAGTCTGAAGTCAGGGAGTCTGATTCCTCCAGCTCCGTTTTCTTCTCTCAAGACTGCTTTGTCTATTCAGGGTCTTTTGTGTCTCCATACACATTTTAAGATTTTTTGTTCTAGAGAAAAATCCTTTTAATTTTAGTTTGGAGTTTACAATATGGGAATGCATAAAAATAAAAGATTAATGGAATTAAATTTAACTCTAGACTAAGGTAACAAATGTTTGACACGTAAATCCCAGAACATTAGGTCTCAAGTAGATTCAAAATTAGTTAATAATAGATGTTCAAAGTAATAATGATAAGAACAAGGTGAATCAAATTTTATTGTTTTAAGACATGATTTTGTGCCAGAATTAGCTGGGGCTGTCTGAGGCAGTCCTCATATAAAGCTATAAGGTTGTTGATGAAGTAAAGTCAGATAAAGGGGATTATACCTCAGATGTTTTGACATAATCATCATCATTAAAGGATAAAGGCCACTAAATAATCACAATCCACATCTGTCACTCTCTCCCACAAACCCAGGATAATTCTTTTTGAACCAAAGTTGAAAGCTGTTACTGCATTCTCCTGCTTCACCTGCTAAAGTTCTGGTAGATTTAGAAAACTGGATAAAGAAATAAATGAATAGAACTGTGCCCTAAAACAAAGGATCTGAAAGAACACATGGACCTTCTACCTGCTTCTTTCTTGAGATAGACCACATGTATCCCTATGAACATAACACTTGTCAACATTGAGTTAAAATGTCTTAAAACCCTGTTACACTTGAAATGGCTCTTCTAAATAATTCCCCCACAAAGAATAACCAGAAAAAGCTGTGGCATGTACCTTGGAATCTGCAGCCCTGAATACCAGGAAGAGAGTGATATAATTTTTGTTAAGTGAGTTGTCCTAATGCCTGGCTTGAAAGATGACCCAGAGAATACAGAGGTATCATGTTTCTATTTTCTGTGGGATCTCTTCTTCTTTCTTGACCTCTTCAATTTCAGTATCTTTTCTTAAACTGGGCAATAGTCAGGTTTTGAAAGGCACAGGTCATGCTACCAGTAAAGGCACTCTGCTCCCCTTTTTATTAGTGTGGACTTACTCCAATAAGGGACCGCTGATTACTTGTCAGCTAGAGGTTAAATTTGATTTATCAAATGGTTTTAGCATGTTGAAAAATAAAATGAAATAGGAGCCCAGAACTTCCTAAAACTGGCACTCAGTAGAATCCTGTCAGAGAAAAATTTCAAAGGGTAAATTAGCAAAGTGAATTAAACCTTTTATTCCATTGTCTGGGGACACTATAATTCTGTTCTACCATCCAGAAAGGAGGACCTCGTATTTCATGTTCAGTCATTCTTGGCTTGGCAGACCATAGGGGAGCTGGTGTTCCTTTATGTTCAAAATCTTGCATTGGTGCTGATTTAGGATACACTCAGTCTTAGGTTTGGGCCCATACCAGGGAAAACGTAAATTGACACTTCATCTTCCCCTTTTCAAATTTGCAGCACTAGGTTTGGTGGGTTTGATGTTGAATTGGTCTTTGGAGGTGAGAAAAGAGAAGCATTTATTTGTCTGGAAATAAATTATTAGTCACAGCCTCTTTGTGAAAGGAAGTGTGACTATTTGACATCAAGTTCAAGCCACATTAGCATTCTATAGAGAAACAGTTATAAGCTGACTTCTTTATAGGTGTGATATTTGGATACGCTGCGGCCAGTGTCTTGAACATTTTTTTACTTCCTCTTTTTATTGTTGAAAAATGAGAAATCAGGTCTCCGTGACCCAAAAACCAAGAGTTGGGGCATACTCAAGCTGACTAATGTTGAAATGTCGCTTCAACAATCAATGATTGTAATGATAACTAGTGTTACGTTTTATAGTTTAAAAGTACTTCTAAATAAACGGTGGTACATCCAGACAAGGAAGTATTATTCAGTGCTAAAAAGAAATGAACTATCATGCCATGAAGAGACATGGAGGAAACTTAAATGCATATTACTAGGTGGAAGAAACCAATCTAAAAAGGTTATATACTGTGTATTTCCACAATATGGCATCCTGGGAAAGGCAAAGCTATGGAAACAATAAAAAGATTGGTGGTTGCTGGGATTAGGGAAGCAGGGGGATGAATAGGTGGAACACTGAGGATTTTTAGGTCAGTAAAACTATTCTGTAAGGTACTACAGTGGTGGCTCCATGTCAGTATACGTTTGTCAAAACCCATAGGACATGTGACATAAGAATGAACCCTAGTCTAAACTATGGTTTAATGATGTGTCAATGTGGGTTCATCAGTTATAGCAAATATACCACTGTAGTGTAGAATGTCAGTAGTGGTGCAGGTTGTATGTGTAGGAACAGAAAATATATGGGAACTCTGTACTTTCTGCTTAATTTTTCTGTGAACCTAAAATTGCTCTAAAAAATTATGTTTACTAATTTAAAAAAGTACTTCCTGTATTAACCTTAACAATAATCCTATGGTATGGTTAAAGCATGTTATTTTCACTTTCAACAAATACTGATTGAATGCCTACTTACTCTTCTAGGCACTGGGATCAAGGTAACAAATGGTCCTTACCCCATGGAAGTCCTGGGGTAAGGGTAAATGAACAGCTCTGTTCATTTGACTACTGATGAGTTTGACTTAAAATTCAAGCCCAGTTCTTTTAACTCTATACCTGATAGTCTTTCTCCTACATTTCACAGGTTCTTTGTGACTGAGTCTTAGTGGGCAGACAGAATATAAAGGATATAAGATAAGGTTAGAGTTAAGTGGTCAGCAAAGCATTCCCAATTAAACAGCCTAGGAAAAAGGACCTCACAGTATGAGATACTATACCTAGACCGGGGGAAATCACTGTGAACTGTGCAGATACCTAAAAAATGCTGTTTGTAAATATGAATTATTGAAAATTGAGAAAATTTGCTTTAGGATATGATGGTGCCTTAGAAACAGTCTTTCTGTAGATGAATTGCATTCACAACTATAGAAAAGAGTGATTTTCAGAAGTATTTCTAGTATTTCCATGGTAGATTTGACTAAAGGTGGTCATTTATAGCTTGGCTGTACATTGGATCTTTTTCTTTTGAAAATATGTCTTTTCTAATAGCCTATCTGGCAGAAGTTTAAAGGAAATGTGTTAATAGATACTTAACTCTATTTTAACAGACGTTAGATGTGTTCAAAGGTCTTTTGTCAAAATTGGTCTAGATCTCACTAAGGTTATTTAAAAATACAGAAATTCATTTCATCGACATCATTTCTTTATCATCAAGATCTACCCCTGCTTTGGTTGAATTAAATATTTTTCAAAACCATAATTTAATTATTTTTGAATCATCTATTGAAAAACCCTACCTTAAAAATGGAATTAAGTCCAGATTAATTATAATAGAAAAAAACAAAAACAAAAACCTTGGCATTTCTTTTGGGTTCCACCCTAGGGTTTTCCAATTTTATCACATTATAAAATAAACTCAATTTCTGTGCTCATTATTAAGTAACACTGACTTCTAATGTTAGGTGGTAGAAAGAGCTTTGGAGTCAGAGCTACTTGGGCTTGAATCCTGACTCTGCATTGCCTTCAGGAAATTGCTTAGTTTCTCTGTGAATTCTGTAATTTCACTTTAAAATTGGATTAGTAATAACTGCTCTCTAAGGATTATGTGATCCCACCAACATAAGGCATGTTCCTTGGTAGAGAGGATTTATCAGGACACAATTTCTTATTTATTATCATATAAAACCAAGGATAGAATTAGTATTATTTTGGCTTCTCTTGATGATACAGAGATGTTTTTGGTTGTTTGTATATTAGCTTTTTTAGGTTCTCACTGTGATGGTATTTTTATCGTCTCCTAATGCAGGACTTGCTTAGGGATCTCTGACTTCCTCAAAGATATCACACAACACTCCTGGCATCACATACTCAGTCTCTGAGCTTGATTAAATTTGCATTTCTTCCTCCTAGAGACAAAGATTCTCTAGAAAGACTTCTTACCACTGAGGCAGAGGCAGGAGGGAGGAAAGAATTAAAGAGGTTTAATAGCAGCCTCTTACCAGATTGCTTTCTCTTTTTCTCATGGTGTTAGTCATTATTGCTCCAAGTTTTAAATTTCATTCCAAGTCTTACTTGTTGCCCATGGCTTGCATTTCAGTAGCAGAACAATTAGTGCTGGGGTTATGGTTATTGTTCTTTTACATAATCCTGCCCTTCTGGCATCTTCCCAAAGGAGCTTATGACTTCACTAAAATACAGACATGTGGTTACTTCACAAAAGTCTTAATCAGTTCTCTGGCGTTTTCCTCCTTATTTCCACTGTCATCTTCCTCTCTCTGTAATATGCCATACAGCATTCATCATTCACAGGTATCTCTTTACAGGATTTAGAGCTAAACTCCTGCTTTTTCATATTAACCAGACTATACAATGGCTGAATTTCAAATGTTTAACACATTTTTTTTTCCAGGAAGTAGTTTAATTCTTGGTGAGGCTTAGTCAAGGCATCCACTTATGCTTTTCTTATTTTTGGCAACAAAGAGGAGGGAGCATTCTGAAACTTGAACTTTCTGGAGGTGTGAGCTACAACACAAGCAGAGGACCAAAAAAATCACCAAAAAAAAAAAAAAAATCAGTAGACATCAGTTTTTGTGATTCATATTCATTTTCCCTCCAAATTCAAAGAAAAATTAAGTTTTAGAAATTGAAAAAACTTACAGGAAAGTGCAACCAAAGAAGTGTAATATAATAATCATTCATTTTCCCACCAGCAAGAATGAACCACCATTGACATTCTGTTTTGGTTTCTTCCCATTTTCATTATTTTCTGTTTTAATGAAAAATCACTTTACCATTTTGGTAAAATTGGTATTGCTATATGCCCAAACTATGACTCCAGACAATGCAGAAAAAGTAAAATTAAAAAGATTGAAAAAAATTCAGTCACTCCCACCACTTGAAAACAAACATCATTAACATTTAGTAAACATCATTACAGACATCTTTATATTCGCATGGTATAGAGAAAAAAGATGGAGAAGTTATAAACACTTTTATAGATCATGTTATTGATACTATTTCTGATAAAAAATGATATATACTTTGAATTGAATTAAATATAAGACAAGCTGAATTGAATTAAAAAGGAATTAAAACTTCATATTATGGATCTATACACAATATATTTTTACATATATATAGACAAATATATATGTATATGTACCTAAATCTTCATCACAAAAGATATTTTCCCTAAAATATCCTGCAAGGTAAAGAAAATAGATAATGGAAAAATGTGAAGAAGTTGGAGACACTTTTTAAATTTTTTAAACTGTTTGCTTAAATATTAGATAGTAGTGACTGACTCCCTGCAGTAAAAGTATTACCAAAGTCAGGTTTGGCTGCTCACTGCTTGAAAGCCAAATGCTGGTAGGAACAGAAAGGTTGCTTTCTTCAGGAGGCTGGCAACCTGAGGAGATGGTGGACTCATGTCCCAAAACCAACTCTGAAGATTCTGCTTGACCAAGAAAGTTTTTAAAGGGAGAATCATTTTGGGAGGGGGTCAGAGTCTTCGTTAATTTCCACTATGTGCAGACTTTCTTCTGATAGGTTGGTGGTAAGATAACAGGGCAGTGTTCCAGGAATCCTCTGCTCAGCCTGAAGTCACCATCCTCTATCTGGGTGGGGCCCTTAGTTCTTGTAGAAGAACTCATGATATATACAGAAGAACAAAGGATACATTGTTATGGACATTCACTGAGGAGGAACCAGGACCCTGCCCCCACCTTGTTTCTTGACTGCTCCTCCTCTGTTTCTGCATTCCCTCCCTTCCCCGATGAGCAACTGTTTGAGTCTGTGCTTTGGAATTCAGGGATGGTCAGGGAGGCTGAATGAAACTCATTTCCTGCAAACAAGAAAAAGGGGACACAGAAAGGATCTGTACCTGAGAGGGCCCCACAGGGTCCTGCTCCATTTCAAAAGGGATGAGTGTTAACTGATCCCATAGTCAGTTTTCCTAGTTTTGCTTCATTGTCCAGGCTCTTAATATCCATTTGTTGCAGTAACCATATTTCTCATAGTATCTTAAAAATTAATTCTGTATTTTTAGCTACTATCAGGACTTCGTTATTCCTGAGTTATTTATTTTGAGTTTTCTTTTGAGTAGATATATTTGTCAAATAGATTTTTGAAAGGCTCATGGATTATATATTTCTTAAATTCTTTCATATTTGAAAATGATTGCCTACTTATTGACCTTATACTTGAATGCCATTTCAATTAAGCACAATATTCATGGATCACACTTTATTTCTAAATTTTATAGATATTACTCTATTATTTATTGGCATTGAATACTGCTGTGGAAAAGCTTGAGACCAACCTCATTTTTTTCCCTTGTAAATGATTTACTTTAAAGCCTGGATGCTTAAAGAATTCCTTCCCTATTCCTTCTTAAAGAATAGAACCTGGGAATTCCCTGTTGGTCCAGCGGTTAAGACTCTGTGCTCTCACTGCCGAGGGCCCAGGTTCATTCCCTGGTAAGAAAAAAAAGAAGAAAAAAAAAAAAAGAATAGAACATTAGCTAGTGTGTGTGTGTGTGTGTGTGTGTGTGTGTGTGTGTATACATGTATATACATATGTATATATTTATGTATATGTATATGTATATATATATATATATATACAGAGCTAGTATATATATGTCAGTATTGTAATTTCTGGATCATATTGCACTTATTTTTCCAATTGCAAGTTCAATTTTTTCTTCATTCCAGAAAATTTTTCTTTTATTACATCATTAAATAAAAATTTTATTCCATTTGTTGGATTTTTCACTTTGTGGATAACAATTATCCTTAATTAGATCATCTTTGCTTTTCTTATTCATTAATTTCTCTCTAAATGCTATTATCTCTTTTTTTTTCATGTGTGTCCTCTGTGATTATCTCAAGCTTTTCCTCTGTGACATAATTAGCTTTCTAGGTGTGGTAACTATTGAATCGGTTGCTCTTTGAAATCTATTTATAAATTCTAAAATTATTTTGTTTTTGCCCTTAATATTTTATGATTGAATTTCCCTTTCAATATCATATGCCATTCTAATGGTTTATCATTGGTCTTTAAGCTTTTATTATATTGAATTTATGTTCTTATTAAATTATAAGAAATTTTCTTTTTTTGAATTATTCTAATCCACATCCTTAGTCTTTTTATGTCATCTCTCTTTCTCTCTGTCTCTCTCCCTCCCTCTCTCGTATTTTCTCTACTGTTTCACAAGGTTTTGTTCATGCTTGAATGGCTTTGTCTAGATATTCAGTTTGCTGTTATATAGAGTGAGTGACTTTATGATTCTCTTCCAACATTATTTGTGTTTTCCAAACTATATGCTATTGGGTGAAGAGAGGGAAAGTAGAAGAGGAGAGGAAGAGAGGAGAGGGAGCATTTAGTCTTTGTTAGAACACCTGGTCTCTGTTCTCTCTGCTGAAATATTTTGAACTTTCAGATTATTTCTCACCTGGGAGTAGCAGTAGAATTCTCACTTCAGTAAGAGAAAGTCAAAGCCATTTTTTAGCCTTCTGGACATCCCACTATGTCTTAGGAAAAGGAACAAGAGAAGGACATACATCTAATGTCCTTCTATCTAGACCTGGGGCATTAATAAAAATTCTTATGACGTTATCTTTCAACAGCATGAGTTGTGGGAGGTATGGTTGTGGTTAAATTGCTGAGCACTGCTGAAACATTTTCTGTTTCTTTTACTGGTAGCTGGGTTTTGAAGATATTGTGTTAAGCTTTGTCTTTGTTGTAGATTGCCACAGATTCTTTTCCTGTCTGTAGGCCCACCTCTTTCCAATGTGGCTTTGCAACTCCTGTCAAGAAGGTAGCATTTATTTCCCTACCCTTTGAATCTAGGCTTTGCTATGTGCTTGCTTTGGTCAGTGGGATGTTTGTAAATATGACATGAAAAGCACCTGAGCAGTGAGGTCTGTTACTTCTTGCTGTTTTTGGAACTCTATGGCCGCTATATGTGGAAGTTTAGACTAGCCTGCCAGAGGATGAACAGCATGTGGCCCAGTTATCCCAATATCCTGTATGACAACCTGCCAGTTGCCATACATGTGAGTGAAAGATCCTTGATCACACAGCCATCAGTAGATCAATAAGCTAAACATAAACTTATGAAAAAACCCAAGAGAGATTAGCCAAACTGTCTAAGATCAGAACAGAAGGTTGACACAGATGACCCAAAGAATCGTGAGCTAAGTAAATGGTTGTTATTTTAAGACACTAAGTTTATATTTGTTATGCAGCAAAAGGTAACTGATCCACTACTTTTTGTTACTAGTTACAGGGAGAGGAAATTTATCTCTAAAATGGAGATAAGTAGCTCAAGTTTGCAATACTTAGTTGGTTAATGTTGTTTATTAGGACACTTCTGAATATTAATTGCAATATAAACCCAGCCAAAATTACTTGTTTGTAACCCACCTTCCCGTAAGATAAATTCAGAGACTTCATACATAACATTGTGCTAGACACATCTGTATTCTTTTGAAAGTCCAGACAATCAAAAGGATACTTCTGACTTTTTTTTCTAACTGGGACATCTCTGCTTTAGTAATCTTGTGCTTCCAATTTCATATGGACAAAAAAAAAAAAAAGATTAATTGAATGCAATTTCTCTATTTTTTTCTATGCCTATCTTTACCCTTCCCCTATTTTGAATTTTATTCAGAAAGGTATTAATCATCCACCAAAGGAATTTGCAATGAATTCTTTGAATTCATTTTGGTCTGCCAATATGGTAGATCTCAACACAAATCCTACAAAGGGGCCACAAAAAATAATGGCAAACAAATGCTCAGAAGCAAATAATTATTGAATGCAGCAGAATGTCACATTTGTTTTCAGCCTCAAGGGCTTAAGATCCTTTTAATGGGCTTTGTTGGAAAACATCTGAAGGCTTTCATGTCACAGAGCGTAAAAGGTTGATAATTTTGGCTTATTTCCAAGCTGACCTATTCCTTTGAAAGACAGCCTGACTGCAGATACACTTTTAGTTTTGGGGGCTGGCAGAAGAGGTTAAAAGTCTGGGCAGATGTCTCCAACACTGATCTAGATCACCACAAACCTTGAAATTTTGCTAGTGGGAGACCTTCAAGATGGTGGAGGAGTAAGACGTGGAGATCACCTTCCTTCCCACAAATACATCAGAAATACATCTACATGTGAAACAACTCCTACAGAACACCTACTGAATGCTGGCAGAAGACCTCAGACTTCCCAAAAGGCAAGAAACTCCCCATGGACCTCGTAGGGCAAAAGAAAAAAGAAAAAACACAGACAAAAGAATAGGGACTGGACCTGCACCTTGGGGAGGGAACTGTGAAGGAGAAAATGTTTCCACACACTAGGAAGCCCCTTCACTGGCGGAGATGGGGGGTGGTGGTGGTGGGAAGCTTTGGAGCCATGAAGGAGAGCGCAGCAGTAGGGGTGCAGAGGGCAAATCAGAGAGATTCCTGCACAGATGATCGGTGCTGACCAGCACTCACCAACCTGAGAGGCTTGTCTGCTAACCCGCTGGGACACGTGGGGGCTGGGAGCTGAGGCTCCGGCTTCGGAGGTTGGATCCCAGGGAGAGGACTGGGGTTGGCTGTGTGAACACAGCCTGAAGGGGGCTAGTGTGCCACAGATAACTGGGAGGGAGTCCGGGAACATCTGGAACTGCCTAAGAGGCAAGAGACCATTGTTTCGGGGTGCGCAAGGAGAGGGGATTCAGAGCACCGCCTAAAGAAGCTCCAGAGATGGGTGGAAGCCACAGCTCTCAGTGTGGACACCAGAGACAGGCATGAAACGCTAAGCCTGTGTGCAAGCACAGGTCACTATCCACACCTGCCCTTACAGGAGCCTGCGCAGCCCACCACTGCCAGGGTCCCATGATCCATGGACAACTTCCCCAGGAGAACACATGGCACACCTCAGGGTGTTGCAACCTCACGCTGGCCTCTGCCACCTCAGGCTAGCCCCACTTGAGTGGGCCCCCACTCGCCGCAACTAGAGAAAACCCTTGCACAGAAACAAAGACCCAACACAGCCAAAAATAAATAAATAAATAAATAAGTTTATATATTAAAAAAACTATTAAAAAAACCCCAAACACGATGACCCAAAACCAATGGCCTGCAGCAAAAGCAGTTCTAAGAGGGAAGTTTATAGCAATACAATCCTACCTCAAGAAACAAGAAACATCTCAAATAAACAACCTAACCTTACACCAAAAGCAATTAGAGAAAGAAGAACAAAAAAATCCCCAAAGTTAGCAGAAGGAAAGAAAACTTAAAGATCAGATCAGAAATAAATGAAAAAGAAATGAAAGGAACCATAGCAAAAATCAATAAAACTAAAAGCTGGTTCTTTGAGAAGATTAAGAAAATTGATAAAGCATTAGCTAGATTCATCAAGAAGACTGGTCAATAGAATTAGAAACGGAAAAGGAGAAGTAACAACTGACACTGCAGAAATACAAAGGATCATGAGAGATTACTACAAGCACCTATATGCCAATAAAATGGAAAACCTGTAAGAAATGGACAAATTCTTAGAAAAGCACAACTCCAAGACTGAAAAAGGAAGAAATAGAAAATATAAGCAGACCAATCACAATCACTGAAATTTAGATTGTGATTAAAAATCTTCCAACAAACAAAAGCCCAGGACCATATGGCTTCACAGCCGAAGTCTATCAAACATTTAGAGAAGAGCTAACACCTGTCCTTCTCAAACCCTTTCAAAATATAGCAGAGGGAGGAACACTCCAAACTCATTCTACAAGGCCACCATGACCTTGATACCAAAACCAGACAAAGATGTCATAAAGAAAGAAAATTACAGGCCAATGTCACTGATGAACATAGATACAAAAATCCTCAAGAAAATACTAGCAAACAGAATCCAACAGCACATTAAAAGGATCATACACCATGATCAAGTGGAGTTTATCCCAGGAATGCAGGGATTCTTCAATATACGCAAATCAATCAATGTGATAAAACATATTAACAAATTGAAGGAGAAAAAACATGATCATCTCAATAGATGCAGAACAATCTTTCAACAAAATTCACTATGATTTATGATTAAAAACCCTCCAGAAAGTAGGAATAGAGGGAACCTACCTCAACAAAGTAAAGGCCGTATATGGCAAACCCACAGCCAACGTCATTCTTAAGGGTGAAAAACTGAAACCATTTCCTCTAAGATCAGGAGCAAGACAAGGCTGTCCACTCTCACCACTATTATTTAACATAGTTTTGGACGTTTTAGCCATAGCAATCAGAGAACAAAAAGAAGTAAAAGAAATCCAAATTGAAAAGAAGTAAAGCTGTCACTCTTTGCAGATGACATGATACTGTACATAGAAAATCCTAAACATGCTACCAGAAAACCAATGAATTTTACCAATGAATTTGGTAAAGTAGCAGGATACAAGATTAATGCACAGAAATCTCTTGCATTCCTATACACTAATGATGAAAAATCTGAAAGTGAAATTAAGGAAACACTCCCATTTACCACTGCAACAAAAAGAATAAAATACCTAGGAATAAACCTACCTAAGGAGAAAAAGACCTATATGCAGAAAACTGTAAGATACTGATGAATGAAATTAAATATGATACAAATAAATGGAGTGATATACCATGGTCTTGGATTAGAAGAATCAACATTGTGAAAATGACTGTAGTACCCAAAGCAATCTACAGATTCAGTGCAATCCCTATCAAACTACCACTGGCATTTTTCACAGAAGTAGAACATAAAATTCCACAATTTGTATGGAAACACAAAAGACCCAGAATAGCCAAAGCAATCTTGAGAAAGAAAAATGGAGCTGGAGGAATCAGGCTCCTGGACTTCAGACTATACTACAAAGCTACAGTAATCAAGACAGTATGGTACTGGCACAAAAAACAGAACAGAATTATAGATCAATGGAACAGGATAGAAAGCCCAGAGATAAACCCAGGTACCTATGGTCACCTTATTTTTGGTATAGGAGGCAAGAATATACAGTGGAGAAAAGACAGTCTCTTCAATAAGTGGTGCTGAGGAAACTGGACAGCTACATGTAAAGAATGGAATTAGAACACTCCCTAACACCATACACAAAAATAAACTCAAAATGGATTCAAGAACTAAATGTAAGGCCAGACACTATCCAACTCTTAGAGGAAAACACAGGCAGAACACTCTATGACTTAAATCACAGCAAGGTCCTTTTTGACCCATCTCCTAGAGAAATGGAAATAAAAACACAAATAAACAAATGGGACCTAATGAAGTTTAAAAGCTTTTGCACAACAAAGGAAAACATAAACAAGATGAAAAGACAACCCTGAGAATGGGAGAAAATATTTGTAAATGAAGCACCTGACAGGATTAATCTCCAAAATTTACAAGCAGCTCATGCAGTTCAATAGCAGAAAAAACAACCCAATCCAAGAATGGGCAGAAGATCTAAATAGACATTTCTCCAAAGAAGATACACAGATTGCCAACAAACACATGAAAGGAAGTTCAACATCACTAGTCATTAGAGAAATGCAAATCAAAACTGTAATGAGGTATCACCTCACACAAGTCAGAATGGCCATCATTAAAAAATCTACAAACAATAAATGCTGGAGAGGGTGTGGAGAAAAAGGAACCCTCTTGCACTGTTGGTGGGAATGTAAATTGATACAGCCACTATGGAGAACAGTATGGAGGTTCCTTAAAAAACTAAAAATAGAAGTACCATACGACCCAGCAATCCCACTACTGGGCATATACTCTGAGAAAACCGTAATTCAAAGAGTCATGTACCACAGTGTTCATTGCAGCACTGTTTACGATAGCTAGGACATGGAAGCAACCTAAGTGTCCATTGAATTATGAATGGATAAAGAAGATGTGGCACATATATACAATGGAATATTACTCAGCCATAAAAAGAAATGAAATTGAGTTATTTGTAGTGAGGTGGATGGACTAGAGTCTGTCATACACAGTGTATTAAGACAGAAAGAGAAAAACAAATACCGTATGCTAACACATATATATGGAATCTAAAAAAAAGTGGTTCTGAAGAACCTAGGGGCAGGACAGGAATAAAGACACATACATTGAGAAAGGACTTGAGGACATGGGCAGGGGAAAGGCAAGCTGGGACAAAGTGAGAGAGTAACATGGACATATATACACTACCTAATATAAAATAGATATGTAGTGGGAAACAGCCACATAGCCTAGAGAGATCAGCTCGGTGCTTTGTGACCACCTAGATGGGTGGGATAAGGAGGATGGGAGGGAGACGCAAGAGGGAGGAGATATTGGGATGTGTGTGTGTGTGTGTGTGTGTGTGTGTGTGTGTGTGTGTGTAGTTGATTCACTTTGTTATAAAGAAAGTAACACACCTTTGTAAAGCAATTATTCTCCAATAAAGATGTTAAAAAAGAAAAAAATATGTGAGGACCACCATGACTTGACCTTGCCCATCTCTCTAGCCTTTTCTCGCACTTTCTCTCTCCTTGCACAATGTTTTCTACTCCTGTGTAGTTCTTGAACAGGACATGAACTTTTTTGTCAGTGTTTTTGTTCTGCCTGGAATAACCATCTGCTACTCTTCTTACCTGAATCATTTGTCTCTCAACTCTCAGATCTAGGTGCCACCTTCTCTGAGAAGCCATTCACAGAAATAATTCACAGTATGTTTCAATGATGAGTTTACTTGACCAGACTAAAAGGTAGAGGCCTTGCATTATTCATCAGGTCATTAGCTGTCACTTCCTATTGGCTGCTGGCATGTCCATCTTTAACAGTGATTCTGCCAGTCTGCTGTACAAGTAGCATAGCCTCACAGCTCATATTCCTGGACTTGGAGTCAGCCACATATAAATCTGAGTCTAATCTTTTCAATCCATTTCCATGTTTCAGGCCCACCAACTCAATTCAAAATTCATACTCTCTCTGGCTTGGAATGTGCACCAAATGTTAATAATAGCAATTTGTTTTAGTAAAATGAGATCCCAATTTAGAGTTTGAAAATTGTGATTTGGACTTGGTTCCACAACCCATTAGTTGGGTGAACTCTGGCAAGTCTCTTACTTAAATTGAACCTCAGTTTTTTAATCTGTAATATGAGAATGATAGAACACTACTTCCCTCAAGGAACTATTTACTGTGAGTCAAATGAACAGGAACGAAAATAATACCTCTTTCCTAGAATAAGTATGGAATGTGCTTTCTAAAATTTATTAAAAGAATTTTTTTTTTTAAGACTCAGACTCAAGTCATTCAGTAAATTCAGGAAATATCTATGTAAACTAATGCCAGAGAAGTGGATCCCTGGACACTGGGGCTCTGTTAGAGCCATTTGTAGGGGAAAATCCCCAGACCTCACTGAAGGGGTTCACTTAACAGATGTGCACCTGGCAAGCAGTAAGACAAGGAAGGAGAGAAAAGGAGTACGTTGCCACAAAGGACAGATGTAGGGATAGTTTGAGAGCTAGAGCAACCAATGGGTAAAGATGTTGAATGGGAAGGCTTGGAGTAAGCCAGAGAAATGGAAAGGTGAATCAAGAGGTTTGCAGTAGATTTTGCTCTTGTTCCCCCAGTTTATTGCCGCTTTCTGTGCTAAGATTATACTTCTTTGCTTAATAGACATCAAGCTTGGTCTTGTGACTTACTTTGACCAAAGAAAAGTGAGCAGAACTGTTGTATGCCCCTTTCAAAGCTTTAAGAGTCACTGCAGAGTTTCCATGTTTGTTCTCTCTCTGCCAGATGATCTGCCTGTTCCAGATGGGAACTGTTAGCAGTGCATACACAATGTGAGTTGAGAAGTTAATTTTTGTTGTTGAAAGCCACAAAGATTCTGGGGTCATTTGTTCTGCAGCATAATCTAGCCAAAGCTCATTAATACAAGGTGAAACATGAGCCAACTATGAGAATGGGCAGGTCAAGGGCTGATTTGATATCAAACCCAAGAACAAAACTTCTGGTCTCTGGGTTTTTCCTAATATTATCCCTGCCAGTCTGTGTGTGGGTCCCTTTAGTGTAGTATCACAGCAGCGTGGTGTCATGGTTATAAAAGCATGGACTAGGTATCAAACAGTGGCTCCCCTACACACTAAAGTTGTGACCTTTGGCAGATTATTTAAGGTTTTTGTAATTCTGTACCCCAGCTTCCCCTGTAGTGGGGGAAAAATCCTACCTCACAGTTTGTTGTAAGGATTAAACAAGGTAATGAATGTTTCACAGGTACCTGGTACACAGTAAGCACTGAGTAATAGTAACTATAGTTATTATTGTGGTTGCACACAATCATATATGCTTAGAATTGAGAATTACATTAACGGTTATTGCGTATGACAACCCACTCAATGAAGAAATACATTTATGGAATTACTATAACAGATATTTGCACAACTTTTGCTCAAGTACTTACATGGCAGTTGCATGGCTGTTTCATTGATGCTTCTCAAAAAAATAGAAATAGACACACAGGTTTCTAGATTAAATGTATAATTTATTATATGTATGACACTGACATTGACTTTCATATATTAAAGGAGGGCACTGTTCATTGAACTGCTTTAGGATAAGGCTAACTGATAGGAAATGGGAATTAATGTCTGCCTGTAGTGTGGTGAAATAATTGGTTATGGTAGCAGACCTATCATAAAGGATGGAGGGAGGCTTCTAGAATAGGAAAACATGAATCTCTGTAAACGTGTGGTAGGCAAAATAATGCCCAGCCTCCCCACCCCAAAGATGTCCACATATTAACCTCTGGAACATTCAGTATATTAGGTTACATAGCAAAGGAAATTAAGGATGCAGATGGAACTAAGTTCTAAATTAGATAAACTAGATAAAGCAGGAAAAAAAAAAAGGATTCTCCCCTAGATCTTCCAGAAGGAACATAGTCCTGCTGACACCTTGATTGTAGCCCATTGAGACCATTCCAACAAATGGTGCTGAAGAAATTAGATATCCACATGCAAAATCAAAACCAACTTCGATCCTTAATTAACGTAAAATGAATCAAAGATCTAAATGTAAAACCTAAAACTATAAATATTTCAGCATAACACGTAGGAGAAATGTTTGTGACCTTGCCTTAGGCAAAGATTTATTAGCTACAGTACAAAAAGCACAATCTACATAAAAAATATATATAAATTAAACTTTATTAAAATTTAAAACTTATGATCTTTTAAGGAATTTGTTAAGAGAATGAAAAGACAATTTATATTTTGTGAGAAAATATTTGCAAACTTTATATCTGATGAAGGCCTTGTATCCAGAATGTATAAAGAACTCTCAAAATTTAACGATTATGAAACAAACAGACCAAGAATCTGTGTAAATTCTTTGAACAGACATGTCTCCAAAGAAGATAGGTTAACTATAAGTAACCACATGAAAAGGTGCTCAAAATAAAAATTGAAATTAAAAACACAGCGTGATAGTATTACTCACCTATTAGAATGGCTCGAATTAGATGATTGACCATACCAAGTGTTGACAAAGATGAGGAGGAACTGGAACTCCCATACACTGTTGGTGGGAATTTAAATATTAAAACCGCTATACAAAGTGATTTGGCAGTTTCCTAAAAAGTTAAACCTACAGTTAACCTATGGTCTATTCACTATATTCCTAGTTATTTATCTAAGAGAATGGAAAGTATAGGTCAATACAAAAGCTTGGACATAAATGCCCATAACAACTTTATGTGTAATAGTCAACAATTTGAAAAAAATTCAAATGTCCAGTGACAAGGGACTGAATAGATGCATTGTGTAATGTCCATGCACTGGAATACTGCCCAGCAAGGAAGAGGACTGAACTTTTGGTGCACACACAATGTGGGTGAATCTCCAAATAATTATACTGGGTGAAATAAGTCAGACAAAAAAAAGAGTACATTCTGCATGATCCCATTTACAAAAACATTTAGAAAATGCAAATTAGTCTACAGTGACAGAAAGCAGATCAGTGGTTGTCTGGGGATTGGGGAGAAGGGGAAAGGCAAAAAGAGTGGAGAAGGGAAGGGAGAGATTTCAAAAGGGCAGGGATAAACTTTTGGGGGTAATGGGTATGTTCACTATGTTGATTGTGGTAATGGCTGTCCAGGTAAATGTATATGTCATAACTTATCAAACTGTATACTTTATATATGTTTACATGATTGCATGTCAATTATACCTCAGTAATGAAAAAAAAGAAAGACACTGCCCTTTATTATTCCTTGTATTGTGGTAGAGAATAAGACCATCTGGAGTACAAAAAAAGTCAAGTTTGGGTTGACCTTTAGGTTTCACAACACGAATTCTCATTTAATAGGATTGTGAAACTAATAAGAGATAAAAAGAAACCTATAGAGACACATACTTTCACACTCATACGTACACACATTTCTTGGGACAGTTCTTCCTTTCTCTGCAACTCTGCATAACCATTGTATGTGAGAATCTGCCAGTATTTCACATGAAGTTTTAATTTAGAGATTTCCCCATTTGAGAATTTTAAAGTAGTCACCTAATTTAGCATACCATTAATGTTTTATGGACTGTTGGGATTTTCAAGTAGCAGTTTTCCATAGTAGAGTTAGTGAATTTCTGGCCTGACAATAATCACTCTGGTTTTCATTTCTGTACATCAGATGTCAGGGATTCTTGATCTTTATGTGAAGCAGCTCTACAATATATTTTGGTCAAGCCATTTGTAAACTTACATTACCAAAAAAGGAAGATGTGCAGTCAAGTCATACGTATTTAAATTATTATATTGCTTATCTTTCTATTTTTCCGCTCTCTTTTTGTTCTCCACAGGGTAAATTCTTTTTTGGATGTCCTATTTAAATCTGTTTCTTCTTTTGCTAGCTTGAAGACATGTTTCGTATCTGTACTTGCTGTCAAATTGTGTAGCTATTTTCTGTTCAGTTTCTGAATTTTCAGGGTGGTTTTCAACTCATGAGGCCCCCCCCAAAAGTATTTTTTGTGGCAAATTATAAATTATGTATCATCTCTGGTAGATCCCTTTCAAAGACATGTTTAAGTGAGCTGCAGTGGCTCATGACTACTAATTCTTTCTAAGTCAACACGTGCCTTACACAAAAATAGCATGTCTTGCATCCTACCCTTCTGTTTTGAAGTCTTGTGTCTTCTCTCTTCCTTCTGCCTCACTTTCTGCCTACTTTAAATTATAGCTAAATGTTGTTTTAAAAGGCAGTTAAATAAAATGTACTTCATTATCATCTGGTGGGTTCCTCTAAGTACTGATATCTTGTGTTATGGCCTTGATCCTATATTAAGGCTTTATTATAGCAAATAATTTGCTTTATTACAGCAAATAAACTTTTTTTTGGTAATCTATGGTATCATAGCAAGTGACTGTCTTGCAGAATATTTAGAATTATATCACAGATTTGAACTCTTGGTAATCAACTTCGTTATCTAGTTCAAGGGAGAGGTAATGAGTGAGATTATCATTATGATAATGAGATAATGAATGAGATTATGATGAGACATAATGGAATACAATGTTCTGTAATCCGGGCTTCCCAACTTTAGTTTTTTTGGATTAAAAGAAAATGACACTCTACAGAAAGTATTCTTGGTTTCCCTTATCTCCTCCTCAAACATAGTACTAATCTTTACATGTTAGGTGGGGATTTGATTGCTACAAATGCTCACCTTTCCTCTGGCAGGTTAGCAGGAGAGGGCCATCATACCTCTGACCTTAATAGCAGACTAAGACCCTAGCTCATTAATAAAATACGGCAGTTTCAGAGCAAGTCAGCACAGTATTCCACATATTTATCCAAAAGTTGTTTTTTATCAGAATTAGAAACTTGTAAAAAAGTTAACTCATTACAAAAGTATCCATCTGTGATGCGTTGTTACATGTAATTTGTTTTGTCCTCAGTGAAGAGTGAAAAAAAATACCTGGAATATTCATAAAGATGGAGCCATCCTTAGCAGAGTAGTTTAAGAGTATTGACTCTGTGGTTGACAGCCTGGCTAAATGCATGCCTTAACTGACTCCAAGTTTTATCTTCGACGAATTCTTCAAGTTCCTAATCCTCTATTTCTCAATTCTAAGAAAACCATAACAACAGTAATCACTCTCATAGGGTTGTTGTTAGTATTAAATACTGCGATAATGTGAGTGAACTGGTTAGAAGCATGACTAATGTAAATATTATTATTATTTTTGAGATATAACTGATATATAACATTAAGCTAGTTTCAAGTGTTTAACATAATGATTTGACATTTGTATATGTTGCCAAATGATCACCACAAGAAGTCTAGTTAATCTATCACCACACATAGTTAACTATTTTCCTTGTGATGAGAACTTTTAAGACCTACTCTCTTAGCAACTTTCAAATATGCAATACAGTTTATTAATTATAGTCACCATGCTGTACGTTACATCCCGCAGGACTTATTTATTTTATAACTGGGAGTTTGTACCTTTTGACGCCCTTCACTCATTTTGCTCACCCCCTGCCCCCTGCCTCTGGCAACTGTCAGTCTGTTCTCTGCATCTTTGAGTTCTTTTGGGGGGGAATTCCACATATAAGTGAGATCATGCAGTACTATTTTTCTCTCAGTAATTATTATTATTTTTTAAAGTGGCTTTTTAAATTGCCATCTATTATATACCCATACAGAAAGTACAAAAATCACATGGCTGCAGTAGGAGGCATTATCACAAAAAGCATTTTGAGGTGTTTGCTTTCAGTCTCATGCTTGGATCCCTTTTAGTTCTTCACTTTTGTTCTTCCATCTTTTCCTACTGCTTTTAATTTACACTGTTTTGTTATGTTTTATTTGAGCTCCCTCCAATACTTCTAGAAGAAGGAGGGATAAGAATAAATACATAAATAGGTGAAGGGGTGACTGGATGGATACATAGTTCTGACAAGACCAAGAAGCTGATCTATCTAGAGTCATCAGTCCTGAGGGCCATGACTCTGTCCTAGATGTGAGGAGATGCCTCCCAGGAGGGATGAGGTGGGTGGATTAGAGCAGGGGGAGAGCCCAGGGGTCATCCTTATTTGGCCCTAATGCCAGCACTCTCCTCGTAGTCACTTGTCAATCGGGTCTCCATCCGTACCTCTAACTACTTGGTCATTCTCACCTTCATTCTACATTCTCGGTTGTAACAAGCACCATCATGGCATTCCTGTCTTCCAAGTCCTCTGCTGTCAGAAGCGAGGTTCAGTCATTTCCCTTAATTTGCCAGTAGGGAAATGGCCAGTGCCAGAGAAGATGGTCTGTTACCCCAAGGACTCAGGTGATGTCTCTGACAGTGAAAACTAGGCTCATTAGTATCATTTACCATTTTTTCTTCCTCAGAGCAATAACAAACAGCTTCATTTACTAAGAGCAACAGCACTCATCTTTCTTGTGCAAAGGTTGACTGGAAGGCAGTCTTAAAAAGAAATATGTTGCTCTTCTGAAAAATATAAACTAACAGTCAAAAAGTGAGGGGTAAGACAGAATACTGGATCCCAACCTTTGACTGAGACTTTTCTGGAACTCAGTTACCTTTCCTATAAAAGTTCAGATTTAAACTAGATGAAGTCTAGGGTTGTTTGCAATCCCCATCCTCCCTCTCCTATCCCCCAAAACATGACTTTGGGTCGGTAGTGGTGTGAGAATCCTGACCACTCTTAGGTGGCATGATGTTTCTGGGTAATAACACATTTATAAGCAATTGTTTAAACAAAGGGAGAAATCCAATTCCTTCTGATACCAATCTGACTTGAAAACAACTTTACTGGACTTAGTTCTCTTTCTGACACGGTCTTCAAAAAAGGGGGTGGGGGTGAGGGCCAAAGTCCTGAAAGGAACATTGCTATGAGAATGTCTGACTTTCTGAACGGTAGATACTGCAACATCTCAAGGTATGGGATCCAATAAATGGCCTAAAAAAGCAGGTTGGATTTGGAGGTTTTCAAAACAAATGAGGCGGCAGAATTCCAGAGGCCTTAGCTCAGGCAAGCTGTCCAAAGGGACTCCCTTTGAAATACTTTCTTCAGGTCTTACCAGGGAACTGAATCCCTGAAGGCTCCAAGTGCAAAAAAACACTCTGGAGCTCGGATCGAGGGGACAGGTCAGCGACAGGTCACAGACAACTCAACCCAGCCCCACAGGCTCCTACCCTGCAAGAGCCACTCGCCCTCCACGCCAGTCTAAGAAAACCCAGGCTGGCCTTAGGAATCTTTGAAACCACTCCCCAGGCCCCTGGAGCCTCTTTCCTTCTGCAGGATTTGGGCCTCACTCAAACTTCTTGTCCACAGTCCCCTCAGGTTTCTAAGAGAAGCTTCTGTGTGCTCAAGACCCTCTTCTACGTCTTCAACTTCAGATCCGCGGGTGCTGCCATCTTGGTTCACTCTGGGTGCCTGCACAGCCAGAGGAGGCCAGAAGGAGGGTCTCATTTATCATTGATTAAACAGATATTTAGGCTGAGCATTGATGTGTGTGAGTGTGCAGTGCAGGGAGTTAAGAATATCTGTAGTCAATCAAGGTGGATGCAAATATGAACTGTGGACAAATTTTGCCCCTTCCTCCTATTTTTCCTACTTTTAGCTATTATTTTTAACAAAGATCCTTATAATGTCACAAATATTGTCACCTTGTTTTCTGACTACATCTCAATGAGATAGGCTAAGAAGAAATAAATTGGTAAGAAATTGATCAGTGTAAGAATTTTATCTTTGATACAAGTTCATTTCAGTGTTTCCTTTGTGTTCCAGAGGAAGATTTTGTAGTTTCTCTCAGAGAGGAAGAATATCGTTAGTCTCAGGGGAGACAGGTCACAGAGAGGAAACACAGCTTATGCTTTATTTTGTTCTGTAACTTCTCTGGTCTATGAGCTCCCATCAGTAAAATGAGGGAGCTGAATTAAACATTCCCTTCCAAAACCAGGAAACCAGTTGATTTAAAACTATTTTCCTGGTGGTTTTCTCTTCACTCATGGAGTTGGAGTTTTCCAGAGGACAATATTTTCTCTTTTGATTTTAGAGTTTAGTTGGAAGATTGTCTAATTTGAAATCTGTTAATGGCATCTGTATTGATTTTAGCTCTTTTGCACCAGAGATATGTATATTTAATCTCTTTAATTTTTCAATCTCTTGGCTTTAGTTTTGTAAAATCTTATTCTCTGGCCAACACTTCAGTCTCTCTTTCATTTGTTTTGCTTTGTTTCATTTTATTTTCCCTGCTTATGCAATGCTAATGTATATGTATCTTGCAAAGCAGTAGGACATTTTCAAAATCTGTGCAGAGATCATGAGGATTTAAACAACAGATTTATTTGCAGTTTGGGATCTTTTTCTTTCTCAGTTATTATAATCCATCTTCCAGGTTTCCAAGTCTCTTAATCCTGAAGCACATTTTCAGCCTTTTTTTGTTGTTTTTTCCCTGCCAGAGATGGAGTTTGGCTCCACCTGGCTTCTCCCTTAATGGCCTAAACTCCTGCACTTCTCTGGGTACTGCTATTTTAATGGTCTCCTGCTGCCACCTGGAAAATGTTAAAAGATTCAAGTTGGGCAACACATCAACATGCAAAAGAATGTTAATTTTTATCTCCTTTGTAAGCATTTATTTTTCCCTATACATTCTCATCTACATCATTTCAAGTCTAGAAAAAATATTCTTTGCATCTTTCTCCCTATGCTGCTATCCCCTGTCATGTGTTTTCTCTTCAAATAATTTTGTCATTTGAAAAATCAGTATGATTTAGGGACAAGATAGATTGATTTCTCATGAACAGGTACTTATATAGTCTAATGATAACTGTAGAGAGGGGATTGTGAAATCTCTGTCTGTATATATGTGAAAGGTATCAATGGGGACAAAGAGAGCAGGAGAGGGAATGAACTTTGTCTGAGATCACTCAGGTATCAGATGTTTGAGCTTGGATTTTAACTTGGATTTGCCCTATTTACAAGCTCATGCACTGTGTCAGTAGCTTTAAGCTACAAGTATCAAAAAATGCAGCTAACCAGAGCTGAAGAAAGTAGGGTTTTATTCTCACAGAAAAAGAAATCTGGAGGGAAGTGGTCCTGTGCTTGGTGCAGTGGCTGGGTAACGTCAACGAAGACTCAGGCCCCTTGAACCTATCTTTAGCATGTTGGCTTCTCAAGTTCACAGCACTGGTGTCTTCCACGGCTCAGGGACTCATTTTTACTTTAAAAGCAGGAAGAAGGGAGAACAGTCACAAATGCCTCTTTAATTTGAAAGGAAAGGGCTTTCCTAGAAGCCCTTCTTTTGTACCCTTAACAGGTTTTTTCTCTTACATATTGGTAAGGCTGTGTTACATGGCCACTGTAAGGGAAGTAAGGAAAAATGAGTATTTAGTTTTCAATCCTTTACGGGGGAAAATGGCAAGGTAGAAGGGGTTGGGAATGGATGTTCAGTGAGACAACTACTATGGTCTGAATTTTGTGTCCCCCCCAAAATTCATATGTTGAAATCCTAATGCCCACCGTGATGGCATTAGTAGGTAAGGCCTTTGAGAGGTTCTTAAGGGTGGACCCCTTATGAGTAGGATTAGTGCTGTTATAAAAGTGACTCCACAGAGATCCCTCACCCCTTCCATAGTTTCAGACTTCCAGCTTCCAGAAATGTGAGAGATTTCTGTCCTTTATAAGCTACCCAGTCTCTAGTATTTTGTTGTAGCATCCCAAATGGACTAAGACACCAACCATTCTTCACTAAACCCTACTGCCTGCTGGCTATGCTGGGCTTGAGCTTTGATCTGGACAGAGGGGCCTCCTTCACCAGTGCAGTCTGTCACCTTGGGATTCCTGCAAATGGATGAATGACAAGATAAATCCGTTGTGCCTTGTTTGCTCTCTTTAATGCTAAGCAGGAATAGTCATGCTGTGTAGTATTTTCAAAGACAGTTGGCTTTAATATCATTCCAGAAGACTGACTAAACATTTGGTAAACACAATCTTTGGCCAATTTTTCTAAGTAAAGTTTATGTTCAAAATCTTGAAATAAGGACGTGGTAGAAGGGCATGGCTATTTTGATTGTCATAATTCAATTAATAAAAGCATCACCTTGTTATTTTAATTGCTATATTCAGAGATTTATCAGGGCTGTAAATTATCCCTGGTCTTTCCTTACTGATGAGAAATTCCTTTTAGGTATAATTTTCATCTGGAGATGAATATCTGGATGAATATCTGGTCTTTCATCTGGAGTGAATGGTGAGGGTCGTATTTTATTGCAGGAACATTCATCTAGCAAGCCTAATGCTGGTATTGACTGCCAGACCTTTTCTGAAAGCATTTTAACACTAATGAAAAAAACCCAAAACTACTTATTTGTTTACTTGTACTAATTAGCCCCATGTATATGTGCAAATATACATGTAAGGAATACTTGAATTCACTTATTTTGAAATATCTAGAGTTAGTTTTTAGGATTTTTTTAAAAACAGTTTTTCTACCCTTAACATTGGGTCTATGTGGAGGACAATTATTGTTAAGATGGCTATTACCATCTATACTCTCATTGCTCATTTTTTGGTCTGTTTTGTTTACTCTTAACAGTCTTAGTATTTGAAACAGTGCTCGGCACATCATGGTCAAAGAATACTTATTGAATGAGTGAACAAATGAATGACATTCATGAATGGCAAATTAAATAAGAGGGATGAGTAGAGGGAAATCTCAACCATGGATACACGGGTTAGTAAGAGGATTAGAGGGGATCCAGATCTTTAGGAAGAAAGGCATATTTACAGACTTAAGAAAAGTAAACCAGAGGGAATTAGAAGTGGATGTTACAGCTAGAGGGGGAGTCCCTGGCTGGGCTACAGGAAGAAAGGGGCCTGAGATAACATGCGGATTTGCATATGAATGGAAGGAAAATACAGTGAGGGAAATGAATCACTGGAAACTGCCTGCAGATCTTGCCCCTGGCTACAGTAAGGTTTTGCTGTCTTGTTCAGTTGACCCATGAAAGTGGCTGACCAGTATTAAATGTTGTAGATGTGAAGGAGTTCTGTTCCGAAAGTCGGGATTCCTTCTGCCTTTGGGTCTGTTAATGGTGCAATTACTGCCAAGCAACTTTTGTAGAAATCCTTACTGTCAGACTTCTTAAAGCAGCCACATTTCTAATAAATTCTTAGCTTTCTTTGCTTTCTGAGAAAACGGACTTATTTCTCTTATCAGAGGCATCTGATTAAATTCTGAGCCTTCAAACAAATAAGCAGATCTCCAGTGGAGAGAGGTTTCTCCTTTTGTAAGCTCTCAGGGTGTGGGATATTTCTACGTATGCTTTCTTCCAAATTCTGCAGTTTAGGCTTATCGTCAAATAAGCAATGCCCTGTGTCAAGGGGAGAGATGGAGGAGGAAGCAGAAGAGAAGCAGCTCTGGTCTGCAGAGTGTCTCCAGAACATTTTAGCAGGGAGAGGATCTCATTTCAGTATATCCGAATTGATCTTTTCTCTGAAATTAAGACTTTTTTCATGAATATTGGAAACAGAAGGGTTCTCTCCCCCACTTCCTGTAGCTAAATAATTAAGCCTGTTTCAAGACATACAGTCAAAATGGGTTTCCTAGTTACAGATGCTAAGCAGTAGTGACAAACTTTTCTTATTATAGTCAGCACCATCAGCAATCATTTGTTCTTTGTAGATTGTTTCTTAGAAAAAAATTAGTTTTGAAGAAATTGATACATGTTTGTATGTCTGGAGTAAGGAAAACACAAAACAAAGGTGTTTTTAGCATTTAATTTTGCTGCCTTGTTGCCATTTTTTAAATCAGTTGAGTGTTTACAACACTACTCAAAGAAGGTTAGAGGGCAAGTAAGGAAGGAGAGAGGGAGAGGGGAGAGGGGATGGGGAGGGAGAGACTGAGAAAATGTTGAACAAAATCCATTGCATTCAGTTTCGAAAGAAACCTAGCAGGCCTAGTTTTGCACCAGACACCATTTATTTATGTTTAATTAAGGGCAATCCTATTTAGTACAAGTAAACGTTTGCTTTCTGTCATTTACTACTGTGTTTGATTTTCTCATTTCTCAAGGTTGAGAATTTGTGGTTGTTACAACTCATGGTTTTTACTCTCATTTAGGAGCTCCATTCCTTGACTGCATACTTTCTAAGAGCAAGCATAGGAATTACTATTAATTTTTTATTTTCTTTAAAATATTTTATTAATTTATGTTTCTATGGTGATACATGCATTGATATTCAATTTAAAAAATACAGAAGACAATCTAGTATAAAATGCTATTTTCCTTCTATGCTGATGCTTAAGCCGGTTTTTTTCTCCTGAGGTAACCACTGGAATAAATTCTTTTTATATTCATCTGAAATCTTCTCTACATATATACACATATTACATTGTTTAAAACACAAAGAGAACCCATTTTGTTTCATCCTTCATGTCTCTCTCTTTCTTTACCATATTTTGGGATCATTTCTTATCAATACCTGTAGTACTGTCCTGTTATTTATTTATTTATTTTTTTTGCGGTATGCGGGCCTCTCACTGTTGTGGCCTCTCCCGTTGCGGAGCACAGGCTCCGGACGCGCAGGCCTGGCGGCCATGGCTCACAGGCTTAGTTGCTCCGTGGCATGTGGGATCTTCCCGGACCAGGGCACGAACCCGTGTCTCCTGCATCGGCAGGCGGATTCTCAACCATTGCGCCACCAGGGAAGCCCTGTCCTGTTATTTTTAAAGGTTGCATTGTATTTCATTTTTTGACAAAAATAGATTTATTTAAAGAGAGACCAATTGTTGGGGCAGATAAGTTAAAATGGATTAAGCTATAATTAGTTTAGTTGTAATAAGCTAATCCGATTTTAGAGTTTT
The DNA here is from genome assembly GCF_026419965.1 of Kogia breviceps. Lineage (NCBI taxonomy): Eukaryota > Metazoa > Chordata > Mammalia > Artiodactyla > Physeteridae > Kogia > Kogia breviceps. The sequence continues at coordinate 115,682,653 of NC_081315.1, read as the reverse complement.
CTGTTCTATCTGTTGTTCTATCTATCTACCTACCTACCTACCTATCATTTATCATCTACCTTGAGGAAGAGAGAGAGATATTATATTACATGAATAAAAAGTAACCATTAGGTGGATTGTGATTCTGATCAAATCAAATCTTCATTTTACAGATGAGGAAAGAAAAGTTATATAATTAATGGAAAGACACTGCCCTTAAAGCATTTTTTTTTCTTTCATCTGTACCAATGGCCACCACTAATTCATTTCTTTATTGAGACACTGATGCATGCGGGCATTGTATGAAACTTATTGGAGCCAAATGAACTTACATTCTTGCTGGGGAGACAGACATACAAATAATGAATTGGAAAGAATTTCTAATGTAATACATAGGAAAGAATGTAATGATGTGGGAACAGATTATGTTTTTAGGTGCCATGGAAACAGAACAAGGAAAACATTTGTAGATTGTAATTGTCAAAGCAGCTTTCAGAACTTAGATGTTCTAAGAACTTAGAAGTTTTAAGTCTTCACAAAGCTTTTGATAGAAAAAAAAAAGTCAGACATTCTAAGCAAGCAGAAACTGTGTACAGAAGGATTCTGAGTGTGGAGAGAACAGAGATTGAAAAGTGGAGTGTCATGGTTCGCATAGTGAAGTCATGGCTTTGCATAGGTAAGATAGTCTCCTGATGGAAGACCTAGATATATGTGCATATGTGGGAAGTACATTAAGAGCACAGCCTCTGGGGAAAGACTCCCTGGGTTTGAACGTCAGAGGAACTGATCATTAGCTGTGTTATCAACTATTTAGTTAACCTATCTAGAAGCTACAATTTCCTTATCTATCCAATGAGTAATAGTACTTACTTCACAAGGTTGTTGCAAATATTAAATGAACTAATAAATGCAAAGATCTAGGGCAATGCATGACATATTGTAAAGTACTTTATAAAGATTCTATTCTTCTTTTGATTTATTTTCTGCCATTTAAGAATGTAAAACCATTCTTAGCTTTCAGGTGATACAAAAATGCGTGGTGGGTTGGATTTGGCCCTTAGCCATAATTTGCTATTACCTATTTTAGATATTAGAGCATAAATCTTTTACTCAGTAAAGTATGCTAAAAATTAGTGCTTTTATATTGGTTATTAATCTTACCACTTCCTAGGCAATGAAACTATTTTAAATATGCCTTGTTGCTATTCTATTCATGTATTTTAATTCTATATATATTTTAACTTTCACAAGACACAATATGTATTGTTTTACAGAATCAAATTCATTTCTATTTTTCACATATTTACTCATTCTATTGCACTCCATTCTTTTCTGCATATTTAGAAGTATTTTCTTTTGCCTGAAGAACGTCTAGTGTTTGGATGGGGGGTGGAGAATGGATCTGCTGCCAATAAATGTTCTCTAATTTTGTTTGTCTGACATAATCTTTATTTGCCCTTTATTTTTTAAAAATATCTTTCTAGCTAAAGAATTCTGGCTAGAAGTTGTCTTAATTTAGAAGATATCATTTCATTCTCCTCTGATTTCATTCCTGTTGGGAAATCAGATGTCAATCTTATTGTTGCTTATTTGAACCTATTCTTGTTTTTGTTTTTGTCCCTAGTTGCTTTTAAGAATTTTTTCTTTGGTTTTTGGAAGTGTATCTAGATGTTTTCTTTGTATTTATTTTGCTTTGGGTTTATAGCACTTCCTAATTCTGTTGCTTGATATCTTTCATTGTTTTGGAAATTCTTGGCTAGTGTCTTTCAAATATGGTTTCTTCCCTTATCTCTTTCTCTTTTTTCTTTTGGGATTTCAATTATATATATGATAGACTTTTTCCTCCATGTCCCATATATTTCTTACATTCTGTCTTTTATGTCCTTTTTTAAAAAAAATCTCTGCTTTCATGTAGGCTTTTTTTTTAACTGACTTGTATTCCATTTCACTAATACTCTTTTCTGTGGCATCTAATATGCTTTATTGAGTTTCTTAATGTTTGTTATTGTATACATCAGTTCCAAAATTTTAATTTGGTAATTTTTTTTACAGACTCCAGTTCTCTGGTAAATATTTTCATTTAATTTCATAAACGTATTAAATATAGTTATTTTAAACTGATAATACCACTATCTGAGTCATCTGTGAATCTACTTCTATATTTTATTTTATTTTTTGGACTGCAGTCATTAAGTTCTATCTCCTGGCATATCTGGTAAGTTTTGATTGAATACTTTGCATATTCAATTTAAAAAAAGTTATATAGAGTCTCTGGATTATGTTATCTTTTTCTAGTGTTTACATTTTTAAGCTATCAGGCATAGAATGTGGACCCATCATCTTGATCCACTTAGGGGTTATGGAATTTGAGTCTGAGTTTCAATATTTCTAAAGGTTGGATTATTTCCAGTTTGCCCTTATTCCTAGATTGTAGCCCTTGGAGAGTCTCAATGGAAAGCCTGTTTTATATTTTCTGGGGCTTTTTGTTTGTTTGCTTTGTTTTTTAGTCCGGGTTCATCGTTTTTGGTAAGAATTTTTGCCTCTTTGGTATCATAAGACTATTTGTAACCTCTGCTCATCTTTTTTTTTTTTTTTTTTTTTTTTTTTTTTGTGGTACGTGGCCCTCTCACTGTTGTGGCCTCTCCCGTTGTGGAGCACAGGCTCTGGACGCACAGGCTCAGCAGCCATGGCTCATGGGCCCAGCCGCTCCGTGGCATGTGGGATCCTCCCGGACTGGGGCACGAACCCGTGTCCCCTGCATCGGCAGGTGGATTCTCAACTACTGCACCACCAGGGAAGCCCTCTGCTCATCTTTATTACCTCTTACCTGCTTCATTCTGACTTCTTGTCTTCTTGCCATTTTCATCTTAGGAATCTGAAAATGCCTTTTGGGAACCAGAAACAGAATCGTGGGTTCACATCAATACATTTCTCTTTGGGGGGACTCTTGTTCTTTTAAATCCTGATTAACATTGTTGCTTTCCAAGCTGTCAAAGAGCTGGATTTTCCTGAACTTTTATAGTAGTTCTTGGTGGAAGAGTTGGTCTGTAAAATGCTACTCTCTCAATTATTGTGCTAAGTTTTGGTTGATATAAGATGTGGTCCATTTCCTTAAGAGTACTTCAGTTAATAGAAACATACATACACACACATGCACATATATAATTGTGTGGTAAGTGTTCTGTTAGAGTAAGGTGTGAGAGAACTGTATAGTTCTTTTAACAGTATTTGATTATTTCTCTTCTTTATTTACTTGTTTGTTATTTGTCTCCCTCTAGAATGTAGGACCCATGAAGACAGGACCATATCTATCTTGTTCATTGCTGGCACACAGTATAATCTTGATAAATATTTTTTGATAAGTGATTGCTGGATATGTGAGGTTATGAAGTTTGTATTTTATATCTGTCTTGTAGGATTACTAAATTGTATGTGGAAAGCATAGCACTTGGCACATATACCACACATTCATTTCACTTCTTTGAAAACTATATATATATATATATTTTTTTTTTGTGGTACGCGGGCCTCTCACTGTTGTGGCCTCTCCTGTTGTGGAGCACAGGCTCTGGACGCGCAGGCTCAGCAGCCATGGCTCACTGGCCCAACTGCTCCATGGCATGTGGGATCCTCCCAGACCAGGGCACGAACTCGTGTCCCCTGCATCGGCAGGCGGAATCCCAACCACTGTGCCACCAGGGAAGCCCCTGAAAACTATTTTTAAGTAGTGTAATACTGATTACTTCACTGACACATGAAAATAAATTTCCCCCTTTTATAGATAGGATACTTAAGATATGGATGTTAAATCATTTGCTTGATTTAATGACTGACCTAGGATAGAATCTCAGGGTTCTTTGCTTCTAGTCACATCCAGGCAACATGCACAGAGAATTTTTCCTTAGACTCTCATGGCTAAAATAGTGTTACTTCTAGCTCTTTCCCGCCATATCCTTAAATATTCTATTTGATCATTTTTAGCCACTAGGGTGAATCTACACTATAAATTGTAAATTGATTTTTTAAAGTATTTATTTTAAACATAAATTATACACACACACATATATGTATGTATATAAAATAGACTTAGAATTCAAGGGATGTAAAAGTAGCATTTTACGTACATTAAAATAATTTATTTTAAATAAAATTATATATCTATTGTATATATGTGTGTATATATATATGTATATATACATATATAGTAAGAATTCAGGGTGTGTAAAAGAAATACATTTATTTTGGAAAGAACATTTTGAACTTGAAATCCATTTCTAATGCTAAATTCTGAAAGTGTTTGTTGATGAAGATAAACTATGTTTGTTGTAATCCGCCTGCTGGGGGTTAATCACATTGGCTGTCAACCTCCAGAATCATCAGAGCTCCTCCTGTCTTTTGTGATTGCCCTTTTAATTAAGTACACTTTACTACAAAGTACTTTTAAAAGTAAAACAAAACACTCCAAAATCCAATATATCTTTCTTTAATTTCATTTGCAGGAAGAGGAGAATAAAGATTTGCCCAAGAGAATACTGCTTTAAAATATACTCTAATTACTTACACATGCAAATTTAACACATTGCCAAGGTTGTGGTGCTTTATGTAGGTCTCTGTTTAAAGACAAAATTCTGGAAATCTTCCATTGGCTTTATACATTCAAAAAGAACTGATCAGCTTTATAAAGGTATAGTAGTATCACAAAACCCATAGAATTTCTTGTATTTATTTTCAAAGAGTTTTTAAAATTACATAAGTTCCAAGTGTATAGCATTATAGTTTAATAACATATGTATACACAACAGAGTGATCACCACCCCAAATCTAGTTACCATTCATTGTCCTGTTGACCCCCTTCACCCATTTCACTCACTCCTCCAGCCTCTTCTTGTCTGGTAACCGCTAATACATTCTCTGTATCTAAGTTTGGTTCTTTTTTATTTTTTTGTTTGTTGGTTTTGTTGTTGTTTAGATTTGACATATGAGTGAAAGCATATGGTATTTGTCTTTCTCTCTCTGACTTATTTCATTCAGCATAATACTTTCAAGGTCCATCTGTGTTGTGAATGGCAGGAATTCATTCATTTTTTGGCTGAGTAATTTTCCATACCCACATACCATATCTTCTTTATCCATTCATCCATAAACGGACACTTAGGTTGTTTCCATATTTTGGCTATTTTAAATAATGTTGCAGTGAGCATTCTTTGGATAAATACCCAGAACTGAAATAGCTGGGTAATATGGTAGTTCTATTTTTAATTTTTTTGAGAAACTGCCATGCTGTTTTCCATAGTGGCGCTACCAATTTACACTCTTTCCAACAGTGTACAAGAGTTCCCTTTTCTCCACATCCTCTCCAACACTTGTTATTTCTTGTCTTTTTGATGATATCCATTCTAACAGGTGTGAGATGATATCTCACATGGTTTTGATTTGCATTTCCTTAATAATTAGTGAAAACATCACTAATAAACATCACTTAATAATTAGACACATCTTTTCATGTGCCTTCTGGCATCTGTATGTCCTCTTTGGAAAAGTGTGTGTTCAGGCCTTCTGCTCATTTTTATTTTTTATTTTTTTTTATTTTTTATTTTTTTTTTTTATTTTTTATTTTTTATTTTATTTTTTTTTTTTTTGCGGTATGCGGGCCTCTCACTGTTGTGGCCTTTCCCATTGCGGAGCACAGGCTCCGGACGCGCAGGCCTAGTGGCCATGGCTCACGGGCTTAGTTGCTCCATGGCATGTGGGATCTTCCCGGACCAGGGCACGAACCCGTGTCTCCTGCATCTGCAGGCGGATTCTCAACCGCTGCGCCACCAGGGAAGCCCTCTGCTCATTTTTAAATCTAGTTCTTTGTGTGTTTTTGTTGTTGTTGAGTTGTATGAGTTTTTAATATATTTTTGGATATTAACATCTTGTTGGATATATGATTTGCAAATATCTTCTCCATTCAGTAGATTGCCTTTTCATTTAGATAATGGTTTTCTTCACTGTGTAGGTCTGTGCAGAGCAGTGTTTTATACTTTTCAGTGTACAGGTCTTTCACCTACTTGGTTAAATTATTCCTAGATATTTTATTCTTTTTGATGCAATTATAGATGAGTTTTTCCTCAATTTCTCTTTCTGATAGTTTGTTATTAGTGTATAGATATGCCACAGATTCCTTTATATTGATTTTGCATTCTGAGACTTTACTGAATTCATCTATTAGTTTTAAAAGTTTTTTGGTGGATTCTTTAAGGTTTCCTGTATATAGTATCATTTGCAAATAGTGACGATTTACCTCTATTTTTCCAATTTGGTTGCATTTTATTTCTTTTTCTTGCCCAATTGCTGTGGCTAGGACTTCCAATACTATATTGAATAAAAGTAATGAGAGTGGGCATCCTTGTCCTATTCCCAATCTAAGAGGAAAAGTTTTCAGTTTTTCTTCATTGAACATGATGTTAGCTGTGGGTTTGCCATATATGGCTCTTATTATGTTGAAGTACATTTCTTCTGTTATCACTTTGTTGAGAGTTTTTATCATAAGTGGATGTTAATTTTGTTAAATGCCTTTTCTGTATCTACTGAGATAATTATATGATTTTTTTATCCTTCATTTTGTTAATGTGATGTATCATATTGATTTTGTGAATATTGAACCATCCTTGCATCCCTGGAATATATTTCACTTCATCATAATGTACGATCCTTCTAATGTAATGGATTTGGTTTGCTAATACAGTTGACCCTTGAATAATGCAGGGGTTAGGGGTGCTGACCCTTCATGCAGTTGAATTTCTGCATGTAACTTATAATAGGCCCTCTATATACATGGTTCCTCTGTATTCATGGTTCTGTATTTGCAGATCAAACCAACTACAGATATTGTAGTACTGTAGTACTTACTATTGAAAAAAATCTGCATAAAATGGACCTGAGCAGTTCAAATCTGTGTTGTTCAAGGGTCAGCTGTATTTTGTTGAGGAAATTTTCATCTGTGTTTATCAAGGATATTGGCCTGTAATTTTCTTCTTTTATGGTGTCCTTATCTGGTTTTGGTGTCAGAGTAATGCTGGCTTCAAAAATGTGTGGGGAGGGTATCCCTCTTCAACTTTTTGGAAGAATTTGAAAATACAGGTATTAAGTCTTTGTTTTGTGTAATTTGCCAGGGAAGCCAGTTGGCTTTTCTTTGTTGGCAGCTTTTTTTGATTTCTGTTTCAATCTCCTTGTAAGTAATCAGTCTATTTCTTCATGATTTAGTCTTGGAAGATTGTGTTTCTAGAAATTTATCCATTTCTTCTAGATTGTCCAATTTGTTGGCATATAGTTCATAGTAGTCTTTTATAATCCTTTGTATTTCTGTGGAATAGTTGTATTCAAAGAGTTTTAATAACCTTAGTATAAAATTCACTAAAACAAGTGATGAAGGTTATTTACATTCATTTTACAGACAATAACTTGGTTGCAGATAGATTTAAGTTTACCAAAAATGATAACCTAGAAATACCAAAACATCAAATTGTCTCTTCACTAGAACTGTCATACAAATTAATACCTCATCATGTCCTTTAGTTTAGGATCAGAACTGGAGTAAAATCCAATTCACCCCTCTTCATTTATTTCTCTTCCTTTTTAAAAACATAAATTCTCTCTTCACATTAAAGAAACTGGCTTGGGGAAAAAACCACAAGTAAGTGCTAAGTTATTTTGCCTTTGTTCTTTCTAGTCCTCCTTTCAGTTACTCTTTATTTAGGTCTCTATGGAGCTGTTGCATATGTGGGATGTTTCTGAGAACTTTGACTATAGGCACAAGATGTAATGTCTCTTAGCCTGGATTATGATAAACTGCATTGAATGGTTTTATAGTACAAAAGAATCATATGTTAACTTATGTACTGTATGTATGGAATTTGTATATCATGGTTTAATATCCATAATGCATTTGTGTTTGCATTTATTGGTGGACGTGTACCTTAAAAATTTGAGGGGAGGAAGCATGGATTTAATTATAAGTGGACCTTTTAATGTTAATTTATAGATGAAATTGAACTGTTTTCACCTCTATGGGATATTTTTGTATCTAATTTCCATTCTATGAATTAATTTTTCTTACTTTTGCCACTCTTTTTATTGGGAACATCTTAAGAGGTTTTTCTTTCTCTTTTTCTTTGTCCCTAGTCTTACCACACTCAAACAATCATTCAGATCTAATGCGACTTCATGGTCAGTTCTATTCTTCAATTGTGTGTTCCATGACAAATATGACACTCTGGCATTGTAAAATTCCCAGAGTTGGCATTACAGTAGAGTGGCAAGGAGCTAGAATATGGTAAATATGAAAAGATTAAGCTGGGCCCTGAATTCTCTTTAAGACTACAGTGTTTCTATGTCTACCAAGAGGGTTATTGTGCTGCATCACATATCCATTTTTCATAAGGGTGTTAACCATCTGGTTCCTCTTGTTTTTCCCTTCTCACTTCTTCACATCTGTTGCTTCTTCATCGTTCTACAAAAGCTTACATTCCATATTTGATGCTCATTTCCATAAAAATTCCATATTCATGAGAATGCCTAGATTTTACCTATAGGTCTAAGATAATTACAGTGAAACAGCAGCCAAGGTCATAAGAAAGATCATATTCAGATTAGACGGCTCACTGCCATGAAAATCCCTGGCAAGGAATAGCTCCTGGTCATGTTTTGCCTGTCCAGACAATCATTTGAAAGGAGCACCAGAGTTAGTAGTTTGACACATCCTTCCTGGTTGGGTCACCACATTAAGTGTGCTTAGCTATTTGTAAAGCTATCTGGAGAGAAAGAGCATGTTAAATTGGAAACACATGGACAGAATGATACACATAGTCTTGGAATTCACAGCGCAGTGCGGCAGAGTTCAGTCAGGTGCTTGACATCCTGACAATCTTGTCTCGGTAGGAAAAGAAAAGAAAACACCTGGAAACCCTGGCTTTGGTGGTGATAAGTTCACATTTTGGGGCCATTTGCTTACATTTGTTTCTCCTCTGTTTTCCTTTAAATAGTTCTTTCCATCTGCAATTTTTCTCCTTCCATCATCCTCAAACATCCTCAATACCCATCTCTTGTTTCCATCCTGTCATTCTCCCCGAGAATCAATTTAAGTTAAAATCAAAATTGGGTAGCAGGTCAGAGAAGAGATGAGAATTCTCATGGTCCTTTCTCTTGGATACTGGAGTTTCTTTATTTTCTCTGTAGCTTATTCATTGCTACTATCTTTAAAATAAAACATTCCAACTATAATTTATAGAGGCTAGATTCATACTGCTTGGTTGCAAAGACAATGAGGAGGCAATCTGACTTGTAAAAATCAGTAGTATTAATTTCTGTAGGTAATACCTTAGAATATATTTAACATTTGAGTAAGTATATAAATATACAGAGCAAATTATACCAAACAGCTTATTTAGAAATTAACATGTTCCTCTAACTTTATTCTTAGCTCTAGCTAGGTTAAAAACATTAATATGAGCATATGTAAAAGCATATGAGCATTCTATCAGGTTTGAGGCAGTGTGTTAGCTTAAAAATAATGGTCGACTGGGAGTCAGGGGGCCTTGTGTTTCATCTTGGCTTTGCTATTAGTTTGCTCTTTTCAGTTTTTAAAAGTAAGAAGGAGGAATTTACATTAGGTAAATGGGCCATTAAACTCCTGGCTGGATTCAAGAGAACTCAGTGGCCTCAAATGAGGTTAAGTAAGTTTGGTAAGTTAATGAGGGCGAGGGGAGCTGTGTGAACATTTGGTTTAGATCTGGGTTGGGGAGGTTATTAAAAAGGCTGTTAACCTGTAGAGGGAGGTGTCATAGGAGGTAGAACATTAGAAGATGTTAGAATGGAAAACAGTAGAGACTTTCCTGGGCTGTTGCAAAAGAACTCAAGCTTGAAAAAGATAGTAAATGAAATTTCCAGGGACAAATTGAAATTAGAAGCTGAAGTGTGAAAAGAGGTAGCAAGTAACAACATAGACAGGGAAAATCTTGAAAAGGGTTTTTCAGTGGAGTAAAAATAATCTTTGAGCAGATCAGAGTAAGGAAGTAATTGCTTACAGTTTGTTCAAAGCATCATGGCATTGACTACCAGCGTGTCCCTCTAAGTCAGGGTTTCTCAACATCATCTCTGACATTTTGAGTTGAATAATTCTTTGTTGTGTGTGTGGGTCATGTGACTGTAGGATGTTTAGCAGCATCCTTGATCTCTACCCATTAGAAGCTGATAACCTCCTCTACCCAAGTCATGACAATCGTAAATGTTTCCAGACATTGCCAAAATTGCCCCCATTTGAGAACCAATGCTTTAAAAGAATAAGTAATTTGTCAGAGGTTGTATAGTCTAATGGTTAAAAGCTTGGGCTCTGAAGACTGAGTTCTAGAACAAGATTCGAGTCCCAGTTCTGTTACCTTTTCCACTGTGGGCCTTGAGCAAATCTCTTAACTTTCCTAAGCGTCACTTTATTCATTTGTAAAATGGGACTAATAAGATTGCCTACCTCCTGGGGTAATTGTGAAGACTAAATGAGACAACACCTGTGAAAGATTTAGTGTAGTGTATGGCACATGGCAGCTACTCAATACATACTAGAACTTGTTCTTACTCTCATTAGATAGTTATAAAAGGGCACAAAAAAAAGAGGAGATGAACATAGTTATATCTGAAAATAGACTCTTGGGCATCAGAGAGTTTTGGCAACCAAATATCTGAGACTCACTGTACAGGAGTCTTTAGAGGCATTGGCTGGGTGAATCAATTAGTCAATAAATACTATTTTAGCATCTATTAGGTGCCAAGCTCTATTCTAATGTTGAGTATTGAGACATGAGCAAAACAGACAAAATTTTTGAAGACCTTACATATTAATGAGAAAGGCATAAAATTAATAGATGTGACTTCAAATTAGTGTGGTATGTCAAACACTACTAAGTAGTCATCGAAGTTCATTCTCTCCTTCTTCCACCAAAGCTGGCCCATGGCTTCCCAGCTACACTAAGTTTCTAAATTTAAAACTCTACACTAAATAGTATAGTGGCCATATGAGTAAGTGCTTCCTATTAGTCCAGAAACAGAAGTGAAGTCTGCCACTTCCAGGCCTGGCCCATAAAACCTTCTTCAAATGGTGTTTAATGATTTTTGTTTCTTATTGTGAGCTGGAAGGTCACAACAATTATCAGAGTGACTGGATCAATCTTGGAAATCATGTATTAAAAATGGCAGCGCTCATGTCAGCCTGGGTCCCTGAATGACATTGTGGAGCAAAGACTCCTTCCCTGGCTGCAACCTATGAGATTTGCCTGGACTGTTCCATGGAAGTGAAATAAGATCATATTGTGTTTGAGCCATTGCATATTGGGTTTATTTGTTCATCAGTTTTGGTTGTCAAATGAACACAGGTGATCTAGAAAGGTTTCTGTGAGGGGAGAATATTTGAGCTGAAATCAGACAAAAGAAAATAAAGCAGCCATATGTGCATCTAAAAGATTATTTCTAGAGGAAAGAACAAAAAGTGCAAGGGTTAGTATTGACAAGTAGCTAATACCAGAGTCCCTACAATCTAGAGGGTGTATGCTGGTGGGTGAGGTAAGAGCATACAGATAGAAATGGCATTAAGACAAAAATGAAAGTTTGGCCTCTGATTCTCCCTGATTTATAAAGACCTCCATGACAATCGGAAGGACTTCTTCTTTTCCCAGAAGAACAACTGGCTCCTTTCTGCCCAAACCTTTTCTTTTTTTTTTGAAATTTGGCACTTCAATTGGCATATACATCGATCACATAGTAGTTACATGTTGTTTAGATTGAAAATTCAGTTGAAGTTGACTTGGGCAAAGACCATATCTGAAGTTATTGGACATAGATTAATGAGGGTCTCTACTGCTTCATCTGATATAGATTAAAAGAGAATCTATTTTGCAAGTTTCTCTGACAAAATGACCAACAGTGCAAGCTCTTGAGATGCCTTAAGTGTCCTGGTAGTGGTATATTTTTCAGACTTCATTGACCCCTGTTCAGTATTTAGCATCTGTGGGTAAGAGCTTTACTTATTTTTGAGCTATATTTTTTCTGTAAATACCTATTGTCAAATTATCTTGAGATCTCAAGAAGAAAGGTAACTCTTTGATGTGTTAGTATCCCTTTTATTAGGAAAATTAATTTGTGCTCAGTATTGTGATGTCAGCCCTGTAACATGGCAGTTTAATATAAAATGGAGGCTGCTTTTTGGAGACAACCAATATTATTTTATTTAGCAAAAGTCATATAGATGTTCTGTAATGTTTTTAATGTTATATTGGATATAATACATAGATTAAGTAAAATTGAAACAATCTAGAAAGAAACAACATTATTATATGCTGGTTAGTAAAATCCAATATAATCCTTCCTTCAAATTCCTTTCAACTCAGCATGAACTCTTTGGTGCTCTCATCTTAGAAGGGAAGATTCATTCTTTATTTGTCATATATATCAACAGGATTATAGCAAATAAATTTATGAACTTGGGGTGGAGGTCTTGAAGTTCTGAAAAAGAAAATGAAAAAAGTTTAGTGTATAAAATTTTGCAATGTTATTCTCCATAACTTAGTCTCATAAGGTACTTAGAAGAATGGAAGAAGTGCTTCTTTTTAGCAGACTATTTTATTTCATCTATGAACAATCAGTCTTTCATTCCCAGACTTCCTTCTCTCAGAAAAGAACACCATTTTCCACCTAATTACTCAAGACAAAATCCAGGAGTTATTCTTGTTTACTTTCCATTCCTTATTCCGTTTTTCCCCAAGACTTCATTTTAGTCCTATAGCTCCTACCTCCCAAGTATATTTTAAATTCATCTACTCATTTCTATTTCTATTATAAACCAAACATCATTTTTAATTGACCTCCAAAAACAGGTTTCACTGATTTCTATTCTTGTTCTCCATAATGCATTATTCATACAGTACCCAGAATGATCTCTTAAAGTCACCAAATAGCATAGTTAAATGAAACCCAAATTTCTTGCCCTGACTTATGAAGTACCACATGTTCTGATCCTTGCTTATTCTTCCTACTTTATTTTATACTATTCTTTCCTTGTTCCTTACTCTGCAACCCCATTGAACAGACCAAACGTGTTCCCACTTTAGGGCCTTGTATTACCTGTCCATTTTGTATGGAATGCTCTTGTCTGTGATCTTTTCATGGTTACCTCCTTCTATTTGCTCCTGTGTTCTTAGTGAGTAGAACAGTTCCTGTTAACGTAGCAGGCGTGGAACAAATATTTGTTGAAAGAGAGCTAATGGGAAAATGGATCCTTTTGCAATGTGGAAGTCAGTGGCATAATAGGCTGATGACACATATTCATATACCTATCGGGGATGCAGTTTTTCCTTTTGAATTTTATCATGTGGTACTGAAGGTCTGTGGACTCCTTAGAGAAGGATTAAGCAAACATTTCCTTTTAAAACGGTTCTGTCTGCAGATTGCATTTTCAGTTTCTGTATTCTCTGCCTATTTTTCATGGCATTTTCTAAAGAAGCACAGACCCTTTAGATGGGAATATGCAATAAGAGTAAATCAACCCAAAGTGATCATAATAGTCTCATTTCCTGCTTCCTGTATATCTCTCTCATGGGTATGGCGTTCTTCCTAAGTAGGATTGAAGATGAATATTTGATAGAGGATTGGGCCCCAGGATGTTTTTCACTCACTAAATCTTTTACATCTTCTAATTCTAGAGTTTCCAGAAATCGAGTTATATCCCAGTTCATACTTCTTTTCCACAGGCACCTTCTAAACCAGATTAACCTGTCATTCTAACTTATCTCTGAATTGTTTTATTCATTTGTTGCTGTGGAACATTTGCTTCTGTGTTCACAATGAGTCTATACTTTGTGTAGTGTGAAATATGACATGGTGCTATATCAGTCTGATGGCATTTGCTAGGATATCTAGAAGGTCAAAACTGACTTCTTTTGAGTGAGTTCTAAAATGAAATAGACATAAAAAAACTTAAAACGTTTCTTAAAGTTGCAAGCCAAATGATGCAGACTATAGTAAAGACATGAATAAAACAAGTTGCATCTCTTCCCTTAGAGCTCGAGTTACCCTGGTATATCCCCCTCTGTTCCTCAGATAGGAAGCAAACATGCTTTCGGCACCTTTTCACGCTAAGCTTCAAATCAGTGGCTGGCACTTCATTGTTGAATGAAAGCTTTCTGGGTTTTGATCCTGATGATTCATCTGAAGTATATGAAAGTTTATGAAAAGCGTACCTAGACATTTAGTTTAACTATATATTTTGGAACACTAGATTTTAAACCCTGTTTAGGTTATTGATCATGTCTAAGCTGTGTTATGTAAATTCCGGAAGAATTTCTGAGATCAAAGGAGAACGACCCGGCTCTTTCTGTAATAGGAGTACAGGTTTGTTTTCTATAGACACTAGCATTACTGTTTGGGGTTTATAAATAGCTCCTTCTGTTTTTTTTCATAAAGTAACTTGTATGATGCCATGCAATGGTAAATATATTTTGATCGCTATATATTTATTTATAAATGGAAATTATTTGAGTCTAAAATTTCAAACTTGAAAATTTACAGAAATTCTTATTTGAAAAGATAGCATAATCATTCTTATAAATTCTTTCAGAATAAATTTACCTTTAGAAAGTCTTGAAATGCTCAGTTTTCTCATGTCTGTGGTCTGTACAGACCTGTGTGTTGTATTTTCCTTCTTGGATATAGATGAGTTGATAATATATTTTATACCAAATAAACAACCAAAACCAGAAACTCAAGATTTAAATTTATGCAGGTTCTGAGATATGAGAAAATAATGAGGACAGTTACATGTGGATTTGTTGCATGTTCTTTAGCTAAATTGTCATTTCATTTGGATAGGTCCCTTTTTTTCTAGTCCTGGTTATTAAGATGGTGGGTCAATTCCACCGAGTTCTAAACAGAAGGTAGAAGATAGGCAGCTAAAAGGAAAGGAAATAAGCTGATTCATTTAAGCAAAAGAAAAAAAGAAGCTAATCTCCCAGCTGGGACTTTGCCCATTTCTACAGGCTCTGAGCCACAGTATCAATTGCTGTCAACACTATTTATGTGGAAAATTGCATTGACATAGTGTAATTGGTTCTGCATATAATTGTAACACAATGAAGCAAAATAGCCTATCCAGGGCACTCAACACCATAATTAGAAGACCGGACATAATGTAAAACTCAGGAAGGATAGGAGAAAACACATAGGAAGGCATTTTGAAAGTGAAGTGAGACAGAGTGTAAGAAAAGTTTTTGATATTTTAAAGTTTAACATGATGATCGGCTTCCTGTAATATTTTCAAATTGGTTAAAAAAAAAGCAAAGAATTATTTGGAACCTTACTTTTTCTTCTACCACTTTGGGACTAGGTTTATTTCTCCGGTATTTAATGGGCAGTGACCTAGAGACTGAAACTGGATCTGGTGCCTTGAAATGAACACTGTTGCACTGCTACTCTAAAGTAGTCAGGGCCATGTCTACTTCTCTGGTGAAAAATTTTATGTTTTCTCTTTTCAGATTAGGTTAAGAAAACTAAAGATCAGGACAATTAAAATCCCACAGACAAGTTTACAACCAATGACTGCATACCATCTAGACTGATGATTTCTTTTATTACTGACAAATAGAACCCCAACTTCAAATTTTGTCATCTCCTCTACATCATCTTTTCACCCAGTATCTCAGTTCTTGATTCACACTCTCATAATTTTATCAGTGTATTTCTAAATTGCTGCTACTGTAGAGTGGTGATAAGTATACAATTAGAGTGATTTTTTTTTTGCTGGAGAAATAAAATCTGCCCAGTTGTAATACTTATGTGATTATACAGAACAAGACTGTCAAACACACATAAGATTTAGTGGATAGGCGTACACACAAGTGTATGCATGTTTATTCTTCATTAAAAATACACATTCTATGGACTTCCCTGGTGGCACAGTGGTTGAGAATCCGCCTGCTGATGCAGGAGACACGGGTTCGTGCCCCGGTACGGGAAGATCCCACATGACGCGGAGCAACTAAGCCCGTGAGCCATGGCCGCTAGGCCTGCGCGTCCGGAGCCTGTGCTCCACAACGGGAGAGGCCACAACAGTGAGGCCCGCATACCACAAAAAAAAAAAAAAAAAAAAGAAAAAAAAAAAAGAAATACACATTCTATATGTATATGTGTATTTTTCGCAATGTACTGTTTGTATAATCCTTCCTACTTGATATATGCCTTTTTAATAAGTTATTAAAGGATAAACTAAAGGGATTATATTAATCTACAAAATAAACATAAGTATTGATATTAGTTTACCTATAAAGTAAGTTCTTTGAAATATGAAATTTATTGGTGAAGCTTTTTTGGCTAATAATATATTTATTTGAATTAAAAAATAAATCCTTAGGAAATCTGACTTGAGGCACATGATTATTTTAAGTTATCATATCACCTATCATGGAAAGAAAGGTGAAATATTAAATATGAGCAATTATAAAGATTACAACCCTCATTATCATGTTCTTAAGCTACCACAATGGAGGGGAGATGCAGTCCTCCATTTAAAATGTTTTGGAATTGAAATAGTTGCATTGAGGTATATTACATGACAATTTCAGAAACTTAATTCTACCTCTAGTTTCAATCAATGTAGAGGCCAGTCTGTCTGCCTCTTCCTTTCTTTTCAAGATACTTACCCCTATGATTTCACTGCTCAAATACAGGCTCTTCTGACCACTGGCGGTTATGACTGAAGTAAATATAACCTTTTATTTTTCCCTCTATCACAGACCACTTAAGGTACTCTTCCTTCAAAATACTCCAACAAATCCTGCTGATATAGAACCTTATCCTACATTTCTAAATGCTCAAATACTAAATACCAACTGCTTGGAAATGCATAATTCTATAATGGTCAAAATATTCAGTTCTTTCCCTAAAGTAAAACAGCTCTTATTTTGACCAGTTCTGACATTCTTGATCCTCTTGTAGAGATTTACTGTTCAAAAAAATTAATAACCAAATGTGGGGAAGGGATGCACATTGACTGAAAGTTTACTCTATGTTCGGCACTTCACATGCTATTTCAGTTAATTATTTCAATGTTACTGTGAGATGACACTCAGAAAGTTCAAGTAATTGCAAAATCCATGAATATTTGAGCTGACCTACCAACGTGATAAGTTCACTTGACTCTAAAACCCATGCTCTGACCAGCAGAAAGCCTGTAGCTTATAAAAAAAAAAGAACTATTGATGCTTTAAAGCATACATTTAATGGAATTGAGAATCAGGTATCCTGGTTTTGAGTTTACATCTAGAGTTAGAAAAATGGCTTAAACATTCACTTTCATTTTTTTCTTCAACTATATAGAGCAGCGTTCCTCAAACTTTTTTTTTTCTTTATAACTCCCCTAAGGAGACGTTTTAGATTTTTTTTTTTTTTCTGATTGTCCCCTTCCCCACGAAATTGTAATATATGTGCATATGCACTTGAACCTTTGGAAGGCCACAAAGCATTGTAACAGAAATTTTTGCTCTCTTAAGGGGGATATTGCCCCTGTTGAGGCTGTGTGATATAGACTATTGCTCTAATCCACCATCACTATTTTACAGGAGCAGGCAGAGTGCAGCAAGCACAGCTTTGGTGGACTTGGACTAATCGTTGCCTGGCTTCTGGTTCTATCACTTGTTACCTACAGGAATTGGGGCAAGTGACATAACCTCTCTGGGCCCCGGTTTGCTCCTCAGGAAAATGGTATTCCTACCTCATAAAGTTGTTGTGAGAGTTAAAAATGATGGTATCTTTAAAGAGCCTAGCAAGAGCCAGTAAAATTCTCAAACAGTTTTAGCTCCTTTTCTTCCCTTCTATGAAGAATTATCACTAGACTCTACATTTTCCAGGAATAGTGCTTTGGAGCATCAGACTAGAATTTGGAAAACTTGGGTTGTGATACAAAATCTGAACTACCTAAGTGTGTTTTTTCTCTGTAAGATGAGAGTGCTCATTTCTAAGTTTATTTTAGGGTTTTCACTATGTGATTTTGTAATATTACACTACACCCTCCCAGGGGCATAAAAGAATTAATCACATTTAAAAGTGTTATAGGCACTTTTAATCTCAGTGCCAAAAATATTGCAAGTGTGTTTCCCCCTCCACACATTCTTTAGCACCTGAAGAATGTTAAGAGTTAAAGAACCACATATAACCATGGGTGGTACCAGTTAGCCCCCAAAAAGAAATTTTATTTGTACTAAAAACTGTATTCCTTAGTGACTTCCTAGGGATCATTTTTCTGGATACCTAGATGAAAGAAACTAGCCATATTGCTAATTTCACTTTAATTATAGCTGTTATAGGGTGGAAAGATAGATCACATTAGATAATTGGAGCTGAATTTAAAGAATAAAAACCAATTAACAAGTAAACAATTTTTCTGTGTACTAGTGTTAACACCAGTCAGGATTCAGTGCACAGCAGAAAGATCTAAAACTTGAAGAACAAGCAACCTAAGCATTAAAAGTGCTTATGCTTCCCACAATCACTGAAGAGCTTGCTTAGGTAGTATAGAAAAAGAAGAACATGGGGATACTTTAAAGCTCCTCTTGGAATGTAGGTAGTGTATTTTACATGTTTATTTGTGTTTTTGTTTATTTGGAATTATTTCAGACAAACAAAAATGTGTAAAGAATACTCTTAACGAACAGCCATGTATCCACAACTGGCTTACCCAAGGGAAACATTACAAACCCAGTCAAAATCCCTCATGGGTCTTTCCTAATTGTAAACCCTTCCTTTCCCTGTAGAGGTATATCCTCTCCTGAATTTGATATTTATCATTTCCATGCATTTCTTTCTTTCTCCCTCCCTCCCTCCCTCTCTCTCTTTCTTTCTTTCTCTTTTTCTCTCTCTTTCTTTCTCTCTCCCTTCCTTTCTCTCTCCCTTCCTTTCTTCCTTTCTTTCTCTTTCTTTCTTTCTTTCTTTCTTTCTTTCTTTCTTTCTTTCTTTCTTTCTTTCTTTCTTTCTTTCTTTCTTTCTTTCTTTCTTTCTTTCTTTCTTTCTTTCTTTCTTTCTTTCTTTCTCCCTCCCTCTTTCTCTCTCCATTTCTTTCTCTCTCTTTCTTTCTTTTCTTTCTCCCTTTCTTTCTTTCTTTCAATATGCATATCTCTCTTAACTATAAGTAGAGTTGTTTGGCATGCTTTACATTTTACAAGACAGATATGACAATGTATGTGTTTCTTTCCCAGTGTTAGGTTTATGTACTCAGTTTATTTTTGAGTACTTTATTTTAACTGGTTAAGTGGTTTTTATATAATTTACACTATTTTACATTATGCTATTATTAATTTTATCAAATAATTGATTTGACTCATGTTGCGTATTTGTAAGTCACTTTCAAGGTGGTAGCCATATAAATATCTTTTGGAATAATTCATAATAAACATATCATTCATAATATATGACCCACCTGTTCATTAGTTTACTGGCAAAATGATATTTAAATGATTTCCTAGTCAAGGACAGTTCTAGGTATCAAAAATTCAGCAGTGAGCAAAACAACTTTGTTCCTCTCTTATGAGCCTTGCAGCCTAATGGGAAGACAAAGCTTAAATTACACAAATCATCCCACACATCAATATATAATACTTTAAACAGAAATCTGTTGATTCCCTTCTATGAATTAAAACAGTTAATCAAATCAGTGAAAATCTTTGCTCCTGCAGGATGCACACTCTGGTTGGGTAGTTGTGGGAGGGCAAGGCAGGCATGGAGTAAATGAGATGAGCTAACAGCGAGCAAGATAGGTAAGCAAACTAAAAGGTACCTTTAAAGGTGACATATGCTATGGGGGAAAATAAAAGAGAGAGGGTCTAGGCAGTAAGGAAGGGTTGCAGTTTTAAATATACTGTCCACAGAAGTCCTCACTTCTGAGAAGATGACATCTGAGTAAGTACATGAAGGAAATGAGGGGAGGTGAGAGACTGAGCAATGTGGGGAGACGTGAAGAGCTCTCGAGGCAGACTGAATGCAAGTACAAGGACCTAAGGTCAGAGCAGTGGTCAGCATCATTTTCCAAAGATAGCAATGGGCAGGATAAGAGTGTGTGAAAGGAAGAGCAGTAGCATTGCGATCAGAGAGGGAGAGGGAGTGGTGATGTGGGATTGATTGATTGGTGTGCCTTTGTAAATACTTTGGCTTTTACTTGGAGTGAGATGTGAAACCATTGGAGGGTTTTAGTGAGAAGATGGCATGATCCTACTTCTGTGGGAATAGAATCACTCTACAGGTTATGATGAAAATAGAATGAACTGGGCATAAGAGCAGAAGCAGGGAGGCCAGTTTATATAATAATCTGGTAAAGGATCATGGTAGCTTAATTCATATAAGTAAGACTGTTCTTTCCCATAAAACGTTTACAAGGAGAAAAGAAAGCAATCAAGTTATAGTGGTGTGAGAATGTAAGAGAAGATATACTTCTGATGTAAATTCATGTTGTATGAAAGATGATGGGAATGTAATTTCTTTGTAAAGTAGGTACTTTGCCATGGGAAAAACATCTTGAAAAATCTAGAAATCAACAAAATTTAGTGTTTCCTCCTCTGCATTTTCATGGTACCTTGTGCGAATTACTATGTGAACGTATATCTCACCACCCTTTATTGGAATTGTTTATTTATACATCTGTCTACCCTGTAAAACTGTGGACTCCTTTGGGGAAGGACATAGATGTTGTTAGTCTGCTTTTCATTATTGCTAAAATGGTTCTGGGCATGTAGTGGGCACTTAATAAATTCACATTGAATGAATTCAATGAGTTAAAAGGAAAAGATGTGATTTTTCGCTAGTCTGAGTGAACTAGTCGATATCAGGCATCTCTACTTTCTGTATCTTTTAATAGAGGGTGTTGGTGGCTTGTTGGCTCTGGGCATCTAATTGCTTCCTGGCCTGGAATTGTGGGAATGTACTCAAATGTATTTGCTGTATTTGTGTATTTGCTATTATCACACAGTGTGCCATTATCCCCAGGAATATTACTTTATTGCTGACCTTTTTTTTAGTACCCTGAAGTACTCTAGGATATGTGCCTGAGAATAAATTGTGTATCTGATCTAACCTGCATCACAGGGAGGGGTTAGGACATTTTTCCCTGAGTAGAGGGAGAATTTGTTGGCCAGATTATATGAAAAAATTCCATTTCTCAAATGATCCCATCTGCAAATGAAATTCATTATTGTTATTTATCATTTGTTGAGCACAAAATGTGTAGTCATTGCTATTAAAAAAATCCCTCAAACCAAAAAAACTCAAAAACACATGGGGAATGACATGGTCCATGCTTCAGGGCTTAACAATCCATGCCAGGCATAGCATGCAATTCATATACGACAATAGCAGTAAAAGTGACTG
Organism: Kogia breviceps; assembly: GCF_026419965.1. Taxonomy (NCBI): domain Eukaryota; kingdom Metazoa; phylum Chordata; class Mammalia; order Artiodactyla; family Physeteridae; genus Kogia; species Kogia breviceps. The sequence goes on along the minus strand of NC_081315.1, from coordinate 115,661,245 downwards.
CATCTTGGAAGTGATAGGCTCCTGGAGATTATTGTTATGTTTTTATTATTACAGAGGGCTTACAAAGAGATTCTGTCTGAAAAAACTTATCAAAATGAAAATTAAAATTTAGGAGTAATACTTAAAGAGGAAAGAAGTGGTCAAATGATAGGTTGTTAGCTTGACCTGACCCTAGAGTGAACTCAAGTGCTTATCTATGTGAGGAGGATACTGGTGAGTAAAGAATTGATTTGGGCTAAGTAAAGAAGGCCATATCCACGACTAATCTACAGCATGCATTTCATTGCATTTGAATGCATTTCATTCATTCAGTATGAATCTTCATTCTAATAATGGAGTCATCATAAGTTCTGGTATTTATGAGAAGAGGTGTGATAAAATAGTAAACACAAGTTAAATCAATCAGAGTAAACTTAGAGAATTTTTCCCCTAAATTTCCCTGAGTTTTAATACACATTTAAATGACTCAAATGCAATGGCAGAATGTGTAAGAGATTCCAGACAAATAGCACAAGATTTGGATGAGACATGCAAAAAGATAATGCTCTTTCTCTAAAACAGTAGGGCATTGGAGAGCATTTGTTAAAGTATCATGCTTTGAGAAATTTAAAGAGAGAAATGTGCACCTGAATTTTTTTTTAAATCACACAGCTGGGAGAACAGACTTAGAGGTTGAATCAGGCATTTTCCTCATCAGCTTTTGTAGGTTGGAAGCAGAGGCTACAGTCAGATTATCTAAAATATTGTTTAAAAATTATAGTAGATATTCTTAGAATTATTGTCTCAACTCAGTTGCCTCAACACTTGACTTCCATCTCCACTTTCCACACTCAGGTGCTCACCATTACAGAATACTATCATACTGCCAAGCTTTGAACTTGATGTTTAGCTCTCTGATAATATCTTTACAGATTAACTTTTCCCTCCCAATTTGTAATATTCAGGGAGTCTGTTGCTTATATATGACAAAAAAGACACTCAACTCCTAGGGCACATTCTGCCCAATGGGCCACTCCAGCTCAGTAGAATCCTGACCCAATATGGTCACTGTGGTTTGCTACTTTGATGCTACTCCCTGGGACCACCCTAGGTTCCTAGACCCTTAGCTTCTGCTCAACTCTGAAGTACCCATGATGCTTGCTGCCACTTCTCTTTCTTTTTTTTCCCTATTTTATTTATTTATGTTTTAACATCTTTATTGGAGTATAACTGTTTTACAATAGTGTGTTAGTTTCTCCTTTACAACAAAGTGAATCAGTTATACATATACATATGTTCCCATATCTCTTCCCTCTTGCATCACCCTCCCTCCCACCCTCCCTATCCCACCCCTCTAGGTGGTCACAAAGCACAGAGGTGATCTCCCTGTGCTATGCGGCAGCTTCCCACTAGCTATCTAATTTACATTTGGTAGTGTATATATGTCCCTGCCACTCTCTCACTTTGTCCCAGCTTACCCTTCCCCCTCCCCATATCCTCAAGTCCATGCTCTACTAGGTCTGTGTTTTATACAGAGTGAAGTAAGTCAGAAGGAGAAAAACAAATACCGTATGCTAACACATTTATATGGAATCTAAGAAAAAAAAATGTCATGAAGAGATTAGTGATAGGATGGGAATAAAAAACATAAGACACTTCTCTTTCTGATAGAAGGGAAAAGATACAAGAAGAAGGCTTAAGTAGGATGAATTCATGAGAACCACCATTATCTAGATCATTTTTGCTATATTATAAAAATATGTGTTTGCTACTTAGAGAACTTCATACCATTTTTCCTGAACCTTAACTGCCATTAGGCTCCTGATTATAACATTACCTGTTTCCCTCTGCAGGAGAACTTGCCTTCTTTTTCAGAGGTTCAGGTGCCTCAGCTTAAATTCTCAAATCTAATATTGTCTCCATGTTGACTGTTGTCTTCTTAAATATTGGGTGGGACAAAAGGTTCATTCGTTTTTTTCTGTAAGATGGCTCGAGTAGCAGTTAGTTGTCTTTAACTTCATTCGAAACAATTTTGTTAGATTCTGTGTGACAGCTGTCATATCAGCATGTATTTAAAAAAAGACTTACCAAAATTGGTGAATTTTTGTGCATCTATTTTAATATTGAAGATGGAAGAAAAACAACATTTTAGGCATATTATGCTTTATTATTTCAAGAAAGGTAAAAATGCAACTGAAATGCCCAAAATGGTATGTGCAGTGTATGGAGAAGGTGCTGTGACTGATTGAACTTGTCAAAAGTGGTTTGCAAAGTCTGGTGCTGGAGATTTCTCACTGGATGATGCTCCACAGTCGGGTAGACCAGTTGAAGTCGATAGCATCAAATTGAAACAGTAATTGAGAACAATCAACGTTACACCACGTGGGAGACAGCCAACATACTCAAAATATCCAAATCAAGCATTGAAAATCATCTGCACCAGCTTGGTTATTTGAATTGCTTTGATGTTTGGGTTCCACATAAGTTAAGCGAAAAAAACCTTCTTGACTGTATTTCCACATGCGTTTCTCTACTGAAACGTAATGAAAATGTTTCGTTTTTAAAACAAATTGTGACGGGTGATGAAAAGTGGATACTGTACAACAGTGTGGAACAGAAGAGATCGTGGGGCAAGCGAAATGAACCACCACCAACCACACCTTCCAAAGAAGGTGGTGTTGTGTATATGGTGGGGTTGGAAGGGAGTCCTCTATTGTGATCTCCTTCTGGAAAACTAAACGATTCATTCCAACAAGTAGTGCTCTCAATTAGACCAACTGAAAGTGGCACTTGACAAAAAGCATCCAGAATTAGTCAACAGAAAATGCATAATCTTCCAACAGGATAATGCAAGACCTCATGTTGCTTTGATGACCAGGCAAAAACTGTTACAGCGTGGCTGGGAAGTGCTGATTCATCCACGGTATTCACCAGACATTGCACCTTTGGATTTCCATTTATTGCAGTCGTTAACAAAATCATCGTAATGAAAAAAAATTTCAATTCCCTAGAAGACTGTAAAAAGCATGTGGAACAGTTCTTTGCTCAAAAAGATAAAATGTTTTGGGAAGATGGAATTATGAAGTTGCCTGAAAAATGGCAGAAGGTAGTGGAACAAAAGGGTGAATATGTTGTTCAATAAAGTTCTTGGTGAAAGTGAAAAGTATGTTTTTTATTTTTACTTAAAAAATGAAGGCACTTTTCGGCCCACCCAATATCTCTTTTCCCTTCAGTTTAGAGAAAAAGTTGTTCTTCTATGTCTCTAAATATCTCTCCCTCTGTTCTAAAGATCACATCTCCACTCCAGGAGTTCTCCGGTTGCGTAATTATTATACGTCTCTTTGTTCCTCTAATATTTATTTTCTCTACTATATTAGTGTTCAGCAAGGGAAGCAGAAAAACTTATATAGGGTTTTGACTATGCAACTGTAGGAGCTGTTAGGTTGAGTGGTCTCTGTAAGGCTCCTCATATCTGAAGCTGGAGCTTTAACTTCTCAAGGTACATAATCAGAAGAGGTGGAAGTAAGGTGGGAGAAAGCAAGAATAAGCTGGAAACTGTAAACACAAGCTGGAGTCCATGAGGATGGACCAAAACCTGTATTAGTTCTTTTCCCTCTAACTTTGGTGGTGTCTTACAGAAGCCAGGGCCATCGTCATAGAGTTAAACACTTTTTCTTGGCACAGAAGTCAGAGAAGCTGAAGTAATATCCATTGTAAGGTGGAGAAGTTGCATACCTGGGTTCTGCCTCATGTTATACGATAAGTGGTGCGTATGAGCTACAAAATAGCTGCTGCTTCACTTTCATCATCCAAATCTCCATCCATAAGAATCTCTCTTGTGGTCCACTCTGAACAAACATACACAGGAAAGACAATGCTGGGAAATGTAGTTTTCCAGCAAGTTGACATATTACAAAGCCACCATAATCTACCCTTTGTCAACTTGGCAGCCATATACATTTCCTGAAAACTTATTTAACCTCAGTATAAAGACAATAACAGAGTAATGTTCTGATTAACATGATTCAGCTATCCTATGTACAACTGATCACATGCCAACCATTTCTCCTCAAAAGGATACAAAGTCCCTTTTGTTTCTTGGGGTCATATTCATTCTTCTCGTAGTTGATTCATATGCCTTCTTTGACATCCTGTAACGAGTTAGCTAGTATTAATGTACCTTATGTTAGATAATAAGAGGATGAGAGAGGGTAAGAAAACAAATATATTTGGTGTATATATATATGTATTTGGTTATTATATATGTATATAAATGTTACATGTGTTAAGATACACATGTATATATACATATACAATAAATACATATGCATATAGTGTAGACACACAAACGTGTTCATATAAAATAAGAAGGAAAACCCCATAACTACTATAGTCCTCATTTCTGCAGCTAGTTATGTGGTCATAGCTAGTTATTCCATATTTCTTTGCTCTCAGCAAGCACCTGAGCCAGTTGTAATTCCTTACATGGTAGGGTGACTGAAATGTTCATTCCTGGATCACATGGGTTATTGGCAATCCTGGCTGAATTGGGTTGTTGTAGTTCTCTGTTGACTTTAATCACAGAATATGGGAGTTGTAGAAGCAACCTTGATGATCTACTGAATTCCGGAAATATTCCTCCATACCCTCATTGTCATTCTCAAGTTTACCTTGATAATCAGGACCAATCACCCAGCTAGTAGAGCAACCCTTTCTTTTTTTTTTTTTTTTTTTTTTTTTTTTTTGGCGGTACGCGGGCCTCTCACTGCTGTGGCCTCTCCCGCTGCGGAGCACAGGCTCCGGACGCGCAGGCTCAGCGGCCACGGCCCACGGGCCCAGCCGCTCCGCGGCATGTGGGATCCTCCCGGACCGGGGCACGAACTCGCGTCCCCTGCATTGGCAGGCGGACTCTCAACCACTGCGCCACCAGGGAAGCCCGAGCAACCCTTTCTTTGCTGGCTAAGTCAGTGATAGGAGGAGCCAAAGAGGCCATATGGTAGTCTCAACTTGTGGCTCAGTGAAATCATTCTCGTGTCCCTTGGAGGAAGCATTTCTCCTTTTGGAACTAAAGTTTTCCAAACCAACAAAACTAGAATTTCAGGAATGAGAAGCAGAAATTTTGCTAGTGGATCATCGGGGATCACTCTCATCTCCACATTTTTTTCTAGAGAAAGTTCAATAACTGGTGACTTTATTATTATTTTTACTTTTATTGGAGTATAGTTGATTTAAAATGTTGTGTTAGTTTCTACTGTACAGCAAAGTGAATCAGTTATACATATACATATGTCCACTTTTTTTAGATTCTTTTCCCATATAGGTCATTACAGAGTACTGAGTAGAGTTCCCTGTACTATACAGTAAGTCCTTCTTAGTTATTCATATCCACATCTCGATTCCCGCAGCCATGACTTCTATCAATAGGAACGGGAGAAATAACACCATATCACCATACATTCGATATTGACTTAGAACATATATTACAACCTGGAGAACATTGCTTGAGCCCTCCAAGATATTTTCACCTACTTGGCACCATAACTGAGTGTTCCAAAGGCCATTCCACTATTCTGTCAAGGCATCTACTTCTGGGTGATGGAAAATATGGTTAAACCAGTGAATTTCATGAGCATGGACCCAGTGCCATACTTAATTTGCTGTGAAATGATTTTATTGGTCAGAAGTGATGCTGTGTGGAATACCATAATAGTGAATAAGGCATTCTTTTCACTTCTGGATGGTTGTTTTTGGCATAAGAATTGTGTGCAAGGAAGGCATGTTCATATCTAAATCGTCTATTCCAATAAGAAAAAAATATTACCTCTTCCAAGATGGAAGTAATTCAGTGTAATTATTTGCCCCCAGGTAGCTGGCTGATTACCCGGGTAACAGTGCCATATTAAGAGCTTTGTTTTGGTCTCTACTGTTGGCAAATTGGACACTCAATGCTGGCTGTAGCTAGGTTGGCTTTGGTGAGTCAAAGTCCATGCTGCTGAGCCCAGGCGTAAACTCTATCCCTGCTACCACGGCCCCTCTTTATGGGCCCATTAGGCAATGGCACGAATGACTGGGAAAGGAAGGTGAATGACACCTCCAGAATGGGTCATTCTATCTACCTGATTATTCAAAGCTTTTACTGCAACCTTTTAATCTTTTTAACAATCACCCTTTGGTGAGTATGCACATGGGAGACAAAATTTCATGCTCCATGCCTTCTGGGAGAGGTATGTATACATACTTCTTTCCTAGATTTCCTTGTCACCAATTTTCCAATTGTGATTCTTCCACGTCCCTGACCACCCAGCCAAACTGTCATCCATAGCCCATGTATTAATGCAGATCCATACCTCTGGTCATATTTCCTTCCAGGCAAAATGAACAGTCAGATGCACTTCTCAAAATTCTGCCCAACGGGAGGATTTCTGTTCACCACTGTCCTTCAAGGATATCCCAGAAAAGGGCTAGAGGGATGCTGTTGTACATTTTGGGGGAGTGCCTGTACACTGTGCAGCAAGCCTGAGTTTGTTTTCTTCCCCAGGTAACTGTTCATAAGGGACAACCCATGAGGCCGTAGGTGTGGGCTGAGATAGAGAGTAGCACCCTCAGGTGTGATTTTTGTTGCCTCCAAAATTCGAAGAGGGTTACTAGGCATTCTGCCTTTTTCTTAGTGGTAGATGAGGCAGGTGCAGCCACTTATCCTTCACTTTGGAAGGAATGTCTCGACACGTTTCAGATCATGGAATCCCTAGAAATTTCACTGAGGTGTGAGGACCTTGACTTTTTGTAGGATTTATTTCTTACCTTCTTACATTAAGACACAAATGTCTTAATGTGTCTAGAGTAATTAATATTTCTTGCTCACACGGACCACCATCATCATATCATCAATGTAATGGTGCATGATATGGAAGGGAAAATTGATCAAGGTCCCCTATAACTTAGTTATGACATAGGACTGGAGAGTTGATATACTCCTGAGGTGGAACAATTAGTTGTATTGCTTACCTGGCCAGCAGTCTTTACTAACAGGTATAGAAAAAAAAAAAGCATTCATAAAACTGATAGCTGCATATCAGGTGCCAGGGGATGTACTGATTTGCTTCAGCAACAAAACCACATCTAGAAGAACTGCCTTTGGATCAACACTTGATAAAGCTTATGTTTATCTGCTGTCATTGTCCAAGATCCATCTCTTTTCTGCACAGGCCAAATACATGGTTAAATGTGGATGAGGTAGGAATGACCACCCCTGCCTCTTTCAAGTCCTTGATGGCACTAATCTTTGAAATCTCTCCAGGAATGTGGTATTGCTCCTGACTTACTCTTTCTGTAGGTAAAAGCAAATCTAGTGGCTTTCACTTGGCCTTTCTTATCATTATAGACCTTGTCCCACAGGTCAGGGAACCAGTATGTGGATTTTGCCAATCGCTGAGTATGCCTATCCCAAATAAGCATTCTGTATCTGGGAAAATAACCACAGAAGGCTCAGGGAACTGCTATGAGATGGGCCTGAGCTAAAATTTCATTGGTTACCTGATCTTCTTAAGCCCCTCCACTGACTGGTACACCACACGATCCTGTGCGTGTCTAGGAATTAGTGTCAGTTCAGAGCCAGTATCTGGTAATCCCCTAAAAGTCTGGTTATTTCTCTTTCTCTCATGCACAGCCACACTGCTAAATGGCTGCAGTTCCATTTTGGAAAAGCTGGGAGGAAAATTATCAGTATACATTTCTGACAGCTTAGCAGGGTCCTTCCTCGAGGGGACCCAGACTTCCCTTTATTCAAAGGACTCTGGGTCTGTGATCTGGTTCAAGTTTGGGAACTGGTTGAAGGGTTATAACTCTTTGTTTTGGTAATTCAAGTCAGACTTCAGTTCCCTAGGCCTAGAGCTTTTCTGCTTACATGGATAAAGTAAGATTTTAGCAGACTGCCACTTATTTCAGCTCTAAGTGCACCATGAACAATTATCTAACTCCAAAGATCTTTGTGAGCCAGACTATTCTGATTACCGCTTTGGCTTCACTGTCTATTAGAGTAAAATGCGATCTTGCTTTTGAAAATGAAGTCCTTCCCCTTGGCACCTGCCAGCCTGGAAACTCATTATTCTCTTTGCATTTAGAAATCTCAATTTGATGGTAGTGGTTTCCAATGTAATTTCTAAGCTACAGAAAAGGGCCATTATAGGGCTCTTTAAGGATGCCAGAACTCACTTATTCCTCACAGCTATGGCAAAGGGCATGTTCTCTGGTCCCTCATGAGGTAGGTGAGCATATACCTTTCATGATAAATCCGTTCTAATATCCCAACGTCCCTAAGCCATTGGATAGCTTCCTCTATTGCAGGTTTCAGAAAACTATAATCCATGGGTCAAACAAATCCAGCCTGCTGCCTGTTTTGTAAATAGTTTTATCAGAACACAGTCTTGCCCGTTTATTTACATATTTTCTATATCTACTTTGATGTCACAATGGCAGAGTTGAATAGTTGTGACAGAGACAATATGGCCTGCAAAGTAAAAAAAAAAAAAAAAAAAAATTACTATCTGACTCCTTAGGGAGAAGGTTTGCTGGCCTCTGCTTCATAGTCTATAAAGGAAGCTCTGCATTTCAACTTCATTTAGGGTAGAACACCTTCGGGTTTATACTTCAGTCAATCAATGGAGCAAACTGCAGAGCCATTCCTGGCCCCTTTTAAGCTAAAGCATCAAATCTAGGATCTCTGGGCTTCCCTGGTGGCGCAGTGGTTGAGAATCCGCCTGCCGATGCAGGAGACACGGGTTCGTGCCCTGGTCCGGGAAGATCCCACATGCCGCGGAGCAACTAAGCCCGTGAGCCATGGCCGCTAGGCCTGCGCGTCCGGAGCCTGTGCTCCGCAACGGGAGAGGCCACACAGTGAGAGGCCCGCATACCGCAAAAAAAGAAAAAACAAAAACAAAAACAAACAAACAAACAAAAAAACCTAGGATCTCTACTTAATGGGCCCGTATCAATAAATTCACCCCAACTCCTCCATTTTATATGCCTTCCACCTTAATCTTATACCCTTAAGATCCATTCCCACACATTTTACCTGGGTTTCTGTTGATCTAAACTGGAAAACGCATGCAGTTCTTTTGCGGTGTATTTCAGCTCCATGGGTAACATTTTGTAAATCACACTTGTGGTCTTGCTGGGACTTGACTCTGGTTATAGGTCTAGAAATTACCCTGCAATTTGGCTTCTACTATTCTGCCATATTTGACACTGTTGATTAAACTTTTACTTACATCATTTTCCTGAAATAACTCTTTGTGGTTTTCTTAAATCTTAAGTCTCTCGTCACACTCCTTTTTTTCTCATGTTCACATTTATTTATAGGTGTAGTGACTCACACATTAATAACAAAGAAGCAGCAATATGATTGCTTTATGGTAGCCTAATGTACTTGATACGATTACTTCAGGTTAGCCTCGCCTGAACACTAATGAATACATTGTTATAAAATTTTTATGGCATACAGTATAATAGTAATATTCATAATACATTATGAGAAACATTGTTATATTTTAAAAAACATTTACCTATGATGATAGGCTCATATATAGAGGCTGAGAGAGAGGCATAATATACAGTAATGCAATTCTTTGAAAGGAGAGTTATAAAACAGTAATGAAACTAACACATTATTCATTATTAATTTTATATTAAATATCACTCACATATGCCTATGTAAGGATGGACTATTTAACACAAGTCTTGCACACAGTGTTCTATACCATGAATACTTAAGTAATAATGACGATGATATCAAAACATCTCATACAGTTCTTGCCATATGGTTATGAGATTTTCACGTGAAGACACGCACATACATATACAACAGATAAGCTCATTAACTGCATAGCATGATGATTATTTACTATTCATTAAGTGGAAGTGGATCATCACAAATGTCTTCGTCCTCATCTTCATGTTGAGTAAGCCTATGAGGAGGAAGAGAAGAGGCTGGTTTTGCTGTGTTAGGGGTGGCAGAGGCACAAGAGGTGGAGGTGGCGGAAGGGGAGACAGGAAAGGCAGGGCATACTTGGTGCAACTTTACGGAAATATATTGTAATTTCTGTCTGACTTTTTGCTTTTTCATTTTTCGAAAAATGTTTCTGTATGGTACTGATCCTTCCACAGTTTGCTTCAGTTTCAGTGCCTGTATCACAGAAGGGTTTATGTTGTAAAAGAAGTCAAAAGCAGTCTTGAATAATCGGAACGCTTCCGCCACCTTGTCTAATGTCAATTTGTTTTCTAGCACTGCTTCTTCTATGTCTTCTTCCTCATTGTCTTCCTGGTTTGGAAGCACTCATCTCCATCTAGTCATCTTTTGTTAATTCCTCTGGTGAAGTGTCTGTTTGTTAGCTTTTGAATTTCTCTAAGACCGATATCTTGAAACCCTTACCCCCGTTTTTGCCTTCTCTGCAATCTCTTTCTTGATTTCCTTGATTAGCTCTGTTGTAAATCCTGTGAAGTCATGCACAACATCTGGACAGTTTTCTCTCAGAGGAATTTATTGTTTCCGGCTTGATGGCTTTCACGGCTTTTTCTAGAACAACAATGGCATCTTCAGTGGTGTAATCCTTACAGACTTTCCTAGTGATCTCTCTATTGGGGCTGTCTTAGATAGCATTGACAGTCCTTTCCATAGAGTACTGTGTGTAATGAGCCTTAAAAGTCTTTATGACCCCCCTGATCAGGAGGCTAAATTAGAGACATTGTGTTTTGGGGGCAAGTAGACCACTTTGATGCTTTTGTGTTGAACTCATGGGGTCCTGGGTGGCCAGGGGCATTGTCCAATATCAAAAGAACTTTAAAAGGCAGTCCCTTACTGGCAAGATACTTCCTGACTTCAGGGACAAAGCATTGGTGGAACCAATCCAGCAAAAGGGTTCTCATCCAGGTCTTCTTGTTGTACAACCAAAGACTAGTAGCTGGTGTGTATCTTTTCCCTTCAAGGCTCAGGTGTTAGCAGCTATATAGAGAAGGAGAGTCCTGATCGTAAGCCTGACTGCACCTGCACCAAAAAGTAGAGTTAGCCTGTCCCTTCCTGCCTTAAATCCTGGTGCTTGCTTCTCTTCCTTACTAATAAATGTCCTTTGTGGAATTTTTTTTTACCGGAATAGGACACTTTTGTCTGTATCAGTAAACCGTTCAGGCAGATACCTTTCTCCTCAATGATTCTCTTAATAGCATCTGGGAACGTGCCTGCTGCCTCTTGGTCGGCAGAAGTTGCTTCTCATGTTATCTTGCTATTTTTAAAGCCAAACCTCTCTCTAAAATTATCAAACCGTCCTTTGCTGGCATTAAATTCTCCAGATTTAGATCCTTCTCCTTCTTTTTGCTTTAAGTTGTCATAAAATGATTTTGCTTTTTTTGGAATCACATTAGAATCTATAGGTACACCTTTCTTACAGCAATCCTGCACTCACATAAAAGCTGCATTTTAAATACGAGATAAAAATGTATTTTGCAAAAAGTACAAGGTTTTTTGCACCTACTTGTATAATTTCAGTGACAGCTTCATGAATTTCCCTTTCTTTTTTTATGATGATCCTTATGCTGGATTCATATCCAGCATATGGTGTGCAGCCATAACTGAAAACCTTAATCTATGGTATATATCAAGCAATTTAACCTTTTCTTGCAATGTCATGACATTTTTCTGCTTGTTGGGAGCACTTCCAGCGTAACTAGTGGCACTTTGTATGGGTCCCATGGTGATACCCAAGATTTATCGTATTGTGCTAAACACAAGGAAAAATATTCGAGAACCATGAGAGATCACTTTTAATTGAGATACATGATTTACGGGAGAGACAAACTGCTCACAAGGTGATGATTATTGTCACATGTTATTTTCAGCTGATACAACACTTGAGCTCATCGCAATACCAACAGGAGGTGGCTATAAAATTATTACAGTAGTACAGTATGTGCTGTAATTAATCTTATGCAGTTATGGTTTAGTACTACATCTTTATGTTTGTTTACATTTTTCTCAACTGGGAAGGCACCATGTACCATCTGTTAGTGTTTATGTGTAAGTTTTGATAAAGATTAACTTTTTATAATAGATTTGTATGTGTTTTATGGTAGTAGATGATAAAATAGACTAGTATGTACATATATTTTATGCATTCACGGACATACCTTTTAATTTTTTTTGATATTTCTAGGCTACATGGTTTGTCGAGTTTTTTCAAATTGTTGCAAGTCTCCAAAAAAATTTCCAATATGTTTATTGAAAAAAATCTGTGTATAAGTGGACCCATACAGTTCAAACTGTGTTGTTCAGTGGTCAACTGTAGTAGCATTTTGTGGAAGGTATCGTGGGGTAGTAGTTTAGATCACAGACTCTGCTTCCAGACTTCCTTAGTTCAAAACTCACATCTGACATTTACGAGTTCATTGATATTGGGCATGTTTCTTAACATTTTTATACCAGTTTTCTTGTCTGTGGAATGAAGGTGATAATTAACAGTACCTACCTCAAAAATTTGTTGTGAAGATTAAATAAATTAATTAATAGTTGTGAAGCAGTTAGAATAATGCAGAATATCAAAACTGTTTGTTATTATTTTGTAATTCTAGCAGACTGGCTATCACAGAAATAAGTTAAAATATTGCTTTAATGTACTTCACAGAAGCATTGGCTTTAGGTCTTTTTGATGAAGTGAAATCTTTCCACTGACTTCTCAGAATTTTTGAATAATTATGTAAAATATAATATTACTTAATTCAGCATATTATACTCTTCTTCTGAATGGTTTCCTGGCTCAAACATTTAAAATTACTCATTAAAACTAGCTTCCCGGGACTTCCCTGGTGGTGCAGTGGTTAAGAATCTGCCTGCCAATGCAGGGGACATGGGTTTGAGCCCTGGTCTAGGAAGATCCCACATGCTGCGGAGCAACTAAGCCCATGCACCACAACTACTGAGCCTGCGATCTAGAGCCCACGAGCCACAACTACTGAGCCCCCGTGCCGCAACTACTGAAGCCCGTGTGCCTAGAGCCCATGCTCTGCAACAAGAGAAGGTACCCCCATGAGGTAGCTCTTACTCTTTGTAGCTCATCGCTACAAAGAGTAACCCCCGCTTTCCACAACTAGAGAAAAGCCCACGTGCAGCAACGAAGACCCAAAGCAGCCAAAAATAAATAAATTTATAAAAAAAAAACCCAAACACTAGCTTCCCAAACACTAGCTTCCCATTATTAAGCAACGCTTTCATGTAAGAATGTTTGTGTATGTGTATATATAGTATATATATGCATATATATGTGTGTATATATCCATGTATATGTCTGTGTATGTGTAAGAGAAAGGTTACTATTTATGACTTCTAATCAGACCTAATGCTTAACATAAATGTAAAATGAAATTCTGTGTTTGGCCTATCTCATCATTTACTACCAGCTTAACTGGACTCATATATATGGATAAAAGTTGCCCATTTAAAATCTTTGTAGATCTAATACATTTAAAGAGAATACTCATTAGCTTTAAAAAAGGAAAGAGAAACCTGGGTGTTTTGTAACTTTTATATCTGCTCTACCACAGAAGCAACTTATGTTTGGGGCCTATATATTGCATTTGAATTTTGTGTCTCTAAATGTCAAATAAATGAGAATCAGAGTTTGGTTAAGCAAGGCAATACACATTATTTTTGAAGATATTCATTGTGGTTCAAGTATTTTATGACACATGTCAACATGTTTCCTCATTCAACATCAGTTTATGATATTTATGCCATTGTTATGTGAATTGTGTGGTTGCTCTACGATGCTTGACATATTTCGTTCTTCTTGATCGGTGGCCAGTGAGGTCAGAACTGTTCCATCAATCCAAGTAAGCACATACAAGTGAACTTTTGCCTTGATTTTTTTTTTTTTTTAAGTTTTGCAACCACAAAATGTATAAGAGTAATTAGTTATTCCAGGAAGTTCATTTCAAGAAGAATATTGCCTGGGGTGGTGGAAGTCCTATGATATTTGGCTGTGAACCAGTTGTGTAATCCCTCAGAAATGTTCTGCATCTTGCATCGGAATACTTTGGAAAGGAGTTGGATGCACCTTGAAAAGTACTTTTTTGTGTGTATGAATCATAAATTCAGTCTTGTTTCAAACCTCAATTCAGATGAACTCTGAAAAAAATTAGCAGTGGGCCAACTGCATTTTGGTGCTGTTCTATTTTTTCAAACATCTTGTGAATGAGCAGTGTTCTGATGAGAAAATTTCTCTGACATATAATATGTTTGATAGGTATTTGAATGTGAAGCCATTGCTTTTACACCACTCCTCAAATGGTTTCATTTTATTTCATATCGTAAAGTTTTTCGTTAATAAGGAAAATCTACTCAACGTACAACTGAGACACTATGTATTGCTCTATAAATGGTAACTTTCTTTTGCTGTGATTGTGTGTTCATTTTTCATGAGTTGGTATATTCTTCAAATATCATAGCATATTGTCTAACAAAACCATAGTTGCTGTTCTACACTTCTCACATTTAATTATGTTTCCTAAGACTCAACTATTCCTCTTTTTCCTCCACTCTCCCTCAACCCAAATAGCTCTTAATTGTATTCTGTCCACTTAGCCTTCCCTGAGTTTGAATATTTATTTTCTCATTCTCTTACATAACAAAAATAATATAGTAATAATAATATCTAGTTCAGCAAGTATATTTCACTTTTAGTTCTATGGGCTTCAGTGAATTCTTTTCTATGCTTCTTTTTTTTTTTTTTTTTTTTTTTTTTCGGTATGCGGGCCTCTCACTGTTGTGGCCTCTCCCGTTGCGGAGCACAGGCTCCGGACGCGCAGGCCTAGCGGCCACGGCTCACGGGCTTAGTTGCTCCGCGGCATGTGGGATCTTCCCGGACCAGGGCACGAACCCGTATCTCCTGCATCGGCAGGCGGATTCTCAACCACTGCGCCACCAGGGAAGCCGTTCTATGCTTCTTAATCTTGAAGCCTCTGTTACGCTTTGACCTCATTTCCTTTCCTATTCATTTCTCACTTTTCTTCGTTTTCCTTCACAGCTTTATTTCCTATTAAAGGTACTTTTTCTGAGATTTATCTATAGTAGGTATATAGTAAACACTGACTAACTTTCCATTTGCTTTTATTCCATATTTCTTTGTTTCAATAAATCAGTATTGAATAGATCAGGAAGTGAAAATGCTCATTATTGTTTTCTTGGTACACATGTTTTGTCTAAAAGTGGGAATAAAATCTGTATTTACTCAGCTGCTCAGATTATTGTTAAACTAGAAAGTTTCTTGAAAAAAATTACTTTGGTAATCTGTACATCTAGGTGATAGAAGTCGCATCTTCTGCCAAAGACAGATTGTGAACTACTAGTGGAAAATAATCATGTCTTATTCATCCTTGCGTTTCACTCTAGTACCTCATGCAGAGCTTCACACATTGTAGATAACTTAGAAACTGGCTAAGTAAGTTAATTTATTCTAGTCTGGGGCATTATGATGGGCTGCAAAATATTTCTGCTAAATAAATAATAAACTAATAGATTGACTCTACTATATTTCTTTTGATCAGTGGAGTTGCATGCTCTCAACATAGCATATATCTTTGTTATAGTCAAGACAGTGAGAATTTCTGAAATTTTCACATGGTTCATAGCACTTTGCAGTGAAGTAAAACTGTCATTAACTTAGAGTTGATGCCCTGGATGCCAGACCAAGACAATGCAGAAATATCTCTATAAACCAGACAACTAGATTTTTTTAGCAATCTAAACATTAAAATTGGAAAATATTTGACCAACAGCTAAAGAATGAGAGTTAGAGTGAACTTCCTAGAATGGATTTGATTTCTGTTGAAGTGATTACTGTTTTTAAACAATGAAGTCCCTAGGACAGCTAGGAATACCTTTGAATTTAATTTAAAACCAGCACATGACAGATTGTATTGCCAGCTATTGCAATGGAAATTTATTTAATTTTTTTTCTCCAGAAAGATTTTATTTATATAGGACATCTTCCAGTCATGGAAGATTATTTAGATAGGTTCTGTAGGAATATACATAGCTATTGTTCAATCACTGGAGTTCCTGGTTTTATTTTTCTTGTGAATTGTTGATGACAGTATCCAGATATGTTAGTGTTAGGTTTCTATGATTCTGAAATTGCCCAGAATACAAACTTCTCTAATTTAGTGAATTGCAGGAAGAAAATGCATGTTTTCATCCCCAGTAGACTTCGATGTGAATCCTAAACCAGGTTCAGTTTGGAATTCTTACATGTCATTTCATAGACCACATTTCAGTTTTAAGTAAAATGGTTGCATGTAACCCTACAAATATTTCCTACTAGTTAAGTGATACTCATGAGAAGAATAAGAGTTATAGAGTTATTTATTTATTATTAATGATATTGTATTGATATTTAATAATTGACACAGTTTATAAACTTTTCTATCTGTTTTACCCTGTACCGCCAATGTCAGTAGGGAATGTTGAGTTACTTTTCTAACAGTACTTGGTGGGGGCGGGGGGGGGAGGTCCATAAAATGATTTAATTATAGTATCTTTTCAGATTTCATTTGCGACCAGTATCCTGGATTTAGATGGGCATAGTGCCAAATGTATTGTGTTTGAATGGGTCCCCTTTCCTTCTTATCACAACATAATATACAATGGGAAAGGTAACTTGGGGCTATGCAAAGGGCAAACATTTAAAAATTATAATAAATTTTAATTATTTATTATTAATTAATTAAGTTAATTATCAATTTGATTAATTTAAATTACAATTGTATGAATCCATGTCATTAGCAGTGATGAACTTATGACACATTTTGTGACACTCTTATCAGGTGATCTTAAGCTGTAGTATTTTTACTAAACATAATATTTATTACAAAAGATAATGCACCTTTTGAGAAAATGACAACCTATCAGCTCTCCAAAGACAGCTTTTAGGACCACTTTATGAAAGTGGGCAATTTCAGTTTCCACAAGTCTTCTTGTTCTTGTTTCTGATTCAGGCAAAGAAGAGAAGTTCTTTTTCCATATCTAAACATCTCTAAGTAAGAAAAGGTCATTGTTAACATTCATTCGGGGCTATGTGAAAGAGGAAGGGAAATGAGAGAAAAAGTATGGAAATGAACCATGGTTTTCCAACCCAAAGGTCTCCTGAGCCTGAGGTAAAGAGCAAAGGAGGAGTCACAGTGGAGCAGCTGATTGCAAGGTCTAGGGTAGGCTGCTGTGCAGGCAGGAAATGACGAAGCCTGGCTGGATGCCAACAGGGAAACAGAACAGGAGAAAACTGATGCTGGTGCTGATGCTGAGAAGAAAGGTGGAAAGCAAAGCAGCTGGAGAGAGAAAAAGAAACAGACCCCTCCCCACCATCTCCAATAGGAAATTGCAGGTATATTTCATTTTAGCTCCAGTTCCTGAAACACTGGTTGTCATTACCATCAACTTATGAGTGGTTCAGAAGTTAATCATTCAAAATAGAAGCCTGAGAGTATTTGATTCTCAGAAAGAAGAAAGAAGACTGCGTCTATGAAGTGGAAGCAAACAAACATCAGTTATGTATGTCTTAATAAGTGAAGAAAATCACACAGGGTAGCTCTAGAAATCAAATATTTGGAAGAATTTCAGAATTTCCTGGAAAGTAGATATATTGATTTACTTAGTTCCTACTTGTGCCAGTTATTAAAAGGCAATTGAGATACTACATCCAGTTTTGCTTGAAGGTAACGAATGATGATACTTTATTATATTTACATATGAAAAACGTTTCTATGCTACAAAACCAGGCAGAACTAATCTCTGCTGTTAGACATTAGGATATCAGGCTATCATGAGGAAGCTGGTGAGTGGCTCTGAGATGTTGAGAATGTTCTGCTTCTCAGTCTGGGTGCTTGGTTACATGGATAGGTTCCACTTGTAACAATTCATCCAATGGTACACATGCCATATGCATTTTTCTGTATGGATTTTATATTTCAATAAAATGTTTGAAGAAAGCAAACAACTCTAGGAAATCAATGATATGGGATTCAGTGACTGAAAAATGATTTCAAAGTGCTTATTAATAAAATATATGTAATAATAACATGGGATCCAGATGTTATTAAAATAAAAAAATCTCTCAACAAAGATGATTTTATTTATTCCTAAATTTCAATTGCACTAGGGAAACAAGCTCATGCAAACCCATTTTCTTTTTAAGAAATGAATTATAGTTCTCAAGTCACCCCCAAACTGGCTTGATGCATCCTGTATGGTTTTAATAAAGGTGCTTTTTGACAGGCCTTTGAAGATCATCTTAGCTGGATAAATAGCTCAGCCAAACTGTGGAACTGGTTTATCACTTTAATCAATTAGTTGTCCTTCACTAGTTCAAAGTTTCAAAATGCTGCCCCAATAGGGAATTTAAACTAATTGCTGATCACTAGGCATTGATATGCAAAACTTTTTATTTAGACAGTGGTTGTTTATCCTCCTTAGTAATACAGAGGGTTTGGTTCTCCTTTCCAAATAAGCTGATGTAAGGAGACAACGTAACAGGGACCTCAGTGTCACATTAGGTGATGTATATGTGTATTGGAGGAAGGGTGGGAATGTCCTATATAGGGTGGACAAGCAATTGGAATCAACAAATAAGTTTAATATCCCAGGTACTTTTTAGCCACAGTCTAGTGAGAGTCACATAATATCTTAAAATATATATATATGTATATATAAACATGTGTGTATTATACATATACATATATATATATATATATATATCTAGCAATAAAACTGCTGGGTGGGTCAGGGAGATTTAAGCTAAGACTTGTACTGAAAAATAAGTGCACGTTTGCTAGCTGACTGATTGGAGAGGACAATATAAGTAGAAAAATGGGAGGCATAAAGGCATACAAAATATATGGTGCAGGCAGTTTATATTCTGAAGCACCAAGAGCTTGTTGAGAGATTAAGAGAGGCAAAGAGGGAAGGTGGAGGAGCCTGGATCGTTGAAATGAGGCCAGTTGATGAAGAAAATAGAAAAAAAAAAAACTGTTCCACATTCTTCTACATCATTTTTACCCCAGTAATTCCTCCCCCGCCCCCCCATTACATCTGTGCCCCCAAGTTCTTTGTTCCATCCTGTAACTATGCATGAATTGTCCATCTTCACGTCATGAGCATCCTTTCCACTTGTATTCTTTTTTTTTTCATTTGTACAACACTATTTGAATTTCTCTTTTTCATACACATGCTCACCACAAAACAACAACAACAAAAAAACTTAGTTTCTTTCTGACATCACACTGTTAACCTTCATTTTCAAGGGGCACTCCCTCTGAGAATCCTCCCCATAGGAATGCAGAGTTTTGCTTTGCTCTTTGAATCAGTTAAATTGTTTTTGTGTAATTTAATTTGTTCATGAAAGTTTTAATTTACTTTTTTCTTTCTTTTTTTTTTTTATGATCTCCATACCGTTGAAATCAATCTGTCTTCTGCTTCTGACTTAAATTGTGACCATACTATTCTCTAGGTCTCTCATTTTGTGGAACTGGGCCAGATTTCGTCTTGTGCATGGCTTCATAGTTTTCCATTGAAGTATTTATTAATTTTTTTTTATCCATTTACCCACGGATGGACACATCTGTCAAGGACTGTACAAACTGGCTTTTCTTCTAGAAATATTACAGATTCAGGTCTTTGCTTCTGGTCTTAATTGGTATGGAGTTGAGTTTTGTGTTTGGTGCAAGTTACTGATCTAGATTCTTTACTTTTAAAGGGAATTCTCAAAATAGTTACTGATAAAATACAAAGTACTCCCTGGCAATGGTAATACAAAAGACACATAAATCAGCATCCTGATTTATATGTAGCACAGGATGAGCAGTGAGGAGACCTTGTTAGGATTTTCTATAGACACTGAAAGCCTGAATAATTTCTGTGTTCATTCTTTACCACAATATCTTTCAGTTTTATGAACTGGAGAAAAGCGCACCATATTAAAGGTAGCATTCCTATAGCGTAATTATTTGTATTGGTGTTCCACTTGTATTCTAAACCTCATCCCCTCTCACCAATTTAAGGATAACACTTCAGGAATTCTCTTGTTCCTGCATCATAATTTTTAATCTTTCCACTAGCCTGACTTGATATTCACAGCAGCCTAAAATCATGCTGTAATATCTTCCATCTTATAAAAATTCTCTTTACTTATCCTCCTCCAGCCATGACCCCATTTCTCTTTTGCACTTCATAGCAAGTTTCTTCAAAATGATGTTGAAAAGAAGCCAGTCTCCAAGTCATCTTTAATTCTCTCATAAACCCATTCCACTGCTTGAGTACAATTATATCCATATTATCAACATTACCATGACCTCCACATTTGAAAATTCAAAACTAATCTCAGTCTTATGTCATTTGACCAATCAGCAACATGACACTGTATCATTTTTGTGGGGAATACTGTTTTGGGATACCACTTCTGTTTGGTTCTCCTCCTGTCTTACCTGAAGTTCATTTTGGTTTCCTTTGTTGGCTTCTTATCTAATGTTTTTAATCTCTAAATGTTAAAATGCATCAGAGCTCGTCACCAGACCAACTCTTCATCTATACGAACTTTCTAAGTGACTTTATATAGTTTCATGGCCGGATCTCAAATTTATGTTTTTAACCTAACTTCTAGTATGAATGCTAGACTTTGTGTATAGTTGTATATACTACTCTCAACCCCTTACCTTCACTTGCATGTCCTGTTTACATACTTATTGTCTTTCTTCTCTTCAAGCAGGTAAACTTCTTGAGGACAGGCTATTTTATTCGTTGCTATTCCCAGCTTTTTAAACTGTCTAGCACAGAGTAAGCTCTCAGGTTTGTTGATATGTTACTGCTTTGTCAAATAAAATATATGCCTACACAGTACGTGTTCTAAAGAACTCAGGCCCATAAGAATGTTTATTTCAATTTTATTATGGAAGCAGGAAGGTGAAGGCAACTTGGGTGTTTATCTCTAAGAGAGTGGATGGAAAAAATGTAGTGGATGATCATTATTGATATCAAAAGCATCAGCTTAGATGTTCACATAGTTACATGGATAGATATTAAAAATAATTCTGAGTAAAGAAATGTAAAAATCGTAAATATATACATTATATATGTATATAATCGTTCAATTTATGTGAATTAAAAACACATGCACATAGAACAACAATACATTTTGTTAGTATGCATCTAACCAGAAAGGTATACATTGTACACATTAGAATGGTTGTTTATGAGAGGAAGGGGAAAGGAGAAGGTTATATGGTAAAAGTAAAGAGAGAAAGGAATGAATGAATAAATGGACAAGGGAGAAATTATGCTTGGGCCCTGGTGATAATGTGCTTGAAGCTGAGAATTATGACTACCTCATCTGTCTGCAGCTGAAGCACAGACAAGCACAGACGAAGGAAATAATGTTGAATAAACAAAAGAGGTGATATAGAGTCTACAAGTGATGGGTAGAGGAGTGGGATAATAAAAAATGTCCCACCCCAAACTGAAAGAACACTATTTATTCTCTTTGAGTTCCTCCACACAAAATTCAGCATCTTGAGAGAGAGAATTTCATGAATCAAGTTTTGGTCACCTACATTATTCTTGACTGTACCAGGTTTTGAGAGGTAAAGACTGGAAAAACAACTCTGAAGGGAAAGTGGGGCAGGATCAAGATTTATCTTCTCACCCTAAGTGCTCACAGACTGGGAAAGATAGCTTCCCAAAGTAAAACCTGGGTGCTGTTAGGAAGGGGGAATGAAGCTACATAGTTGAAAAAAAAAAAAAAAACCACTGGAGACCTTATGATACCAAAATTTCCTTATTGATAACAGTTAACAATGACCCTAGGCAGTTGTTGAATGGAATCCTTCTTGAAAAATTCAGTATTATTTGCCCTTGGAAAAAAATGGTACCAAAAGAGTTTCTAGTTTCCAACTATAAGTTGCATTGAGAGCTGCCCAAAATAATCTAAAGTTACAAAAATGATAATTTATATTCAGTTAGTGGAAACCAGGGAGGGGTACAGAAACCAATGCATAGTTGAAACTGTTGCCAGCAAAAAGAACCCCAAGAATACACACATACATGCAACCTCTCTCCCTCTTTCCCTCCCTCCCTCCCTCCCTCCCTCCCTCTCTCTCTCTCTCTCTCTCTCTCTCTCTCTCTCTCTCTCTCTCACACACACACACACACACACACACACACACACACACACACAATTTCACTAGGTTAATAGAATAGCCAGGTTGTAATCATGTGCAATCTTAAGCTAATATTCTATTCATGTGTTTCCTTTTTATGGGAGGCGTAAATCTTTCAGAACATAATTTTTTTCTTGTACAGTAGGCACCATTTTCCCATTTTTAATGAAATGATGCCACCACTGATATTTAAAACTCAAACCCTTTTTTGTGGAATTATATTTTTCCATTGCTTCTCTTGTTTTTCTATCTTGAAACTTTTAATTTTTATGATTTTATGTATTTACTTATTGGCATCTTTCCTAGGATATTTGGGGAGAGGAAACATAAGAAGGGAACGGAGATTAAAATAAGACTTTTAAACTCCTAATAGAGATTTTTTTAGAGGAGGTAGAACCCAAGAATTCATTCTTTCACTTATTTATCAAACACTTTCTAAGCATCTACTCTGTGCCAAGCATTGAGTTACACGTGCTAGGTATAGAAGAATGTAAGGCTTTAAAAAATCTTTTCTAGACACCATATATCTATATTTATCTAAATATATGTCTGTCTATATATCGATCTATCAATATAGCTCCAGTAACATAGATAATCAACAGCTCTATGCTTTATAACTCAATCCTTGTTAACGCAGTTGGAAAGAAAAAATCCCATGATATCCTTAGACTTTGGATATAGAAATCTCAACAGACTTTTCCCCTGATTTACATTCTTTAATTTTTTTTTTTTTTTTTTTTTTTCGGTACGCGGGCCTCTCACTGCTGTGGCCTCTCCCGTTGCGGAGCACAGGCTCCGGACGCGCAGGCTCAGCGGCCATGGCTCACGGGCCCAGCCGCTCCGCGACATGTGGGATCTTCCCAGACCGGGGCACGAACCTATGTCCCCTGCATCGGCAGGCGGGCTCTCAACCACTGCGCCACCAAGGAAGCCCATTCTTTAATTTTTTAAAATTAGAATCTTTCCAAGCACTGTTTCTACTCACTATGTGCCGTTATTCTCTTCAGTTGCTTTGGCAAAGCAGATCAAAGAAGTAGCAGCCATTCCAGGCTTTAGTCTGAACACATTGTCTGAATCTTCCTCCTGATTGTCAGAGAGGAATGCAGGTTGCCTGCTTACCCAGCACCAGGATGCCACTCAACGACAGAACGTTGCCCTTGGGCTTTGAAATGAGGGCACCTGGAACTCCACAGATAATCACTGAACAGACTCTCATAGACCACAAATGATCCCCTGGTCCTCTCCTCCCTCTGTTTACTTGCCTCTGAGTTATTCCATTCCTTTATGTGATTTCTGACACCAAGCATCCATTCCTGTGATGCTGTGACCCTTGCCAAGTTAAGGTAAATGTCTTCAGAGACAGCTATTTTGCAATGTTCCATTTTAGATAAAGCTGATATTTGCTTTTGGACTTTTTTGTGGGAAGGTCAGTATCCTTTAGCTTGCTGTATTCTTTTATTTATCAATTGGTTTGTTCTGAGCTTAGGGAAGGCACAGTTCCATCTGGCCTTAGCATCCTTCCAACCTGGGAATCTGTGTGTCTCATGGAATACAGAACTGAGCTGGATGTGTTCCTTTCTTTAAAAATAGCTGCATTCTGGGCATAGATTACTATGGGAACATTTTTGGACATTTCACATTCCTCTCCAGTGGGTACCATAAAGTCATGGCCGCAAAGGCTAGCCAAGAATAGCTAACGAGTATCCACATTCCAGCCCAGAGGTGCTGTTCTTAGCATTATTTGGCTTGATCTCTGTGTTTCCCTCACTGGTTGTCATAAAGTATTCTGAAGCTATTCTGAGCATACTCTATTTTCACAATGCCCTTCCATGAGCCTTAGGTGACATGAGGCATGTCACCATGAGGCAATGGTGAGAGGTGAAACAATTATTATTAGTTTGTTTCTTTATTTACTTTATAAGCTTTGGGTTATGTTTAGGAGTTATTTATATAATGTTATTACTCAAGAATCTCCCTTTAATTGTTTAAAGAACAGAATGAGTGCTCAATCATCCAAAGACATTATGATATTAAAAAAACAAGCCTTGATCTGAAGTTTCAAGTGTATAAGTCAAATGGAGGTTTCATTCATTTAGGCCAGTGTCCTCAAATTGCTTTTCTTAAAAAAATGTGTCCTTCACCTATCAAAGCTATTTAAAATATTAAAGGGAACTGTATACCATCTCACATCTATCTTTCTTTCTTTCATCTCTCTCTCTCTCTCTCTCTCTCTCTCTCTCTCTCTCTGGTTTGCTATTCCTTTGTATTTTCCACCTGCATATATTTTCATAGAGTTATATGAAATTTTATAAGCAGCTTGAATAAATCACCTAGAATTTTTCTATCAGGATTATGGCCAGAATAACTTCTCCAACTACACTTGTACCATCCTCTCACCTCTAACATCATATACCCGAATACATCAAAACAATGTGAGGTATTTTCCCTACGGATCCAGGAAAACTTTTTTTTCAGGTTTTTGTTGTTGAGCGCAGAGGATATTTACTATTGTGAAGATATCAGAACACTGTTGTTTATTTTTTTTAATTGCTTTAACAAATAGAAGCTATGGTCACTAGGGTCAGAGTAGGTCTCCCTTGGAGGCCATGTGCTGTCCTAATAAATTTAAAAATTGGAAGAAACTTCAAGGCACACAAAAACAGTGTGTTTGCAGATTGCAGCAGCTTTACCCAGAGTTCTAGCCACGAGCAGAAGTGCTGCAATATCCAGTATGGTGGTCTGGTTCTAATAAAACTAAGCCATCGGTCAACAGATATTTTTCTCACTGTCCCCAAAGTTTTATCTCACTAAACAACTTTTTGACTATTCCTTAATTCTTGATCTCCAAAATATGTGTCTGTAATAGACCGAGTGATTAGAACCATTTATTCTTTTAATCTTTGTATAATTTTCTGCACTTCTGTGTACTTACATTTAGGAAACCATGCTGACAAATGACTTCTTATTACAGACTGCTTCTGTGGACCCACCAAGGATTGCGGTTGTTAGTGTTTTCTGTTTCGTTTTGCTTTTTTTTTTTTTTTTTAAACTTTGCAGTGCATTGTGGTTGGTCACTGAGCCTTGAAATAAGTGGTAGGTGCAGTTTTAAAGTCTCCACAGCCTCCTAAAACAGCTGTAACTCAGAACTCTGTATACACTTCCTTGTACAATCAAAAGAACAATGACCCGAGTGCTACTCTTAAGGCAGGTGTTCCAACACAGAGAAGAAACTAGTGATGGCTGGTAACTCATCCTCTCTGAACAAATGTGCTCAGGTCTTCTGTAGTTAAAGAAGACTTTCCTTTGACCGATTCTGTCCTCTCTTGGACCATCCAGGCTCTACATCCTGACCATCCATTCATTTCTAATTCCTTAGACAATGGATTTTACACTGTTCATAGCAGGGTTGCCACTCATCTGTGTCCACTTCGCTAAGTTCACCTCAGTCCCATATCTCTAACTGTCTGCTTCTTCACTGATTATTTAGTGATAACTTCAACCATAATTTTTCTAGCCCCAGACTCATATTTTCTCTAAAATTGCCTTGTTCTTAAGATTACCTTATTTACTATTCCTCTGTTATGTTGGATATGACTTTTCAATATTGTTCTACCCCATCCTCCAATCTTTCCCAGCTTTTTTCTAACTACACACAAAGACTATTTATTAACATAAGACACAACAAAAATGACAAGCAAAGCAAAACAAAACAAAATAAAATAACATACTCTGTTATTATTTTAAAAATTAACTGTTCTTCTAGGTAGAATGTGAACTTCTTGAGGGCGTAGGCTTAGATCCACTTACTTCCTTAACATTTAGCACAATAAATATTTGTTGAGAATTCATCATCTTCATGTTTTTATCTCCTGACATATAATGATTAATACACATTAAAACAATTCTACAGTCTTTAGATTAATTAAGCAGAGGTTATTAACATTTTTAATATCAGAAAGTTTTTGAGAATCTAAAGAAAATGATGTGCTCTCTCAGGAAAACAAGTGCCTGTGACGTGCGCACATACACACACACACACACACAGCCCTACCTCTCTACCCCTTTCTGTCTCTCGCTGTCTCGCTATCTCTCTCTCTTTCTCTCTCACACACACACACACGCACACAGTTACACATATTATTATTGCATACACTTTTTAATTAATTAATTTTAAACGTCTTTATTGGAGTATTGCATACCCTTTTAAAGCATTCCTGGATGCTCTGGGGTTCAGCTATGGATGCCAAGGTAAAGGTTACAGCCCAGTGGTTTTTATAGATAATATTTCAGTGTTATTTTTGTGGGAATGTTAAATAATGATGTCAGGAAAGAAATGAGAACACTATAGAGAGGGAGAAAGGCATGGCATAAGGGAATGAAATGTAGGTGTAAAAATAGGGGAAGCAAGGGGAATAGGTGGTAAGAGATAAAAGGACTAGAGGTGGCACAAAGTGGTCATGAAACACTGTTGATTCTCTAGGATCAAAGAGTTTCAGGATTTACGCTGAGGTTTGAACTGAGCTTTAGACTGTGAAGGGGACCATGGTACAAAGCAAGGTAATGGCACCCTCTACCCTCTGGGCAGTATGAGCCCAGAGAGACCAATTCCTTGCAGATGTCATGAGTGATCAATTTTCTTTCTGGGATCATTGGATCTTAAGTCTGACTCTCATGAAGAAGGACTAGGAATATGGAGACACTATCAGGTCTGGGAGGATGACTCAGCGTTGAGTCATAGTGACATGTGGGCTTTGGGAGAGGAAAACAGGGGTGTCTATCACCCAAGAAGTTTACTCCCTGCATTCCATCCTTTCAGGTCTAACTGGAGTTAGAAAGAGGCTTCAGATGTAATAACCATTGGACCAGTTTTATATTCTTATAGTAATGAGAGTACTTGTAAATGCTTATTGAGAATTTATAAACCAGAAGCTAGGCTGAGTGCCTCACATGGATTATTTCATCGAATCCTCACAATAACTCTAGAATGTAAGAAAGATTATTTTTCCCATTGTGTGAACGGAAAACCAGTGATGGAAGAGATGAAATAGTTTGCCAAGGTCACAGAGCCAAGAGGTTCATGGCTTGGACCCACAGTGTCTGACATCAGGTTTAGCTTTCTTAACCACAACTTTAAACTGACTTGAGACAGAATTGCTGTAGCAGGGGCTACTGGTGGTAGATGGAAGACTGAGATAACTGGCCTTAACACCCTCTAGCCAAGGAGATGTTAGTGATATAGTTGATTTCTTCTTCTCAAATTTTGAACAGCTGTGAGGTGTTTAGACTTCTGAGCCCAGTATCAGTATGTATAAATAACCCTAACTTGATCCCCTTTGATTTTATTTTTGGATGTCATAGCTTTGTCCTTTCTTTATTTTAGCTAAGCCTCTATTGCGTGTTCCCTGAGTAGCAGAACGATCCATTTCAGGAGCATATTTTATGCGATGCTGACACCAGCTGCTCCATGGAGACCTTCGGGTTCCTGCCAGAGAGTAATTGGCACCCAGGAGCAGACAGGCTCCAAAGCTCCAAAAAGTGAACATGTTTCACAATAGGTCTTTATGTCACCATGAAAAAAGAAATTGTGAAAAGTCTGAGCAGCTATTCTCTAAACACACACACACACACAAATTTATTATGCTAAAACATAACTGCCAAAAATGAGGACAACATAATGCTGATTATTCAAACTTCTTTAATATCCAGTGCTGGGTGATTTAAGGTATTCAATTAGTATTCATTCATTCAATAGACATTTCTGAGCACTTTCTGTATGTTAGGCCATATTCTAGGAATACAGCAGTAAACAAAGATAGGCATAAATTCACACCTTAATGGAGCATACATTGTGGATATAAACAGCCTTGAAAGAAGCAGAGAAAGTGGGGAAAAAGAGATCCATCATTTACCTCTTTTAAGGTTCCAAACATTCCCCTGCATTAGGAAATTATACTTTTGGTGTCAGTTGATTGTGATGATAATTCCTATAGATTCGGAAACATTTTATTTATATTTTTGCAGTCATAATTACATGTCTGTGCATCAGAAATAGTCACACAAGGACATGTGAGATATCTTGATTTTTGTTTCAAGAAATTCTTGGTTTCTACATGGGTTGGTTTTTCTCTTGTGCAAATTTCCCCCATCGGTCCAAGACCACAGTTGAGATGACCAAATTAGACGATCTCTGGAGATTCATTCCAGGTCTGAGGGTGGAGTGCTGTCTTGGGAAAACTGCTAGATAGTCCCTTGTTACAAGATGTTTCTAAAAAGCAGGACATCTCTCATTTGACTCATCTTTCCTATATTAGAATATTTTTAGATAATTCAGCACATTTTCCTGAATCTTAAAATTATTAGAGTGCGAAAGGGTTCCTGAACTTTACTTTGCCTTTGTTCTATATTAGACAGTTCTTTCCAAAATGATCTCATAAGTAATTCCTTTAATTTTCTTTCTTCTCATTTAAAAGGAATGCAATTGAAGCCTTTTTACTTTTGTAACCAAGAAGAGTTAGACCTTACTATGCCTAATAAAAATACATTACTATGTTCAGTATAATTCTGATAGAGTTTAAGGTAAAAAAAAATACTTTAAAATAGGAAAAAATATCTAACCTTATATCAGTTTTCTTATATTTATCAGATTCTTTTTTTTTTTTTTTTTTGGTGGTACATGGGCCTCTCACTGCTGTGGCCTCTCCCTCTGCGGAGCACAGGCTCCAGACGCGCAGGCTCAGTGGCCATGGCCCACGGGCCCAGCCGCTCCGCGGCATGCGGGATCCTCCCGGACCGGGGCATGAACCCGTGTCCCCTGCATCGGCAGGCGGACCCTCAACCACTGCGCCACCAGGGAAGCCTTTATCAGATTCTTGAAGAAAATCATACCAATGTTCAGACAATTTCTTGAAAATTTGAAAATAAAATAACATAGACTGAATCACCTTGCTTTGCATATAATGTCTGATAAATCATTATACCCTCCCTAAATCTCTCGAGGTAGATTATTTCCATAGTGCTTCAGAGTGATGATTGACTTTCAAATTCCTATCTCAATAAGGTCATAATTCAATAACACTCACTAAGTTTTAAATCTCATGCAGCAGAAAAACATTGGTATTATCTTGTGCTTTATTGGGTGCAGACAGGTTTCCACTTAGAGTATTTCCATCTTTTTGAGAATTCACTTTTGTAGAAGAGATCTGATATGGACTTCAGGATTATTTGGAATGAAAAGATGTTTCTATAAAACTGTATATTAACAACCTGGCCTTTTAGATGAACTTGAACTATTTTGCAACTAGAAAGTTTGATCTAATTAATTATACACAATATAACTGAAAACTAGGGAGCAGTAGCAGTTTCTACTTGAACCCCAACTATTAAATAAGCCCTAGGATTTTGCCTTTATTTAATCATTCGTTTCAATTCCTTATCTTAGGACTGAGAGGAAGGAAAGGAAGAGAGCGTTGGAGATGTTAATCTAATATCAACTACAGGAACTTCCCTGGTGGTCCAATGGTTAAGACTCTGTGCTTCCAATGCAGGGGGCACAGGTTCAATCCCTGGTCAGGGCATTAAGATCCCACATGCCGTGTAGCATGGCCAAAAGAAGAAAAAAAAAAAACAAACTTCAACTGAATCTGAAAAAATTAGGTCAAAAAAGAAGTAAGGGCAAATCCAAAATCGTTAATGAAATACTTTCACTGGGTTCAGAGTTCTGTTTTACATGATACAAAAAATGTAAAAAGTAAGTTCCTTCTCTTTTAGAAGTTTACTACAATATTATATCTGTATGGTGGTTGAAATGACAAAAATTCATAGAGAAAAATGTCAAATATTTATTAATTCTTATTAGATTCCTAGACCTGTTATTTACCTATTAACAAGAACAAAAGACTTCTTAGGAGCTAAAGGAGAAAGAAAATAGGGAAAAGTTGAATCTGAGGATTCTTGTGTCAGTTAGCTAAAGAATATACAAAGAAAATCTTAAAAGCAATTAAGGAGTAAATAGAGTACCTACAAATTAATGGCAGAGTGGGCATAAACATCTCAACAATAGCAGTAGAAACTTCAACGTAGTGGTATGATATCTTTTAAAAGTTCTGAGAGAAAATATTCCTAACTTAGAGTTTTATACCCAGCAAAACTATTATTCAGAGACAAAAGAGAAAAAAATTAAAAGAGAAACACTGAAAGAATATACAATCCTCAGAGTCTTTCTGAAAGGACATGTATAATTTGCATTTTCCAAAAAAAGGAATCCAATCCTAGGAGAAACGTTTGAGAAGCAAGTAGCAATAGCAAGCAAAGATACTGGTAAATCTAAACAAGCATTGGTTATAAATGATAATGATGATAGTAGGAAGATGATGATAATAACTGGGGATTCAAAATCAATGTCAAATTTAAATGCTAGACAATAATAAAATGTGTGAAGCTGAAGTTAAATCATTTTAAGGTGCTTTTATTAACTAGGAAGGAAAGACACTTTAGAGATGCAATCAGCAAAATCCAAACTGTGTGAATCTCTGCAGGATCTCTGGAGTCAAACTGCCTGGGTTCCCCACTTGATAGCTGTGTGACCTTGGTTGACTGATTTAGATGCTCTATTCCTCAGTTTCTTTATATGTAAAATAAAGTCGATGAAA
The DNA here is from genome assembly GCF_026419965.1 of Kogia breviceps. Classification (NCBI taxonomy): domain Eukaryota; kingdom Metazoa; phylum Chordata; class Mammalia; order Artiodactyla; family Physeteridae; genus Kogia; species Kogia breviceps. Next base: position 115,630,379 of record NC_081315.1, on the reverse strand, counting down.
ACAGTACCTATTTCATAGCGTTGCTATAACGAGTTTGAGGCATATAAAGCATTTAAAAGAGAGTCTGACACTATAAGAGTATCATCATATATATATATATAAATTCACAAGTAGCGGTTTGATTAAGATTAGTTATAATGGACTTTAAGGTCACTGTAGGTTCTTAAATAAGAGTGTGATATAGTATGTGGGCATATAACATGCCCACATATGAAGGGCACTAGAAAAATACCAACCATATCTTTCTTGGTTTCAACACCTGAGGCAAATTAGATGTTTTACCTTTATTCTCAGATTTCACAGAGTGGCGTCCTTGTTTTATGTCTCTTTTTCCACTTAGACAGTGAAATTAGAACTAAAGATAAGTTTGAAGCAAATAATGTGATACCTTTACAAGGTAGGTTTTTGTATTTTTTAGTTCAAGGCAGTAATTATAAAGAAAATTTGAGGTGAAATAACACATTAATAACTATATATTTTTAATATCTTTTCCTAAACCTATTTTAATGGAAAGAGCATCTAGATTACAGGGCAGCATCAAAATGAGTTGACATATGTTGCCATCATGTTGTGTACTATCTTCTTTGGAATGAATTTCCGTGTTTTTCTTCTCTAATTATATTCACTGTAATCGTTGCTCTTGGAAAGAGCAAGGCACATTCCAGTCATAATGGCTCACACCTTAAATAAAAATTTTAATCTCTTTTATATTTTTAAATGTATTTCCTCAGATAATCAGGGCAAAAGGAGGTAAAGATGGATAGCTGTCCATAGCTAGAGGGTATTTCAGTTAGAAGGAGCTCACTTTTTAGAAAGAAGATGCCCTTGATTGGACCTAAACTTGAGGCATTTCTCACCTAAAATGATGTAGAAATTGCTTGTGCCCACCTGTTGTCTCTTCCTATTTTCATTTCTGGCCTCTCTTGTCATGTTCTGAGGGCTGGGAATGGAGGGCTGCAATTCTGCTCCTTGTTGGCAGGTTCTGGGACTCTCTGCTCTCTAATGTAACTTTTAGTGATGTAGTAGCATTGGCAGTTTACATTGTTCACCTATGGTTATTTCGACATGCTCTTCCAGGGCAATCTCTAAAACTGCCTCCTCATTTGTTCTTGAGGGATGGATTCCCTGTGGATCACTCTTTAACATGCCAATGGCACCCATTGTGTAGCCCTGGCTCTGGTTCTGAAGGGTGTTTTAAGTCGAACAAAATAATTCCATCGGGCTCTTTGATCTGATCCCATTTGGTCAGCTGGGAAAGTGAGCTTGCTCTCTCCACTCCTCTGAACCTCCAGGTTGGCTGCTGGCCCTCTAATGTGGTCTACTAATGCTGCAGGGTTCTAGCTCTCCACAGCTGCTTACACTGGCACTGGCCCCCATTCTGGCGTGCTGATTTATCTCTGCTGGCACGGGCCCCATTCCTCTGGCTTTTGTTCTCGGCAGTGCTGCTGAGTTTTTCCCCTGACTCCTGGTGAACTCCCAAATGCCTCAGGAAGCCTGAGATGTAATCACATTTCAACTGCTGCCCCAATATGAAGTACCAATTAAACTGAGATGAAAAAGAAGGAATCGGCTCTCAGATAGAAAGCTGAAACCAACATTTACTCATCTCTGAGCCATGGTAGCAGGAAGAAAATGACACACACTTTGAGGTTTAGATTCTAAATTATAGCTTAGAGTGGTGAGGAGATTTGTTTTAGTGTGTGTGTAGAGTCAGTATGAGCTTTCATCTTTACATTGTTAGGAATTGCTTGGAATTACTTATGAAAGAGTTGCTGAAAGCCCCCCTAAACTATGGGGAGTTAAATCCTATCGCTGAGGATATACTAAAACAGAAAAAAATATTATAAAGCACCATGTATGAAAATCCCTTTCCCAATTCCCTCCAAAAAAAAAAGTCTCTTTTTTTTCCCACCGCAGCAGATCTTATTCTAGTGCAAATCCATCTGTCAGAGACTGAATATACTCTACTGTACTTCAGCAAGGGATGACATATGCCACATGGTCTTTTGACAGTATTAAAATATCTGGTCAACCACAGGCCTCCATACTGTGGCTCTACAAAGCAAGCAGGTCACTTGAGGGAATTAGAGATGAACTGACAGTGACTGAACTTGGAAATGGAAGTTTTAAAAGAGAGGCAGAAACTTACCATTCACTTGGTTTATGGCTTTTCTCACTAAGGTTGATTGTGTGGTATTTTGTTTTGTGTTGTTTTTTCTTCATGAACTTGGGTTTAAACAATCATGAGGAACTGTCACTACTTTTTAACATCACTAGCTAGTTGAAGTCAGTATGGTTAAGACGCAAGGTGTACTAATGGCAAATAAAATCCTATTTTCTTAAAAAAAAATGCTACTAAAAACATTCTGTTCAAAGAAGGAACTCAAAATTGCAGAATTGTCCAATGAAAAGAGGAAACTATGAAATAAGGAAACATTGAAAAGAGGAAACAGTCTTTGGGATATAAATGAAAAGAGAAAACAATCTTTGGGATATAACTATCAGTTATCAGAGGAAAATCTATAGCATTAAATAGCTGTATCAATAAAAATTAAATGGATTAAACACTCAGTTTAAAAAGCTAGAAAAGCAACGATGTAAATCAAAAGAAAGCCTAAGGAAGGAATTGATATAAATAAAAACAGAAATTAGTGAGTTAGAAAACAAAAAATAGTTCGAAAATAACATCAACTGGTGCGAGGAATGCAAAATAAAACAACACTGAGATGCTATCTCTGTTCTACCTGACTATCAAACACTCAGTTTTGACAACTTTTTTTTTTTGCAAGGCTACTACAAATACAGAATAGCACAACCCCTATGAAAGGAAATTTAGCAATGCTTAGCAAAAGTATGTATTTGTTTACTTTTGGATGCTGCAAACATCCCACTTGTAAGAATCTATCCCTATAATACATTGGCAAAGTACAAAAAGATTTATGCATAAAGCTATTAATTGCAACACACTTTATACTAACAAAGGATTGGAAAGAATCCAAATGTTCATGGTGGAATGAACTTCCATTTGTCAGCACAGTAGAGTAATATGCAAGTGTAAGAAGGAATATAAAAGTCTCAATATAGTACTATGAGTGATGTCCGGGATATATTGCTAAAGGAAAAAAGAAAAATGGCGAAAAGTGTGTATGGCATGTTACTAACTTTCTCAGAAATGGAAACAATATTGGTTACATTTAAAAATGGAAAATAAGCCATAAAGAAGGAATATGTGCCTAGTGGGTCACTTTCGGTAAGCAGAACTGTGCCCCAGGATGAAGAGAGAGAGAATAGGCTAGAGGTGGCATGGATGAACTCCTTTGAATATACTTTAAGTATTTGACTTTGGAACAATGTTAATATTTTATGTAATTAAAATATAAAATTAAACACTTACAGGTCCCTTAATATAAATAAAAAAAGAAAATGATACAACTGAAACTGCACCCAGTTGGTCGCTGCTATTGTGTGAGGGTGTGGTGGTACACGCACAGAAGGGCTCTTCTAAGTGACTTTAAAACACAGTAATTTGTATTTTCTTAGTGGAATATGTTGTGATAAAAATAAGAGCAAAATAGTTTCAGTATCTGTTTTTGGTAATCATATTTTTAGTAGTTTGATATTATTGTATGTGATATGATGTATATTGTGGGATAGAACAGATATTGACGTTGAAAAGTGAGTTTTATGGTGTGGTAAGAGAAGATACAGATGTAATATATGTGAATTGAAAAAATCAATATGAACTCAAGAGATATTTTATCTTTCTTAAAATACATGTTTTCTATATTTTCCCCACTGAAATGTCCCAAAACTCGATAGCATGGAAACCTCTTATGCCAAGATTGTACTCTCTGAATACAATTTTCCATTAATAGGAACTAGGATTCTTGGAGAAAAGAATGATTCTAGCTGAGGGTGGAAAGGTACAGATAAACCTGGAACATCTTGTCATACCAGGAGCAAGGAAACTATTATAGACTACAGAGGTTGCATTAAAAGGATTCAGGGGCTTCCCTGGTGGTGCTTTGGTGAAAGTCCGCCTGCCGATGCAGGGGATACGGGTTCGTGTCCCGGTCCGGGAAGATCCCACATGCTGCGGAGCGGCTGGGCCCGTGAGCCATGGCCGCTGAGCCTGCGCGTCCGGAGCCTGTGCTCCGCAACGGGAGAGGCCACAGCAGTGAGAGGCCCGTGTACCACAAAGAAAAAAAAAACAGAAAAGAATTCAGAAATCAACTTGAATAATCTCCCACTGGCTGAAGATGGGACTCTTTAATATTAATAAGGATAATAACTGTGATGGATTGAAACATATATCTGTTTAGATCTGTGAATTCGTAACAATACTTTATAAAAAACCCTTAAATGCTTTTGGAGGCTATTAGGAAAGTAACTCATTATTTTGAGAATTCATGTCATTAATATCCGTTTTTATCTATATTAATCCTTTATGCTTTCTTTCTTTTTTTAGTTCTTTTTAAAATTGAATTATGGTTGATTTACAGTGTTGTGTAAGTTTCTGTTGTACAGCAAAGAGATTCAGTTTTATATAGATAATGTATATATATATGTATATGTATAGATCTATATATTCTTTTTCATTTTCTTTTCCGTTATAGTTTGTTACCAGGATATTGACTATAGTTCCCTGTGCTATACAATAGGACCTTGTTGTTTATCCATTCTTTATATAATAGATTGCATTTGCTAGTCCCAAACTCCCAATCCATCCCTACCCGGCCACCCCTTGGCAACCACAAGTCTGTTCTCTACATCTGTGAGTCTGTTTCTGCTTCATAGATAAGTTCATTTGTGTCATATTTTAGATTCCACATATAAGTGATATCATCTAAAAAAAAAAAAAAGTGGATCCGACTGAAGCCCGAGGCTCAGCTCCCAGCCCCCTCCCACCCCTGCGGGTGAGCAGACAAGCCTCTGGGACTGGTGAGTGCTGGTCAGCACCGATCCTCTGTGTAGGAATCTCTCCGCTTTGCCCTGGGCACCCCTGTTGCTGCGCTCTCCTCCGCGGCTCTGAAGCTCCTCCCTCCGCCACCCACAGTCTCCGCCCGTGAAGGGGCTTCTAGTGTGTGGAAACCTTTCCTCCTTCACAGCTCCCGCCTAATGGTGCAGGGCCCATCCCTGTGTTTTTGTCTCTGTTTATTCTTTTTTCTCTTGCCTTACCCAGGTACGTGGGGAGTTTCTTGCCTTTGGGGAGGTCTGAGGTCTTCTGCCAGCGTTCAGTGGGTGTTCTGTAGGAGCTATTCCACATGTAGATGCATTTCTGATGTATTTGTGGGGAGGAAGGTGATCTCCATGTCTTACTCTTCCACCATCTTGACGCTCCTCACATGTATCTTTTTGAATTAGTGTTTTTTACCATATTCCAGTACCATGCAGGGTGCTTACATTTTGTGATGAGCAAAAGAGACTTTATTGTTTTGCTTACATTGAGCTTGTAGTGTCATTGATGTGGAGACCCATTCAGTAAATCCCCCACGAATATATAATTACCGAAGAATCAGTGCTAAATGGGTAAGGACCAAGATTCCATGTCATTGTATAACTAAGCAGACCTAACCTGTCCACTCTGTAGGCTCAGGAATGGCTTCTCTATGGAAGTGCTATCTGAAGGGAGTTTAGAAAGTTTCAGAGAAATTAACGGGAATTTGTGAGAGTGGACATTCCAGGTGGAGGACAGAGTCTGTGTGAAGGTCCTGAGGTAGGAGGAGTGATCAACGGAAAAAAAAAAAAAAAAAAGAGACCAGAGAGGTTGAGAAACAGCCAGCCAAAGGCAGAGTGGTCGGACATGGGGGAAAAGAGAGCAGAGATCAGATCCTTCATGGGTCTTTTTTTCCTGTGCTTCTGAGACTGTGTAATGTGGCAATTTGGATGCAACCAAATGCAATCTCCAGCAGCATGTTTTATTTATAAAATATTCTACCAAAACATCTGCTTTGAACTCCTCAAATATTCACATTCATGTTGTTGATATCTGGAGCTCCTCCACTTCCTTGTGCATTTCCCACAATTTAAACTCCTGAGGTAAATAAATGTCTAGTAAATATTCCTATTATTTACAGGCAGTAATATTCTAATGTCCAGGCAAAGAAGGCTCTGCCCTGGGCTTCTGCTCTGGCCTTCTTCCAGCCATTCCTCCCCTAAGGGGAAAAAGACTGTGAGGCCAGGAGTTGGTGCCAACTCAGAGCCTCACCCCTACTCCCTTCTGGATTATTCTTTGTGTACATGGGAGCCTGAATTCCCTGCCCAAACAACACCAGTTAACTTTGGGTTAAGTTTTATTCCAAACTAATACATGCTTATTGAAAATATAAAACAATTTTAAAAGTAAACATAAAATATCTTTATATTCCCACCAACCAAAGACAGACACTGTCAACACTTTAGGATAGTTTTACCTAGGATTATCTTATGCTTTATAAAACAATACTGTATAGTTGAGTTTATATCCTATACAATCCCTATTTTAGTTTACAGTTAATATTATAACATGAAGTTTTCCTATACTATTCAAAACAATGATCACAAAGTAAACCATAATTTATTTAATCATTTATTATTTGGTTTTCAAGGTGTTTCCTTGCTTAACTCATTAATTATTTGCCATTATAGTTGTCACAGCATTAAGCATCTATCTGTGTGCTTAAACGTTGTACACATGTCAGTTTATTTCCTTAGGCTAAATTTCTAGAAGTCAAATTGTATGAGCCTTTTTAAGGCCTTTGAAATATATTGCCTACTTACGTTTAGAAATTTTATGTCCTTTTCTGTTCTAAACAACAGATTGTGAGTATGCTGTGTGCTGATTTCCTCACATTTTCCCTAAAGTTGAGTGGTATCATTGGAAAGAATTCTGCTAAGCTGACAGTTATAGAGGTATTGTTTGTGTGTGTATGTGTGCATTATCAGTTCATAGTTCTTTCTCTATTTATGGAGATGTTGCTGTTTGTTGTGACAGTATCTATGGGCACTTTATATGGGAATGATATTTTAACTCTGATATTTTCTGTGACTATTATCTCCTAGTTTTGTTTTTTGCCTTCTTATTTTGGTCAGTTTAATTGACACACAAAATTTAAAATGTTTATGTAATTAAGTATATTTATCTTTTATACTGTAATTTTCCCATTGCTTTTAAGCTTACTGATCCTTCCCTGTGCAGAAATCAAATTACATTCAGCAATACTTATTTTTGTTGCATACAACTTTTGCAGTTAAATGTTTAGTCCACATGGGGTATACTATGTGTACAAACTCCGTGTACACACATAGAATGTGTACATAAAGTGTACACACTGTGTACACTTCAGTGTATGATAAAAACCTAAATTGATCACACATTGATTTCCTTCCAGCAGCTCTCCAGTTGTCTATTGGTCAAGCAAGTTATCTTTGCCCCCTTAGTTTATGATGTCTCTCTTTTATCAGTTATAAAACACTGAATCAGGCTATCTATTTTGTTTCATTAACCTATTTGTTTTTGGTCCAGTGTAAGAGTTTAAATTGTAGTAGTGTCAAAATATGTCTATATTGCTCAATTACACTATTAGTTGGCAGAACTATGTCAATGGTTGTGTATCTGAGAGAGCACTAGGAATGGAAAAAAAGCTACTCCTCATGTCCCAGTTGCTCTAAATGCAAATAAGCTCCTTGAAGGAAGCCACTAGATTTTATATGTGTTTGGACTCTGTCCATAGGGTCAAGCAAAATGCTATCTATACTGTGCAAGCTCAGATGATATTGTCTATTGTCTGCCTGGTCAGAGACCAGCAGGAGAATTGATTTCAGCAGCCATTTCCAGAGAGTTTATCAAAGTTCTGCTTTCAAAGCTTGTCAAGGCAATGGAGAGTGGACACATGGAACCAAAGGCTTCTGGCTTTTTGTCTGTCTGGTCATACTTTCTTCTCTGGGAGAGGCAACTACTGTTCTTCTGTGCTAAGCTGTTAAGTAAGGAAACTGATGAGATTTTCCTTTTACTTTGTTTGAATGTAGCATGGGTTATAAATATGTCCACATGAGCTATGGATAAAGTATGGCAGGAGATGTTAGAATGAAGCATAATTGGATTGATGGGAGCTTTGTTATTTTAAAGGTTTACCTGTGAAATCACAAGTAGAGCCCTCTTTAAACTCCTCGTACATTAGAAACAGTGATAGCTATCAAACAAGTATTAATTAGAAAAGACCCTGAGAAATCATCTAGTTCAACTCCTTTTCTTTATAGAGTAAGGAGAAAGAAAGAGATCCAAAGAAGCTAAGATCTGTTTTCCTGGTCACACAGTTAATTAATTAGTACAGATATCTTGTAACTCCTCTTTCAGTCCTCTTCTTATAGTACCCTGACTTCATTAGTTAAAATGACAGTGACAATTAGAGCAATACAAGAACCTCTAAAACTTATCTTTCTATATAACACATAGGTGGAGAACTTGTGTTTGGAAAAATTCCTGGTGAATTGCAATGGGCCTCTTAAGAATTTTCCCATTTTTAATCTCTCTTCCCAATCCCAAGAAACTAGGCCATAGAATCATCAATTCACTGGAATTTAATAGTTTTTTCTTTTTTTCTTGTGCTTTGAGATCAGAATCTCTTAAAACCCAACTCTAAACTCAGGCATGTGATGTGTTTTTTGATGTCACTTTTTTTTTTTTTTTTTGGTATGTGGGCCTCTCACTGTTGAGGAGCACAGGCTCCGGACACGCAGGCTCAGAGGCCATGGCTCACGGGCCCAGCCGCTCCGCGGCATGTGGGATCTTCCCGGACCGGGGCACGAACCCGTGTCTCCTGCATCGGCAGGCGGACTCTCAACCACTGCGCCACCAGGGAAGCCCTTGATGTCACTTTTAACACAAAAGCCAAAAGTTAACAAACCATCTCAGAATTATTGCCTTTGATACAGTGTTATAATACAGTGTTTTCACTCCCAACACTGTGAATCATATGTACTTTTCATCCATTACCTGAAACTTTATTAATTTTTAACATTTCCATCCTTCATGACAAGAAGAAACAGTTGTTTAAGTTGGAAAGTAAAATGCAAATATGAGTCAAGAAAAATCTTTGTGATTTTGAAGTGGAGAAGGGAGTATTGGAATCCATATTTTTTCTTGTTTATTCTCAAGAGTGATCACTTTTTCAGGATACCGAAAAACCCCCTCAGAAAGCAAATAGCAAAAGCATGTCTAATTCATGTACCATAACCGTCATATAATTTAAACTAATAGCACCATTACTGAGTAAAGAAACAGGCTCTATGTTATCTAGCTGTGTATGTCCAACCTTCTGTTATCACGAAATCAGATATTAGATTTTCTTTTTGAGAAGATTTTTTTGTGCTAAATTGCTTGGTGAAGATTTGTTTTTGTGTTTCTCGTAAAGAAATTCAGTGAGTTAGAATGTTCCATGGATAAATGGGGAGCTTAGGTCTCCAAAGGTCTCTTCTTTATTTCTCTAGTATTAATGAAAGGAATCAAAGGAGGTCATAAAGACAACTCTTATTATCAGAATGTTCTTCATGATTTTGAACATACTAGAGAAAGAATTCTTGATGTGGCAACATCAAAGCTTAAACTAGTGGGACTTATTGTATTGGCTAGAAGATGATGCAATTCCTTTTTCTCTTTACAAAAGGAAAGCTTTGACTATTGCCTAATGGGTTGTATAAATGCTGTCTTTTGTGCTTTGAGTCTGTTATTGCATCTGCATTTTATGAAAAACTCATATTTTGGGTTTCACAGATGGACTCATTTGAATTAGGTATGCTGAAAAGAGTTTTTCCAAATTGTATTATGTAAAAGGCTGCTAATGCAGCATACTTGACTCAAAATTTTCTGGAACAATGATTAGGCCCAAAGACTCTTAGGATGAAGAAATAGTTGTGGTGAAGCATACCCAGAGCTCCCTCAGGTGGGAGGGGCAGAGTCCTTCTACGAAAGGCATGGTTCTTACCTCAAAACAGGTCCACGAATAAAGCCCATTGTCTTTCTCACTGACTGACCCAAATTTCTCCGTGCAAAGCAAATAGCTTATGAAATTTGCTTTTAATTTTCAAATGAAATGCATTTGAGTCAGCATCCCAACATACCAAAAAACAGAAAGAAGTTTCGTGACATTGAGTACGCTTAGTGCACATTTGCTGCAAAAATTTCATGGAATGGTGTCAATTGCTTCAGAAGAGAAACAGTTTTAAAGAAGAAAAAAGACCCTCAGATATTTTTAGGCCTTTAAGAAGTATGTGGAAAAGTGGACAAAGTGACCCTAGGATCCTGGTGAAAATTTATCTTTAAAAGTAGATGTCAAAACTTCTTAGCTTCCTTCTGTTTTTTACTTGGAAGAATATAATTCTTGTTGTAGTACACAATTCTTGTGAACATATATTTGAAAGAAACATAAAATCTTTGAGGGAGCAATGTACTCAGAAAGGAAAAAGTATGGGGGGGGTATTGGGTGGATGGGATGATGGAGGAAAGAAAAGCTGAATGGGGTAAAAAGAATAGATTCTAATACACCTCAAGATCCAACTTAAAAAGCAGTTTAGGAAAAAAATAATTAAGAATTGGTCATTTGTTTAGACTTCTTTTTCTATTCTGGGCAAGAGGAGTAATGGGAACATGGGATATTATGATTATTTCTTTCTACCTCTCTCTTCCTCTCTCCAACCTGCCCCCATCTGCTTTTCCTTCCTTCCCTCCTTCCCTCTTTTCCCTTTTTCTACCATAACAAACTGAGGAAAGGACATCATCAAGGAAGGGCGTATAGGTGGACCTGTGAAAAGCAAATTGAGTTACAGTTGCTCTTTGGTATTAAGAAAGAGGTGCTTAGCCTGAAGACCCCTCAGCAATCTAAGGATGAAGTTTGGTGGTTTATGAATTCCCCAAATTGTCAACATGTGCCTATTTTCATTTTTTAAGGGCTAGAGTGAGCTCTCATCTTTCATCAGATTCTCCAGAGGTTCCATGGCCTAGAAAAGTGTAAGAACCACTGATATACAGCATTTGAAGCAAAAGCAATAGTTAGACACTATTATAATTTTTAAATGTTATTTTGGTATACTATGGTTTTCTTTCTTTCTTTTTTTTTTTTTACAAGTGGATCAGAGTTTAGTAAGTAGGGAGTGGAAAAGGTGCAACACAACTAGAAGTATGCAACACTCAAACTGAACCGGGGCTTCCCTGGTGGCGCAGTGGTTGAGAATCCGCCTGCCGATGCAGGGGATACGGGTTCGTGCCCCGGTCCGGGAAGATCCCACATGCCGCGGAGCAGCTGGGCCCGTGAGCCATGGCCGCTGAGCCTGAGCATCCGGAGCCTGTGCCCCGCAACGGGAGAGGCCACAACAGTGAGAGGCCCGCATACCACAAAAAAAAAAAAAAAAAAAAAAAAAAAACTGAACCGAACCTGAGATTCCTGAAAAAAATCTGTCGGTTACACAGTTGGCTACTTCTGACACCACTGATACAGGGGCTTGTCAGGGGAGATGAGGGAATAATGCCAGTGGCAGGACCGGTGGTTGCTCCTGGATCTGGGAACGATCTCCGCGGAGCTTTCAAGGCCAGGCCACCGACTCAGGGTTGAGATTTCAGAGTGGATGCAGCCAGACCCGCCAAGATGGCTACGACCATGAAGCCCTGGGGGCGATTTAGGTGGGCATCATGAGCTGGGAGCGCTGGTTCTGACCCCGGTGGAAGCAGAAGAGGCCGTAGGTAAGGGCGGCCACTGTGCCCAGGCAGCCTATGGGTACCATTGGGTTCTCACGGGTCTTGTGAAGAAACTTTTCCTTGAAGGTTTCCGAAGTGCTGTGTACACTGGGGCTAAAGCTCTCAACGACTGGGGGCTGCGATGGTTCAAAGGGTGCCTCCAGAGTGACAGGGCCTGGAGTCTCCATGTTTCAGGCTACAGCAGTAGGAGAAAATCAGGACGCTAATACGGTTTTTTTTTTTTTTTTTACACATTTTTTTCAGTAAATTTTAGATTGTGATTTTGTTTCCAGTTCGTTGTGTGTCCTTTTTTTTTTAGTTGTGATTTTTTCATGTATACTAGTAAAAGAGGATTTGTTTTCTACTTGAAATTTTGCATCTCAATAAAATTAATGCACAAAATTTGTGGGAGACACAGAACTTGCATAGACTAAATGATCTCCTCCAAAGTATTTTTTACCTCCAAAGGGAAAGATAGTAACTTCAAGGTGGAGAAACCCAGCAGACACCGCTTACCCAATTGATCAAGATTAACATCACCAGTAATGAAACATTATTACACTGTTAATCCTTTGATAAGATTCCTGGAGAAGGCAATAACATAGTTTCTGTGATATTCTTGCCAAAAATACAGAACCTTATTCCAATCAAGAGAAAAAAATCAGAGGAACCCAAACTGAGAGACATTCTACCAAATAACTGGCCAGTAATCTTCAAAAATGTCAACATCATGAGAGACATGGAAAACTCAGGAGCTATTATTATGAATCAGAGGAGACTGGGAGATGTAACAACTAAATGCAAGGTGGAATCCTGGTAGGATACTGGAACAGGAAAAAATGTTAGTGAAAAAAACTGGTGATATTTTAATAAGGTCTATAATTTAGTCAACAAACCTGTACCAAGGTTGATTTATTAGCTTTGGTGATTGTACTATGGTTATGTAAGATGTTAACAAAAGGGCAACTGAGTAAGGAAAGGGTATACAGGAACTCTCTGTAAGCCTGAATTACTACGTCTTCTATAAGTCTAAATTGAGTTCAAAAGTAAAAAGAAAAAGAGAGAGAAAGAGAGAGAGAGAGACAATGGATCCTCAATGACATCCTCTTAACATTTGGGTCCAGCTCTGCCCTAAGTCTGAGAACTTTCTCCTAACATTGTAGTTAGGTGAGATAATACACGCCCCTTTATCTTAAAAAGGTGTAAGCAAAATAAAACTTTCTATCTTAACTTTGTTACTCTGGACAACTTGAGCCCAAGAATATATAATGTCCTGAAAAAATGTTGCTTTAATCTTTCCTCCTTTTTTGATTTTGTTGGGTTTTGATACCGGCTTCCTGACTCTAGAGTGCTTTATTCTTTTTTTTTTTTTTTTTTTTTTTTTTTTTTTTTTTTTTTTTTTTGCGGTATGCGGGCCTCTCACTGTTGTGGCCTCTCCCGTTGCGGAGCACAGGCTCCAGACACTTAGGCCTAGCGGCCATGGCTCACGGGCTTAGTTGCTCCGCGGCATGTGGGATCTTCCCGGACCAGGGCACGAACCCGTGTCTCCTGCATCGGCAGGCAGATTCTCAACCACTGCGCCACCAGGGAAGCCCCTAGAGTGCTTTATTCTTGACCTTGAGCACAGATCATATCTTTGTGTGACTTCTAGACATGGGTCACTGACATAAAGTGCCTGGCTATTTCTTTTCATAACTTCCATAATTATTAGAATATCAATTATGACTCTTTGGTATTAAATATGAATACATTGCCTTTTTTCTTTCTCATAAGTTTTGTAGACCTCTTCTTAGTGGTAATACTATATTATTTACTACCAGATATCTAATAACTATCTGTGCAGGAGAATGTATAGCTGTCTTACACTGTGTTCCTCTATCTTTCATTGATTTAAATACTTGAGTTACTACTATGTGTCATAAAGTATTTTCCAGCAGAGAATAATACAGGTGGATTCTCACCATCCTATCTGTATTCCTACCCACAGGGAGGAGGAAAGAGGGAATGCAGGATAATTGGCTTTGCCTTTTAGGAATCACTTGGAGGTTGCATCCACATCAGTTCTGTTGACTTCTGTTAGCCCAGACATCGTCACACAGACTCACCTCCTTTGTGCCAAAAGGAAGCAGAGAGATCAATTCTCCTGCTGAGCAACCTTGTACTCCCTAAAACTTGTGATGGTGGGGACTATTATTTTAAAGAAGATGGAGAGAATGGGAAAATCTCTGCCATAGTGGATTTTAAATGCGGGAGTCATATATTCAGATCTATGTCTTTAAAAGTTCACTTTAATAGCTTTGTGAACAACAGAGCTTAGTGGAGGCAAAAGTGGAATTGAGGAGACGAGTTAGGAGGCTACTTGCAGTTCAGATGGCAGGTGACGGTGGCTACTCGGTGTTGGCAGGGTAAGCGTTCAGTTTTTAACCACTAACTCTGTGAATTTTCACTTGGATAATGAAATCATTGTAAAACTTAGAGCATTTATTATAATTATGATCATCTTCACATAATTATTTTCTCCACCTGAAGGTTGATCACATTATTATATACAATAATTTTACAAGTAAATATAATAAATAAATGCTTTATTTTGGCCACCAAGCTAATGGTTCTTATTTACTCTACAACATGACATTAGCTGGGAGATGAGTTAGGAATTTTTTGTGGTAGTGCAAGTCAGAGATAATAGTGGCTTAGACTAGGCTTGAAGCCAGGCAGATGGAGAAAAGAGGAAAATTTCAAAAGAACTGGCAAGTAGAATGTGAGAGAAGGAAGAGAAAGAGAAATTAACAACAGCTCATAGGTGTTCTGCCTTGATCAAATTGGTGAACATTGCTGCCATTTACTGAGCTGGAGAAGTTTGTAAAGAAGTGAGTTGCCAGGGGCCAATGAGAGTCAAGATTTCTTTTTCATTTATGTTAGGTTTGAGATCCAAATGGAAAACAAAATGGATGTCTAATAGGTGATTAAATATAGATGCCTGGGATTTAGGTGTCAGGTCTGGGGAAAGATAATCTATAAACTGACTGGGAGTTTCTGCTGCAAAGACCTCCTGGGAGGTCCCTCATTCCAAGGATGAAATGAGGCAGATAAACCTAGGAGAAAAGTGGGAAGTTCCAGGGGGTCTGTTCTGCATAGATAAGAATGATGAAGAGTCTGAGAATGAGTAGGCTTAGTTATCTGCTTAACTAAAGACCCTAGTCTTAGTAGCATTCACAGTGGAGAGGTGTTTATTCTCCACAAAATACTTTGATTTTTATCGCGACTTTACATAGTTGAGTGGATATTGGTAAGAGTAGATAGGGATGCACTTCCTTCTTTTCAGAAAGGGCTTCAAAGAATGCACCGTTCAGAAGCCTCCAATCTATGTCATTTGTGTAGTTTCTTTTGGCCAATGGTGTCTTTCTTCTGAATTTCCAGACATACTTCCTGAGACCTAGTATACATTCAAAGTCAGCTGGTATTGTCATCAGGATAGCTTTAGTAGAACCTGGTAAACATAATATCATAATGGTTGGAGGCTTCACTTGTGCCTCCTTGAACTTGACACTAGGTCCAAAGACTTTAAGGGAAAAGTCTGAGCTCTTGAAAGCTGACCTCTCATCAGGCAATGACCACTCCAGTTAGTCAATGCCCAGGAGGAATTTGGGAATGATGAAGTGTTACTTTGCAATGTTTGCCACTTGGAACATTTTATTTGGTCTCCTGTAGTCTATTCTTCCGTCTCTTTCCCTTCTCACTCCTTTTCTATCCACTTGTATCACTTTTTAACAGTTCATCTCAAAGGGAAATTAAGAATTGGTTGGTCTCCCTGTTGTTTTTTAACACCTTTGACTAAAAGTAGATTTGTGACTGTAATCACTTCCAGAAAGGACTTGCACTGGGTGCCAGTAATTGACTCTTGCTTCCAAGTATGCAAGTGTGTAAGGGCATGGGGGTGGGAGAATGAAGCGGGGTTTTGTTTGGTTTTGGTTTTTCCTGCTGCCAAGACTGTGCTAATTGCCTGTGCCCCTGGTCTTTATTTGGGGGCACCGAATCTATCTGATTAAACATTTTAATAATGCCCAAAGCTTTTTATCACAGGTTCTCTCTCCCACTTGCTCCTAAAGTTCCATGTCATTTACTTAGAAATCCATCATCCATCTATTTATTTTTTGTTCAGTCATTCATCACTTATTCATTGGGTACATATGTCTGCTCTGTACTGTACTGAGAATTGTAAGAACTTTAAGAGATGGTTTTATAGTCATTGCTTCTGTAATGTTTATGGTTTTTAGGGTGATATAACTTCCATGTATTAACCATCTAAAATATAATTCTAAGGCAATATTTGATTAGGTTAGGGGTGGGCTGGGTGTCTCAAGTTATGAATTCAGAATAACGTCATTCAGATTCAGAATAATGGAAAGCCTGTGGTGGGAGTGGGGTTAGTCACCAGTAGCTTTTCAGAAGAGAAAATCTTGTTGTGGCCTTGAAGGAAGCTTAGGGTTTGGGTATGTTATTCAGTGTGTATGTCCCAAACCTTCACCAAACTCCAGTTCCTATTTACCGTGAGAGTGAGAAAAGTTCTGCAAGTTATAGGTGATAGCCTGATCCTTATTATTATGTTAAAAGTTATTCATGAATTTCTGCAGTGTGTTTTGCTTATTATATTCAAGTCTTTTCTCCCCATACTAAACATCTTGATGGCAAGGTCTGTATTTGTCTAATCTTAGTATCCCCTTGTCTAGTGGCACGATACTGTGCAGGTAGTAGACACTCATTAAAGTGTCTAGGAGGGAGGTAGACCATAGTGTTGAAGGGCATAAACTTTGGAGCTGGATACTTGGGTTCAAATCCAAGTGGTGCTCACTTCTTCCTAGCAGTGCACATGGACAGATTACTTAGACCTTCTGTGTCTCAGTTTCTTCTTCTTAACCGGAGTATAATAACACTACCTGCTTCATAGCATTGTTAGAAGGATTAAATAAGGTAATGTATATAAAATGCTTAGAAAATTGCCTGGATATTATTATACTCATCATTATCACCATCATCAAATGTTTATGGGAATAAAATAGAAGCAAAGGAAAGAGGACATAGATGGGTAGTTTAGGTAAGGTAGGGATAACAGATGAAATATTGTAAGTGCTAGGCTGAGTAGTTTAGTAGATGGAGGAAATCAACATTCACTGGGTGAGGTGGCTTTAGCCTCAGGTCTAGGGGCCGAATCATTCAGAATTAGAGTCTCGGGGCCACATCTTGGTCAGGTAATGGCAGAGGAGGAGGCTGTAGTTAAATATGGCCAAGAGGGCAGATAGCCAGCCATGAAAAGCCTTTACATATTTGCTGTACTTAGGGCTTTTATATCAAAAGAAATGTTTATGCCCCCGTGTATTCAACCAATCTTAATGGAGGTATTTTGCTAAGTAGGGTTATAAAATTAAATAGCTTAGTCGTTTTATTTGACCTGATGGGATTTATGGTTTTGCCTGTGGCCAGATTTTAAACAACTTCAATGAAGTGGGATGTATGTGAGGATGGGGAAGCACAGAGGACTGTGGGAAGCGTCTCCCAATCTGTTTTCTCTTCCTGCCCAGTCCGTGCTGCCGACTGATGCTCTTGGGAGCCTTCAGAATCTGGCTCACATCCTATCTTCCACCAGAAGTCATTGTTGACAGGATCATTAATTTTCTTTTCTCTTGTCCTTAATTCTATCATTCTACAAAAATGCACTGACATTCTAAGTTTTCATATTATTTCTGACTTTGTACAGCTTTCACTCAAGAAGATATAGGAACAGAGTTCTGGAATGCTATGTTTACTTCTATTTCCCTGTGTCCTTTTCTGAAAATCCTTCTGGAATTAGGAATTGATTCTTCAAAAACATACTCATTTTTATCTTCTCCCAGAGATCTTTTGAAGTCGCAGGTGTTTCTCTGAGTTAGCATTCAGTCATCACTTTCCACCCCGTTTTTAGTAGAGTCTTCCCTGTATCCTTGCTCTTTTAATGCATTTTTTAAAACTTAAAACAATTTTTTAAATTTATTTTACTTTTGGCTGCATTGGGTCTTTGTTGCTGTGCGCAGACTTTCTCTAGCTGCGGCGAGCGGGGGCTGCTCTTGGTTGCGTTGCGCAGGCTTCTCATTGCGGTGGCTTCTCTTGTTGTGGAGCACGGGCTCTAGGCATGCGGGCTTCAGTAGCTGTGGCACACGGGCTCAGTAGTTGTGGCTCGCGGGCTCTAGAGTTCAGGCTCAGTAGTTGTGGTGCACGGGCTTAGTTGCTCCATGGCATGTGAGATCTTCCCAGACCAGGGCTCGAACCTGTGTCCCCTGCATTGACAGGTGGATTCTTAACCACTGTGCCACCAAGGAAGTCCTCTTTTAATGCATTTTATCTTCCTTTTATCTGGGAGAGCCGAATCCTTGATGAAAGTTGGGGGGTCGGCTATCCTGGCACTTTGAAGAAGTAACCAGTTCTGGGTCTCATTTGCAGTTAGTTCACTTTTTGGTGATGAGTGCATATGTTTTGTTCAAAGCAGGGCCAAGAAGGTAAAGGTACATTTTTGCTGAACTACTGAAAGTCTCATTTATAATAGAAGCAAGAGAAATAAAAGTCCAGTTCTTATTACTAAAAGAATGAATAAGCTTACTAAACGTTGTTAATAAAATCGAAGCCTTAAACAATAGTCTCTTTATCTCCTTAAACTTGATGTGGTGTGAGATTAGAGTCATAGAGCAACATATCCAAATTAACAACTGTAAACCTTCCAGATGCATGCTCAAAGTGGTCAGCTGCAAGAGAACTGATTTTTACAACATGGTGAAACAGGCAATTATCTGTTGTCTCTTATACTAAGACTAATTTTTGCACTGACTCATTTTAGAACCCCTCTCTCTCTGGAGAATATCTTCTGCACAAACTGTAAGGTCCAAGATAGTGATGATCTGCTAAACGTATGCAGAACAAATGGTTGAAGAAACTGGCTGCCCATTTGATTGTTACATTACTCATTTCTGTCATTTTGTTGCCCATGCAAACACAAGGCTATATAAAGCCAGTCTTTGGGTCATTCCCTGTGTTGATTCATGGAGGCCCCTTGGCATGGCTGCCTGTGGAGGAGTACAGGGACCAGCATCCTCAGACAATGTTGACTAAATTTCTGGCAGAGTGCTTTTAAGGAGTAAGAAAAAAGTACTATGATGTCATTCAGGTAATGTCCAAGTTACATTTTCAGTCTACCTAAGGTAGTTATTTGGGAGCTCTTGGGAATGAACTGCAATCAAAGTTCTAGAAGATTCAGTCTACGTTCTTTGCCAGCCTAGTGTTGGAAAGTCTTGCCCTGGACAGATATGTAGGAAGCAAAGAGAAGCTGAGGAGTACAAAAAGTAAATACTAGAGATGAAGGTGACCTTGTTGACCTCAAATGTTGTTCCCTCTGGCATCTCATATTGTCACCAGTGACCAAAATTTGCAGTTTGAATTGTTTTAATCCCTTAGTGAGGTAAATCACAAATGTTTGCATACAGATATTTCTTAATCCATCTCTTATGCCATAGATCCAGAAAAGAAAAGAAAAAAAAAAACCAAAAGCCACAATAGTATAGAAATTGAGTTTTCAGTCCTTCAGTTGACTGAGTTTTGGAATAAGTCATATTCAATTAGTGCATCCGTGCATTAAGTAGTTCTAATAATATCAGGATCAAAGCCAGGAGAGTTGAAAAGGTCACACTAAGAACCTGTGGTGTCTACCACAGCATTTTCCTGTTTACATTCAGTTGAATTTTAAGTGGGTTCATAATGAATGGGTAAAACCACTATACTGTTTCTGCCACTTGGTTTTAATTAGTGACTGAGAATAAAAAGGGTCCTGGTTTAATTTAGCAATATAAGGGTTAGTTTGAAGCTTGAGAAGAAATGAAGCAATATACTGTGTAAGGTTTTATTTTATTTTGGGCTACTTTTCTCTCATTTCTTCGAATTTTTATGCAGTAGTTTTGTGCCATGGACTGTGCTGGGGACATAACATCCCTGTCCTTGAGGACCTTACGTTGTATGAGATCACTTTATGGTTCAGACTTAAATAAGAAATCTTTCAGAAAAGAAAACTCTCCAGGAAAAATCCTGATACTAATAGTAAAACAAATGAGAAAGCATATTAGATTTAACATGCTCTATTCACTTTATCCATTTCTACAACTGACCATATTTCCAGCCAAAATGGTTTTCCACTCTCATTGAAAATATTGGTTACTACAAGTATTCTGTTAAGATATTATTCAGTATAAAAAATACCAAACTCTTTAGTCATTAAAGCAGATAATTTTTATATAATGTGTGCAAGGAAGAGCATATAGAAAAACAATACCTGTGACTTTTTAGTTAAGTGGCAAGGAGAGCCTGAAGATAGCAAGGATTCTGAGTGAGGCTTTGCAGGGAACTCAGGTATTTAAATAAAAAGAGCCTTTAAAAATTTTGGCCAAATGGCTCTACCATCCTTGTTTCTCCCTTTCCTCCTTCACTCTTTCCTTTTATCTGGAAGATGTTAGTACAGAATAAATGCATTGGTGAAATGGCTTTGCTTTTTATGGTTTCCTAAGGCTATGACTATTTTACAGACATTCGTTCCACTGGAAGTCCCAGGTTTCCTGTTTTTATTATCCACACTTCACACGGTGGTTTAGACCAAATTGGCCATTGCAGAGTTTGGAGAGCAGTCTGCTTTACACAATAAATTGCACTGCTACTTCCCTACCCATCTCTCACAGCCCACGCGCTGGGGCTGATCAGATACACAGTCTCCAACACGGAAGAGCCCATCAGTGTCTCACTTTCTATCTAGTTTTGAAGTTAGCTCCTCCGGAAATAGTTTTACTTCAGTCATGTTCATTTGGCCTAGAGAGTGGATATCAGGAAACAGGTAATTTGGAAGGAGAGATGACTGTGGGAATGTAATTTCCCTTTCAGCAAGAGGCACTCCTTCACAGTTTGGATTGTCCAGCCCCCGACCACAGGTGCCGAAGGCTCAGTAAGGAGTTCACATTGCCTAGTGAAACTGTGACGGGAAGCACACATCTCTTCATGCAACCAAATCATGATGTTAGCCAGACGAAGCCCCTGACGAGCTCTTATAAATAGAATTTCCCTTCTAGAGTGTCAACATACTCAGCAAATACTCTGCTTCACGTGCGTGGCAATTTAGTTAGTCAACAGCAGGAGAAATGATAACACGTACACAGAGGTTCATAATAACCAGTAAAGAGTTAGACACAGCAGATAACCCCAGCGCAGAATAACCAGGCAGAGGAGGAGGGAAGGTGAGAAATGAAAATCCTTGCGATGAGACCATGGCGTAAACTGGGAAGTGAATGGGGAGTGACGGTGTCCCCGTGTCCACCCCGGGCAGGGAAGCTGTGTGCTCCCTTGCCAAGGGTGCAGACTAGGTTAACTGTCCAGAGTTGCAGCTCGTGACCACTCGTCTATCTTCCTAGCAGACAAGAAGTGTCCTGGCCTCAAAACTCCGTGAAACGATTAATGTTGCTTTTTTTTCCTTCTGTTACTGTAACTTGACAATACGTCAGTAACTTGTTTAGTCCACAGATGGTGGAGAATTTGGAAAAACAAAGCTGAAAACAGTTCAGGCACTGTCAATGCAGGTCTTCCAGTCTCCAGACATTTCTGGAACTCCAAGGGCAGTGTTTGCATGTTACATTGACTGCAAACTTAGACGGTCAGGTTATAATATGGGAGGCATTGTTGTCCTCATTTTATAAGCAACAGAGGAGCGATACTTCTGTAGTAGACAGTGTTCTCAAATCTAGGAGGATTTGTGTCCTAACCGCATTGCCTAGTATGATGACTCCAAATATTTGTGATTCTACAAAGCCTTTTTACAGTTTTCATCACCTCCTTGTTTTCCCTGACTGTTTCCTCCCTCTGGTATTATAACCGGGTCGTGATAAGGTACCAGAGAACCACACACAGGAATGAGTAAAGAAAATCCTAATTATTTCAGTATTTTGGAGGAGGATGTGATCTATCTGAACACATTTTGTTTGGGTTGCCTTTCCCAGTCCTCTTTGACCTGTAGCCCCCCAAAATAAGTTCAGTTGAATTTACAATTGTGCCCCTCTGCACCTAAATGGTTTTACTGGCTTGTGTGTGTGTGTGTGCGCGCACGCGCGTGCCTGTGAGCATGGGTGAGGGTTTTGTTCCTGTGATTCATGATGGCTGTGTAGCGTGGTCATTTTATGGAAGTTCTGTGGAAATGCTAGTGTATGCCATCAATTGTGATAAACACAGCTGTTAATCATCAATGCTTCTGTATTGCTTTAAAAAGAAAACAAACTTGAGAACTGTCACTGATTCTAATGATTTACAACACCACGATTCATAGACGTCTGAGACAACTGTTTGCAACACGTTTGGATCGTCTCCATTTATTGTTTTGCTATATATCCATCATAGAATTAAAAAAAAACATTAAATTTATCCACAGGTGTCTGTAATGGTAGGAAAACAATTCAAACCCCTATGAAATGAAGAAGTGAATGAGAGGGTACGAAAGAAAATGTGCTATTTATGCCATCCCCTGAGTAATAAAAGAGTAAGCTGGAAAAGAAAGGGTCAGTGTCTTTTGTGAACATCATCTGGGTTATGAATACGTTCATGGTTGACATTGTTTTCAAGTGCGTATTTGAGAAACTAAGCATCCTTTCCTCTCGTTAGGTCCCTCTGCACTTAGGAACATACATGGCCATGACTGGGGAGTGGAGGGTAAGAAGGTAGCCCCTTGCATCCCTCACATATATTTATTTTCTCCCAAGAGGACAGGACTGGGGGCAAACCCCAAGAAATTCCATGCTTTTGTGAGATATGACTGGTTAGCAGGTGAGGTAGAAGGAGAAGAAAACAGACTTAGTGTTCTTCTGAAGTATAAAAGGACAGAGATGGGATGAACAGAATTCTGAAGAATCAGTAGAAGTGTATAGGTAGAGGAAAATATATCCACACGTTTTTGCTCCTTAAGTCATAGGCCAGAAGATCATGATTCTAAATTTCCAGTCTTAGCTCTTGAATAGCCTTAGTCAACTCTTTGAATGGCCGTGTTTGTACTCCATTTATTCAATATTGATTTATTGAGAAATCTGAGGGAGCTGGTAGTTTGTTTCTTGCTTCCTGTTATGGAAATGACACTTTCTGCTTTGGTAGGGTATTGGGACTGCAGACTGGTGGCAGGTAGAAAAATTGGCAAATATGGACAAGTTAGAATGGTATCATTATAAATAATTGTTAAACTTTTGGTATCCACTGTATCAAATTTCCCAATATAAATTATGTCGATATTTGTCCATATATATTGCTTTATTTTAAACAGCTTGGGCTGATAACATCTAGTTAGTATACACCAGTGTATAAATATTGGTAGTACAAATATTTCAATAATTACAAACAGCTGCTGTTCCAACTCCCTGAGGAGCTCCCTGCTGCAGTTCATGCAGCTCATGCAGCCCCTCCACTTGGACCCCCACCTCTGCTCGATTCAGCCATTGAATAACACCCAGCAGAGCAAGGCCCTCCAGAGACCCTGTTACTCTGTAGGAGCCTTATTTTGTCTGGTTGGTGTCGGTGCCATATAAGTTGTTAAGTATTTTGAATATCACACTTGCACGAAGGAAGAGAGCAACACACACACTTGCATCAATTAGACAAGCGTCTAAGTGTTCAAGATCAGGTTCCTGTGCTCCAAGAGCTTTACTTTGAAGGAACTTACTATATGTATGTGTTTGGTAATCAATAACTCTTACCCAGATTTAAGTGCCCTTTTGATAGTAATGTTCTACCTTAAGTTAGACATTTCTTCATAAAGCAACTCAACGTGTTAGAGTATCAGGTATTTATACATTGTCCATTCAAGGTAGTAACAGCAAGATGTTATTATCCATATTTTGGCAAACTTTTAGGCTTATGTTGGTGAAGTGCGTGCAGGTTTAGAAATTAATCACAGGAGAAGAATGCTAAAATAAATATTCCTCTGGGCATGTAGTACTAATAACAAAACAGAACATTTTGTTCAATCCGTGCACCTCACCTCAATCCATTGGTGCAGTCTGTGCCTCATTAACCTTAAAACACATTGGACTCAGATATGTGCTTTCTATGACTTATGTTAAGGAAGACAAGAGAGTATTTGCAAGTCAGTGTGGATCGTGAAACTGAAATGAATTGGACCTATCTCAAGTCTGTTCTTCAGGCCTTAACATATCATAAAAGCCTAGAGGCAGAAAGAGATGAAGCTATGGGGGCAAATGGAAAGTCAAACGCACAAAGCCAAATAGTTCTAGGGTTCAAGCAGTCTTCCAGAGAACAAATCAAATTTAGCAATTTAGCAATTCACAGCTGCAGAGAATTCTGAATGTAGTTGCAAGTTTTCCAGGGCTCTCTACTTTTCTTTTCTTCTTTTTTTGTTTTTTGGATTTATCATTTTTTCCACCATAGGATTAGTTTCTCAAGCCACAAAACAGTTTTATATTTGAACCCTTATGCTATCTATTTATAATGTTTCAGTGATAAAACATGTTTTACATGAAGTCCTTTTGGTTTTACTAGGGTATAAATTCCTTGAGGATAGGTGTTATTTCTGATCCATTTTTGTTTCTATTATAGACTCTAGCATTATGCCTTCCAATATTGAAGCTGTTGATAAATGTGTTACACTGATATGAGTTTGAGATAATATCAATGAGTTCTTTGAATTCAGCAAGTGTCTGGAGCTCATGGTACAATGTCTGATATAGAGTTAACATTTGCCTTCGTTGTAGCCTCCGTGATGGGCTTTGCTATATGCACGTACAGATGAATCTGGATATTCTGGTATAAGTTTATATATGGGAATGAGAGTTTGTATCATAAATACATATTTAATTAGAATACAAGAATCTTCTATAACCCTAAGGTGATTTGTGTTATTGAAGAATGATTCTATAAACCTTATTCCTCTAAAATATTTGAGTCATCAGAGTACTACTAATAAAAATTCATGACCACTTAATGAAACCAAAATTATTATATCAGCCTATAATAATTTGAAAATAAAAGACATTTCCAAGAAATATTTTAAAATTGTGCATATAATTCCAAAATCCTGAAAAAGAAGATGTAAAGCTGTAGTGAGAGAAGGACAAAAAAATGTGTGTGAGCTTATATTTCAGGGCATCAGCACAATCATGGTAAAAGAAACAGGATTTTAGGTAAAGGGAGAAAGGGAAATGACAGCTGTCTGAGTCATTCTCATTATTAGGGTCTTCTCATCTAATCACCCTGCATTTTACTTTACTTTATCATCCCTAATAACTGTGGTTTCCTGGACGGTTCTTTATTACAGTCTTTGGTTAGACTCATGGGCTAAACTCATGCACAGCTCACACTGGAGCTTTTCAGCTCTGTTTACTCCGGAGGAATCTCTCAGAACTCCTTTCCCTTGGCTCTGTCACAGAACAATATTCCACTGGAAGAAAAGTGTTGGCTGGATCCCTGTTATCAACTAATTCTCTTTCATTTGATGAAATCCTGGATCCCTCTTTCAGAGAAGCAGTCAACAGACCGAAGTTGAAACAGAGTAAAGTTTATGTGAAACTAAAGTGTGTGTGAAGTTACGCTTATTCTGTGGCATCCTGGAAAGTGCCAGTTGCTTTTGGTCACTGCGTGTTTGAAACTTGTTCATCAGAAAGGGAGTGCTTGATGAAGAGAATTAGAACGCTTTGCAGTTTACACAAATTTCTTTCATGTTACATTAGTGAGGCAAGGCTTTGGAAATGAGAAGACATGGGTTCAAGTCAGCAGTAGATGCTCTTGATGCTGTGTGCCGTATCCCCTAGACCCACCTGAGTTCACCTGCAGCTGTGATGGACAGTTTCCAGTATGCTAACTGCTTCTCACCTCCTGTTCTCCACTACTCACCTGAGGATTTTCACTGGAGCCCTGTGAGCTTTCTCTGCTGCCCTGAAGTGCAGGGGAATTAAGGCCCCCACGAACACCCCTCAACCTGTGGAGATGGGGGATGGTGGATAGATGCCCAGTCTTCCAGTTCTATGGTGGGAGTATTCAGAGGCATGTTCTATATGGTTTCTAAGAGGGTACCCAGCAAGACTGAGCCCCAGATGCCTGCAGAAGTAACCCACTTACTCACACAATCTATACTGGACTTTTTCCTTCCTTGTCTTACTTTCCCAGTTCTGTCACTTTTGTTTCTGAGGATCAATTCCCAAAGAAGTTACCTGCACCAAGTCTTGTCTTGGTATCTGATTTGAGAATCCAAAGTAAGATATGGTCCTAACTATTGCAGTTACCTGGTACTGAGACTCCGAGGAGGTTATTTTATTTTGGGGGGTCTAAGTTTTTTGACCTGTCAAATGAGAGGTGGGCTAAATTGAGAATTTCCTTATTTACTTAGCTGCAGAACTCTTTTTTAAAAAAATTAAATTAAATCTTACACAAAATCTTATAAAAATAAAACTGATGAACATGTTTCTTAGGTAATTTAAAGCTTTTTTTGTCTGTTTGGCAGACATTTCCTTGTTTATAGATCACTGAGGTATATTATTGGGTTCTTGCAAATCCTCATAGCACAATATTGAAATAATTGGACTAGAAGATCTTTAAGGCTCATGTAGAGTTTGAAATTCTGGGATTCTAATGGTGGATAAAGGTCGGTAAGGAGCACTCTACTTCAATCCTGAACTCTGAGTTATTTTCCAAAGTCTAAACCCACTCAGAACCAGTTTAGACTCTTTCTTCCCCATACCATTTATCTTCCATCACCAAGTGGTTATATGTGTACTCATACATGTGCCTGTGTATTTATACATTCTAAAGAATGAGTCAGAAATATAATTTCCTAGCTTGTGGCATGCCATAATTTTCCAGGAATTTTCATACAAGGGCTATAAATTCTGATGATATGCTGGATGAACATAAGGGCAAAAAAGTAATCCTCATTAATTTTTCTTTTTACTTCATCATTAGGACTTTCAGACTTTTTAACCTGTTATTTCATTAAAAGAATATATTCAGTAATATTTTTCAGCTTTAACGCAGGTGAAAAATATATATTTCAGGGAGCCTGTGTGCTGTAATTTTTTTTTCTCTCAAATCTTAATTCTTGGCCATTTATATAATTCCCAAAAGCTGTTTTCCTTTCTGCAGCAAGGTATTTTGCCTAGAGTTTCAAAATGAGATTTTTTTTCCTAGAAGTATCCACATGCCTCTTTGTTTCCTCCTTTCCCACACTTTCTGCCTAAGCTGGGGTCTGGGTTTTCATCAGCCTGTCTTCCCCTATTATTTTCCTTAGAATATTTCAGTATGTTCCTTTGTCCTTCCAGGTAAACCACTAAACCTGCAACCACTTGTTTCCTGGGACTGGTTCCAGCGCATCTTTCACCTCGCCAGTCTTTCTAGGGACACTTTCTCCTCATCTCTTAAATCCTGCACTTCTGCTTGACTTGTAGAAATACACAGAAAAAAATCATTTTTGGCATTTTCTTCTAGAGGAATATCTGTTATCTGATTTCCATTGTTCATCAAATCTTTGTCTTTGTGATCTCTTTTTTTTTTTTTTTTGAAGATTAATTGAAAAGAGATCCAATTTACTAAATTTGGAGAAGAGAGGGGGTAACTTCGACCCAAATTTCTGGCAAATATTTGTATCCAGATAACATGTATGCAAGTTCCTTTAGGAAGAATTATTTCTCCCAACCATGATTCTTAGTGATGTTAGTAAGACATTTCTTATTGAAGCTGAAAGAAAGTCAGTAAGAAAGAGAATAATTTATATAACCATCTTAACCCAGCCATGATGTCCCACATTTCCAGAAGAGGTGAGGGTTGTGATTTCCTTTTATAAGTTCTTCATTTACTCAACAGTTTTCTATAATATTTCAAAGCTCTGAAATACAGGACAGTATTATGTCAACACAACATTTTAAAGATTATAGTTTTTTCTCGGTACCCACGGGGGTTTAGTTACAGGGACTGCTTCAGATACCAAAATCCACGTTACCCAAGTTCCTTATATAAAATAGTGTAGTATTTGCATCGAACCTATGCACATCCTCCCATATACTTTAAATCATCTCTAGATTACTTATAATATCTAATGCAGTGTAAATGCTATGTAAATAGTTGCCAGGTTCAAGGCAAATCCGTGTTTTACTTTTTGGAACTTTCTGGAATTTTTTTTCCAAATATTGTTGGTTTGTGAATCCGTGGATGTGAAACCCACAGATGTGGAACCCAGGGATAGGAGAGCCGACTGTATGCCCTTTCCTCTCCTCAGCAGAGTTTTCCTTGAGCCCTTCAGTTTGCATGTGTTGCCTTTAATTTTTGTTTCTGAGCTCTGTCATTTCTTTCATAAGAGGTGTACCCTACCGTATGACTTCATCTAAACGCCTCCCTTACCCAAACCACCCAGGCTGTGGCAAGTGGGTCTCTTGTCTCCCACATCTGACTGTAAGTTCCTTCAAGGCAGAAGCTCATCTCCTAGAGTTAAGCAACTTGTTGGGTACGTGATAGCTCCTTAATATATGCAGGCTGAATAAATCACCAAATTACTGGAACATATGTTTTAGGAATTGCTTTTGGATGAGACTTCATTAAGAATTTTCTGAATGGCTCAAGATTTAGTGATTTGGCTGTTTTTCAGAGGCTCTGACCAGCTTTTCATTATTTCCAGTTCCATGTATGAATTAGGTATCTGAAATTTCTCTCCTACTGTGCTTGGCTTTGATGGCATCCCAAGCTTTGAGCTTACTTGGTCAGATTATAATACTTTATCTCATTCTTCGTCGGGCTCTTCCACCTCAGACACTGATGAGAAAAACAAAATTCCTTTCATTTACGTTTCTCTGTCACGTTTAGCTGTGCTCATATCAAGTGTCATGAAGAGATGAAGAGATGACCGAAGGTTCTGTGATAGATGCCAGGGTGGTGGTATACTTACCACAGACTAGTTTGGGGGCATTCCAGTGAGGGAAACAACTATTTTCTTTCCTGTTTTAGTTCCAACATCCTTTAACAAATTAAGCCGGTGTGTCTCTGCATTGTGTTTTATATTATTTCTGGGCAGGAATCATTACTGACATGTTATTCCTTTCCGTACCAGTGCTCCCAACAGTTGGCCAACGTGTAGCCATAGGTACAGCAGTTGATCAGTTTCACATGTGTTTCCTCATTTTATTTCTTCGTGTTTTCCCTTTTGTGGAATTTCTCTTGGCACATTTCTTTCTAAGTTGATTTTGTTCTTTATTCTTTTATCATGACACCTACCGAAAGACGTTGCCAGATCAAGATCTTAGGATGGTGGATAGTCCCCTGGAGCCTCCTGAGAGGAACCATATTGTTATCATCTGCTTTGGGGCACTAAGAATAGTGAGGCAGCCCCAGAAAAGTTCTTGTAATTGTTTTCTTCCTGTCTCACTAATCATCTCAGCTTGCCTCTGCTGATGACGATAATGTTGGAGAGGACCTTTCCCTTCTTATTAGCTATATTTTTAGGTGGTGGGAGATGACAATAAAAATTATTTGCTGCATGTCAACTCTGTGTCAGGGAATGTTCAATGTGTTTTACATACATCTTTCATTTTATCCTCACAGCAACTGTATGAGTTAAGTATCATTCACTCAGTTTCTCCAGAGACCTCTGCTCTTCTTGTCTGCTTGCGAATCTGGTATTTCCTGCCCATCTCTACCACACGCTGGTGTAATATGTAATGCAATGCAATAATATGTAATATATGTAATCTGTTATTATATAACATACAATTTTTCTGAGCCTTAATACCAGGATAATTTTCTCCTTACTTTTAAAACATTGTGTTGATTATACATCCTATTGATTGACATAGATCAAGAGGAGGATTATAACAACTCTTCATATTATTTCATTTTTCTATTCAGTGGTTTTGGTGCTACCTACAAATCCAAGATGGCAAAGGGAAGAAGAGGTAAAACGGCACGTGGAACTGTCTCTTTTCTGTTTCGCTCCTAAGGATGCCATCCTCTTGTGTTTTATTATTACTCCTGTTTCTTCTCACTCCTCTCACCCTAGCCCTAACCTTCAAGTCCACATGTACCAGGCTTGAGAGATAGACTTCTCTCTACATGTCTTTTAAATACGTGACTTACTATGAATTCTCTTGGCTAGTTGATAAAGAGTCTGAAGAACAGAGCAGTGAAATGACTTGCCAAGTTTATAGAAATACGGGAGCAATGGGGCTTATCCTTCTTGAGGTCTTGTTCAAATCTATGGAATCTTCCCTGAGTCCCCTTCCACTTTTTCTGAAGGCAGAGTTATTCCCGTCTGTCTCTGTTATCTCATGTCACTTTATATATCCCTTAGCACAGCATTTATCTCAGGCTATTGTGACTGCAGATTTATTTCTCTTCCCTATTTGATCGTGAAATCCTTTATAGCAAACACTATGCTATCTATCCATGCATCCCCTGGGCCTAGAACAGACGGCACTTGGCAAGTTGTAGATGTCAGACAAGGGTCCGTTTGGGGAATGACTGCATCCATGCTGTACAGTTGGCTGCTATTTTTATTCTTGCTTCCTGAGATACTGCTTCATATGGATCCTGTTGTTTAGTGGATGCTGATACAGAAGGATAGTCCTATTGACTCAGAAAAATATATGAGGCAATGTGGAGTTCAACCACAGAAGTTTCATCACAAAGCTTCCATTTTCAAGTTAAAAACCCTGAGTCAAAACAGACCTAATCCACTCATGTTATGGAATCTCCTTTGTAAAAACTATGAAATGAATTTAAACACAAAGGTCAGATTTCAAAATGAAAGTTCAGTAATATGGTCAGGGTCTTCCCAAGGCAGCAAGGATTTTGTGTATTCGCACACAAACACATACACACACACACTCACATGTGTGTTTGCTGCTTGAGGTTATTTTTTGTGGTTATGTAAGCTTTAATTTACATATGAAACATTACTTACCAAATTGTTTACATCCGTGGATTTCTGACATCATTTCAGCTTGACCTGTGGTAAATTTCCCCATGTAGGCACAGAAAGAGACATAACTTCTAGCCTAGATTTTAACTCACAAGCAGAAGTAAGTTATTAAAGGAATCAGGAGAGAAGAAAAAGAGAAATAACTATGCTTCTAATAGAAGAAAGAAAGCAAACGTTGATTTAATCAATTGATTCACTTTTAAGTAAGAGAACAGATGTTTTCCGTTAAGTCCCCGGTGAAAATTCAGTAGGCGCCAGTGATACTCTAGGACCAGTGGCTTCTGATAAAATTTGAAATGAAGGTCTGAGCTGTTCTTGCTAAATGGGCTTTTGCATAGCAGGCTTGTCACTATGGTGAGATTTTTCTCTTGAGCTCTCTCTTCTTTATGCGTTCATGAACTCTCTTCCACTGCCCATTCACTTGTGTTCTTTATCCCTTAGAGTAGGAAATGACATTACGTTTGTATACTGTTGTGTTGTTTGAAAATGTTAATTGTAAAGAATTTATTTCTACCTATAAATAGCCATTTGAATTCTGCATTTTCTGGCCCAGGAGAAACACCTGTGGTATCTTCTGGTCTTACTTGGGTTACAGCCTGCTCTCTGAGCAGTTGAATTTCAAGAGTGGTTGAGGTCTTAGTTTCCCTGATGCTGTCTTCATAACCTGTGCCCCAGCCTTGATATGGAAACATTAACCAGAACCCCACTTACTAAAACTTCAAAGGGTTCCTCCAAATACTTCTAAGATTCTACATTCCCCCAAATGCCAGCTTCTCTTTTTCAGCTTCTTGAAAATTGCTTGCAGTAATATGAGACTTTTCCTTCTCATAAACACCCCAATTATGTTAATATTCTTGGAATTTCTTTGCCAAACACAATTTGTTATTACGATTTCAAGTAATACATCATCTTCTTTTCTTTTCTTTTCTTTTTGGCCCAGACAGCCACCCTCTCACCCATCGTTTGACAAACAACTCTGCTGGACTGTAAACTTCTTATGATCAGGGAATGTCTTGTACTGTTTTAGATCCCTGTGCAGAGCACGGTTCCTACTACATAGTGGGAGTGCAGTAAATGTTTGCTGAATGAAGCCAGATATCTCCCTTATAATCATTTATTGGAACTCATGTGTAGGCTGGCGATCTCAAACCATTATAAACTTCCCACTGAGGAAATCAAGATAGCCAAATAATCAGAGTAATTTGTTCCTTGCTCATATTTTCCATAATGAATTCTCCCCTTCTTACCCATGCATTTTGTATTATCTGATAATCTTTGTATATATATCCATTTGCTCACAATTAGTCTGTATTGACACAAAAGTATGATAATACCTAAAACTAAACAATGACTGTTTTTATAAAATAAACTAGTCTTGAAAACTGGTGTCATAGCATTAGCAGGCTAAAAAACTTTTCACCATCTAGTAATTTCCATTCTATGGGAGATAGAATGAGTGACCATGTCCTGATAGCTGCCTGGCACCTACTTGGAATAGCATCTCATTGACTGACTAAATTAAGGGGAGGGGATGATTGAAAAGGATAGTATTAAGACACATGGAAACTCTTCCATGATTCCCTTCCTGATGGAGCTGTACTGGGTCTGCCCTGATTTTCATCCTTCAGTGTCATCCTTTATCCTGTTCCTCAAACTGAAACATCTTCAGTAGGAGCGGGAGAGTGTTTCCAAGGCAGGAACATGAGGAATGCTTATTTGAATGGAGCTGGCTTCTTACCCTCCCCAAGGGACAGAGGTATTGATAATTTCCATCAGTAGTGACCTCACAGGAAAGCCCTGTGCATCTCAAACGCCATCACCACAGCTGGCACTGATTCAGGGAGAAGCTGGAGCCTGAGCCTAGGTGATCGTTGTGACAGAGCTACCCTGTCTCCTCCTGGGTGATCTGTTGGCCCCATTCTGGAAGCAGACTGGGAAGAAACATGGAAGAAGACTCTTTTAAGACCATATCTGCCCTCTGGAAACAGAGAGCACCTGATTTCCCAGCCTTGCAATATTTAATGTACATTATTTAGAAATATTAAAATAACTTCCCTTCTTCTTAAAAAAAATCCCACAATTACTCAGTTCATGCACTTGCTCATGAATCAACCCAGACACCTGCCATCAGGTAAGCATTAGTGAGGCAACAGGAATACAATGGAGAGCAAAACCAGAGGCAACCTGCCCTAGTGAAGCTTTTAGTCTATCAGAGAGATGGGGCTCAGTCAAATAGTCACACGGCTGTACAAACAGAGGTTGGAGCTCTGAAGGGAGAGAATGTCGTTCTAAGAAAGTTAGAAACTCTGCTTTCTGAATAGAGTTGCATATTCATCGGAGCTGTATATGCCCTCCAGAACCTAGTCTTCTAAATTTATCCTTCACGCTTGTCCCTCTTTAATTCTTAGCTGTCACCACTGTCGAAATTTCTTCTGTAACATGCAAAACTGACCACAATGGCTTCCTTGCTTCAAGTCATTCCATGACTTCGATTCATTAACTAGAAGATAAAAATCAAAAGTTTTAGGAGGATATTTCGAGTTCTTTATCACATGGTTCTGCTCTATAATTTATCTTTATCTTCTTCCACTCTACTACACTGCCTGTGTGTTTTACCTCCAATCTCAGCCACTTCCTGGTCCCCGAACTGTCCTGTTATTCCCAGCCCGAGCCTTTGCTGATGCCACAAGTGAGCTGTCAATTGTTTCTTCTAGGTGAACTCTGACCTGCTGGCAAAGATAGTTTACCACTGCTGCTTTTCAGAAGCCAGTTGTAGCTCAGGGTTAATTTTCTTTATCTCTATTTGTATGCTCTGAGAGCACTGTCTAGGAAAACACAGTTTGTCATAGTTACTTCTCTTTGTGTCTTCTTCCACTGGATTCTGAAAGGAGGCATGTTGTTAGTATCCCCACCACTTAACATGGTATCTTGCACGTGACTCCTGTTTAATAAATACTAGTTGAAAAAACAAATGCATTAATGAATTTAAGATATTAATGGTGCTAACTGCAAGACAGAAAAAAAAAGCTTTCCTAAAGACACAGGAACAACGGGAAAGTTAACTTCTTTTAGAAATTCTAGAATGGTAACCATTTGCTCTGGGAACTCTATACCATTTTTGTGATAGATGTTTGTTAGTGACACAATTAATAAATTGCTTGCAAAAATATATCTAAATCTTCAGCCCTCCCTGTATGCACACCTTTTGCAATAAAATCTTTCAGCCCCTTCCATCAAGAGGTGGAGTCTATTTCCCCATCCCTTGAATCTGGGCTGGCCTCATGACATTTTGTTTAGCCAATAGAAAGCTGTGGAAATAACTGTACCCCAGTTCTGAGCCTAGATTTCCAGTGGCCTTGCACAATTCTGCTCTTTGTCTCTTGGAATCCTGCACTACATGAGAACAAACTCAGTCTATTCTGATGGAGGATGAGAGACCATGTGGGACAGAAATGATTTGCCCCAGCTGAGTTCTCCGTTGACCACATGGTTCTCAGTGGCCCTGCCAGTTGGCTGCAGGTGGCTGTGCAAGCCAAGACCACTCAGCTGAGTCCACCATAAACTGTAACCAGCAGAATCATGAGCTAAGTAAGTGGTTCTTTTAAGCCACTGAATTATGGAATAATGTTATCAAAAATGTTTCCCAGTAATAATCTATTTTCATCTTATTTAATAATTTAAGTTTTTATTCACAAAGTATTTACTGAGCACCTTCTGCAAATCAGTGTTTTAGACTTTAATGGGGTACATGGGTAAATCAGATATAGTCCCTGTCTGTAATGGAATGTGATTAAAAACTCCTAGGAGGAAGTGAACAAATGCATAAACAGGCAAAGATGCTAAGTTTAGTACAAGATTCCAAACAGGTGTGATAGTAAGTGCAGCTTTAAGATCCCATTTCCTAACTGGTTGATTGTAAACTATACTCCAACTTAAGAAAACAGTATAAAGTGACCTGCGAGCAGAGGAAACTTATTTGAAATTAGTTCCAAGTGGGGTGGTCTGAGGGTCTTTACTGAAAGCCATAGACGACCTCAGCAGCTCAGTGTCCTCCAGTACTGAGGCTAGGAGTGGGACCTACCAATAAAATGCTATCTTTTATCATGT
The DNA here is from genome assembly GCF_026419965.1 of Kogia breviceps. Classification (NCBI taxonomy): domain Eukaryota; kingdom Metazoa; phylum Chordata; class Mammalia; order Artiodactyla; family Physeteridae; genus Kogia; species Kogia breviceps. The sequence goes on along the minus strand of NC_081315.1, from coordinate 115,595,562 downwards.
TACAGAATTGGAAAAAAATATTTCACAGTACAATCAAATTAGAATGTAGACTAAGTTTTTAATACAATGAAGAAGTTTTTGTAAAGGTTCTACCACTATGAATTTCATTTTGAGTTGATTCACATACAAATCCTAAGACTTTTTGTCTGAGGAGATACTGACTGATATGGAAATGACTAAATTTCCAACAACCACCAAATAGCTCAGAATTTCCCCCACACTGGGGTGTTCTGAGAATGGTTTTCAGTAACCAACATTTTTTTTTCCCCCAGAGCAATGTTGAGCACAGTCGAGACTCAAAAATAATTGTTGATTTGAAGTAACTTAAGAGCTTTCCTCTTTGTTAGAAATAAAAGAATGACATTTCTCCAAAGAAGACATACAGATGGCCAACAGACACATGACAAGATGCTCAGCGTCACTCATTATTAGAGAAATGCAAATCAAAACCACAATGAGGTATCGCCTCGCACCGGTCAGAACAGCCATCATCAAAAAGTCTACAAATTATAAATGCAGGAGAGGGTGTGGAGAAAAGGGAACCCTCTTGCACTGTTGGTGGGAATGTAAATTGATACAGCCACTAAGGAGAACTCTAATTTGAAAAGACACATGCACCCTAATGTTCATAGCAGCACTATTTACAATAGGCAAGACATGGAAACAACCCGAGTGGCCATCAACAGATGGCTAGTTTAAGAAGATGTGGAATATTACTCACCCACTGAAAAGAATGAAATATTACCATTTACAGCAACATGGATGGGCCTAGAGAATATCATACTAAGTGAAGTAAGTCAGACGGAGAAGGACAAATACCATATGATATCACTTACATGTGGAATCTAAAAAACAATACAGATGAATCTGTATACAAAACAGAAATAGACTCACAGACCTATAAAATACATTTATGATTACCAAAGGGGAAAGGAAAGGGGAGGAGGGATATATTAGGATTATGGGATTAATAGATACAAAGTACTATCCATAAAATAGATAAGCAACAAGGATTTACTATATAGCACAGGGAACTATATTCAATATCTTGTAATAACCTATAATGGAAAATAATCTGAAAGTATATATATAACTGAATCACTGCTGTATACCTGAAACTAACGCAATATTATAAATCAAGTATACTTCAATTTAAAAAAAAAGAATGAACACTTGATTAACTTTTTGGTGGTTTTGTGTTTCAGTAATCTCTTAATGTATCCAAATGATTAGAGAATGAAATATTCTGGCTTAATTAAATGGTCTATCAAAGGATTAATACTTATTTTATACATTTATAGTTTACCTAATAAAAACAATAAGAATTCAGCAGAAATGCTAACATTAAAATAATAGTCAAGTTTGACTTTTTGTTATAGTCATCAAACTTCATTGTATAACACTGTAAGCAACATATTTTTGGGATTTCTGGATGTTTGTATTCCATATAGCCATGAGTTTCCCACTAAAAGCTGTCACTTATAGTATTATGCCCATACAACCAGAAGTCAAACTATAAACAATCTTGAATTTGTCACTTTTATTTTACTGTTTTACATAGTAACTCATGGTGTTTAATTGTCAGAATGGGAAGTTAACATATAATGTAGAATGCTTCTTCCGGTATTGAAAAGAATTTATCTTCTCCAGATGTGTAACAAACCTTTTATATGCCTTTCTATTTTGTCAGTAACCATATAGTCAAACATACCACAAATGTCAGATTTTTTTTCAAAATTCATTTGGAATAAAATAGTCTAACAGAAAGAGTTTAAATATAATTTAGCAGAAAGTCAAGTCAAATTATACCTAGTCAGCTTGAAATTTGGGCCAAAGCTAAGAGATTTAGCAGTGGTTTGCAATAAAGATATTTTAGTGAGATAGAGCTCTCTTCTTTGTGAAGCCAGGAAATCAAGGAGTATTTATGTTATTTTGTGCAAAATATTTAGAATAAGAAATGTGGGTGCTATATTAAAGTTACTCGATAGAGTGAGGCTCCAGGAGGTACCAGGTTTAAAAAATAAAATAAAAAAGTACAATTGTCATTATGTCTACTTTCAAGCTTGAGTAAATCAGAGGCAGCTGGAAACTTCATTCAACCAAGGAGTAGCTCAATGAACTATGATGTAAAGATGTTAAACACTCTGCATATGTTCCTATCTTATACTCAGTTAATAGCATTTGAGTTTAGCTGAATTAAATAGTGTCTGTGACTTAGCCACTAAGTAGCTATGTATCTTTGTATAGTTCCTTTTGCCTCTCTGGGGCTCTAAGATGTGACTACACTGTGAGTTATAAAATTATAAGTCTTCTTGGGACCCACAAGTCATGAAAGTCGAACATGGTCTTTATTTTCTTGGGGAACAAGTATCATTTTGAGGCAATAAAGGAAATAGCCTTTTGCCAGGCTGTACACTTGTCTCATTTATTCGTATATTGCCCAGCATAACCTTGAGGACAGGTAAGTCCTCAAGAAACAATGGATTATTTGGTGCCTTGTGATTTATTTCTCTTAGCATTTAAAGAACATTGTCAGGCATGATCTCAACAACCTAGAGGAGCTTACCTGGCTTTTGCCTCTCTACAGAGGTCACATGGTCTATGTAGTTAGAACCAGTACTGATGTTATTGCTTGTGGATGTGGCCCCTAGTAGTTTTAATGAGGATTATTTAATAGGTATACTAATTAGTGAATATACTGTGAGCTTACCTTTTTGAAAAAATTTCCTGGGAAGCTGTTGGGATATAACGCTGGTACGATTATCATGATGTGGCAAAAATTGTGCAGGATCTCCACATGAGATCATAAGTAAACAGAGGATTTTAAAAAGTGACATTTCAGATATGAATTTTTCTCATGTGTTGTCTAATTTAGTCTTTTTGATAAACCTATAAGGTAGGTATGATTATTCCCCTTTCACAGGAGAGGAAAAATTGAGAGCGGTTATTGCTCATTCATTCATTTAGTCAACACATATTTATTAAATGCCTCCTCTAGGCCAGACAGTGTTCTAGGTATTAGGGAAAAAGCAGTGGGGGGGTGGGGTAGTGAGGGAACAGGATTCTTGCATCCATAGAGTTGCATTCTTGGGAGTTATGGTGGCAGGAGATAATAGCATTAAACAAGTAACAAATGCATAAACAAATAGTTTCTGATACTGTTAAGTTTATGAAGACAATACAAGGTAACGTGATAGACTGACTTGGGGGCGGTGCACATAAGAGGGGGGAATCAAGGGGCACCCCTCTGAAGAGGTGACGTTTGAGTTGGAATCTAATTTGTCTAAGTGGAATAACTAAGACTTAGACTTAGGACTCTCCTAGTGCTAAATAATCTAATAATACTATTCCTTTTAGTAGCTCTTGCTATGAACACTAAAATACTGAAAGGTTTATATTAATAACAGAAAAATCCAAGAAGTCTGTAAGTACCTATATCCTGCCTCCTCTTGAGACTGTTAGGGTCAAATAAAAAATGAAAGGAATGTAAAATCTATAAAGACTTATGTACACTACAGCTTTCTTTTTATTGTGTACACTTGCAGTCTGGTATGGGATGCATGCTGAGAAGCAAAAAAAAAAAAAAAAGGAATGAAACATGTATGCAATTTCAGTTGAAGAAATGAGGAGTATAGTGATAGTATAGCCATAAATAAAATGTGACCACATTTATTCTTTTTCTGCCCTCCAATGTCTTGAAGAAACAGCCTTCTGGAGATAAAGATTAAAGTCATCAATAATCCACTGCCATAAAAATGATGGTTAATATTTTGGTGTATTTTTTCCTAAAGTTGTTTTCTATGCATATCTAAATAAAACTAACTTCAGATTTGAACATAGACTTTTTCTTTTTTACCTAACGTTTTATTATTAGTCTTTTCTCATGTTATTTAAATTTCATGAAACATAATTTGTTATGGCTCCAGAATAGTTCATTATACGGCTATACACTAATTAATGTTTTTGACCATTCCCCTATGTTGAACATATAACTTCGTTCAATTTTTTGGCATTTTAAATAATACTGAAATGATCCTTATACTTATTTCTGTGTATGTTTGCTTGCCTCTCAGTGTCCTTTGGATAGATTTCTAGAGTGAAAGCACTGTCAAAAATAGGAAAATTCATTCACAAAATTGCTGGGGAAAAGCTGCTGGGTAGTTTCAGGCTCTCTTGCAAAGCCACGTTTGACATCCTACTTCACCCTGCACTACTCTGAGTAATCGACTTACAAGTGAAAGTCCTGACTTACAGATGAAAGTCCCTGTGGGAGCCAGTGGTTTAAACTTATCAGGTCTGATAGTTATTTGTCCAATATTCTGTTAATATAAACTTTATTTTGACCAAAATTTGAGTCCATGTCCAATGATAATTGATATTCACAGAATAATACTGAGACACTGCAAATTCTTAATCACCAAAAATGAAAAACTTATGTTCAGTAGAGTTTTGTATTATACATTTATAAAATTATATATTACTTATGTAGAATTGTATTTACAATTTTCTAACTCTTAAAGAAATAACAGTTCCTTTATGTCTATATGGTAGCTTTTGATTACTTATAATTATCAGTTGATCACAACAGAGTTTATTACATATTATAATGCAGTTTGTTCCTACTTAATTAAGTAGAATAGGAGTATTAGATGAGACATACCCTCATTCTGTGCTATTTTACTTTCCCCAAATAAGCTTTTCTCAATTTTATTTAAAACATTCTTTATTTATACTGAAGTCTGTCAGAATAGCCATGAAGCCTGTCAGATGGACTTAAGGGATTAGCAAATTATAATTTAGCTGAAAAATGACAATTTTAGCAGGTCAGTGTTCCCCTCTGGAGGCTAAAAAATATGCATCAACTACACTAAGAAAAGGGATGTTTATTTGAAACTTATCCAAACAATCTGAAACCCCTAGATGGAAATCTTGAAGAAAAGGGATTTTCCACAGATTTCTAACTTTCCTCTTTCTCACTTTTTGATATTCAAGAAACAGAATCAAATAGCCCATCTGGCTTTGTTGCCTGAGGTGGAAGGGAAAGGGAAAGAAAGAGGCAGGGAAGCTCTATCAGAATTTGAATTTAGCTGAAACTTATATCCAAGAAAGAAAGAAAAGAATATTGTACCTTAAATGAGGTATATTTGGAATCATTTGTGATGTATAAGGAAATTTAAATTCATGAAATTGAACTTTAAACTATATAAACAATGCAATAAAAGCAAGCATAAATTACCCAGTGTTTTATCCATTTGCATTAGGCAATGGTAAATGTATACTCTTTCACTCAATGAGTTTATCTCTAAGTGTAGCTGTAGGAGAAATGATTTCCTTTAAAATAGCCTATTTTATAGTCAAGATTTCTCTCAGAGTTCAAATTGAACAGAAGCTCAGTTCTTATTAAGGTAGGACATATCATGCAACGGAATAACTACTGAAGTGGGATTTGGAATAGTAGTTTTCTGCTTATTAACTTGGGACTTTAGGAAAGTCAAATCACATTCCCTCTCTCTAAAGTGGTAGGATTGGAATGATAATTTATCTTTTAGATCACTTCTATTACCTACCCCTTAAAAAAAATGAAAGCCCTAAAATTATAGGTACCTGATGCATCTTTTTATCTGTCTCATTGTTCTATTGTTCTGCTTTCTCTCTCCTTCCCTATATTTTTTAAAATTTACAATTTCTTTTATATTTGATTGCTCTATTAGAGGTATAAAAATAAACTTGTGAGTCCTTTTGTGCCTATTAATTTCCAGTGTATTTGAGAGTAAAGATAGTCTTTTGTTTCTTTTGTGCCTTCACATAATGTCTAATCGTTTTTCTGTGCACAGAGGAGCTCCTAGCTCTTTTTAAACTGACCTAAGTCTTTACAAACTCCCCTTGGAACATTGTGAATAGAATAAACAGATGCATATGTTAGATCGTTGAATCTCCATTGTTTTGTTTGTATGTGTGTGAGCTTCTGAGGCTATATATCCAGATTCTAAATCTTAGAATCAGGGTCCTTATCCTCTGCTTCTTAGAGTTTTTCCATCAAGCTCAACAAACCACCCCTTTCAGATTTCCGTCGTGAGCTGGGAGAAGTAATCATAGTTAAAAAGAAAAAAAAGATGTAAATATGATCTCACTGGGCACTTAGGGCTGACAGCATCAAGAACTGTTTTCCTTAAGAAAACTGTCCCTCGGGTCCCTGAAGAAGGACAAAGCTGTGATTAACCACACTTACCACTAGAGGTCAGTGCTGACCATTCACAGAGATAGTGAAGCCAACGCAATGGCCTCAGGACTCGTTCAGAGTTAGAAGAGTATCTGAAGTTTCTTTGCGCCATTGGTTGAGATTAAATGGTGGGTCCATTATGAATTGTGTATTGTGTGCAGGCCTTATTAGATATAATTTGAACTTGGCTGATGATTATATTCTAGAATATTATTTGCGATTACTTCTCATTCCTGGATACAAATCAACTGTTTTAGAAACTTTAACAAATTCCTGCTTTGCGGGATATCTCAGTATGCTCTAGGTTTCCCTACTTTCTCCTTTTGAAGAGTGTTATAATAAGTATCGATCTAGAAGTAAATGTAGGGTATCTGTAGAGGGCAAGGTGATGGTATTTGAGGTACTTTGATAAGGTTCTTGTATTCCCGCACAACTTGAAATTCTTCTCCACTTTTCCAACATGGAGGCTTGTCATTCTGTCATTAGGCATTAGTCCTTTTGAACCAAACCACTTTCCTACAGCTTCCCCTACTATAAATGTTTGTTATTTGTATGTCATATGACAGGAACTGTACCTTGATCTTGAGCTTCAGGAATTCACTTGTAAAGTATTAACCTGAAAGAGGTAATGCTAGGACATGGTTTCTAGCATATATTTACTTGACAGAGGTTATTTGGCTTTTTGACTGTATCTCTATGACTATTTATCTATGATCAGCTTTTGTTATAAAAGAAGGAAGAACTAACCTACTATAAATAAGTATTTCTTGTGTATATTATTGCATTTAATACTCATAGAAACTCCTGAAGTAGGGATTGATTTTTGTCTTCATTTTACAGATGAGGAGATTGAAATTCAGAGTTGAAATATAACTTGCTTGAGACCACACAGCTTATAAGAGAAAGGGCCAGGATTTGAATCCAGGTTTTCTTTTCTCCAAAGCCCATCTGTTTTCCTAAGTATCAAATTGCCTAATGTGGTATACATAATAAAACTACTGTCCGCCCTTCCCTATCCCCCCCCCCCCCCGATTTCTCTATTCCATGCTGGTCACCACTGCATCAAGTATCTTCAGGAGTTGATGATTTCTAATATTTACTATTCTAGCGTGCTACTCTAATGAGAACATGTCCTGACCCCAGCACATTTATTAACATAGTTTAATGTCAATTACAGAAGGTCTCTCATTGAGTCAAGGTATTTGATCATTGTAGTGCCTCTCCAAGTCTCCTTATAGTTCTTGAAACTCTAAAAGCCAAAGGGCCCTAGTAGACAGCTTGGGCTGCCATAATAAAATACAATACACAATATATATGGACATATATACACTACTAAATGTAAAATAGATAGCTAGTGGGAAGCAGTGGCATAGCACAGGGAGATCAGCTCAGTGCTTTGTGACCAGCTAGACGGGTGGGATAGGGAGGGTGGGAGGGAGGGAGACATAAGAGGGAAGAGATATGGGGATATATGTATATGTATAACTGATTCACATTGTTATAAAGCAGAAACTAACTCACCACTGTAAAGCAATTGTACTCCAATAAAAATGTTAAAAAAATACAATACACTAGAGAGTTAAACAATAGGAATTTTATTTCTCACAGTCCTGGCAACTGGGAACAATAGGAATTTGGTTCCCGGTGAGGGCTCTCTTCCTGTCTTTCAGATGGCTACCTTCTACCTGTGACCTTACATGGTGGAGAGCTAGACGAAACCACCTCTCTGGTGTCTCTTTTTATAAGGGCACTAATAGCGTTATGAGGGCCTCATTCTTATGAACTCATCTAAACCTAATTACTTTCCAAAGGTCCCATCTCTGCATATCATCACACTGGGGGTTAGGGCTTTACCATATGAATTTGTGGGGGGATACAATTCAGTCCATAGCAACCCTGAATATTAAATGCCAGCTATTTTTCCTATCCAAAGTATAAGGAGGAAAATTTTGGAAGGGGAAATGTCGGGCAAGCATTTTACTTTTGTTTTCATACTCGGTAATTTGGTGAAAATGATAGCCCACCACTATTTGGTGGAAATAGTAGTGATGCAGTAATTCTACTCCGATAGTAACTGAGCTTTTTGACTGAGTTTCTTGAGAACTGTGCTGTTCATTTATATATGACTGACAGCTACATGTTAATTGGCACATGCGTTTTGAATGAAAAAGGGATCCCCTAAGGAACAATACCTCCAAACCTGCCTTTCAGGTGTGGTTTAGAGCTGTGAGGATTATGCATAGGCTGCTTGGAGTTCTCAATTTTCCATGTTTTAAAAAATGGAAACCAAGTTTATTGAGGTATGTTTTGCATATAGTAACATTCACATTCTTTTTTTTTTTTTTTTTTTTTTTTTTTTTTTTGCGGTACGCGGGCCTCTCACTTTTGTGGTCTCTCCCGTTGCGGAGCACAGGCTCCGGACACGCAGGTCCAGCGGCCATGGCTCACGGGCCCAGCCGCTCCGCGGCATGTGGGATCTTCCCGGACCGGGGCACGAACCCGCGTCCCCTGCATCGGCAGGCGGACTCTCAACCACTGCGCCACCAGGGAAGCCCCAAAATTCACATTCTTAAATGTATAGTTTGACGGGTTGACATAGTATAATGTAACTATACTATGTCAGTGTAATGTAAGTATACATTAGTATATACTCTATCACTACCATAGGAAAAAATAGAGTATTTTCATCATCCCCAAAAGGTCCCTTGTGCCCTTTTGTAGTCAGTCCCTTTCTTCCATAACTAGCCCCCAACAACACTAATCTAATTCCTGAATATAGTTTTGCCTTTTCCAGAATGTCATAAAAACAGAGCTACATAGTGTTTGCCTTTTGAATCTGGCTTCTTTCTTGATATTCCTCCATATTTTTGCATGTATCCATAATTTACTTATTCTACCAAGTAATATTCCATGGCTACACCACAGTTTGCTTATTCATGCACCAGTTAATATTTGAGTTCTTTCCATTTTTGACTATTTTGAATAAAGTGATTATATATCTTTTATGGACTGACTTTTGTGTCCCACCCCCAAATTTGTATGTTGAAGCCCTAACTCCACACAATGTGACTGTATTTGGAGATAGGGCTTGTGAGGAGGTGATAAAGATTAAATGAGTTCATACAGGTGGTGTCCTTTTATGAAGCAGAGAGTTCTCTCTCTCTGTTTCTCCCCCACTGAGCACACCAAAAGAAGAGGTCATGTGAGTACACAACAAAATGACGGCTGCCAAGCCAAGAGAAGAGGTCTCAGAATGAAATCTACTTTGCCAGAACCTTAATCTTGGACATCCCAGCCTCAAGACCTGTGAGAAATAAATTTCTGTTGTTTAAGCCCGTCTATGGTATTTTATTATGGCAGCCTGGGCAGACTAATACAATATCTGTGCACGGGTCTCTGTGTGGATATATGTTTTTCTGTCTTTTGTGTAAACACCTAGGAGTGAGATTTTGGGTTCATATAGTCAGTTAAGTATATTTAACTTTATAAGAAACTGCCAATCAGTTTTCCTGAGTGGCTCTACCATTTTGCATTTCCGTCAACAGAGTGTGAGAATTTCACTTGCTCTACATAGAAGCCAATACTTGATACGGTTAGTCTTTTGAACTCAGCCATCCTAGAGAGTAGCGATATCCAATTGTGGTTATAATTTGCATTTACCTAATAAATACTAATACTGAGCATCTTTTTATGGTTATTTGCCATCTTTTCTTTGGTGAGATGTCTGTTGAAATATTCTGCTCATTTTAAAAAGTTGGATTATTTTATTACTGAGCTGTAATAGTTCTGTGTATTCTAGATACAAGCTCTTTATCAAATATTGTTTTGCAGATATTTTCTCCCAGCTTGAGTCTTTCCTTTTCTTTTTCTTGACAGTATGTTTTGAAGCACAGAAGTTTTAAATTTTAATAAATTCCAAAATCAGTCTTTTTCTTTTGTGTTTACTTCTTTTTGTGTCCTAAGAAATCTTCACCTAATCCAAGTTCACAAAGATTCTTTTTCTCTTGTGATTGACTTAGAAATTTTATAGTTTTAGGTTTTACATTAGGTCTGTTAATATATCTAAGGTTAATTTTTGTGTAGGGTACTATGTAAGTTCAACACTCACTTTTTAAAATGTTAATCTCTTCTTAATTTTTAAAGAGTGAAGTGTAGAACTAGGACTGTCCCTTTCTTGCCACATGGTAGATCAAGATTATTTTGATCATAGACTTGATGGAATTCAATTGAATATTGACTTGGAAAAATATTTCCTCTCCAGTTATTTTTTTTTTTACATCTATAACTACATCTATACTTAGATCTATGCCTTTTCTAAACCCTAGACAATCTTCACACTTCATCATTTAGGAATAAAACCTCAAACAAAAAAAGAAAAAGGCAGCTATAACAAGAAGGTTGAGAAGGAATTTCATTCCAGTGTACTTTAATTCATTCCAGAATCACTGGGATTCAGAACATGCTGTGTTATGGGTGAAAAGGCTTTCTAATAATCAAATGTAGGGTGCCAATGTAAGTGTCTCAGTTGGAGTCCCTTGGATTTAAGTGCTTTCAGTAGGAGAGCATAAAAAATGACTTTCAGTAGGGTGCCTGGTAAGTTGTTAGAATTTGTAATACATGCTGAGATTACTTCAATACATGCTGTAAAAATAAACTATTAAATAGAAGACAATATGACAGAGGGAAAAAAACGTTTTCAATAGTTACCATGACATTGGAGAGGTTTTTTTTTTTTATTTTTTTATTGTGAGTTAAGTGCTTAGAGACAGGAAACAAAGGGCAGGAATAAATAAGCGCTTCCCTAAGTGGAGACATTCTCTAGCAATTGCTTTTTTACTTTGGTTTATTATTAACATTTTCGTAAATTGTCTGAATAATAAAATCTCTACTGAAGTTAATATCAATATAAGAGATGTTAGGCTCATGGAAATAAACTTACAGATAAATTCTCAATTATGTGAATGCAAAAAACCTGACAGATGAGGTTTAATGTGTATGTACTGGTAAGAGGTCTATTTAAAGGGAAATAGTGTGGAACTGATGGCTTCAAGGTATGGGTTATAACCTAGGAAAGCAACCTAGAAATGATTGCAGTCTGCTCCCCAAGGCACCAACCCAGTGGCCTGCCTCGTGAAGAAAATTGGAAACAAATCAGAAAGCATCATCTTACAATTGTCTAAGAACTGGAATACTGTAAATTCTCCAGGTCACCACTCCTCAGACAAAATAGAGCTGGATGAGTCCCAGAGAACAATAAGTAACATGATCAAGGGGTTTCTATATGAATATCGATTCAAGAAATTCAGATGATTTAGGCGAGAAACATGAAAGCAAAGAGGGAATATGATCAAAGCCTTAAAGTTGTCAAGTCTACTGCTAGGTAAAACACAGGCTTGTTCACAAAATCACAGAATATAGAACTAAAAACCCCTGGTGCTTGACATACTGTATGTAATATAGCTTCTTAAAGTATTACTTTATAGATAAAGCAGTACATTTAGTGAGTGCAATTTCTTTAATGGTGAGTTAGGTCTGAATGAATGAGTAGTTTCTGGGAGTATGATTATTGTTGTTGGTAGAGCCACAAAGCAAAGAATGTTTAAGTAATATTTCTGACCTTTAAGAAATTAAATGTATTACTTTTTCCCAGTAAAACCATAATGTGTATTCATTGTAGAACTTTAAAAATATGGATTAAAAAATAAGTACCCACACTCTCACTGAGAAATACAAAGAAAATGTAACACTTTAATCTATTTCTCCCATGCATTTCTTTTGTATCTCTGTACGTACTTTATGTACAGTTTTTTATGGAATATTATAAAGATAATTTCCTATTATTTTAATATGATATTTTGTGCCCATAACCTTAATTTCATGGACATACTATAACTCACATAATCATTCCTCTGTTTCTCAGCATCTGGGGTCTTGCCAAACCAAACTGAACTTTTCTAGAGTGCCATTTAGACAGTGATGATTATTCAAAAATAATCCCTTAAAGAGATGTCAAAAGCAGATCAGGAGGGCTTCCCTGGTGGCGCAGTGGTTGAGAGTCCGCCTGCCGATGCAGGGGACACGGGTTCATGCCCCGGTCCGGGAAGATCCCACATGCCGCGGAGCGGCTGGGCCCGTGAGCCATGGCCACTGAACCTTCGTGTCCGGAGCCTGTGCTCCGCAATGGAAGAGGCCACAACAGTGAGAGGCCTGTGTACCCCCCCCGCCCCCCCAAAAAAAAGCAGATCAGGAGAGTGGAGAATTAGAGGACATTAGGTTTTTGCAAGGTGCCTTAAAAATCTACATTATGTCAGTTATTAACTATAGAATAAATATGCCAAAGAGATTTGTAATATGATTTTTATTTGCATGCTACTGGGATTAATAAAATAGAAAGTCATTTTAAAGTGACATGGAATGCAGAGTAGCTTTCTCTTATGCCTTGTGTCAAAAGTACAATCACTAACATGAGAGGAGTTCATAATATTTTTAATTAAAAAGAGATTTTCATGCTTATAAAGATTAGGTAAAATTGCTCTGTAGTTATCTTTTGAGTATGAATACCAGAGCTAGTGATACTTTTACTAACAATTTCATTGAAAGCCGTCAGTATGATTGCTTCAGTATGGTTTGAGGCAATTTATTTTCTCTTAACATACATTATTTGGATAAGGTAAAAGAAGGAAAATAAACAAATTTACCAATCCAGTGAATGCTTTTCTTTGGAGAAATATGAAGATGAATATCACACAGTATCTTTCCTCAATATAATTATTATATAACTAGGGAATCAAAATATACAGAAAAACATAAGTAAGATTTCTATAATAAATGCAACAGAAAGAGAAAAGAGAAACTGGAAAACTTCATGGAGGAAGTGAGATTTAAGTTGCATGCTGAAGGATGGGTACAACTCATGCAGGTCAATAAGATTGTAAGTCTTCTTTTGGGAGGGTAGGTAACGAAACGCATGGTGGCAGTAATGCCATGACATACTAGGGGTATTAAAAAACTACTTTGGCTGGAGTGGGGAAATTCATTCTGGGAGGTAGTAGAAAATGGAGATGGAAATAGAGATGGGAGATGGATGAAAGATTTTAGACTTTATCCCCATGTATTATGGGGCCCTTTGAAGAGTTATTTAACAGTAAGGTGATAACATAAATATGATACTTGTAGATGACTAAATCTAGTAGTGATGTGTAATGGATTGGAGTGAAGAGAGACTGAACACAAGAATACCAGAAACAGTACAGAGAGATGAGGAACTAGGGAGACAAGGTCATTACACATGTGGATGAATGCACTGTTATAGCTTGTATTTACCAACAAGACTAGGTCCACCCAGGAACCCCATTCTGTTATGGGTGTGATTTGCCTTATCTACCTTTTCTGAACACCAGTAGAGTCACTGGGATTTCTCACAGCATTATAGTCTCAGAGTAGTCAAACTTCTCTCATGGTGTCTGTCTTCTCCCAGTGTTGAGTTTTCTAAGAAAACCAGGCAGAATTGGCAAGTTTCCTATGATCTAGCCTCAAAAGTCATGAAGCATCACTTCTGCCATATGCATTTAGTCAAAAGTGAGTCACAGGGCTAGCCAAAATTCAAAGGGTGGGGGGTACTTCACTGGAGCATGGATACTGAAATTCAGCCAGAGACTCATCACCAGTTCCTTGATGAGGGTCCAGTCCCTCCCTGTTCCCTGGGCATGATTCTCTACCAGTCAGTGATCAATAAGGCAAGTGGAACCACTGTGAGTTGTTATGGGACTAGGGGATTTATTACAGGGAATAGACATTATGCAGTTGCGGCAGCTGGTGAATAAATTTCTCTAAGGCTGCTGCCCCTCTGTCTGGTGGTGGTCTGAAGTTGTGGTCAGCTGTTAGAAAGAAAAGCTGGACCCAAAGCAAAGGATGAAAAAATAGAATGTGAGAGGACATACTGGACCCATGAGGACAAACTTGCATCTCTCATCTTCTCCAACCTTGACAATGCAGGTCCTTTATAGAAGTAGTGAGAGACAGGCTCTGAGAAGCAGAAAAAGAGCCAGTAGGAGCTGGTGGAGCTATAGGCGCAGCTGCTGCCCCTTCCCGGCAAGCCGAGCCAGCAGATTAGTGACGGAGTTCACAACCTCCAGGGATACCTGGTCCCCACACTGAACTTCACATTTGCAGCTTCACTTCAGCCTTTCACATCTCACACAGACTTCTCTTTTGGCCATGTCTACACCAGAAACGTAACAGGGAAGGAATTCTGGGAAATGTAGTTCAGGCTTAGTTATGTTAACATTAGTACAAACCTCCATAAAGTTCTTCTTTCCTCCAATAATACAAAACACTTCCTGCGGCTTCTGTGAATGTCTCTGTGTTGCGCGGGTGGGGTGGACTTTTGAGATGTAATTGGCTTTTGGCAACAAAATATGCCTTCTTTGGAGATAGTTACCTAAGAGCAGATCTCTTCATTGTTTAGATATTTACTGATCTGTGATTGTTTCCTTTTTCTTGCAGCAACCGAGATGACACATTTTGCATAAAGTGCCTCATCAGGTAATTGATCTATTTCTACTTTTATGTAAGTTTATATGGAAGGTATTTTTAAAGAATATTACTGTGGTTAGAGCTACCCTGAGTGTTTTGGCTTAGAATAGTCTGTTATGAGGAGACAATTTGAGTACTGTTTTACTGATCAAGACCTAGCTGCAAGGGTGTTTTAATTCCTAGTACTGTTATAACAACTCTCTCTAAGCAAGAAAAAGTAGGTGAATCAATAATGCTTAGACCCTCCCTCCTATAAGCAGATCTGAGTAGGAAATGAGCCAACGAGAAGAAAGCTCAGCATTAAAAAAAATATTCACTTATTTATTTGTTTACTTATTTAGGCTGCACTGGGTCTTAGTTGCAGCATGCATGCGGGATCCAGTTCGATTGAAACCGGGCACCCTATTTGTACACAGATTCCCAGAAAATCCTCCTTGCTTTAATATACACACATATGTTAAATAACTAGCAGAAACTAGCAAGTAGCTTTGCTGTTAGAAGCAAAAAACACAATAATTCTTTCATTTGGACATCAGTAAGTAGCCTTGCCAGGGCAAGGCCTCAAAAAATTGCTATGAGACTCAGACTTGTTCCTCTCTATGGAAGTCTTTAGTAAAAGGCGAAAGATTTATTCGATCTGAAGAGAATTTGATGTGACAGGAGGAGATGGAGCAGTGAGGAACAGGCCCTGACAGGCGTGCAAGCGCCATGTGCCTTGGTTTCAAGGCAGAGTGGATGCAGTTGGTATACCATAACCCTTTTATTTGAATGTTAACGATGCAGAAATCCAACCTGACCTCTGAATTCTCACTAGACCAGAGCCTCAGCATCAGGGCTATCAAATCATGCTCCCTAAAGTGTCTTCTTCATGGTATCTGCTCTAGGAGAAGACAGCTGGGACAAAGGTTGAGAAAAAGGGGGGAGAACAGTAGTGTCACTTTTTATTTGGTCTGCAGAACCCGTTTCACTTTTTTAAAGTATCTGCTGTTGAGTGCTCACTTTGATCTGCCCTCCTGCATGGTTAGGAGGACCCAGATAAGCTCTTCCCAGTCCTTAATTCCTCTAGCTAGTTCAGAAGTATTTGGAACAAGATTGCACTGAGAGCCCTGATTACTGAGTTTTCATCTGTTACTCTGAGAGGACCTTACGGATTTCAATTGTTACTGTGAGAGAATGTTCTGGATTCAATTGTTACTCTGAGAGAACATTCCAGATTTGAACACTGGAAGCTTTCTTCCAAACTGTGTTGATTTTCATTATGATCTCATCATTCTTTCATTAAGAAAAACATAGAATAATGAGACAACATGGCATAATAGAAAACACACAGGAAATTGAGTCTTGGCTCCTAATAGCTTTATGACTTTTACTGATTCTGGGGCTTGGTTTCCTTATTTGTAAAGCCGGTTGCACTAATTATCGCTGTGGAAGTAGATTTGGTGAGAAGGTGAAAATTATCTAAAAGAAATGTGGTCCAAAAACGTGGTTTATTCCTTCCAAGCGTACTTGTGTTTTACCTCTGTCTGGTGCTCTGCTGATTGAGAATCAGCATGGTCTGAAAAAGAATTGCTTTCCTCTTCAACACTCCACACTTTCCCATCTTCATACATCTCTTAAACCTAACACTATCAATATGTGTATCACTGCCCCTTATCTCCACTTACCTGATTCTACTTGTGAGGACGAAGAAAACTGAATGGCAAAAATAAAATTACAAAGTCATGTGGAGAATTGTAATGTTGGTGACATTCTAAAATTCTAGGGATGATTGTATACTTTTTGACTCTTCTCTTTAAAACATTTCCAAACTTACTTCCAGTGTAAAAAATAATCAGAGAATATACATCGAATGGATATATAACTGGCTTATAAAAGTTACCACAGGTGAAAATCATCCTTTCTAAATGCAATGTAACCATCCTTCCTAAAGGCAATTAAAGTTATTTTACTTTTTTTGTGATTTCAAGAGTATTCAAATTATCCTTTATATATCAGATTCTTTTTTTTTTTTTTTTTTCTTTTGGGCCTGGATTCTTTAAAAGATTACAACTTAGGAAGATTATTTTAATAAACGTAGAGCCAAGGCTGTGCATTTCACGAAGCATCTTTGCACTGTGAATAAACCCAATTCTTTATGGATCTTTATGGATTTTGTGAGCAGGGAACACTGTTGGTTAAAGTTTGGAAAGGTTAACGAGGGGAAGGAAAGTGAGGTTATTCAATTAATTATTATTTCCTGTCCCTCATCTTTAAATTTTTAGTGATTACAAAGAAAACTCAGTCCTAAATAGAAAAAAAAAATCAATCCATACTAAAATAACATTTCTGTTGGTTTTTGATATGACATAGTGACACATGGATAATTACTTAGAAATAGCAAAGTAATTTTCAGCTCTTTTATGTCGGCTTCTCTATAACCAAGACACCCAATTTTTTGCTCAGTTAGGTAGATCCCTCCTTAACCAAAAAAGTTTCTGTCAGATTCAAAACCAAAATGGAAAGTAAGAGAGGATGATCAGATTCATTTCTATCTGGCAGACACTTAAAACTGACTTTCTTCTAGGCCTTAATCTTTTTTCCATTTCACATCTTGGCATCTCAACACTTTGCTATCTAAAAACAAGACACATTCCTTCCTTTCCCAGAGTCCTAGAGTGCTTTGCTCCAGAAACAAAAACCAAGTAAGTGCTTCCAAATGCTTAGCTCCTCTTTCCGGTACTTATTAAAACTTTCAGCTGGAATACCAGTCTGACTCCAGGCCACAAGAGTAGTTGGGCGAGTCACAGAGAAGTATGTCAGCACAGGAATGCATTGTCAGGAAGGGCATGTGTGGCCTGATGCTGACACAGGTGGGCCTCCAGATAGCCCCTTTCTTCATGACCATGGCTACATCTTAACTGTTCCCACCCAATGTAAATCACAGTTGGGGCCTTGGGCTAATTCTGTGTGCCTGTGAAAATGTATTATTTACCTTGTAACTATGTATGTAGGATCTTTCAGGGTTGAAAATTATTTTCGCTACTGGTTGTGGACTTTCTTCTTTCAGTGTTGAACCTAATTCTTGCATCCAATTCTCAAATAATCAGATGACAGTTTTATAAAATGGGGATTCGTTCTGACAAAACTGTAAGTTCAACATTGAAATGCAGCTGTGTTTGCTTCTTATAGTCTAGTTTATCTCCAGAACTTAGCGGATGCTCCAGAAGTTAAAATAGATGTGAATTAGCAGCAGAACGTGTAACATCAGACTTCGCTTTGTCTGATACTAACTGAATTAGTGAATAATTATGTTTAGAAAGTGATTTGAGTAGCTTTGATGATCACGAAGTATGTATATGGGTGTTTCCCACAAGGAAAGTAGGAGTTGCAGTGATTCTAACCATCCCAAAGTAACTGGGGTGGTATCTGTAAGAGAGTTTATGATCCAATAGTATAAAATGATGATTGTGTATTAATCAGAGAATATCATCTCCAAAAAAAGGGGCCATAAGTAAGCAGAATGGATAGTAACCCAAGGAAGTCAGAGTGAAATAACCTTATCTCTGTGACTACAATAAGGGTGGGGGGGCTTCCCTGGTGGCGCAGTGGTCGAGAGCCCGCCTGCCGATGCAGGGGACACGGGTTCGTGCCCCGGTCCGGGAGGATCCCACGTACCGCGGAGCAGCTGGGCCCGTGAGCCATGGCCGCTGAGCCTGCGCGTCCGGAGCCTGTGCTCCGCGGCGGGAGAGGCCACAGCAGTGAGAGACCCGCGTACCGCAAAAACAAACAAACAAACAAACAAAAAACAATAAGGGTGGGGATCTGTAACAAATGGTGGAAACGGGACAGTTATATTGAGTGCTCACCTGCTGGCCTTTGCTCCTCATTGGGCCTCTGACACCAGTGCTGGTGTCACATTTGTGTGTCTGTGTGTGTGTGTGTACAGGCACACATACTGGGTAGTCCCAAGAAGAAAAACAAAGCAAGAATAGATTTGGCATTAGGTAACCATGAATTCAGAAATTAATTTTTCTGCATTGCAGTCTGTTGGCCTTTTGTATTTTAAAGTTTGCTATGTGTATGTCAGTGAGGGAGTTGCTAATTGGAAATGGACGTCAGAGTAGGGGAAGGGAGAAGTGGTCCATAAAGACTTCTAGGAGGAAATGATTCTTGAGTTGAATCTTGAAATATTATGAGGATTAAATCTGGTTAATATGGGAAGGAAGGATATTTTAGGTTGAGGAAATGACATGTAAACAAATAAACACATAAAAAGGTGAGTTAGAGTGATCATTTGGGCAATTGCAAATAGGTAGGGAAAGGGCATGGGGTATGACAGGAAATAATGTAAGATGGAGACAGAAGTCAGATGATGCAAAGCCATGAGTGGTGTGTACTCCAGCAAGCTGAATTTTATCCTGAAAGAATGGGGAACCATTTAAGCAGAAGGACATAGTCATACCTCCTGATATGACTTTGGTAGAAGTGTGGAAGATTGATTAGAGAGTATCAAGTTGGAATTAGATAAGTTATAATAATTTACAAAGGAAACGATAAGGCAACAACATTCTCCTAAACAAATGCAAAAAAATTGTTATCAAAACTTCCCGAAGTGGGCTTCCCTGGTGGCGCAGTGGTTGAGAATCCGCCTGCCGATGCAGGAGACACGGGTTCGTGCCCTGGTCCGGGAAGATCCCACATGCCGTGGAGCAACTAAGCCCATGAGCCATGGCCGCTAGGCCTGCGCGTCCGGAGCCTGTGCTCCGCAACGGGAGAGGCCACAACAGTGAGAGGCCCGCATACTGCAAAAATAAAAAAAAATAAATAAAAACTTCCCGAAGTAAATATTGGAATAGTTAATTTTTCGTGCTTTTATGTCAAAGCAATATTTTGGGTTCTAACAATGATAGTTTAAATATGTTCCTAATTCATTTTCATGTGTGTTAGAAATGACTAGTAAATATGCTAAATAGTTAGGGAATTAATATTTTGAATGCTTTTGTGATTCTTAGATGTATGTTTTTTGCATTATTATTTTCTGTGGTTTCAGAAATATAATTTCAGTGTCATTCAACTTCATTGAAGATGTACAGATAACCCAAGAGACCTCTTTTATTCTAATTTCTCTCAGTTTTGAGTCTTTTGCTCAAGTTGAAAAAGGTAAAAATTTTCAGATTTCAGAAGAAACAAAAAATTAAATAACACAAATCTAACATGTTTGTCTTCCTGTTTCCTTCAAATTTAAGAAATAGATTGATATGACTATTTAAAAACCAGATAGTATTCCAGTACCACTTAATGCTGTCAAATAAAGCTTGACATTGAAATGAAAAGGGCCCTCTTAAAAAGTGAAGTTTTTTTTTTTAGTTTTTGGAAGGTATAATAATTAAATAAGACTGTTTCATATACTGTAAAGGATTTTGATTTTCTAACTGCAGTATACTTTGTTTCTTTGAAAAGTATTTACATTTGAAAAGATTTCTTTTGTTTGTTTTGTGAAAGTGTTAATTCTGAAAACAGATATGGTTATTATTTATATTTAAGAAAACCTCACACAAAAAGTGAAATTGTAGATTTTTGTTTACATTCTCAAAGAGTAGTTCTTTTCGTAAAGAAAGGTGTTTGAACTGATGTCTAAATCTTAATATATTTTTAAATGCAATGGGGGCTTACAAGAATATTTTGACAACTAATAGAAGAAACAAAATGCAAAATCATGGAATGCCTGGACAGCACATACCATTAGTCACTATCTGCTTGGCTCACATATATATTACTTATTTTGTGAAACCACCAACATGTATGACACCAGCATATGTTTACCATATGCTTTTTTATCCTTGAGTTTGTTTCCTGAATAGTTAGTACA
The DNA here is from genome assembly GCF_026419965.1 of Kogia breviceps. Taxonomy (NCBI): domain Eukaryota; kingdom Metazoa; phylum Chordata; class Mammalia; order Artiodactyla; family Physeteridae; genus Kogia; species Kogia breviceps. The sequence goes on along the minus strand of NC_081315.1, from coordinate 115,574,959 downwards.
CACTGTCCTTAACACAGAATGTATTTAAAATATGGTAAATGGGTCATCACGATAGTAATTCTATACAAATTCTACTAAAGGACAACAAAATATAACATTAAGAGATATAGAAGAGATATTCTTTCACCAGATGAGACCCCTGTTTCCCTTAAATTATTCCTCCTGTCTATGTTTTGGTATTTTTCCACTGAGACACTTTGTCCTTTAAGACAGAGATTTCAGCTTAGCATTTTCCTGAAGATTTGTAGGAGATTATAAAAGACTCCAAATAGGAAATGTTTTATCCATACTACATACTTTTTCTGATCCATTATAAGCACACAGGCATATCAGGGAAAAGTGGGCCTCTGTGGCTCTCAGTCTTTTTTTTCCTGAAAACAAGCTTTAAGTAGGGCTGTATCAAAATCAGGTGCATCCAATCACCATGGAAATATTTTTGTAATTGCTTCCTGGAGGAGCTGCAGAGACATTTGTAGTCAAATATATATATATACACGTGTCAAGGTTTTCCAAATATGGCCTCTTTTGGAACACAATACCAAAGGCCAAATCCATTAACCATGGATAGAACAGAAATCTCTACACAGCAAAAGATCTCTGAGACTCAGTCAGTGACTTCCTAATTTTAAACTATAGCAAAGTTCAAATTTGTCCAAAATTTAACTTTTTAGGTAAACAATTTTTAGAAAAATCTTATAAAAAGACTATCAAAACCTCCCTGACTTCATGTTTAGCCTTACAGACTGAAAACCTTGGTGAAGGAAAGGAATGAAATAACATAAGAGAAAGGGGTGGGGGGTGGAAATAGGAGGGAACAGAGAGTAAGTAAAGAGAGAAGAGGTGAGGCTTCTCACCAGCAAAGGACTTAAGTGTCAAACTAGAGTTTATCTAACTCTGGTCAAAGGATCCAGCCAAAGGGAGACCTCAAACCAGAGGTAACTTGCTGGTAGAAGGAAGCCATAAAGATATTCTGTCTGGCACAATTTGATATTTTCAATGAAAGAACTGCCCTTTAAACTCTTCATCTGTTTCTTTTGTTATTTGGTAAAAATTTCTCCACTTGTGTCTATACACAAAAACACAAATAACCAAGCCACACAATGGCATCTTGTCCATATATTTTATGAATTTACTTGCACTTATTATTATTATTTTTTTTTCTTTCCGGTATGCGGGCCTCTCACTGTTGTGGCCTCTCCCGTTGCGGAGCGCAGGCTCCGGAAGCACAGGCTCAGTGGCCATGGCTCACGGGCCCAGCCGCTCAGTGGCATGTGGGATCTTCCCGGACCGGGGCACGAACCCATGTCCCCTGCATCGGCAGGCGGATTCTCAACCACTGTGCCACCAGGGAAGCCCACTTGCACTTATTTTGATTCGTGAACTCATTTTATGTTTTAGGGTTTAAAAAATGTTAATATGTCCCAGGCTCCCAATTTATTTGAAAACTGAGTTTTGTGTCATAATGTCTTCCAATGCTTACTTGTATGTGAACTTAGTATCTTACAAATGGTGTATCCTTAACTTAGCAGGTGATGTAGTTTTTGGGGTATTGCGGGTTAGTTGCCCCAAGGCTGGTACTTTCCTTTATAGTTTTTCTTTTCCTTCCAGGCCTTTTCCTTGATTTGAAAACTTTGTTATACTTAAAATGTTTTGTGCTTTTGTCTCCTCCTCTCCAGAGGAGACTAGGTCCTAGTAGACGTCTCTATACTCTGCAAAATTGCATTAAGGGAGTACATTTACTAATTTACAGAAGGGAGGTAGCTAAAATGGTTTCTTCCTTCTGCACAGCTGTAAACTGATGGCAATTATTATTACTAAGGCAAAGAAGTCAATGCTCAAGCAATCACTTTGTTAACACAGACCCAAAGATCCTCTCAGAGAGATAAGCCACCCAGGCCATTCGGGGCCCTCTGAAGTTTCCTTCCCACTCTGGGTGGTTGTTCTATGCAGTAAATTAGATATGAGATCAGTACATCTCTTTCCTTCAGTTCTCTATTTAGCCTTTCCTCACTCTCTCAATCTTTTCTGACATATATGTGAACACCTTCACAGCCCTTTGGCACCTGAGACAGCTCAGATTAATGAAAATGTAGTGATTTCCTAGGTTTTATAGCTAGTAAATGGTGCAGTTGGGCTTAGACCTACAGTCAAAGAGAATTCTTTCATGTTGAAAATGTTAGAAGTCCATTCACCTTTCCTCTAGCATTGAATGTCCGTTCTGGTGACCACCAACATTCAAACATGCAAGATTTTTTAAAAAAACGCCATTCTCTTCTCCATCCATATCATTTTACATCATGTGACTTAAACATTTCTTAACAGGCTTCCCACTTCTTTTTTCAGGTTATTCATAAAAATGAGTATGTAGGAAAATGAGACTTTGGGCATAATTGTGTCTATTTATAGTATATCTATTGTGTGATAACTGAATTGCTTGTTTAAAATATATGGTGCTTACAGGGACCCCCTCCCTCTGGGAGAAATATTCTCCCCCCTCAAATATCAGTGTCGGCCATGTGACTAGTTTTAACAAATGGAATATGCGGAGAATGGATACATCCTGTATCTGAGCAAAGGTTTCAGAGCCATACATCATGCTCCCATTGTTCTTTTCCTCTAGAAAAACATTTCCCAAATTGGGGCCACTCTTTCTGCCTGGATTTGGGAATAAGGACTTGGGGCCACAGCTACCTCATAGCCAACAAGCCACATGAGTGAGAAATAAACCTTGGTTGTAAGTCACTGAGGCTTGGAGGTTGGTTATCACAACATTATAATATAGCAATTGCTGATTAACCACATATAATGCATGTCAGTGGGGCCACTGGTTTCACACACAATGGCTTTTGATACATTTCTTGTGGGTAATTTTGATAAACATATTTCTAAATTAATTGGAATTTGTTAGAGCAGCTATTGTGCCAACAGCTAAAGTTATTCTTTTATATTGCTATTCACTATTTTTTTTTCATTTTTTATAATTTATTACATTTTTAAATTTAATTTTATTTATTTTTTTATACAGCAGTTTCTTATAGCCATCAATTTTATACACATCAGTGTATACATGTCAATCCCAGTCACCCAATTCATCACACCACCACCACCCCACACCGCTTTCCCCGCTTGGTGTCCATACGTTTGTTCTCTACATCTGTGTCTCAACTTCCGCCCTGCAAACTGGTTCATCTGTACCATTTTTCTAGGTTCCACATACATGCTTTAATATACGATATTTGTTTTTCTCTTTCTGACTCACTTCACTCTGTATGAGTCTCTAGATCCATCCATATCTCAAAAAAATGACCCAATTTTCTACCTTTTCATGGCTGAGTAATATTCCACTGTATATATGTACCACATCTTCTTTATCCATTCGTCTGTCGATGGGCATTTAGGTTGCTTCCATGACCTGGCTATTGTAAATAGTGCTGCAATGAACATTGGGGTGCATGTGTCTTTTTGCATTATGGTTTTCTCTGGGTATATGCCCAGTAGTGGGATTGCTGGATCATATGGTAATTCTATTTTTAGTTTTTTAGGGAACCTCCATACTGTTCTCCCTAGTGGCTGTATCAATTTACATTCCCACCAACAGTGCAAGAGGGTTCCCTTTTCTCCACACCCTCTTCAGCATTTGTTGTTTGTAGATTGTCTGATGATGCCCATTCTAACTGGTGTGAGGTAGTTTTGATTTGCATTTCTCTAATATCAGTGATGTTGAGCAGCTTTTCATGTGCTTCTTGGCCATCTGTATGTCTTCTTTGGAGAAATGTCTATTTAGGTCTTCTGCCCATTTTTGGATTGGGTTGTTTGTTTTTGTAATATTGAGCTGCATGAGCTGTTTATATATTTTGGAGATTAATCCTTTGTCCGTTGATTTGTTTGCAAATATTTTCTCCCATTCTGAGGGTTGTCTTTTCGTCTTGTTTATGGTTTCCTTTGCTGTGCAAAAGCTTTGAAGTTTCATTAAGTCCCATTTGTTTATTTTTGTTTTTATTTCCATTACTCTAGGAGGTGGATCAAAAACGATCTTGCTGTGATTTATGTCAAAGAGTGTTCTTCCTATGTTTTCCTCTAAGAGTTTTATAGTGTCCAGTCTTACATTTAGGTCTTGAATCCATTTTGAGTTTAGTTTTGTGTATGGTGCTAGGGAGTGTTCTAATTTCATTCTTTTACATGTAGCTGTCCAGTTTTCCCAGCACCACCTATTGTAGAGACTGTCTTTTCTCCATTATACATCCTGCCTCCTTTGTCATAGATTAGTTGACCATAGGTGTGTGGGTTTATCTCTGGGCTTTCTATCTTGTTCCATTGATCTGTATTTCTGTTTTTGTGCCAGTACCATAATGTCTTGATTACTGTAGCTTTGTAGTATAGTCTGAAGTCAGGGAGTCTGATTCCTCCAGCTCTGTATTTTTCCCTCAAGACTGCTTTGGCTATTCGGGGTCTTTTGTGTCTCCATACAAACTTTAAGATTTTTTTGTTCTAGTTCTGTAAAAAATGCCATTGGTAATTTGATGGGGATTGCATTGAGTCTGTAGATTGCTTTGGGTAGTACAGTCATTTTCATAATATTGATTCTTCCAATCCAAGAACATGCTATATCACTCCATCTGTTGGTATCATCTTTAATTTCTTTCATCAGTGTCTTATAGTTTTCCACATACAGGTCTTTTGTCTCCCTAGGTAGGTTTATTCCTAGGTATTTTATTCTTTTTGTTGCAGTGGTAAATGGAAGTGTTTCCTTAATTTCTCTTTCAGATTTTTCATCATTAGTGTATAGGAATGCAAGAGATTTCTGTGCATTAATTTTGTATCCTGCAACTTTACCAAATTCATTGATTAGCTCTAGTAGTTTTCTAGTGGCATCTTTAGGATTCTCTGTGTATAGTATCATGTCATCTGCAAACAGTGACAGTTTCAATTCTTCTTTTCCAATTTGTATTCCTTTTACATGTTTTTCTTCTCTGATTGCTGTGTCTAAGACTTCCAAAACTATGTTGAATAATAATGGTGGTAGTGGACATCCTTGTTTTCTTCCTGATCTTAGAGGAAATGCTTTCAATTTTTCACCATTGAGAATGATGTTTGCTGTGGGTTTGTTATATATGGCCTTTATTATGTTGAAGTAGGTTCCCTCTGTGCCCACATTCTGGAGAGTTTTTATCATAAGTCAGTGTTGAATTTTGTCAAAAGCTTTTTCTGCATCTGTTGAGATGATCATATGGTTTTTATTCTTCAATTTGTTAATATGGTGTATCACATTGACTGATTTGCATACATTGAAGAATCCTTGCATCCCTGGGTTAAATCGCATTTGATCATGGTGTATGATCCTTTTAATATGCTGTTGGATTCTGTTTGCTAGTATTTTGTTGAGGATTTTTGCATCTATATTCTTCAGTGATGTTGGTCTGTAATTTTCGTTTCTTGTTGTACCTTTGTCTGGTTTTGGTATCAGGGTGATGGTGGCCTTGTAGAATGAGATTGGGAATGTTCCTTCCTCTGCAATTTTTTGGAAGAGTTTGAGAAGGATGGGTGTTAGCTCTTCTCTAAATGTTTGATAGAATTCACTTGTGAAGCCATGTGGTCCTGGACTTCTGTTTGTTGGAAGTTTTTAAAAATATATTCCATTTATAGTTATTATAAAATATTAGCTATATTCACTGTGTTGTGCAGTACATCCTTGTAGATTATTTATTTATTTTTATTTATTTAATGTTGGCTGCGATGTGTCTTTCTTGCTGTGTGTGGACTTTCTATAGTTGGCACGAGCCGGGGCTACTCTTCATTGCGGTGCGCGGGCTTCTCATTGCGGTGGCTTCTCTTGTTGCAGAGCACGGGCTCTAGGTGCACAGGCTCAGTAATTGTGGCACACAGGCTTAGTTGCTCTGTGGCATGTGGAATCTTCCCGGACCAGGGCTCGAACCCACGTTCCCTGCATTGGCAGGCGGATTCTTAACTACTGCGCCACCAGGAAAACCCTCTTGGAAGATTTTTAATCACAGTTTCAATTTCATTTCTTGTGATTGGTCTGTTCATATTTTCTGTTTCTTCCTGGTTCACTCTTGGAAGTTTATACCTTTCTAAGAATTTGTCCATTTCTTCCAGGTTGTCCACTTTGTTGGCATAGAGTTGCTTGTAATAGTCTCTTATGATGCTTTGTATTTCTGCAGTGTCCGTTGTAAGTTCTCCTTTTTTATTTCTAATTTTATTGATTTGAGTCCTCTCCGTCTTTTCCTTGATGAGTCTGGCTAAACGTTTATCAATTTTGTTTATCTTTTCAAAGAACCAGCTTTTAGTTTTATTGGTCTTTGCTCTTGTTTTGTTTCTATTTCATTTATTTCTGCTTTGATCTTTATGATTTCTTTCCTTCTGCTAACTTTAGGTATTGTTTGTTCTTCTTCCTCTAGTTCTTTAGGTGTGAGGTTAGATTGTTCATTTGAGATTTTTCTTGCTTCCTGAGATAGGATTGTATTTCTATAAACTTCCCTCTTAGAACTGCTTTTGCTGCATCCCGTAGGTTTTAGGTCATCGTGTTTTTGTTGTCATTTGTCTCTAGGTATTTTTTTATTTCCTCTTTGATTTCTTCAGTGATCTCTTGGTCATTTAGTAATGTATTGTTTAGCCTCCATGTGTTTGTGTTTTTTACCTTTTTTTTCCCCCAGTAATTGATTTCTAACCTCATGGTGTTGTGGTTGGAAAAGATGCTGGATATGATTTCAGTTTTCTTAAATTTACCGAGGCTTGACTTGTGACCCAAGATGTGATCTATCCTGGAGAATTTTGCATGTGCACTTGAGAAGAAAGTGAAATCTGCTGTTTTCTGGTGTTATGTCCTATAAATATCCTTTAAATCTATCTGCTCTATTGTGTCATTTAAGGCTTGTGTTTCCTTATCACTTTTCTGTCTGGATGATCTGTCCATTGGTGTAAGTGAGGTGTTAAAGTCCCCCACTATTATTGTGTTACTGTTGATTTCCTCTTTTATAGCTGTTAGCATTTGCCTTATGTATTGAGGTTCTCCTATGTGGGGTGCATATATATTTATAATTGTTATATCTTCTTCTTGGATTGATCCCTTGTTCATTATGTAGCATCCTTCCTTGTCTCTTGTAACATTCTTTATTTTAAAGTCTGCTTTATCTGATGAGTATTGCTATTCTAGCTTTCTTTTGATTTCCATTTTCTTGGAATATCTTTTTCCATCCCCTCACTTTCAGTCTGTATGTGTCCCTAGGTCTGAAGTGGGTTTCTTGTGGACAGCCTATATACGGATCTTATTTTTGTATCCATTCAGTGAGCCTGTTTCTTTTGGTTGGAGCATTTAATCCATTCACATTTAAGGTAATTATCACTATGTATGTTCCTGTTACCATTCTCTTAACTGTTTTGGGCTTGTTTTGTAGGTCCTTTTCTTCTCTTGTGTTTCCCACTTAGACGAGTTCCTTTAGCATTTGTTGTAGAGCTGGTTTGGTGATGCTGAATTCTCTTAGGTTTTGCTTGTCTGTAAAGTTTTTGATTTCTCAGTTGAATCTGAATGAGAGCCTTGCTAGGCAGGGTATTCTTGGTTGTAGGTTCTTCCCTCTCATCACTTGAAATATATTGTGCCACTGTCTTCTGGCCTGCAGAGTTTCTGCTGAGAAGTCAGCTGATAACCTTACGGGGGTTTCCTTGTACATTATTTGTTGCTTTTCTGTTGTTGCTTTTACTATTTTTTCTTTGTCTTTAATTTTTGTCAGTTTGATTACTATGTGTCTCAGCATGTGTTTCTTTGGGTTTAACCTTCCTGGGACTCTGTGCTTCCTGAATTGGATGACTGTTTCCTTTCCCACGTTTGGGAAGTTTTTAGCTATTGTCTCTTCACATATTTTCTCAGGTCCTTTCTCTCTCTCTCTTATCCTTCTGCAACCCATATAATGTGAAAGTTGGTGCATTTGATGTTGTCCCAGAGGTCTCTTAGACTATCCTCATTTCTTTGCATCCTTTTTTTCTTTATTCTGTTCCATGGCAGTGATTTCCATCATTCTTCTTCCAGCTCACTTATCCATTCTCCTCCCTGTTATTCTGCTATTGATTCCTTCTAGTGTATTTTTCATTTTAGTTATTGTTCATCTCTGTTTGCTTGTTCTTTAATTCTTCTAGGTCTTTGTTAAACATTTCTTGTATTTTCTCAATCTGTGCCTCCATTTTTTCCTGAGATCTTGGATCATCTTTACTATCATTACTCTGAATTTTTTTTCAGTTAGATTACCTATCTCCACTTAGTTGTTCTTCTGGGGTTTTATCTTGTTCCTTCATCTAGGACATATTCCTCTGCAATCTCATTTTGTCTAAATTTCTGTTATTGCGGTTTTTGTTTGCAGGCCGTAGGGTTGTAGTTCTTCTTGCTTCTGCTGTCTGCCCCCTGGTGGATGAGGCTGTCTAAGAGGCTTGCGCAAGCTTCCTGGTGGGAGGGACTGTTACCTGGCCACTGGTGAGTGGAGCTGGGTCTTGTCCCTATGGTGGGCAGGGCAATAAAGTCTTTTTCACTTGAGAGTAGGCCTTTGATATGGAGAATACACTGGAATTATTTCAAATTGTTACTTTTCTCCTCATTTTTCCAAAGATAAAAATTTATTTTTCTTGGCTGTTTACCATGAGAACATGGTACTGTTCCTGGAGGTAAAACCCAAGAAAGGGTTCCTGCACCCCTATGAAGATTATAAGCTCTAGGATTTTCTCATTCTCAAGGTAGTCTAAACTCCAAGTGGTTAATCAAATAAACATTTAAGTTCTCCTACCAGTTAATGGGTCCAGTGGCTTTTGCTTTAGCTGAGTTGATCTCAGCTGTTTTTCTCTATATTTGCATGTGTTTCTCAATATGGAGGTAGAGGTTAGCCTTGTGATATCAATTCTCTTATGTGTCCAGGAAAAGTCATTGACTTTTTTTTTTTTTTTTTTTAGTTTTATGTTGGAGTATAGTTGATTAACAGTGATGTGTTAGTTTCAGGTGTACAGCAAAGTGATTCAGTTATATATATACTTGTATCTATTGTTTTTCAATTTGTTTTCCAATTTAAGTTATTACAGAGTATTGAGCAGTGTTCCCTCTGCTATACAGTAGGTCTTTGTTGGTTATGTATTTTAAATATAGCAGTGTGTATATGTCAATCCCAAACTCCCAATCTATCCCTTTCCCCACTTCTCCCCCTGCCCACCCCCGGTAATGATAAGTTCATTCTCTAAGTCTGTCAGTCTGTTTCTGTTTTGTAAATAAGTTTGTTTATATCTTTTTTTTTTAGATTCTGCATATAAACAATATCATATGATATTTGTCTTTCTTTATCTGACTTCACTTAATTATGATAATCTCCAGGTCCATCCATGTTGCTGCAAACGTCATTATTTCATTCCTTTTAAAATTTTTTAAATTAATTAATTTATTTTTGGCTGCATTGGGCGTTCGTTGTTGCACTCAGCCTTTCTCCAGTTGTGGCGAGCGGAGGTTACTCTTCATTGCAGTGCATGGGCTTCTCATTGCAGTGGCTTCTCTAGTTGTGGAGCACAGACTCTAGGCACACAGGCTTCAGTAGTTGTGGCACGCAGGCTCAGTAGTTGTGGCCCATGGGCTTAGTTGCTCCATGGCATGTGGGATCTCCCCAGATCAGGGATCAAACCCATGTCCTCTGCATTGGCAGGTCGATTCTTAACTGCTGTGTCACCAGGGAAGTCCCTATTTCATTCTTTTTAATGGCTGAGTAATATACCTTTGTATATATGTACCAAATCTTCTTTATTCCTTCATCTGTTGATGGACATTTAGGTTGCTTCTGTGTTTTGGCTACTGTAAACAGCACTGCAGTGAACATTGGGTTGCATATATCCTTTTGGACCATGTTTTTCTCTGTATATATGCCCAGGAGTGGGCCTATTGCTGGAATATGGTAGTGCTATTTTTAGTTTCTTAAGGAACTTTCATACTGTTCTCCATAGTGGCTGTACCAGTTTACATTCCCACCACCAGTGTAAGAGTTTTCCCTTTTCTCCACCGTTTATTGTTTGTAGACTTTTTGATGATGGCTATTCTGACTGGTGTGAGGTGATATCTCACTGTAGTTTTGATTTGCATTTCTCTAATAATTAATGATGTTGAGCATCTTTTCATGTACCTTTTGGCCATCTGTATGTCTTCTTTGGAGAAATGTCTGTTTAGGTCTTCTACCCATTTTTTGATTGGGTTGTTTTTTTGATATTGAGCCACATGAGCTGTTTGTAAATTTTGGAGATTAATTCCTTGTTGATCATATTGTTTGCAAATATTTTCTCCCATTCTGTGAGTTGTCAGTTAGTTTTGTTTATGGTTTCCTTTGCTGTGCAGAACCTTTTGTGTTTAATTAGGCACCATTTGTTTATTTTTGTTTTTGTTTCTGTTACTCTAGGCAATAGATCAAAAAAGACATTCCTGTGATTTATGTCAGAGAGTGTTCTACCTACATTTTCCTCTAAGAGTTTTATAGTGTGCAGTTTTACTTTTAGGTCTTTAATCCATTTCGAGTTTATATTTTTGGGTATGTCGTTAAAAAATGTTCTAATTTCTTTTTTGACATGTAGCTGTCCAGTTTTCCCAGCACCATTTATTGAAGAGACTGTCTTTTCTCCATTGTATAGTCTTGCCTCCTTTGTTGTAGATTAATTGACCATAGACTTCTCTCCTGTTCCATTGATCTATATTTCTGTTTTTGTGCCAGTACCATACTTTTTTGATGACTGTGGTTATGTAGTATAGTCTGAAGTCATGGATCCTGATTTCTCCAGCTCTGTTTTTCTTTCTCCATGTTGCTTTGGCTATTCAGGGTCTTTTGTTCTAATTCTGTGAAATGTGCCATTGGTAATTTGATAGAGATTGCATTGACTCTGTACATTGGCTTGGGTAGTAGAGTTCATTTTAACAATATTCATTCTTCCAATCAAAGAACATGGTATTTTTGTCCATTTGTTTTTGTCTTCGATTTCTTTCATCAGCATCTTATAGTTTTCAGGTACAGGTATTTTGCCTCCTAGATAACTTTTATTCCTAGATATTTTATTATTGATGCAGTAGTAAATGGGATTTTTCTTTAATTTCTCTTTCTGATCTTTTATTGTTAGTATATAGAAATGCAACAGATTTCTGTGTGTTAATTTTGTATCCTGCAACTTTACTGAATTCATTGATGTGCTCTAGTAGTTTTTATCTTTTTTAGCTTTTTTTCTGGCATGGAATGATTACTTCCAAGTTGAAGTCATGTCATAACTGAAACCAGAAGTCAATATTTACTTTTTTTGATAAATAAAATTGTTGAGTGTTTCAATTTAGGACTCATTTTTCTTATTTAAAATAATCCTCACTATTGATAGCTTATAGAAAAAAGTTACAAAGTCCATGAGGAAATTCATTGACAAGAGAGAAAAGGCACACATACAACAAATGGCAGTATTTGTACTTGAGAAACTAGAAAAACCAGAATCCATTCTGAAAGGGACTTTAAAGCAAACATATTTAAAAGGTCAGAGGATAAAAGGAATTCAGTAAGATCCATAAGAAAATTTTAAGACTATATGATAAAATGAACAAGAAGATTATAAAAAGCATTAAATATAATATTTGTAGCTAAAAGTATAGGATTGAAATAATAAAAACTCAGTGGATCAGTTAAAGCATTGATTGATATAGATAACCAGAGAATTAGAAGATAAATCTGAAGAAGCCATTCAGAATGCAGCTCATATATTTTTTAAAAAAGACAAATTATGATTTGTCCTAAAAAAAAATAAGACAAATTATCTTCAAGGAAGACAAAATGAGAATCTCTGCTATGTATCTAAAAGGAGTCCCAGGAGAGAATGGGAGAGAGAAAAAAGTCCTGATGTGATTTTTCCAAGTTTTTAGGAATTGTAAAAATATTATGAGTCCCCTTTGATTGTAAAAGCATATCAAGTCTCTAGCAAGATAAATAAATGCAAATTCATTCCTTAAAAACATCACAGAAACTGCAGAACATTTGGAGAGAGGGTAAGAGGAAAGTTTTAAAGGCTACTAGAGAGTCAAGATGGATTACATATAGATAGCAATCACAGTGGCAGAGTATTTCTTAGAAACATCAATGGATCTCAGAAGATAAAGGACAAATATCTTTAAAGTACCGAGGGAAAATCTGTTTATTTAGATTTAGATACCTTTTCCACACAACCATCAACAAAATGAAAAGGCAACCTATAGAATGGGAGAAAATATTTGCAAATCATATATCTTATAAGGGGTTAATATATGAAGAACTCAATTCAATAGAAAAAATGATTTAAAAATTGGCAGAGGAACAGACATTTTTCCAAAGAAGACATACAAAGGACTAAGAGGTACATGAAAAGGTGCTCAACGTCACTAATCATCAGGGAAATGCAAATCAAAACCACAGTGAGGTATCACCTCACATCTATTAGAATGTCTATTATGAAAAGACAAGAAATAACAAGTCTTGGCAAAGATGTGGAGAAAAGGGAACGCTTGTACACTGCTGGTGTAAATGTAAATTGGTGCAGACGCTGTGGAAAACAAAAAATTAAAAATAGAAGTACCACATGATCCAGCAGTTCCACTTCTGGGTATTTATCTAAAGAATGCTCATTGTAGCAATATTTACAATAGCCAAGACATGGAAACAACCTAAGTATCCATCAGTGGATAAATAGACAAAATTATATATGTTTGTACATACACAGGAATATTATTTGGTCATATAAAAGGTGGAAATCCTGCCATTCATGACAATAAGAAGGGACATTTAGAGCATCATGCTAAGCAAACTATGTCAGACAGAGAAAGACAAGTACTGTGGGATCTCACACATGCAACCTAAAAAGCCCAAGCTCCTGGATACAGAGAACAGGTTGGTGGTTGCCCGAGGCAGGAGGTGGGAGTTTGGCAAAGTGAGTGAAGGTGATCAAAAGGTACAAACTTCTAGTTATAAGTAAATCTGGGGTTGTAATGTACAGCATGGTAATTGTAGTTAAGAGTACTGTATTATATATTTGAAAGTTGCTGAGAGAGTAGATCTTAAAAGTTTTCATCACAATAAAAATAGTTGTAACTATGTGTGGTGATAGATGTTAACTAAACTTATTTTGGCAATCATTTTGCAATATATGCATATATCAAATCATTTTGTTGTACACTTAAACTTATACAAAATATATGTAAATTATATCTCAATTAAAAAAAGATTCCACATGTAGAGAGATCTCTCTCTCTCTCTCACACACACACACACACACACACACACACAAAGAAAAACTTTTCACATCTTTTGCCTTTTTTTTTTACACTTTTAATATCTAATGGTCAGGAAGATGTGTAATAATTTAAAGGTGACTCTATATACAGTAACACTTAAAACTGAATTTGTATCATATTAAACACAACTGTACCTACATACATTTGAAAGGTGATGATGTAAGTCCTTCTCTATAATATATATGTCATATGTGTAATGTGTAACATGTAATATATGTTTAACATATACTAAAATACATTTCATTGTCAATCAGTGGCCAGAGCTTAGTGCTTGAACATAATCATGGACCATTTGCCACAGTTACTCACCCACAATATTTTTTAAAACTGTAACTTGATAGCCTCTCATGGCTCTGTTTTGAAGCTTGTTTCTTACAGTCCTGGTAGTATATTATTTTATGCTGAGTTTCAGCCATATTGGTCAACGTACCTTCATATTATAGTATTTTCCAGCCTTTGCACATTCTAACAGATATCCCTGGTCCCCAGCTGCTGTGATTTGCTCTGGTGGAGACACAGGCTGTTTTAAGAGACAGTGTAGTTCTGGAATGTAGGGCTGACTTTTGATGTCAGTGCAGCGTACATGCAATTGGCTAAGGATCAGAGTTTGGGCTGCATGGATAGATCTGGCTCCTCTGAGAGCAACTCTAATTTCAGGTATCTTAGATGTTGGAGGATATTGCCCAAATATTTTTTATTCCTTAAAAACACTCAGATTCCCCCTCCCCTGCCACTTTTTCAGTCTAATAAATCCCAAAGGAGCCTTAAAAATAAAATATATTTTCAAAACAAAATGTGTTCTCTCAATCATAGAAGAAACAGCTGTTTATCACTGGGTCATTCAGTCAGACTATATCCATGAAATATATATATATATATATGTGTGTGTGTGTGTGTGTGTGTGCATATATATATATATATATATTTCACTCTTTGAGATGGTACAAGTAATATATGTGTTATACTTTTAACCACACCTTTGTTTGCTCTGATATTAAAGAATATATGTGATTTCCTTAGAAATATGCAAGCTCAGGAAAAACCCTCATGATTACAAATCCTTGCCCAACCATCAGCTTCTTCTTACATGCTGGGGATGCAGTTTCCTGAGGAACAACTTTCAGGAAAATGTGCTATTCTTTGATGTCTTAATTTCTTATCTTTGAATCTCCGAACAGTTTTTAGAAATTCAAGGCATGTCGACTCTTTTCAGCTCATTAATTCAACAAATTTGGTTGATCTCTGTGCAAGGCACTGTGATAGTTGGTGGGGATTCCCTGATGACTACGAAAGAAATAGTCCATAGCCATGCAACATTAAGTTCTCAATGCCCTTGATACCAGATTCTTGGCTTCAATGGAAAACCTTACTTCTTTCTAAAAAATATCAGCGGTCTCTCCTCTCTTATTTTTTGAGCCAGATTCCTCACACACAGCAGCAGTCATCTCCCCCATCGTAGCTCAGCCTGATCTTTCTGAAGGACTTTCTATTGCTGGACTGTATCTATATAGCTGGTGGAAGAATCGTTCTAAAACATGAATGCAGGGGCATCATTTTTCTAAACAGATAAGTCAATGATACCTGTTAGCACACACACAGCATTGTGAACAATAGGAGGCCAGAAGTATCAGTTGCTCTGTTTTGGGTAAAGTGGGAGATAGGCATTTTTGCAGTACAGCTCAGTGGAAAGAACTTGGACATGAGAGTTTTTTCTAAATCTTGCATAGAGCTATATGAGCTTGGACAAGGTCTTCTTTTGTCTTTTGTTTCTTCATATGGCAAATGGGAACAATATTACCTGGCTTATATGGTTGAGTATTTATTCAGAAATGGTACAATGCAGCAATAGTGGATAGTAACTATTATATACAAATATGTACATTTTATCTTATGACTTTTGGAATCAGTATTGATTGAGTAGGGCACAGCTGTACCTGCCATGGATATGCTCTTGTTTCTCTACCAAATAGCAATTTGTCTAGCAGTCTCTCTAAACTGCGTGTGTGTGTGTGTGTGTGTGTGTGTGTGTGTGTGTGTGTGTGTGTGTAAAATACATTTGCCTATAGTTTTCTAAACAAAGACTGGTAGGAAAAATAAAGTAATCCAGTGTTACTGAATTACTAATCCAGTAATCCAATGAGTGTTCAGAAACGCAACTTCAGAAGATAGCGCTTCAGAGACTTAAAGGAACTTCCGTGAATATGTAATGGAAAAGGGAGATAATTTAACAAAAGAGGAGCCTTTATCATTATGTTTGACATTCACTCAACCTTTTTTCCTCTTATATGAAGTTGGGATTATTTTACACCTTTTAGCCTCTGATCTGCTCCAGCAACAAAATATGCTGCTAGTTCCATGCTCTGTCATACAAATAAACACAGAATGCCCACAATATTTAGCGTAGGCTGGTCTTCTAATACTTAATATGAAAATCATTGCACTTATAGCTACCAAAATTTAGCTTTCCTTCTTCTTAAACATGGAGAATTTTTTAAAACCCATTTCAGACCTGAAAGACACCTTAGTTTTTGTATCTATTACTGGCTTTTGTCCAAATGTCATGTAAGGAATTTATTAATATTACTATAATACTTCAGAGGACTGTGGAATTTACATTCTAGGCAAATATTTTAGGCTCTGTAGGGGGGGAAGGGAAAGAGCAGAGATGATGGTGGGGTAGAATTCTCTTCTCTGCAGGAGAGAGAAAGAGAATTTTCTTTATGCCACTGTTTCATGCTGAGGCCTGCACTGCTGTGCCAGTAGCATCCTAACATAATATTAAATCACTGGTTCCTGCATGGGCTAGTCATATCTTGTCATTGACTCAGAAGGAATTTAATAAGAATTTCCTAAAAATGTATTGGTGACAATAAAAAAAAGAGACTAATATTTTATAGCTGTATTTCTTAGGCAAGCCAGTACTATTTTGGTAAAATAAAAATATTTCACACTTCATTGTTAATACTTTCATTTAAAATATGCATCATGTTTGTTTTTGTTGCAAATATTTTGGAATATTATTTATCATCTACTGTTGATATAATACAAGTTTAATTTAATATTTTTAAAGTTCTTTAATGGGAAAACTGACACAGGTTAATCAAAGACATTGAGAGTAATCGCTGTTTTTTATGAGAATTTTCTCCAACACTTAGCTATTTAAGAACATTTCATTTAATTTAATCACTAAATGCAAAGGTCTTTGCCTAGTCCATTATCTTTGACTTATTTCCGGCATTTGTTAAGAGTTTTCCTCTCCTTTCTTATTGAAACCTCACTCTTCCTTAGGCTTCTGTAATATGTTCCTCTCTAGATGTGCTGATTATTTACCTATTGTCTCTCAAATTCAAGACACCCTTTTCTACTCTGCTTTATATGGCTGGGCATGGAACTCTATAAATAGCTTTTCCCAGACTGCCCTATCAGTTGGCTTCTGTTAGGCCCTGCCAGTAGAGGGCCCTAGAGAGGTTGGAAGGTGAAGGGAGAGAAAGAGGGTTTTCTTTCTGGTTTTCCAATCGGTAGCAGCATTGTTCCAGTAACAGCAGACAGCTGGCTGCAGTCTCCAGCTTCTTTTGCCACTACCAGCACCTGTTGGTAACAACATGCTTCCTTTAAAGACTGGAGTATGAGATATTCCCGTATTCCCTCACACACTGGAGCACATTCTTCTGGGCACCTGTTGAACTGTGTCCCCTCTGCAGAGTTCTTGGCACCTGCCAGACCAGAGATCTAAGAACCAGCATCAAGGAGCTTTTGCCAAAGGACCAAACACCAGGATTACTGGGCCCCTCATCCAAATTCAAGGTTCTGACATCACCACCTCTTTCCCTTTGTTTTCCCAGCCCGAGGGACAGTAGCTGATTCCTACAGTTATTAATCTCTGTGCAACCTCAGCAATCCCTTTTCTGTTCTTGCAACCATCTACTATCAACTGATTCTCTGTATTAAATTCCATTTTAGAAATACCTAGCATGCTTTCTCTTTTCCTGACACTATTCACAGTTCTGTCTTTACTCTGCTTCCTTTACTGGATCCTTTTTCCCCGGGACTATTTAGTCTTTCATATACGCTCTGTATATCAAAATCTGTATATCAAAAGTCCGATCCATTTCCTCAGCTTCAAGCATCCATCTCCATAAGTTCACATCATCAACTGTTCACTCAGTATTTTTGTTGGAATTTCCTATCAACTCTATGTATTTACAATGACTCAGATCAAACTCTTCTTTCACGTACCATTTCCATGTGTGTGCTTCCTCTTCAAAGTTGCTTGTTTCAATCAATGGTACCTCAATCATCTTAGGAAGACTCATACTTTAGAATTTTAAAATTCTCTCCTCTTATTAGACCCTCATATTCAGTCAGTAATAATATCACCTAGATTATTCTTTTATATACTGTATTTTGCATTTATCCTTTTCTTACCCACTACCATCACCAATACCCTAATTTAGATTCTCATTAACCTCACTCTGATGACCATTAAAATCCATACTGGTTTACCTGTTCCCAAAATTATTCTCTTGTGTACATTGCTACCAGTCTAATTCTCATAGACCCTGAAATCCCCTTCCACAGACCTTCAGTGCTTCCTTCAGCCCGGAAGATAAAATGCAAACCCCTCGGCTGGAAGTCTTACCTCAATAAATGTTTGGCTTTGTCTCTTACCATTACCTCCAATTAAATCTCTACTACAGGAAAATTGGTTTTCTCAATGACATCCCACTTCTCTAACCTTGTCACTCTGTACCCTGTTCAGCAAAGCTCTTCTTCGTAATGCCTTCCAAGAACATCTCAGACAGAATTGATATCTCCCTGTGAGGAATTTTGCCTGGAAACCACTTCTCTGTATTAACTATTTGGCACTAGTCATGGGTTGCATGCAATGATATAATGAGAAAAGAGGGAAGTATATATTTAACAGATAACAGAGTAGTGCATGGGTGGTCATGCTGTGTGTGAGACAACTCTTAGGATGTATCTATCCAATGTTAGGTCAAATAAGAGGCAAAAAGAAAAAAAAGTCTGAACTAACAATTCATTTTTACTTCTTGACAATAATTAAATTTTTTAAAAATTTAGAAGTCACTAAATTAATCAGCCATATTGCCTTAATTTTTTTGTAGAGATAGAATTTATTAATAAGCCTTGATATTTCTCATTTTATGGGAGTATGTATTCCATCATTCATAGTTCTAAAATTTTTGTCTTGTATCAGAGATCTGGAAGAAATAAGAAAATATAACATATATTAACATACATAAAATATAGTATATTAATATATTTTAGTACTTCTTAAAGACATAAAATATTTTGGGAAAGTTTTGCTTGAGAAAAATTCCTGCCATATTCCCTCCCTTCCTTCCTTCCTTCCTCCCCATCTCCTTCCCTCGCTCCTTCTCTCCTTTCCTTCCTTCCTTTCATCCATCCAAATATGTTATAGTAACTCTTGCTTCTGAAAGCCAGGATTCTAATAGTGTCAGATTTCATGATTAAATCTGATAATGTCAAATCTCATTATTAAATGTGACCCATCAGATAAATACCAGGTTTTGCAGTGTGTAGAGATTTTGAGTGCTTCAAAGGAAAAACGTCTACAGAGAGCAAAATATTTACAAAAAGGATACCAACAAAACGATGTGGAACTGCTTTGTCTACACTTTCTTGAATGGCTTTCTATAATCCGACCCTTGGCAATGCACAGACAAGTTGAGAGAATTGTTATATATGGAAAACCTCCAAATAACTAAAGAGATATTTTGAACTGTATAGTATGTTAGGAAGGAATCTGGAAAGAGCATCTTAGTTTTTTGCTTTCAGAGAACTTTAAAGCTGCATAATTTTAGTATGATACCCAAAAACAAGTTGAGCTTCTAGTGAGTTTCAGGCCAGTTAGTTATGCACAGAGGCAGTGAGTCCCCATGAATAGCAACTCTACACCTCCCACAGTATCTATTTTTACTATTAACATTTTGAAAGTCAAGGTGATCTAATTATGTAACTAATAACTGGACAATGAAAGTTTAAATTTATATAATCATATGTTTAATAAGTAGATAAGGAGCCCAGTGATAGCAGGGTCCTCAATAAACTTATAAATACACACAAAAATCTGTCCTGCTTTTATTATTTGGTTTTCCATGGATACGGAGAGTAAATGATAAATATTTTTCTCATTAAAATCCCTCGTATACTTGAAGTCAGCCAAAAAATCTCCAATGAATAGATCGAGTATGTTCCTGGTTTGCCCAGAACGGTCCCAGCATGGGTCAGTTGTCTTGGCAAAATCTATAATAGCCACCCCCTCCCTTTGCTCTGAAAAGTTTCCCAGATTTTAAATCTGGGAATTATGTGGTCAATCCACTCATTAATCTTTGCTCATTCAGGCCAAATAATCCAGTATATAATCCATTCTTTTTAGAACTATCTTCATTGTTTTTCTCTAAATCATCTCTACTGATAAGGGAGCAGGTTGCAAATTTCCTCCCCTTAACGGTGTGGAGACATTTCAGTTGTAAAGGTGCCTGCTTTCAGAAAAGATAGCACCAGATCCAGTTTTTGAACGACCAAAGTTAAGGAATAATTGAGGGAGTGGAAGTATTTAAGAGTGACACAAAGGAGGAGGGTGAGAGAAAGGGTGCCACTGAAAAGTTTATGATAAGCAGATGAATTCTAGTACAAGAAATCAAACACCACGTATTTCAGTTCCCACCAGAGGTTCAATTAGAAATAGAATCCTTCTTTGCTTCCTGCCCTACGCTGGCGTGTTGTTACAGGGCATGCACTGTTTTAACAGCTGCAGAGTCTTACCTCAGGAGTGACGGAATTGCACTGGTGATGTTGATCCCTGTATGGAGTTAAAGCTAAGAGGAAACTTGATCATTTGCAGTATGATTTAGGAATTGAAGGTGAGTTATGCTCTCTGTATGAGGATAATGAGTTAAGCAAGTCTAAAGTATGTGAAGTCTTAGTACCAGTTTTGCTCAGTAAACCTAGTGTTGGACTTTCTCTTTTCAGACAAGCCAAGTATGAGGAACAGCATAGACAAAAATGTACAGAAAGTAAAATTAAAAAAATTAAAATATGTACACTGAAATATTCATTTGAGCCTCTGGAACAAGCACATGGCAAGATGTCACTTGCTTATTTTCTTTTTCTATAGTTTTCTATCCTCCTTTTCTAACTCTGCCTCTATTCCTGTTATTATCACCTCACATTTAATAACTGTGAATGAGCAGACATCTCCTTATATCCATGTGTTCCTCTGGTCCACTGGTCCTGACACTTGATCGTGCATTATGAACACCTAGAGAGGGTCCATTGTAACACAGATTGCAAGAGCCCTACTCCCAGAATTTCTGATTCAGTAGGTCTGGGGTAGAGCTCCAGAATTTGCCTTTGTAACGTGTTCCCAGATGACACTATTGCTGCTGATCAAGGGACCACACTTGATAAGCACTGTTCTAGTAATTCAAGGTCTTGCTGAAAGGCTTGGTGAAAGTAAACTACTGAGAGGGTAAAGGGAAATGCAAAAGCATTGTTTGGGAAGAACATAGGAAAAAGAAGCACCAGCTCCCTCAATCAGACTTGTGAAGGGCTCATCACCACTCTTCCCTCTGTGGTCTCCTCCACCAACCCTGCCTCATTCTTCTGAATTTGATGCTAGGGGTTACTTTGCAAAGCATTCCAAGAGGAAAACTACGTTTATTGAATTTGAATTTATTGAGTAACTAAGTGAATTCACAGATCTGAGAATATTAAGGAAGAGTAACTTTGTAACAACTGGATTTTAAATGTTTGGTGATGTGTTGAGAACTGTTGTGAATACAACATTCATTAAAATAATACATTATGAACCTACGTACACGATGGCATGAAAGATGGTGACCTGATCTGGTTTTGGTTCCCAGAATATTGCACAGTTGATGCACAGGTGCAGTGTGCGTTGTTTAGCTGGCATGTTACTTGAATGGTTTTGTTGCTGCTGTGTGTGTCAAAGTATTCAATTCTTTATCCTCCTGCCTGCAGACTTCTGCCTTTTAGTTTACATTTCTTTTCACTTACTTACTACATTTAATCTGTATTTATTTTCATCTTGTTGCCAGAGTCTCCTTAGATCTCACTATGTCATATCCTCATGTTCTTTACTTCTAATTTCAGTAATTACTACCTTCATTTTACTCACCTTTAGTGCTCTAGTGATTTTTCCATTGACACTTTAACTCACCCCCACCCACTTATATCTTTTTCAGTATCTTAAAATATAGTGGGATATCTGACCATTTTATTTATCTTTAGCTAGAACCCATTTTTTTTTTTTTACAAAACGTTTTGGGATATCTTTCAGTGATATACACAAAACCCCAAAATAGATGCATAAATTATAAAGCCAAGGCCATGAAAAATATAGAAGACAAAAGCAAACTCTTAGAAAATTTAGAATTAAGAAATGCATATAAAGACTTTAATAATAAATACTTTCATTAATAAATTTAACTCTGAGCTCCTTGGCAGTTGAAGCAAAAGGAGCTGTGATTAGTTTATAGGAATCATATGATCACTTAAGGAGAAGACATACTAGTTGTTTGTAAGGTCAAGCACAAAGGCCCATGCCTTGAGTGGGTCTTTATATAGGGGATTCTGGTTTATGTAGCAGATGACATTTTAACAGCATTATTGAGTAACTGTAGTAGTCCATTTCATAAAGCATTTTTAGGGCATCTATTAATGTAAGCCAAGGGATAATGTCAAAGTACAACAAAGGAAATATCTTGTCAGAGGCTAAGTAAATAGCACAGCATGATTCAGGGGTTAAAAATTAGTATGTCTAGAGAGAGACATACACTTCATTTTTTTCAAAACAGTCTCCAGAAATGAAATTCCTTTCAAATGGCTTCTGAGAGAAGTTAGCTAGCAAACAGTTTGAAAGTATGTTCTCTGGCAATAAATTATTCTTTGTTACTGATTAAGGACAGACTCTGTATTTTAAAAATTAACTAACTGAGCAGGAGGGTTGACAACCTTTTATGAAAACCAGATCAAAAACCAACACTACTTCTTGAATAGATGGCCACCCAATTTCCACATTGAGGTGGGCCAGTAGAATAGGTGGGTCCAAGAGTTTGCTTGAGAAACAGTTTCTGAGTCTTTTTCAGCATGTGAACAAATGAATTGTTAAGTCTCTAAAGTTCTTCACCATGCAGTGTGACCTAGATGATTTAAATTGGAACATTTTCAAAACATAAGTTACCAGCCACCCACTATGGCTATAGAAAAAGAAAATATCTCAGCAAATGCGCTGATGGAACCTCTGGTTTTAAGAAATTAATTTCCTTGGTGAATCTGCCAGGATGAAGTAGTTAGGAATGAATGTGTAACTAACTAAATTATCTTGTTATATGGTGTTGATAGGATCAGTTACATTTTGAAAGAAACTGACCCAAATAATTTTGGTTTTAAAGTTAATGATTTTAAGCAATCTTTGATAATAATAGTTCATAAGCAGAACCAGTTTCCCCTTAAGAGGCCTGATAGTCATAATCATGTTGTAAGCATATAGAAGGAAAATTCTATTCTCAATATCAGGCACATTTGTAGTGATCAAACAAACCAATGAAATGTGTAAAAAGAAAATGGGTGGAATTAAAACACAGAAAGATTTTCTGTTCTTTAAAATGATTTGATTAGCTAGTAGGCCATTTCTCCCAATCTTTATTCTCCCAAAAGATCTGTGGCTTTGCCAGCGGATCTGTATAGCGCACCAGGACCAGTACCAGGAAATCACTTAGCAGATATTGACCATTAGTTTTTGCCCAAAGTGAAAGGCTGAGTAAAACTAAACCAAAGTATGTCATTCTGGATAGACTTTGTCACAAGGACAGGATTCGCCCAAGTTTGTAACATTGGTCCTTTATAGGATAATCAATCTTGCCCCAAATCTATTATTTCTTATATAAAATATTGAGCCAAGAAATATCTATCTGTAGTTTGTCAAGGAGAAAATTGGCATGGAGTCTGAGATGGAATGTATAATTAATGATACCTTGTTTCAGAAATACTGTAGCTTTCCAACTCTTTTGCTAAAGATCTATATATTTTTTATTTTTCAAGCCTAAGGATGCTATTGTTCTGTGAATGGAGAAAATGATTCCTGGTTCTAAAGGAGTTGAAGACTTCTGAGTGAATGCATAAGAACTGGAATGTTTCGCCTTTCTTATTTTCCATTCACTGTAGTCATTTAATGATAACTAAATGTCACTGGAGGTTGGGATACATGTGAAATGAACCAAAATCATCTTTGCATAGAAGGAAATCAATTTTAGCACCTTTTAAGAATATGACATAAGAAAAACCCTGCAAATAACTGTGACCAGCACTGAGGCAAGCTAAGCTTATTTTCAATTCAGTCACTGAGAGGGAAGAGCTGAAAAGCAATTTCTTGCTTGTACTGCTCTATAGAAAAATTATGAAAGATACAAAATGTGTTATGTTCTTTGACTCCAAATGCATCCTCTTGTGTTCCTTATATACTATAATATATATATAGTGTATATATATATATATATGTCTTCTTCAGTGTAATAATTTATGTAAAACATGCTTTTTCTTATGAGCAGTTATAAGTATCCATGTTTCCCCATGAGACTGTTCAAGTAGTTAACGTATATGAAGAATAAGTGATACGTACTTAGTAAAAATGAACTATTTTTTGCTATTACAAATCTGTCTCATTTGAGCCAAAAGACAATATTAAAGGTATGTGCGTAAGTGGGACTCTTATTGCATCTGTGTCTTCTTCTAAATTAATGCAAAGATAAATATATAAAAGACATCCTATCATTCTGTTTACTAGATCTAGAATGAGTGGCTACACATGTTCTGGAGACCTCAGTAGATTTACAAACTTAGCAGATTTACTGAGCAGACTGAGAATTCCTCCTCCAAGCTGCTTCATTGCCTCTTCCTGAGATCCTCGGTGAATTTTGTATTTGTAGAAAAAATTTGTCTCACAGTCTTCTGGAAATTTGGAAAGACTCAGAAATCACCCCTTTTTCTGAAGTTGTCTCTTGAGATGTATTTCTTTTCCTATCATGTCTCTGAAATGTAAAGTTCCTGCACAATCGTACATACCATTTTATTTTTCCTTCCTTATATGAAGACCTAAGCATGTTCTAGCAGAGTAAAAATTTTACTTGGCATGTAGCCCATATATTGATGTTCCAAATGATATTTCTCCTAGAACTTGTTGGCTTCTATAATTAACCATTCTTTACCTATCAGAGCATATAACTCGCATTACATCACATTTATCTAAGGAAATTCTATTGTTTATATCTAAAGGTAAATGGGCCAAAATTCCTTAAATACCACAGCAGCAGATTGTGTGCTTTCTTACAGAAATGACCTGGAATGCTTTGGATTCAATATGGTTATTTCATTGGCCTTTTGACAAATAAAGTTCAGCATTAAAGCCAGAGATCCTTAGTAACATAAGTCACTCTATAGAGTTTAGAAAGTTCAATTAATTCTATCAGTTGTCCCATATGCATCTCAAAGAAAGGTCATATTAGCCCATTTACTTTACTTTCGACTGTATACCACATACAGTATTTGCATGCATATCAGAATTACTTTAGAACAGATTTCCACAGGATAGTCATTGAGTAATCAACGAGTTTTACAAAAGTATTTGTCCTATTCGTCATTGAAAACTTGTTTTAAAGAGTGACTCAGGTATAAAGTCACAACCACTCTCAAGGCATGAAATCATCCATCCCTCTTTGATGGAATGAGTAAAATTTAGTAGTCTGACTATGAAGATTCATTTAGAGATTCAAAATTGTTTGATGTGTAGCTTTGTGCTCTTAGAAACATCTCAATGCCTCAGAGCAATTAGAGTAAAAAAGGTTAATCCTGCCTCACTCTCTGAATTCATCAGTAAGAGGCACATATATAAGTCACAGCATCCATATTGATAACCAACATTATTTGAAACAGAGAACCTCAATATAGGTGCTAAAACTGGGGAAATATTTCATTTGCTACAAATGGAGAATTAATTTAGAAAGAATGATGTTAGCCTCAGAAGAATATAAAATTTCTTAATTGGTAATGTGGAATAATAGGAAGAACAGGGCCTCTATTTGAATCAGGTTTCAACATAACTACTACATTGGATGTAGAATTGCATTATTGATATCTACTTGTCTTCCCTTCTAATTATAAGCAATTCCAAGTTAAGACCTCTCTCCTTTATGTGCCATGAATGCTCACACCTCCTAGTACAGAGATGTAGACACA
Source organism: Kogia breviceps (assembly GCF_026419965.1). Taxonomy (NCBI): domain Eukaryota; kingdom Metazoa; phylum Chordata; class Mammalia; order Artiodactyla; family Physeteridae; genus Kogia; species Kogia breviceps. The sequence goes on along the minus strand of NC_081315.1, from coordinate 115,549,344 downwards.
CTACTGATGGCAAAAATCTCAATGTTGAAGAAATAGTGGATTCTATAAGTATCTATATCTAATTTATTTCAATTTAACAAATGCCCATTGAGTTTCCAGGCAACATTCTAGGTGCAGTAAGTTGCAGATATGAATAAGCCATGGTCCCTGACATCCAGTGAAAGAAACAAGCACATTCAACTAATTATAATGGAATATGTATTTTAATGATGGTCTGAACAAATTGTTATGGAAGCACAGAGAAAGAAATGACTTGTTTTCTCAGATAAAATATTCAAAAATTGATTCTCAAAGTGCAAAATGTGTGAATTTCATCTTGATGTGAATTAAAGTTTTCTTTTGTCAGATGAACAGAGTGAAAACATTTCCAGTAGGAGAAATGGAATAAGAGATGAAAGAAGCGTTATCTATCACATTGTGCAAGTAATAGTGAGCATCTTAGTATGATTAGAGCGTAGGGAGAGATATTGATTGAATAAATGAATGAATGAAGAGTGGCATAAATTGAAGAATGCTACTCAGTGGATCCTCTAGTTAATTCAGTGCAGCCCATGTGGATCCATTTTAATTAAGATAATGAAAGAACCAGATTGTGTTTTAGAAACCTTGGTAGGCAGGCTGGAGGCTGGATTGGAGAACGTGGCTACAGGGGAAATGGAAATTCAAGGAAACAATTTGTTTTTTGCCAAAATTATCAAAGTAAATAAGAAAATAAGTAGTTTTACATAAATTAGGCACATGGTGGTTGCATTCATTCTGTTAGATTTATATGGTGCTTTTTTTCTTTAAACTGAAGAGAAGCCTGGTTTGGAGTCGCTTCTCTTTTCATCTTTTTAGATTTTATGCCCATGAAGTAAGGAGAATGGTATTTTTTCCCTTATCTGTCTCCTGTCTATGGAATGGCTTATGCCATGTTATTTATCAGAGGCTTTGAAGTCTTTGAAAGAGAACGCCATAAAAATCATAGAGTGTTATTGTCCCTTTTTGAACAGAGACCGTATTCGCCTTATTTATGCTATCTTTGAACGAGGACCAATAAGATACCGGCTTTTGGCCGATATTTTATACGTAAGTTTTTCTTCCTGAATAAATTAGAGGACCATTTCCTGGGACACAGTCCAGCAGAAAATATTGCCCATCAGCAAAATTTCTTGGATGGCAATAAGAACACCATTTCCTATAGTGACAAATGAATTGGAAAATTCCTGGCTCTTGGTGGTTTTACTATGAACATACAAGTTATTCTCTTAAAGTGGAAAATATCTTTCTGGAAGAAGTGTTTTGGCTTTAGCAAATACGTATATCCCCTTCTACAATGCTTGTTAACCAGACTTTCTTGAATATCTCTACTATTCATAGCTTTCAAGTAATATATTATCATAGGCATCTCCTCATTTCCTGAAGTGGCTGCTGATGAAGATATATTTCTGGTACCTCCTGAATGGTCTGGTTCTTAAATGAAACAGATCTCAGGCAGTCTGATCTCTTAAAGTAGGTAAGGCATCTGTGATTGCTTGAAGGAAAAAATAGAGAAAATCAGAAGGACTGGGTCTGTTTTTAATGTGATAACACTTCTGCTAGAGTTTCCTCCTTTCTGTTTTCTGACTCTAATAAAAAATATCTTACCCTTCAATACCTCAAATTTGAAGAAATCTTACTAGCCAAGTAGTAGAAATGAAGATATAAAATTTTAGTTTATTGTTTAGGTATGTGTCATTCAGATGTGCAGTGTTTCCTCAAACATTACAAATTCAGTTCTATAAATTAGCACACAGTGGTAAAGATTAGGAATTTGGACTTCAAACAATTTGATTTTACATTGTAATTAAATACATCTAAACAAAATTTAACTCTTTAGAACTAAGTTGGCAAAGAAGTCTTTTTATGTATATTCAATGCCTGTATTATATATGTGTGTATATGTATGTGGTATTTATGGTAACTTTCAAAGTATGTATTCAATAACCACGAGATGCACTTTCCTACACTCTAAGCTCAGACTAACCTAAAGTAAGGAGTCGATGTATAGTATTAGTACTCCGTTTTAGCTACTTTTTATTCACTTTTAATTTAATAAACATTTTTGAGTCCCTACTTCCTCCCAGGCACTGTACTGCATTTTAAAAATGAAATGTTAGGTGGACAGTAGGACATACCCTTGAAAATATTCATTAAACCGTTCTTCTTGTCAATAGTAATAGTAAATCAAAACACATAAAATTCAAGTTACTTTGTGTCTGTGTCTATTCAATTGTAAACCAGTAGAAAGTGGGTAGTTATGTAAGCATTTGTTTTGGGGTAATGATTCAACACTAGATATTCAATGCAATTTTCATGGCAAGGTGATTATAATATCATGAGTTTAACTATAAATACAAAATTATTTATGCCCAATAATCTAATCTTCTGATTACATTGATAGTTATTTGTTATAACCAAGTTTCTACTGCATTTTCAATATACTTTTTTTAATAAAAATGTCAAACATAGACAAAAGGAGACAATAGTAAAATGAACCCATTGTACCCACAGCTGCTGCAGCGTTGCTTTAATATCACTTTTTCTCCAAGCGCACACGTGTGCCTATGTATGTTGAGGGGGTGGTAGTGGTAATAGGGAAGTCTGTTTCTGTACATAATATAATATTCCATTTGAGGTTCTTGGGAGGGCACCTAAGATTCAGTAGCATGAGATCGTTGGTTCAAAGCACCGGAAAAAAATGTTTTAAATTTAGGTTGCAAATGCAACTGTCCAGTGGGGATTAATCCCCCTGGTAGATAATGACCATCAACACTTATATCACCACCAACATTTGAAAAGTCAAAGCAAAGCAGGAAGAGGAGTATGCTTAGTCCAGGTTTAGTGTGATTAAAGGAAACCTGTTCTGCTTGTTTTATTCATCTGGCTGTTTGCAAATGCCCAAGGAAGGTGAAAAATAACTCCCATCATGAACAACAAAAGTACGTTTATCCACCATCCCACCCTCTTCCAGCTTGGCACTGAGAGTGTCTTAACTGTTTGTGTTATTTGTATATGAAGAGAACACCCAGTTTCTACCTTGAGCTTTATTGTCAGGACAGAGTGGGAGTTGGAGTTGCTCAGCTGCCCTACTCTCACCTGAGCATCTAGTCATCAAGAACATGAACAGCTGGGTATAGTTGAGGGTACAGCCAATTGTAAAAATCACAAACTGCTGGTCTTCTATCAGAACCCAGCCCATTAATCTTTTAGTGTGAGGCCTGAACAAAGTTCTTAGAACATTCTAAGCCTACATTTATACAATGGAGATGGCATATAAACATTTGCATTTTCCACTTTTCTTGACAAATTAGGATGTCTGGTATCATTGTACTAACAATGGCCAAGAGGCATCTATTTCTTTGGACAGTTAACTTCTCCTAATATACTGCAGTTCCCGCCCAGCCAGAGTCATTCATCCGTGCTCCCAGCTATGGGAGAAGAACTTGAGCTTGCTATAACCCTGGTGTAAAGCCATTAACAAGTGCTGCTCCCTCCATGTAAACTGACGGAACCAAACAAGCTGACTTCCAAGGATGGAAGCCCTGTGGTGACTTTGAAATTGAACGTAAGAAAAAAAATGTATATTTTGACCAAGGTATCACAGTACAAAGATGTGAATTTCTAACGTGTTAGCTTATGAGGAGGACATTTCCCAATAGATGACCTAGAACCAGCTTAGATAATGTTAAAAACCTTGAGGAATGTAAAAAAAGTGATGAGAGGGGAAGATCAGTCTTTACAGAGTGCTGTTCCTGCTTGTCAGTCCCTATTCACCCCGAAGAGGGGAGCGGTCAGGGTGCTACCTCCTTCATCTCAAGCCTAGTGAGATGTGGCTTCCACAGAATCGTTCAAAAGCCTGAAATACGTTCCCTATGGTTGAGAGGCATCATTAGAAGATGCCTAATTCATCCAGAGAAAGGGAAACGTATTCTGTTTGGATTGCAGCCCACTTCTATTGAGTGTGGGGCAAACGCTGTGTTTTCAGTGAACCAGATGTGTGCTACCCATGCAAGAGAGGAGCTGTTTCGAATCTTCTTGCAAAGGGAGGATGAGAGACTCTAACAGCAAAGAGCCTGTGAGGAGTGGACAATCTGAGGAGACCTGGAAGAGGGTGCAGATGGGTGAGGAGGAAAAGGGAAGCAAATAAAAAACTGACCACCCATCCTTAGTTGACACCACAGTTTCCAGCCAGCTGGAAAGGAGAGAATATTTAATACTACTTGAAGTTAGAATTATATTACATAGGATTTGGCATTTTACTTACCAAACTGAACCCGTGTTTGCAACTTAGAATGATCTTAAGCCTGTTAATACCTGAACGTGAACGTGATTGTTAAAGGCATGTGATTTCTCAAGGTTTCCTCAGGTCAGGAGATTGCCACCACTGAATACATTTTAAAGGGACAGTGGGACACAAAAACAAGGTTGTGTTTTGATTATGTCAAGAATTGTGCTTGTTCACTGAGTTGGATACAAAACATCAGCACAGCAGTGTAAGCAGTCAGGCCCTGTGGGGAGGTTGGTGTACCGTCTTCAGGCTCCTTAGACCTTCTGGGTTTCATATACAGCTCTAGAAATGTGCTGATAATCAGTGCATCTTTTATATATTACGCAGTGCATCTTTTGTGTTATTTTCCAGGGCTGTTCAAACCATGTTAACATTAATTTTCTTTAGCTATTTTCTACTTCCCTCTAATCTTCCTTAAAATCTTAAATTCTATCAACTTGTGGTTATTTTCACCAAAATTAACTTTTGTTTCTGCATTCTCAGCAATGTTGCCTTGTCAGACAGAGGCACCTCCCAAATAGGTGTAACACAGAACATCTTTACTTAGTCGCTTACAGACTATGGAAAGCATGCAGTGCCTTCTTCCTATTGTCAGTGAGTTCCTGTCTGGGGATTTTATGACATGCTCTACTGTCTCATTTTTTAAAATTGGAAAATGAAAGGGAAACAAATGTTTTGATTGTTTTCTAGAAGTATCTAGAGTTCAAGAAAGAGAAGTAAGTGAAAATGGAAGGTGCTGAAATTAATAAGGTTACACTTGAGGCACAATAATTATGAAGAAGCAAGAGAGAACCAAATTTATTAGTATGTTATGGATATACAACATGTGAAGTACACCCTGAGCAATTTCCTGTGGGGGAACATCTCCAACAGAAAAATGTAAGAATAATGTAGGTTAAGTCACCCATGTCAGAAGCAATTGATACTTAATAATCATAAAATTAACTAATTGGACATATTTATAGGAAAGCACAAAGATAAATCAATTTATAATTCCCTGGGTACATTTATATAGATTTAAAAATATAAAGATGGACATTAAAAAGAGGATGAGAGGAAAGGGACTCGGGAAGAAAGGACCTTTGGGAATCCATGAAACATTCTCTGTGCACGTGTGGTTGAATATTTGTATGTTTTGAGAGATAAAGAACAAAAATTTAAAAATTTAACTGATATTCTAAAAATCACTAATATATCCACTCCCCTTCAATCCACAATTAAATTTTTCAGGGATATAATTAGTTTCTCAAGTAGTTAGAAATTCATATGTTATTTAAGCAGTCAGGTTTTATTTATGAAAGCCTCCATTAGCAGGTACGAAGTAAAAAAGCATTGATTTAAAAATATATTCTTATTACCTAAGGAAAAGGGAGAGACTGTAAAAAGAAAAATATGCAAATGTTAATTCATTAGATTGTGGGTTCTTTGGGAATGTTATAATATTTATAACTCAGAGCATGAAGATACTAGCACTCAAAAAAAAAAAGACTGAAGAATGAATGAATGGGAAACTAAATGCCTAACCTTAGAACTTGTCAAAAACATGCATATAAAGATGATTTTACTCTTCTCTCCAAGGTTGTTTCTTCATGGAATGATTGATTAATTGATTGATGGAATGTCTAATGTAGATTAGAAAGAGTTCAGAAATTTAGTCCAACACTCTCATTTCACATAGGAGAGTCCTGGGGTTGAGAGAGGTTAAGGTAACAGAACAGAATCAGGCCTAGAAACCAGGTTTTCTAACTTTTTGACCTGTGTTGTTCTCAGTACAGCATTCATCTGACAAATTCTTTAATGTTAAAGTTGTCGATTCAAAATGAAATGTTCAAATTTAAATGGTAAGCAATACTGAGAAATGGTTTAGAAACTTCTTCCATGATGTCGAGAGTTAAAGAAAATGTATTCAGATCTGACAAGCACAGGCAGCGACCCTGATCTCAAAGCTTATCTTTTTGGAGTATGTTGTCAAAGTTAGAAAGGTCGAGGATATTATCCTGAGGTCTGAAGAATTCTTGCCATTAGAAATGGGGGAAATTAAGCCACTGAGTTTTAAAGAAAATTACTCAAATACAGGCACCGTTATTAAAACTTATCTTTTTGAGTCATCTATTCAGAATCCTAATAAGGGAAGTTTTAAGTGGAAATGGATTAAGCCATAGTTTCAAATAAGCATCAATGTACTTTTATTCAAAGTATATGCCTTATTCAGACTTGTTTAAAAAGTACCCTCTTTTATCATCTCAGTGAATGTTATCTGGTATCTCTAGGGTATCACACAAGACTGATTCTGAAAATTGTGGCTCCAGCTTGTTCAATTGCATAATTTTCCTAATGACAAAAAAACCCACAGGGCAAATACTATAGTGTTTTCATAAACAATGAGTAACAGTTGCAGGATATAAATGGAAAAAGTGCCATTGATGATAATGCAGTGGCTTTTAACACTTGAGAGAGAGTCCAATTATAGTACCTCCTGCTACCTTCTGCCTTTCAGGATAACCCTACCACCCATGAATGGGAACATGTATCACTTCCTCCCAAACAGTTCCATTCAGTTCAGTCATGAAGAAAACCTCTTTTATGCAGATCCCCACTTCCTTCCCTCTGATGTCCAGATCTTTCAAGCTCCTAAGTCACACAGCATTTCTGTGCATCCTTACCTCCTGCTCAGCAAGGCTGTTGGGAAACACTTCAAACACTCTGTCCCCAAGGGGGACAAAAACTGACAAGGGGGGAGGGGAAGGAAGGGCACTCAAGTCAGCACTTGCCAGAACAATGAAAAAAACAATGTGGAAGCTTGTGGTCATGGTGGTGGAGGGGGGGGGTGATCTTTACTGAGCCAAATGAAATGACACCTGAGTGAGATGTTTCATTCATTCTAAAGAGAAAAATTAGGAGTCAGGTAATCACTTTACATCTGTGAAAATGAATCATAGGAAAGTGGTGTTAAGAGAATAATTTGGGGTGTGAAAAAGAGGCCTGAAAGGATGTGGAGATGCTTTGACTTCCCCAAGCTTTTCAAAGCCTCTGAATTTCCATTTTAACCCACTGAGACACCAGCCACTTAGGGTCAGTGCAAGACACTGAGTCTGGACTCTTAATGTGGTTACCGTCGTTCTGACCTAAAAACCTGTGGATAAGATTTCTCTCAGTGACACGTTCCTTGTAATAAAAACATAACCATACTAGATATGTATAGCATAAAGGCAGATTGTTTTTAAACAGGGGGCTTTTCAAGGTTTACTGCAAGGCGTCAGCTACTCTTTAAGTTAAAATAATGTTTGACAGGTCAGTAATGAGACATAAAAGATTAAAAAAAAAAAACCAGACAATTTTGTACAACTAAAGGGGCAGAAACAGAAACATCAAAGCTCAGGAACTGTATACATTGCACAAAGCATTAGGAGTTTCTGTTTTCTTTAAAATTTTGACATATGTTGTGTAGTGTGGTTAGAGCTATTAAGGGAATGCAGAGTTCTTTCCAAGCAGTTCTTTTACCACTTACATCGTTCCATGGTCACTTGAAGGGCACTTTGAAGTTTCCCAGGAATAAGAGCAAGGTACTGCTGTGCTTTGCTGGATAGAATAAGTATGAACAGAGAATGCTATGTAATATAATGTAGCAATCTGTCAATTAAGTAGTATTTGTTTTTGATTTAAAGGCATTTTGATTTTTAATACAGGGATTCCAAGAGAAATCTTCTGTCTTTTGCAATTACCCCAGCTCTGTTAGAACTGAGACCTCCCTTAGGGTTGAGGAAACTTGGAAGTTAGCCTTGGCAGGTTGACTGTCCAATTAAAGGAGTATGGGTGGAGTACCTCCCAACTGGTAGATGTGAAACTCCACATAGATTTGGAAGGAATTTTTCATAACTATTACATTCTTCTGCTTGATCATTTATTATTTGATTGGATAGTTTTTCATTTAGCTTCAGCAAATTATCAAAAGCATTTCTTGGATGGAATAAGACAGGTGTGATCATTTCTAAAATTGAGTTTGAAATGCTTTCGTACAGGAATGCTTTTTAGAGCGTGTTATAGCTTAAGGGACAGAGAAACTCTTCAGTTTTCTCATAACTAACTGTTTTCCTGAGCCTGATTTCTGGAGCCAAGATTTTCCTTGAAGAGTCAACATCATGTAATGGAAGAAGCTTGGACTTTAGAACCAGACAGTTGTAGATTTATATGCAGCTTCTACCACTTACCAGCTGGGGAACCTTGAGAAAGTCTATTAATTTCTCTGAGCTTTGGGCTTCTCATCTGTGAAGCTGGAATAATAATACCAATTTATGCAGGTTTACCGTAGGGATTAAAATATAGTTTACGTAAAGGTTTAACATCTAACAAGTACCAGTTCTCCCATTCTTCCTTCAACAGAAGGAGGACTGATTGGAAAGGCTTACATTTGGGAGCCAGAAAGAAGTATATTGAAGATTATGAGAAGGAAAACTATACTTTCTCTTTATATTAATGTTTATTTTTGTAGCTTCAAAACCTGTCATCTCAAAAGCTTGGATGTTGGAATCAGAACAAGTGAATGAGGGAATTATGTGGACTCATTTCTCCCTAGTCCTTTTTTTTTCTAAGCCTCCATCGCCACCATAGCTTTAAAAGTAAGCCATTTGGGGGGCCAGCAGGAGCACAGCAAAGGTAAACACAGATTCCTCAAACTCAACTTGTCCTGTGCCGAAGTTAGGATCTTTGTCTGCCACCATCGGCCACCCAATCTAAGAAGCCAGGCTTTCTCTTAGCTATCCTCTCTGAGACTCCCTACATGCAACCCACCTCCAAGACCTTCTGTTGCTACTTTTAATATGCCCCAGTTCAGTTCCTTTCTCTCCTTCTCCTTTGACTCCACCTAAATTTTGGTACTCTTCAGCTTTCTCAGATTACCTGCCAGGAAATTTTAATTGGGGTCTTTTCCTCTGGTCTCAATCTCTTCCAAATACAAAGCTAATTTTGTAACTCCTCTGCTTAGAACCATTAAATGTTTATTATAACCATTAAATGTTTATTGTTTAATTTAAAAATTAAAGTCTGAATTCCTTGGCATAGTTACAGGACCCTTATGATGTGGTTCCAGCCTCTGTATGTGGCCCTATATCCTGCCATGCGTCTCCTTGCTTCCTAGACGCCATCCACTCAGAATCACTTGAGGTTCTATGCTGCCACTACGCTCTGTACCTTGGTACATGATATTCCCTCTGCCTGCATCTCCTTTTATCCTAAGGGAAATTTCCCAGTTCAGACATTCCCTTCTCTGAAACATTCCCTGACTCTCATGGTTTACCACTACCTGACCTTCAAAACCTGGGAGAACTAATCCTCTCCTTCTCTATACTCCCTGAATCTGTATAGACTCTAGGATTCTACTCACCGTGTTGGATTAGATGCAGTGTTTCCAGCCCCTGGATAATGAACACTGTGAACAGTGAACATATCTTTTCATCTTTATGATCTCAAAGGCTTCTTGAAACAACAGAATTTAGGAGACAGTATCAGGTTACATGGATGTGGCGGCACAGGAGAGAGAGAGCTGTGATGAGACCAGGCCACATCTGCGACCTAGGAAGCAAAATCAAAGGACCAGCTTGATGTTATTTATGATAATTTTGGCACAGTAGTATTATATGATGAAAATATATCAGTAGTATAGAAAGAACAGTGAGAGAAAGTTTAGTGGCAAGTGATATATTTGTTTCAAAATGCCAGTGACTTGACCCTTAAACTTTTAGAGCCATTGAGTCAGTTAGGGTATGGCACAACCTGTTGTAAGAAATAGATTCCAAATTGCAGTGGGTTAAATAAAGTAGCAGTGTATTTCTTGTGATTTCATGATCAAAGTGTTTGTAAAATATCAGGAGATAGAGAAGGAGTGATCACTTTGACAGTGGGATTGAGGGAAGTGATAATTGGGTTGAAACTTGAAGGACTCTCAGGACTTTAACAGGTAAAAAAAAAACTAGGAAAATGACATTCCCGTAGAGAGAATAGCATAAAAAAACACATGCACTGTCCAGGGAAATGCAAAAAGTCTGGTATGATGAAGTGAGAAACTAGTGAGAGTTTAGGATGATCAGGTGTGTGAGAACCACACTGTGAAAGCCTTAAATGGTAAGCTGGATAGTTGGGTTTATGCGAAGTCTACATGTAATGTCCCAAGTGGAAAGCCACATAAGGCTTTTGATCCAAGTGGTGATATGACCCTAACTGTAACATAAGAGGAGCCTACAGAGGGCAGTGGGTGGGAAGGAATGGTTTATTACTATATGGTTGTATGGCACCCTGGTCATTCCTATGGTGCGTAATCTGGGAAAGGAGTTTACCACAGGTAAAGGTAGATCTTTCTAAATCCTGATAGAGAGGGGTTACTTCACTTGCTATAGGAGAAAATTTGGAATGACTGCCTTAGCATTCTCATCCCTACTCAAACATCAGCATACCTGGGGGAGGAAAAGGTCAGAAGGTAAAATATCTCCTTCTAGGCCTGGTGGGAAGAGCAGGATATAATTACCTTTATAAAATGAGACATACCAGGAGTTGAATGGCTCACTTAAAATCCAAGCAAACTTGAAATGTATGACCCTAAACTACATGACCCCCAGGCTATCCACAAAAAAAGATTTGGCTGTGTACTGTATCCTTGGGGGTGGGGAGAAGAATAGAGTATACATTTCTTCACACATCTAAAGATTCCTTTGAACTCATTCTTCTTATATCCCTACATACTTTTATTTGAAGGCTACAGTGCCCACAAATCCAGCAGATAATTTACATTTTGATGTAAGCAATTTCAAACAATTTTTCCTCTCTGTATTTTTGGCCAAGATTTTTGGTCAGAGAGAAGTGAGTCATAGACTCATAAAAAAAGAAACACTTGGGTCATCAGTGATATTACTACAATGCTTATCCTATAACAGTGTTTGGATTTTAGCTGGTTATTTTTTAATACCCAAACCCATATTGTATTATTCCAGGCTAAAGAAATTTAGTGAAGATCACTCCCAGCTTTTATCTTCTATCTATTAGAACATTATTTCCCAAAGTAGGGGTGAAGCCCGTTAGTTCATAGGAAAGTAACATCACTGTAGAGGCATCACTATGAATTTTCTAAAAACCAGGCCTAAAAGAAGTTTAGGATGTAGACACATGGAAGAAATGTAAAGACACTGCTGGTAGGATAAACAAGGTATGTAAGAAAAATCACACATTCATTCTTTTATTCATTTACAAACATTTATTAAGTGGTCACAAGGTGTTAAACAGAGCTGTATTAGTAGATCTTGAAGAACCATGAAAGATAAACCAGGAAGGATAAGTGAGAAGTAGAATGTGAAGAGTCTCCCATAGGCATTTTTATTGATAATTTCTCTTGGAGACAATAATGAATCCCTCAGAAGAGCATCACGTTTGAAAGATTAATCCAGGAGCATGGTCAGTTGATGGGGAAAGGGAAGAGAAAGAAGGCAAGAGAGCAGTTTAGGGAGGATCTTGTAATAGTCTAAGCATGAAAGAACAATGGCCCTAGTAGGTTGATGACTGAGGGATGGAAAGTAGTAGAAGATCAAGAGATAATAGGTCAAGAAAGAACAGAGGAAATTGGTAACTATGATGGATATAATGGAGGGAAAAAGAAAACATTTTAGAGGGGGCATTTTTGGATAAATGCTATTTGTTATAATATCTACCTTGGTACATTCAGGACATAGAAATTTCTTTTCTTCTTTTTTCTCCTATGAATTCATTAGTGTTATGTCTAATCAGGCTTAGAATATTTAGGAACATGACTGGTCATCTATAGGATCTTATATGAAAATTTAAGTGTAGAAAAAACAGTTTTCCTTTCATGTCACTCTATAAAAAAAGATATAAAAACATATTTTAAAACAATTATTACAGACAATTTCCCACTGTAAGTAGGAGCCAAAGTTTTGTTAATCTATATTTAGGAATCAAATATTGGCCTAGAGATTAGTTTTTAAAAACTGCCAGAAGATACATGAAAATATTCTTTGCTTGAGACTCGACTACACAAAATTTTTAGAGAAAAATTTCTGTGCCAGGTTGGTTGTTTTTTTTTTTTTTTTTTTTTGCATTAAGGGAATGCAAAGGTGGAAGATCTCCGTGGCGTGTGGGATCTTCCCGGACCTGGGCACGAACCCGTGTCCCCTGCATCGGCAGGCGGACTCTCAACCACTGTGCCACCAGGGAAACCCACCAGGTTGGTTTTATAAGGACAGAATTAATGGTAGTAAGCCAGATATTAGGAAAAAGATTTTCCTGTTAGGTCAAGAAGTTCATTCCTTTCTGCTGAGCTATCATTATAAATGACTTACTTAAAATTAAGCGTTGTCGAGGATTAGATGCGTGAACACCAAAGCTTGGTTTCGCAAGCAATATAAGAACTGTGAGGGATGTGTTACTACGTATACTCATTTGAGAAACATGGAGCTCCTGGTCTTGGATACAGCATATGGGAAGAGGGTCAAAGAGAGAAGGAAGTTGGTAGGGCCACTCAGCTATGGTCAGGAGAATAGTCGTGTTTGGATCAGGGAAGAGTAGGCAAATACACAAGCCCAGCTGTTCAGCAGCTATCCAGAAGAAAGCTGACAAGTATACGTGGGGTCTTAAATAGCCGAGTGTACCCACTGATGATGGTTCAGACTGGGTCACAAGCTTTCTAACATAGCACCACTCTCACTCCCAGATGAATGAGATTATCTCATAGCTCCTTGCATTGGTTTTTCTTTTATAGCATATTTCAAAGTTAGTGATTATACATTTCTGGGATTATGTGATAAATGTCGGTCTTGTCCATTGAGCTATAAGCTTAATAATGCAGTAATGGAAGGGACCATGGCTGATTTGCTGGCAGTAGTTATTCCCATCAACAGTCAGTGCCTGGCACTTACTTTATTCCCAATAAATATCTATTGAGAAGACTAATGTCTAACACTCTTATTCCTCCAAGTATTATTTAAACTTCTATTTCTAATTGGCAAACTAGTTGGAAATAATCAGAAATAGATAGTCTATAACGATAATTTCAAAGACTCTCCGTGTTCAAATGTCAGAGAGCAGAATGAGGAAATTAAAGTGACAAATACCAAAATTTTAAGGCTTCACGGATTATCAATTTAGCATCCATCTATGAAAAGAGGTCCAGAAGGGACTGTGAAAATATGCATGAATCTATTTCACTTTCATGAAAATGATCAGATCATGAAGGTCTTCAAATTAGTGAAAATTAAAAATAACAGTGGAATCACTGGATATTTAAACTGTGGTGGGGAAAGCGAAGTCATTTCCATAAGAGGAAGTTGTAGCTGACCACATCATATATTCCCTTGAAAGACTATGCATACATCACTGTGGGTAAAGGATAAACTGAAAATGTAATGTATTTCCACTTTCAGACACCTTTAACCAAGTTCTGCATCAAAAGCCATTGGAAAAAAAAAAAACTGTGTCACTGTGGAACTGGGGAAAAATATTTTGTCACAAATAGGAAATTGGTTCAGAAATAGGAGATAAAGGATAGTGACAAATGGACATTTTCTTGTTGGAAAAGGTAAACAGTGAGGTTCTCAGGGATCAGCACTCTTAGAACTTTTGTTCAACATTTTAATAAACGATCTGTAAAAGGAAAAAGTCCCCTGGACTTTTCACATCTTAAGATTACGTAACTCTTCCAGGTAAGGAAATGTGAAATGTCATATCAACAGGCTAAGCTGCAGAGAAATTTTGCAGACTATGTATGGGCAAAAACTTAAAATAAAGGGCTTTTTACTTCTTGTTACTATAAAAGAGATCACATAACATGGTAAATAATACAAACAGCACAAAGGGATAAAAAATAAAGTGAGGCTGTCAATTCAGACTACCCTTCAACACCCTCACCTTGATTCTATTCCATAGCGAGTGCCACCTAATTTCTAGTTTCTAGACTGTCCTTCCTGAAGTATGTGCATATATGTACACCTTTGTACCTATGTCTTTATAGAATATATTTACACATAAATGGGAGCTTCCTGTATACACACTATTCTAAACTTTGGTTGTTTTTATTTAAGAGTACATATTAGAAATATGTTTTCTATTAGCAGAAACCACTGCATCCCTTTTAATGACTGCATATATACTGCTATGTGGATTTTCCATATCTAATTTAGTCAGTACCCTGATGATAGATATTTAGGTTGTTTCCTGTTTTGTTATTATTAAAATTTCCATTGTTGATATTTTTGCTATTGCTGTTACTACAACAAGGACATTCTTGAATGCATATTTCTTCACATATTTGGGAATATACCTGTAGGATAAATTCCCAGAATTGGGATTGCTGAGTCAAAGATAAGATGTGGTTATAGTTTGCTTTGCTCCCTATTGCCTTACAAAAGTGTTGTATTGATATATATTTTTACAAGTAGGAAATGAGCATCTGTTTCCTCATACCATAGCCAATAGTGAGTATTATAAAAACTTTTTAGTTTTTACAAAGTATAATCTTCATGTTAAAAATGCATTTTTATTTAGAGTCATGTACCACAGTGTTCAGTGCAGCACTATTACAATAGCCAGGACATGGAAGCAACCTAAGTGTCCATCGAGAGATGAATGGACAAAGAAGATGTGACACATATATACAATGGAATAATACTCAGCCATAAAAAGAAACAAAATTGAGTTATTTGTAGTGAGGTAGATGGACCTAGATTCTGTCATACAGAGTGAAGTAAGTCAGAAAGAGAAAAACAAATACAGTATGCTAACACATATATGTGGAATCTAAAAAAAAAAAAAGTTTTGATGAACCTAGTGGCAGGACAGGAATAAAGACAGGCGCAGCAGACATAGAGAATGGACCTGAGGACATGGGGAGGGGGAAGGGTAAGCTGGGATGAAGTGAGAGTAGCACTGACATACATATGCTACCAAATGTAAAATAGATAGCTAGTGGGAAGCAGCTGCATGGCAAGGGGAGATCAGCTCGGGGAGATCAGCTCGGTGCTTTGTGACCACCTAGAGGGGAGGGATAGGGAGGGTGAGAGAGAGGGGATATGGGGATATATATGTATAGCTGATTCACTTTGTTTTACAGCAGAAACTAACACAACATTGTAAAGCAATTTTGCTCCAATAAAGATGTTAAAAAGAAGAAAAAAAGAATAAGTAAGGGAAATTGAGCAACGAATCCTTACAAAGTAAATTTTGCCATCAAAATCTCCCGCCACCCAGTCTCTAAATTAATTGGAATTTTAAGTTAAATTTCAGGTCTAATAGCTATTGTTAAGATGTTAAACAAGGAAAAAAAATTATGAGTGTAGGGTAATTTTAATTCTTGGAATACCCATTACAATAAAAACACCCAATTACTAACCATAAAATAAATGTGTTTTTATTTAAAATTTTCCATTAAATTTTATTTAAAAAATACAAGCCCCCCTCCCACCCCCCGGCATACTTGAAAAGTCACTATTTTCAGCATGGAGGAAATGCAGCCAGCTGTAGGCTGAAGGCTAAGAGGGGAGGGGAGGCAGTGAGAGCAGATAGTCCTCGAGGAAGGCTTGAGAAAAGGAGAGAGAGGTAGCAGGCAGGAAGTGGGGTCAGGGCTCAAGTCAGGAAAAACATTTTGTTTCGTAAGGAATTTGAGTTATTCAGAATTGGAGTAATCTTTCTCCTGAGGAAGTGGATTCCTTGTCACTAGAAATGGACAAGCTGTGACTGTGATAACCTCTGACCAAAGACACTGCAAAAAAACTTCATGCACTGGAAAGAAGGCTCTAAAATCACCTTGTCTCAGGCTTGTCAGATAGGAAAATAACTGAGAGCTAATTGAATCCTCTCAACAACATATAATATATACTTCATGAAACTGCAGATTCTGCTTGAATATCACTAATTACTCACTGAAGTCAATGGTGGGGCATCACAGAGAAGAAAGAGATGATCTCTAAAATTCCTTCTGATTTGAAGTTTTTATGATGGCTACATTAAGAAATGTTTTTATTTAAGATCCAGGTTAGAGGAAAATAATATGACTGACCAAATCCCTATGTAATTATTAGTTCTAGAGGCTTAATTTGTACAGAAGAAATGAGACTAGGTAAGATTTAGTTGATCACAAATTAATATTTCTTAAGAAAATCATGCAAGCCCAAGAAATACTTTGAAGCAAAACAAGTTTCAACTGACAAAGTGGTTCCTGCATTCATAGTTTACTATACATTTATGATTTTTATAAGTATCTTCCCCATCTGTTTACTCTCAGTAAGTCCTCCATTTCATCAGATACATTCCATATACACCCAATTTTATTTACAACCTGGCCCCTTTTGTGTGTCTCGCACATGTACACACTCATTTTTTCATCTGGGATTTATACACATTTGTAAAATGCCTGATACAAGAAGGACCAAGCAAACTTAAGACGAAAACCAAAAAACCCAGACTTCCCAAATATCAGAGTTTAAGCCTTTCTTTCCTTGCAGTTTTCTTAGGATTTCATGAAAAGCCTGGGGTGGTATATCATAATAAGTTAGTTTAGAAGATAACTGTCAAGGGTGTATCATATCAAAATGTTTTTACCAATTTATATTGAAATGCTTGGTTTCAATATGGGCAATCTTTCAAACGCCTGATTAAATTCGTTGGAAGTTTTGTTTGCTAAAGCATTCCATATCCTGGGAAAATAAAACCAAATATGTTGTTTTTCTTTGTTCTCCACTGAGCCATGCAAAGTTAAAGAGAACTAAAAACAAAAAAAAAATCTGAATAAATCCTCTCTAAATAAAATTGACCTTTTCTAGGCAATTTTTTCTGCATCTTGGCCGGGACTGAATCTGTATCCTTCTCTTTTTCTAGGCTCACTCTGTGTGGCCCACTTCCTGTGGCTGTTCCATTCTCTGAAATGACAGCATTTTCGGACTACAGTAGCTTAAAAAACATTAATTCCCAGTCATTGGAAATAGCTTACATTTCGCTCAAGGCAACGAAGTTGTTCTTGCTTTTTGACACTTGAGCTTTCTTGCTTCTGATTTCAGGCAACCCAAACGCAGGGAGGTGTAACTTTCTTTTGGAACCATTTCCTTTGTGCTTTGCTTTGCCACTTGGCCTTCCCTGGTCCCCCCAGCCAGGCTGTCAGCACATTCTCTTCTCAGGGTGGTGTGGGGGGGAAAAAAGCCTGAGTATGGAAAGAGAGTTTATTTTAGGTAAATTTAATCAAGCAGTGAGCTTTTATTTTTACTTTTTATATTTTGGAAAAAAGACCTCATGTTAGAATGGACAGAATTCTGGAACTGAGTTTTAGAGGTTTTCAGTTTTGCAGATGACGAAACAGTCTCAGACCTCTCTGCTTTTACGCTTTACAACTTGTTTCCCTTTTTTGACAGAAGGAAATAGTTTTACAGTGTCCTCAAAATAAACCCCAGTTTTCTTTGGTCTGCGATACTTGGGAACGGTGGGCTGCTTGAAAGAGAGGAAAACCTCCTGATTAAGAGCAAAGCAGACAGACAACTTTCATAGGGCTGGTCCAAAAACGGACTGGGAGGAACGTCTCTAATACAGACGGGCTAGTGAGAAAAGCCACTCCAGCTTCCTCTTTTTTCCAGATTTGAGAAAGTTGGCTTAGCATATCATCTTGAATATATGAACCCAATAGTAAGCACATCGTTAATTATAATAAGCCTGATTCTCTATAGTCTGAGTGTGCAAATTCAAAACTCACGTTTTCCTGTAAGCTGACATAAACATAAATCACTCCCCTCCCCAGGGGATCTAACTGATAGAAATTCGGTCCTATTGAAATTTACCTTCAGTGGATACCCTGCCAAATACAAGAGAACTGACTTTATCTATTTTAAATCATACTTAGTATTGCTGTCTATACACTGGATCATCGAAATACTCTATTCAGTATTGTTGGGTACTGGAAATTGAACATTTATTATATCATGGGTAGTTTACCCATTCTCACTTTTAAACCACCTAAAAATCCTATGGGTTATTTATCCCCACTTACCAGATGAGGAAACCGAGACTCATGGGGTGAAGTACAGCTATATATTATTATGTATATTAAGTTATATTGTATATAATATATATAGATTTCTATGTCATATAATTAGTACTACAACTTTATTAGAGACTTTTGATACAGTGTAAAACAGGGACTTTACAGTAACAGAGACTTAAGTGTTAACTTCCCTTAAACAAGTTATTCAGTCTAACGTAACTCAGTTAAAAAAAAATCAACACTCTCAAAGGTATATTCCCTCAAAGCAGAACCTGAAGCAGACATTTGGGTACAGGTGCTTTACAAGGGATGTGTCCTTCAGGGAAAAACCAGTAAAAGGGACGGAGGGAAGCAGAATACAGAAGCAGAAAGAGTGGAGACAGGATGCCGTCTCAGGGAACGTCTAGCCTTGGCCTGATCCACCAGACATCGAAACATACATTGTATGGCAGAGCAGCGTATGCCTGACTGAGGGAAGGGACAGAGTTTTGCACCCCTCTCTCAGTCAGTCATTGGCTGACCCCAGCAAAAGTTTGGCATGACCTTCCTCCTACTCGACTTCTGGAAAGTTGGCTCCTGTCTGCCGAGGCCAGTCTTCCTGAGAAGGTCGAGGGTGTCAGGGTGTCAGTTATTAGCCCACATTACCCTCAGCAGCTGGAACTGTGTGTCACAGCAGGTTTAGGTAAGCAGGGCAGGACGTTTAAAACATCGACTATATCAATTTCTGTTGCGTGTCTGCTAGATGCCATTGACTGTATTCCTCACCTTAAAGGAACTCGGAGTCTAATGGAAGGAAAAATAAGTATGACAAGGGTCAAACTAGAAAAATATCTGTAGTGTCACGGTCTGTTCTGTATGCCTGGGCTGGGGCTGGGGAGATGGAGGAGAAGGAAGAGGGAGAGGGGCTAAAGGGCTAATGAAGGCCTAAGAAATATCAAATGATACCCGAAGGGACTGACCCTCGACGTGCCTCTTGGAGACCCTTAGAAGTTAGTGGATGAGATGCCAAAGGATATTTCAGACAGTAGAAACAGCCTAAATAAAGGGAACTTGACTAGTCATGGCAACTCTGGAGAGCAGCATTAGGTCTCTATAACTAGGATGATTAGACCTCGTGAGGGCACGGTGGGAGAAGAGCCTGGAAGGATGAGTAAGGATCTTTTGGTTTATGCCTAAGAGTGGAATTTAACACTGATGCAATGGGAAAGTTGAAAAAAAAAATCGCTCCAGGGTGACACAGTCTCAGGTCTTTGCCACACCCATGACAATAATTACTTACATACGTTTTGCTCTGGAAGTAGATTCATGCAACGTTGCCGCGTTGGTTTACACTTTTTTTCCCTCCCACCTCTGTTCTCCTGGGAATATCTGAAATGTAGGTTGGATGATGGTGCCGTACTAATATAGTTGATTAAAATACACCAAGGGTAATTCTGAGGTTGGTGTCAAAAGGGAGCACATTGCCTTATTCCACATGCCAGCAAATGCATGGCTTGAGCGCAGGGACACAAACTTGCAGAGGCTGCTTGTGGGAGTTTCCCTCCAGGCTTCTCCAAGCCTGCGCCCACCCTGACACTTACTCCCTAATCTCTGAGGTTGTTCCACATCCCATTCTTCGAGCTCTATAAGTCACATGGCTGTGAGCCTGGTGACTTGCTAACTTACTTGGCTTTTCCTCAAACCCACGGCTCCCACCCCTGAACGCTGGTAGACTTCTTCAGGGTGGAGACTGACTGACTTATTTTTGCTACAGTCACCAGTGTTTTCTCTCCATTTTGATACTTTTTCCTTTTCCTGTCATAGGGTCATATTGCTTTTCCACATGGCCTCTCGGTAGAGCAGGCCCTCCATATGCTCTGTGGAACTCCCCTGAGTTCCAGCCAAGGTGCATTCTTCAGAAATGTTCTTTGGAAAGTAGCACAGAGCATGGGCTGGAGTGTAGAGTGGTGGGAAATAGAGGTGCTGAGTCCAAGGTTCAATAAGGGATATATACACATCAAAAAGTCACTGTTTATGATAGCAAAACCTGGAAGCGACCCAAATGATTTTTTTTTTTTTTTTTTGGCAGGAGGCGGGGACCGTGAATAATGGTGGTATAGTCACGCAATAGAATATTGTATGGCTGTCAAATGAATAGATTACAGTCCCACCCCGTAGCACAGATAAACATAACAATATAAGTATAAAAATTCAGTCACCCACATTTACATCTAGCATAATACCATTTTTATAATATTAAAAACAATATAATAAAAGTAAATATTTTAAGAATACAGAATGGATAATGAAACCGTATCATAAAGTAAAAAAGGGACTAATGAACCAGTATTTGAGGTGGTGGTTACCTTACATGGGAGGAATGGAATGGGGGAGGTAATTAGGTGTACGTCAAGTTCCTAGCTTTTATTTTGAACGGTGGTTTCGTGTGTGATTATTATATAGTAAAAAGCAACTCCAGATTGTAAACCAGCTACATAAAAGAGGGTCCATATGGACAAATGACAAGAGTGTGTCATGATCCATGGGCTATGATTCAACTAAGTCTGTGTACCTGAGATCCAAAAAGAAAATCATAGACAATTCTTGTAGTCACTCACGAGATAAAAGGGCAGAGCAATGCTTCTGGCATGAGCTGTTTTGAGAATTAGGTGAGACAAGCAGTGAGCTTCATAGGTTCTTAACTGACTTGGGAATGGGGGGGGGGTAGTGAATCTTTGACAAGACAGGGAACCATGATCCCTAAAGTTTGGCCTCAGTCGGTGTACAGCACAGCTGTTTCTCTTTGAGGCCTTACCACCTAGATCAGATCCTAGTTAGATCCAGATACCCTCGTCCTCTTCCCACTTTCTGTGAATCTTTTCTCTCTCCTTGTCCACAGGTTATCCCACCCCCTCTTCCCTGTGTAATATCCAG
The DNA here is from genome assembly GCF_026419965.1 of Kogia breviceps. Taxonomy (NCBI): domain Eukaryota; kingdom Metazoa; phylum Chordata; class Mammalia; order Artiodactyla; family Physeteridae; genus Kogia; species Kogia breviceps. Next base: position 115,528,105 of record NC_081315.1, on the reverse strand, counting down.
TACGTTCTCTTCAAAAAAATTAAAAATTGTCCAAATGATAGGAAAACATTGACCTTAAGTAGCTTCTACTTTATGGCCTGAAAATATACCTAACACAAGAAACTACTCCGGGAAAATGAGATGTAAGAAAATGGGAGGAGAAACACAAATATTTTAGTAAAATTTCCTGCCTGTATGTCAAGCACTGGTCATCTGGCTTTAGGTGCTCAGTAAATATTCTTGACTTGCCACCACCCCCTAGTTAATAACAAGGAGGAAGGGCTTTTGTTTCCCTGCTTGGATCAGGAGATCTTATACCTGAGAATGTGAAGGGGATTTCAAGCGGGCACTGTGGAGAAACCTGTTTCTGAGTTTGCTTCTTCCAACCCTGCTCTTCTTTCTATAGAACAAAAATGATAACCCGTGTGTTCTGTTGCCAGAACAGTGTGACATATAGGAGGTGCTCAATACATATTTCCTGACGACAATTCCAAAATAGAAGATGTGAAAGCATCATTTTTTTCTTGAAAAAAGGAAACTTGGGACGAAGGCAGAATTCAATGTGTTCTAAAAGTGGCTTGTGTCTTCCTGTGGTTGGCAGACTTCAGCCCATTTCCTATTTCCAGAGGCTGGATGTTCTCCAGTCCAAGCGATAGGAAGCGCACTTCCTTGGAGTGGGACTTGGAGCATCCATACAGCTTCAGGACAGCCCACCCACCCAGAAGCCCTCCCACCACACATCACAGCATGGGAACTGAGCTCTGTTTTCCTTTACTTTCCATTGATTCATGCAAGCAAACAAAATAACGCACTCTTCTCCCGTAAAAGAGCAATAGTTTAATCTGAGAAAAGTAATTCTAAATAACAACCTGGTGATTCAGGGAAAAGGTCCTTTGCCTCCTAGCAGTTCCACAGAGGTAAACTATTCATTACAGGAATCTCCTGGGTAATCAGCAGACCCCAGCCAATCTGTCCAGATGGCCCCATCCTATCACTGTGTGTTGCAATAACATAAAAAGAAACCATGCTCTGTGTTGGCTGATTTGAAAATGGACCGCTGTTGTGGAGATAAATATAGAAAACTTATCAGGTTACTAATCTGCCATTGAACGTAGGCCTCAAAGGAAAGTCATAATCATGCTTGTCATCTCTGTCTTCAAAGGCCATCACAAATATAGCTAATGAATTACAGTAGCACCTGCCTCCACCTTTATCAGCTTCCCTTCACTTACTTTTCTTTGTCTTTTGAAATATCAGCTGACTTCATCATGATTAGACAATGATACTGAACAAAATCAGGATTTCTGATCTGCCTTAGCATCACCTTGTATCTGTGTTTCTGCTGTTGCTGTTCAATTCAGCTAGAAATTTAGAAATGCATCTATTTTATCTACAGTTGACGATAAATGTTTTTGAATGAATAAACGAGTATATGCGTTCAGTTACCTCCACTATCTCAAAGTTGTACAAAGCTATCTTTTTTGTAATCTTACCTAAAAAGTCTCCATAATTTCACTCCATATTCCATTGAAAATTATTTTAAAATCTCTCTTTTTCTTTGTTTAAAGATTGAAAATAGGGGCTTACTATCTGCTGTGTAAAACTATTTAACATCACTTAAAATTTTTATTAAACCACTTTTCAGGCTTATGGCTGACTATATCGTCTTGACTTTAACTTTCTTCCTTGATCTTATTTTGCAAACGCTGGTCTCTTCCAAACAAGTATTCAGGTGTGCTTTGTTGCTTAAAACTGTTAAACTAGACCTCGGATTTCTAGTACTTGTTAGAATTACTAGCTCTGAGCGTGACAGAAAAAAAAAAAAAGCAAAAACAAAAACCAACTGTCTGTTCCTATGAGTTTGAGTATTCATACTTAAAGGTATATTTGATAGTAATATTTTAAAACTCATTTCTGGGTTATAAGCAAATGAGATATTTTGAATAGAACAATTATCTTAAAATGTAAGTTTAGACACTTGATTGTTGAAAACATTTGGACTAGATATTTTTACTTTTGGTATTACATATATTTGGCTAACAATAGTTTCTACAGTTGTGAAGTGCTTCTTTAGTGGAAAAGTCTTGGTTCCTTTATCCTTTTTCCAATCGCAGGATCTCCAACTAGTTTTTATTTGTTTAATAAAATTTAATTTGTAGAACAGTTTTAGATTTACAAATAAATTGCAAATATAATACACAAATTTCCCAAAAACCTCCAGACAGTTTCCCCTCTTATGACATTTTATGGTACATCTGTTACAATTAATGAACCGATATTGATATAGTATTATAACTAAAGTCCATACTTTATTCAGACTTCCTTACTTTTTACCTAAGGTCCTTTTTCTGTTCCAGAATACCATCCAGGATATGATATTACATTTAATCTTGTCTCCTTAGGCTCTTTTTGCTTGAGACAGTTTCTCAGACTTTCTTTGTTTTTGATGACCTTGATAGCTTTGAGGAATACTGGTCAAGTATTTTGTAGACTGTCCTTCAACTGGAATTTGTCTGATGTTTTTCTGATGATTAGAGTGGGGTTGTGGGTTTTGAGGAGGGAGGCCACAGAGGCAAAGTGCCATTTTAACTATATTATGGGAAGAATCTATTAAATCAATTTAACTTGTTACTATTGATGTTGACCCTTGTCATGTGGTTAAGGTAGTCTTGGTTAGATTTCTGCACTGTGAAGTATGTCTTCTCCCAAGCCTCCTCCCTACCTTCCACACTGTACTCTTTGTAAAGAAGTCATATGAATGACCCACACACTTAAGGAATGTGGCTGCTACATAAATTATTTGGAATTCTTTTGTATAGAGGATTTCTCCTCTCCCCCAATTATTTCTTTATTTAATCAGTCATCTATATCCTGGACTCATGGATATTTATTTTAACACTTTGAGTTATAACCTAGCACTACTCTGTTTCGTTACTCCCATCGTTCCAGCTGTGACCATTGCAGGCTTTTTTATCTGGCTCCATTGCCCTTTGACATACTTCCATCCTTGCAGGATTTGTAAAAAATCAGTTTTAGCTCCTTCTTACTTTTTGGTGCTCTAAGATGCTCCAGCCTTATGTTGTATATTGTCTGCCCTAGTCCTAGAGTCAGCCATTTCTCCAAGGGGTCCTGGTTCATTTTATTGGTGTTAGAATAGACAGTCGGGGTGCTTCGTGTATTTGCTACCTGGATGTCATTGTTTCTAGGCCCCCTCAATTGACTGAACAAGGACATATACGTGTGAATTTTAATCCGTGTATATACACATACCTATAAATATTTCTTTATGTAACTATCTGTATCTATATTAAACGAAACATGAGTTCACACTGATGTCTCCAACTCTAATCCATTACCACACGGATCATTTAACTTCCTCTCCATACTCATCTCTGAACTCCTACTCCAACAGTGAGACACCTGGCTCCCACCATCCACCGTCCATTCACTTAATTGTTCAGTTCCAGCCTACAGTGTGGAGTGTGTCTGAATATTGCGGTGTCTCAATTCTTTACCCATACTTCCATGGGAAACAGCTCGATCAACTGAAATCCAGTGATTATGCACAATTTCTTTTGCCTTTCATCATAGAGACGCCACTCATTTCCAGAGTTACTTGGACCTATCTGTACTTTTATCCCCATCACCCTTCAGTGACATTGCTTCATATATTTGTAATATAGTTAGATTGTTCTGACATATTCTACATCCCCTTCTGGGATCCCCTGACTGCCTAAATAAAATTTTTTACTTTGCATACATTAAGGTTCACTCTTTGCGTTACAACATTCTGTGGGGTTTCACAAATGTAGACTGTCATGTATCCACAATTATAGTGTCGTACAGAATAGTTTCACTGTCCTAAGATCTACCCTGTACCCCACCTATTCAACCTTCCTTCCTTTCCCTGAGTCCCTTATCAACACTGATCTATTTACTGTTCCTATAGTTTTACTTTTCCTAGACTGTCATCTAATTGAGATCACATGGGATATAGTATTTTCAGGCTGATTTAAAGAAATGAAAGCACTTAGCATATGCATTTAAGGTTCATTCATGTTTTTCATGCCTTGAGAGTTCATTTGCTTTTATTGCTGAATAATATCCCATTGCATGAATGTATCACAGTTTGTTGATGCATTTACCAGTGAAAGACCTCTGGCTGCTTCCAAGTTTGGACAATTATGAATAACGCTGCTATAAACATCCACATGCAGATTTTTGTGTTGACATAACTTTTCACACCACTTGGGCAAATACCTAAGAGAATGATTGCTAGATTATATGGGAAGAATGTGTTTAGGTTTGTAAGAAGCTGCCAAACTATCTTCCAAAGTGGCTATGCCATTTTTGCACTCCCACCAGAGATGAACAGTAGTCCACATCTTTACCAGAAATGGTAAAGATGGTCAGTTAAAAAAATTTTTTTTCCATTCTAGTAGATGTATAGTGGTATATCATTGTTTTAATTTGCAATTACCTAATGGTATATGATATTGAGGTCTTATTTGCCATCTGCCTATCTTCTTTTGTGAGGTGTCTGTTCAGATCTTTTACTCATTTTTTAATTGGGTTATTTGTTTCCTTATTGTTGGATTTGAAGAGTTCTTTGTATATTTTGGGTAAAAGTCCTTCATCGGATGTGTGTTTTACAAAGGTTTTTTTCCTCAGTCTGTGGCTTGTCTTTTCATTTTCTTAACAGTATCTTCACAGAGAGAAGTTTAAATTTTAATAAAGTCCAACTTACCAGTTTTTTTCTTTCATGTATTATGCTTTTGGTGTTGTATGTAAAAACTCTTCACCAAACTCAAGATTGCCTAGATATTTTCCTGTGTTTTCTTCTAGAAGTTTCAGAGTTTTGCATTTTATGTATAGATATATGATCCATTCTGAATTAATTTTCATGAAAAGTGGAAGGTCTCTTTCTAGGTTAAATTTTTTGCATGAGGACATCCACTTTTCCCGGCATGATTTGTTTGAAGATTGTCCTTTTTTCCCTCCAGTTTTATTGAGATATAATTGACATTCAGCACTGTATAATTTTAAGGTGTACAGCATAATAATTTGACTTACATATACAATGAAATGATTACCACAGTAAGTTTAGAAAGATTATCCTTGGTCCATTGAATTTCCTTTGCTCTTTTATCAAAGATCAGTTGACTGTATTTGTGGGGAGTCTATTTCTGTGCTGTCTATTCTGTTTTATTAATCTGTATGTCTACTCTTTTGCAGCTACTACACTACCTTGACTTCTGTAGTTTTATAATAAGTCTTGAAGTCAGGTACTCTCAGTTCTCCAGTTTTGTTCTTCTTCGGTATTGTGTTGACTATTATGGATCTTTTGTCTTTCTATACAGACTCTCCAACCAGTTTGTCAATATGTGCAAAATAGCTTGCTGGGATTTTGACTGGGATCATTTTGAATCTATAGATAAAATTGGAAAGAATTGACATCTTAATAATATTGGTTCTTCTAATCTATGAACACAGATATCTGTTTACTTAGAATTTTTCATTAAATTTGTGCAGTTTTCTTTATACAGATCCTGTACATATTCTGTTAGGTATACGCCTAAGTATGTCATTTTTCTTGGTGCTATTGTAAATGGTATCATTTTTAAAAATTCAAATTCTTATTTGCTGATACGTAGGAAATCAACTGACTTTTAAATCCTAAAACCTTGGTATATTCACTTATTAGTTATAGGACGGTTTTTTGCTTTTGTTCTGTCCATTCTTTGGGATTTTTAACATAGACAATCACGTCATCTGTGTACAAAGACAACTTTATTTCCTCCTTCCCATCTGATATACCCTTTACTTCCTTTTCTTATTGCATTAGATAGGACTTTTCAATAAGATGTTGAATACACATGGTGAAAGAGGACTTAGTACCTTGTTCTGATCTTAGGGAAACTGTGTCCAGTTTCTCACTGTTAAGTATGATGTTAACTTTTGCTTCCTTTAAGAATTAAGTATTTACCGTAGTCAGTTCAGGATGTTATAACAGAACACCATAGACTGGGTGGCTTAAAAACAACAGAAATTTATTTCTCACAGTTCTTGAATCTAGGAAGTCCAAGAACAAGGTGCCAGCAGATTCAGTGTCTGGTGAGAGCCTGCTTCCTGGTGCATCCTGTATCCTCACATGGTAGAAGGGGCGAGAGAGCTCTAAGTGCACTGATAAGTACACTAATTCCATTCATGACCCTAATGATCTAATCATACCCAAAGGCCCCATCAGTGTGGTGAATGAAGTACAGCATTCACGAATAGTTCTTATCTTCTGTAAGCTCAAAGCAAATTCTGTCTACAAATTCAAGATATTAATTTTATACAACTGGGTTTTATGAAGCTTATTAAATCTTGAGGGGCTAGATCAAAGTTACGACTTTTATTTACTACCAGTTAGTTATATGAGTGTAACAGAGCTGCTGGAGTCAGTTAAGACAAAAAATTTCCAAATGCTCTATCTCTCAGTAGAGTAGAGTAAGCTTTTAAAATTTCTTGAACTATGTAGTTATTTAGAGATATATTTATAATATGAAAGTCCAAGGGTCCTTTTGTCAACCTTATAAATAGGCTGAGAAATTTTATCAGCCCTCAGAAACATGCACAGTATCAGCCAGCAACATTTTTTGAACAAGAGTGTCATAGTGATGAAATATCTGATAGCTATGAATGTTAGGCATGGAGTATATAGGGACACATTTCAGTTTGATGAATATTCTTATATCTATGGTATTTTAAAACTTTCCTTAAAATCTAATGCTAATCATAAGCCTCGGGTAGGAGGGTAAAGTCTGGCTCTTTATGATAGATACTGAATTATGTGAAAAAGGTCTGTTTTGGATCATTTGTGTTGTTAAGTATAACATTTCCTAATCCTATTTTGATAAGCCATAGTGAATAAGCAGTCTTTTATTCCATGCATAGATAACTATAGATTTTACATACTGTCTCTAGAAATACATAAATCCAGAGCTCAAGACACAGTATGTGCTTCATCTCGCTGTTCCTTTGTATCCTTTATCATATCCTTTAATAAACTGGTAAATGTAAAAAAAAAAAAAAAAAAAGACACAGTACATGAAAAGCTCTACCTTAAAGGAGGTTATTACTTTTATGTTCACCTTCTATCTGACTCTCTTATCCTGCATTCGGTTTTGTTTCCAGAACTTTAGCTGTTCTAGTCTTTTCTACAAACTTCTCTTCCTCACACTAATGGACAAATTGTAAACCTTTTACTGCCTGGTCTTTTTTTTTTTTTTCATAGATTGAGTTTTATTTTATTTATTTTTATTATTTTATTATTATTATTTTTTTTGTGGTACGTGGGCCTCTCACCGCTGTGGCCTCTCCCGTTGCGGAGCACAGGCTCCGGACGCGTAGGCTCAGCAGCCATGGCTCACGGGCCCAGCCGCTCTGCGGCATGTGGGATCATCCCGGACCGGGGCACGAACCCGTGTCCCCCGCATCGGCAGGCGGACTCTCAACCACTGCGTCACCAGGGAAGCCCCAACTGCCTGGTCTTTTAAAAACCATTTTTTATTCCTATTCTACCCCAGGAAGAAAGAATCCATGATTTCTATTCATGATAATACAAACTTTTTACCCTCTTTGTTACTATGGAATTCACAATTTATTCCTTATTTCATATTTGTTAGATTTTTTTTTTTTCATTTTCCTGGGGTGGGAGGGTGAGGCAAGTCGATAGGAGAGAGATAAAATTTTGAGGAATAAAATTCAGGAGTCTTGATTTTCTGATCACTAACACCTTGTTTGTGGAATTAACAAATTAAGCTAAATGTTAAATTTGCTTTAATATGTACAATAAATCTCCCCATTCTAATTCTGTATATTTCATTTGTATATTATTATTGTAATGAAGATTAGGTGATTAAAATATTGCTTCTGGGTTATGATTATTTCTCATTTTCCTACTAGAGTTCTGAGACTAGACTGGCCATCCTTCCAGTCTCACATTTCTATATGTTGCTCAATAATGAGTTTGTCTTTGGATAGATAGACAACTAAAATTTTTATTTCTGTCAAGTGAATCAAAGAATGAACAAATCAAAGCAATGGAAAAACCAAGTGGTATTTAGTCTGACCTCCAACATTAGAATTAAAGTCAACATGGAATTTTGTAGCCAAGGCATACTTATAAGTTTTTTTTAAAAAATAATTTCTTTATTTTTTACCCATGTTCAATATTCGTTATCTATTTTATACATATTAGTGTGTATATGTCAACCCCAATCACCCAATTCATCCCACCACCACCCCTCCCCCACCACTTTCCCCCCTTCTTGTCCATATGTTTGTTCTCTACATCTGTCTCTATTTCTGCCTTGCAAATTGGTTCATCTGTGTCATTTTTCTAGATTCCACATATATGCGTTAATATACGATATTTGTTTTTCTCTTTCTCACTTGCTTCACTCTGTATGATAGTCTCTAAGTCCATTCACGTCTCTACGAATGACCCAATTTCATTCCTTTTTATGGCTGAGTGATATTCCATTGTATATATGTACCACATCTTCTTTATCCATTCATCTGTCCTTATAAGATTTTAAATGATGGGAAATTAAAAGATTAGCGATGTTAATTCTAATTTGAGTTAGCCCTATATTTAGGGGAAAAAAAAATCAATCTGAATTTAGAATCTGTCACTTGATCTGTGCTCAATTTCTTCCCTCTATAACAATGCATTTGGGTTGTTTTAAGTGTCTGACAAAGGTCCTCTGTCTTCATTATAGAATGGAAAAAACATTTCAGAGATTGAGATTTCTTATTGCCAGATTTGGAATAGGTACTCCACCATATTTAAAAAAAATAATCATTATCATTTTGCTCTAATCCAAAAGGAATCATCATGGGTCCTTCTTACAAACAGAATTCGTTTTCTTGCCTTTGTTTTTTTTGTGTGTGTGTGTGGTACGCGGGCCTCTCACTGTTGTGGCCTCTCCCATTGCGGAGCGCAGGCTCCGGACGCACAGGCTCAGCGGCCATGGCTAACGGGCCCAGCCGCTCTGCGGCATGTGGGATCTTCCCGGACCGGGGCACGAACCCGTGTCCCCTGCATCGGCAGGCGGATTCTCAACCACTGCGCCACCAGGGAAGCCCCTTGCCTTTGTTTTTAATGGGCAACATGACAAAATCAAATGACTTCCAGCTCCTGAGCTCAGGGGAAAGCTACAAATCTCTGGAGGATGATACTGCCTGTACTTACTTGCAGAAAAGAATTTAGCCTTTTTGTGAGTAAAGACCTTAAGGTGAAGAAAATATAGAAATGAACATGTTATCATGTATCAGTTATCTGGCAACTGTCTAGACAAATGATATGTGATAAATAGAATTTGGAGAGTATTTTGTGTTCAAAATTTGTAACCAATTTCAAGCTTTTTCCTATTGAGCTTCATTTACTCTTGTGAAAGAGTTATTTCCTGTTCTTCAGAAGGCTCTTTTGTGAGGTTTAACTGAAGGATTGTAAAGCTTCTTAGTCATTAAATGGCTCTGACAAATAGCATTTATAACATTTTGGAGGAACACAACTGGACGAGTGAATCAGAAACCAAATGAATTTCAAACAACAGATCTGATTCAACATTTATCTCCCCTTTTACTCTTAAACATGCACGTGTGTGATGGGCCATAACCACAAGACCAAGACACAGTAATGGGTGACTAGATGTGGGGAGGCTCTTACAGGAGCAATTTATTTGCAGAGAGTTCTGGGAATTAATTTGAACCCCCAAAATTGTTACTCTATGTAGACCATGAACTTGCTCCTGAAAAGGAAAAACAAAGCCATCTGTAAGAGTATTCAGGAGAGATGGCTTTATGAGTTTAGATAGCAAGGACAAATGGAGAGAGAATGATAAATCCAGCAGAGGTCAATCCTTGGGAAGAAACAGAAGTAAGATGCACAACTGGAACTAAGTCCACAAATAAGTAGTATGAAAATAGTCCTTTTATTCCAAGTCCAGGGTGTGATATTATGTAGGCCTTTCATGACATTATGCCAATTGGGGCAGTTCGTGAAAGAGCACAGAAGGTCATGGGGACCCTTGGGAATTTTTATGTGTGCTGGGCATAAATCCCTTCTGTGCACAAGGGACTCACACTTGTAACCATGAAGTGGATAAAACTTAGTTGTGGAGCAGAGAGATTTAGAATCTTCACCTCTCATTCAAGGTCCATGATCTTGAAAATCTCCTGCTAAAACAGGACCCGCTGTTTGGAAAGAAATTAAAGTCAAAGAGCAGATTGATAATCCACTGATTAGAAGCCTTGCTTATTCTTACCAGGCCTCTAAGATAGTGAAGACAATTCCTGAGAAGGCATCCCTTAATGATATCTTAAGACGGTCTATACTTTGACACTTGTTTTATTCTTGATTTTGGTAAGACTCAGTTGTAAGGTGGATTCTTTTCCCAGTCAGAAATGTTTATTTGTTTGTTGTTGTTTCTCCTCATGTGTTTTCATATATAAGAAAATATACTTTACTGTTAAAGTTTCTCACATATCTCCGGTGTCTAAAGAACATGTATTGTTTTTGACTGTTCAGTTCTATTCTTCTTTTTGGAAATGTTTGCTTTCTCATCCAATATGATTCTGTTGGGACTGCCAAATATATCATACTCTTTGTGATCATACACATAATATCACACTCCTGGTCACAGGACTGAGTGTGTGATCTAGACCATATTTTTCCACTCTCCTGCTAATGTTGATTGATTCAAAAGTAGGCATGTGACCCAAGGTAGGCCAATCAATGCATTTCTCCGGGAGTCCTCATTTTGGAGCTAGGAGAAGGTTCTTGCTATTTTGGATAATAATGCTTGAAGGGTACTGTATTCATGAGATTATAATTCAGGTGATGTTACAAAGACCTCAAGTTAGCATTAGCTTAAACAAGATAGAAGTTGACTAATTTATTATGTAAAAGTTTGATCTGTATGTTAGCGCTCCTTCACCAAGTCATTAGGGGCCCACACTCATTCTGTGTAGTTATCCTGCAATTTTAAACATACAGCTTCTGTCTCATGGTCGAAGAGGACTACTCCAGCTTCCACCTTAAGTCTGCATTACAGCTGGTGGGAAGAGAGCAACCAAGGGGGCTGTACACCTCATCCCTTCAAAGGCATAAGTAGAAGATGTATAAGTTACTGCTGCTCAAATCATATTGGCTATAACTTAACATGGCCACACCTATCTTTAAGGAAAGCTGGAGATAGTAGCTGTTACATGAATAACCACATGAGTAGTTAAAAATTCTATTGTCATAGAAGAAGTGGAGAATGGAAATTTAAGGAAGATTTTTGTCAAATATAGGCATCAGGGTTTCCTGGAAGCTGTCTTTTCTACTGTATGAAATCTTCCTATGGTTGAGAAAAGTTGGAGTATATAAGTACATTTAAATGTTTGAATATAGGTGTGCTACTTCCTGACTTTCTATTTAAATAGACAAATTATTTGTGTGTATGTGTATATATTTTGCTAAATAAATTTAAGTCAAGCTGTTATGGCTTGTGTTCCAAATAGTCTTGACTGATACTATGTTGCAAAGGGTGAGGGTAAACTAATCCTTAGTCACCAAGAATGAATAAAAAGAAGAGAGTTTTCACTGCTTCTTTTATGACATAGGGTATGCATAAAAGTGGAGTCTCCTGAAAACCATGATCATTACATATTGAAAAGAGCTGTGGAATATTTGGCTCGAGAAAGATTTAAACTGAGCAAAGCATTTAAACTCTCAGAGATGGTTGGGGTTTGATGAAGGCTGAAGATAAGGATGAAGAGTACAGGAATTAATAAGAATAAAATAACCAAAAAAAAATAGCCATCTCTTAAATACTGACTATGTGCCTAAAGAATTAAGTATTTAAATAATTTCATTTAGTTTTAACTTCAACTTTATAGTAATCAGTATTACCTCCATTTTATAAATAATCAGAAAGTTTAAATAACTCCCCCAAGATGATAATTTGTGGCTAAATCAGGATTGCATCTTAAGCTGACTCCCAGGCCAGCCTTAGTCTTTTCTTATCATCATCATTACCACTATTGGTTTCATCATGGTCATCATGATTCACTGTCCTTTTTCACAAGCGCCCTCATGTCATAACCACCACCGTCACCACAACCACACCATTACATCAGAAGCACTCTCGACACTACTGCCCTGATCATCACCATCTAAAGTGCTCCACCGTATCCAATAACAACCCCAGAATAATAATTCTTGAGAATATAAGACTTAAGTTCATTTTATTCCATGCAGAGAATAACCTTGGACATATGATAGCCAGTACAATTAATAAAATAAACAAATCCCACTCCATATTTTATGTAAGTTATTCATTAATTTTTCTTCTTGTATCTCAGGATACATTACACATACATGACACATTACACATACACATACCAACTTATTCCCTAGTATTTGGGTTTTATAAGGATAAAGACCTTGATTTGTTAACTGTTTTATTTAAAAAATATAAACTTAATGTACTTTCCCAGTCATTCATTCATTACAGAAAATAGTCTCTTTAGTGTCAGGCTCTAAATTTGACTTTGGAATGCAATGGTGGTTAAGGAAATGAGCCAACATACAACTGAACAAGGAGCTGATATGAGTTAAGTGTAAGGAGAGGGGAAGTACGGGAAGAAAAGGGAAGACAGGGTGGAGACACCTCATAGTTTAGGGGTGGGATGGAAAGGTATCTTGAAGGAAGTGATGTCTAAACTGAGACATAAAGGATGAGTAGGGTATGGCAACAGAAAGAGGGGAGCAGAGCGTTCCAGAGCAGACTGCATAGACAAAGGCCCAGACACAAAGATGACATCTTTTTCAAGAAATTAATATTCATTGTGGTGAATCTGGACATGAGACGGAAGGGCTGCAACTGTAGGGGGAAGTAAGTGTTGAGTCACATAAATTATGCTAAATAAGGTGGACTTTATCCTAAGGACAATGGGAACAAGTTAAAATATTTCAAGTTGGTCAGAGTTGTGCTTTAGCACTTCGCTTTAGACTGCTGCTTGCAGTGTGGAGAAGAAATTGTGGAGGTCAAAATTGGAGTCAGGGATTAGGACCATTATTAACTTGCACTAGTCCAAGTGAAGTGATCATCCTCGAGAATTATCTTACTTGAGATGGGAATAGTTGTCTTTCATCTTTGTAAAGGCAGCAAGAGGGAAAATGATGCACAAATTCAAGAAATAGTTATGAAGTAGAATCACCATGACTTCTGGTTGATTAAAGCAGGGACATGAAAGAGAAGGAGGATTTAAAGATTATACCACTGTTTCTGTGTGGACAACAAGTATCTGGTAACGTAATGCATTTACATATGGAGGAAGGAAAGTTTTCAACAAAAGGGAATGAATTAAGGTTTTTGGTTAAAAAATAAACTTTTTATTTGGAAATAGTTTCATGCTTAATGAAAAGTTGCAAAAATGATACAAAGAACCTCTTAGACACTTCTCTCTCTCTTTCTCCCTCTCTCTCTCTTTCTCTCTCTCTCTCTCTCTTCTCTCTCTCTCTCTCTCTCTCTCTCTCTCTCTCTATATATATATATATATATATATATATATATATATATACACACACATACAGAGATAGTTAGATAGATGTATTGATAGGTAGAGAGGTGATAGTTATAGGTATAGATAGATGTAGCTCTCCCTGAACTATTTAAGAATAATTTGCTCACAACATAAAATTTTATCTCTAAATATTTTCAGTGTATATATTTTAAAGAACAAGGACATTCCTTTACATGACCACGCCACAATATTCCATTTTAGGAACTTTACATTGATACAACATTTTAAGGTATATCCATATTCCAGTTTTGTCAATTGATCCAATTATGTCCTTTATAACATACTTTTCCCTCCAGAACTGCATTCATTCCACGATTATGCATTGCGTTTCATTATATGCCTCTTTAGTCTCCTTTCATCTGAAATAGTTCCTCAGTAGTTTTACTGTCTTCCATTTTTTATAATAGAACAGAATAATTTATGTAACGGACATGGTCAAAGTTAGAATTCTATGTTACTAATTCTTTCTTTTTGCTGCTTATTCTCTGTTTCCCACTGAATGTTATCTTTTAAAGTATCCCTGGAAGAAGCCTGCCTGTAGTATTTGTGTTGACCCAACCCGAGCCAAAATTTACCTCCTGACAAAAAATCCCATGTACAAATGTCCAGGATTCAAACAAAATGTCAGTGGCAGCAGAACTCACATCTCAGAGCTGAACGTGAATACTCCCTAGTCTGTCTGCTGAAATGTCACCTTTTACTGCTCCTTGTGGAATGGCGGAACTCAGGTGCTCTATGAGTCTGCATTTAACAGCATCCAAGAAGCACTAGGAATGAGAGGCTGCGTGTTAAATGGAAATTTCTGCTGAAGTAGTGCCCCCCCCCACAAAATTAACCTTGCTGATTATAAATTTTGTACATATATGTATTTTCTCATGGGGAGAGGAAATGATGTGAACGTATTACGCCGTGTGGGATTGAGAAACATGAAGTTAGGAGAGAGTAAGCTCAGGGTACACACACAATAAAGCACCCCTGTAGAAAATGAACTGGCTGTCAGGGTAAACAAAAGAATGACCAGAACGTGTGTTTTTAGTCATGTGACTGAAAAACCACAAAGTCTTAGAAAGAGAGACCGAGTCTATTCCGTAGAGGATTTCATAGAATTCTTGGGCTGGTTGTCAGTCTTAGCTGAGCTGAGGGATTGGTGTGGCAGAGATAATGTTAGATCGAATCACCATTCCAGAATCACCCTCCCAGAGGGTGATGGCCTGGGTCAGTGACAGTTGTCTTTAATGCTCCCTATAACTCTGTTTTTTAGAATGCTTTTTATTTGTAAACAGAGTTTACACTCGTTGACTGTTCACTATGTGCTCGAAACAGTTCCAAGTGCTTAGCATGCGTTAATTTATTTAATCTTCAAAACAAACTTCTAAATTATGTATTACTATAATTTCCATTTTTTAGATGAAAGGACTAAGCTATAGAAATGTTGAGTAACTTGCCAAAAAAAAAAAAAAACCAAAAGTGCCACTGGGCAACTAAACACTATCATGATTCACTTGGCTTCTTTCCAAAGAAGTGAACATAAAGGAATAAACTATATTCTAAAACTTCTGTAAATGAATTGATTAATTCATGCTTGGCCTTGTCACTTTTTAGCTCAATGAACTCTCCCACATATGTTCTACATCTATTTCAGAAAAACTAACTGAAAGTCATATACTGCAGTGTAAATTCACATCGAATGGTTAGTGTATTTCTATTTTTGCATATTGCTGAACACATAGAAACTGTGAATTCTCAGAGAGTGGTACTATTTATACATGATGTAAATTTATGAGAAAGCTAATGATAATTATCTCCATTTTAATAAAACTGCTCTCATTTTCCCTGTAGTTTAAGGGAAATGTCACTTAATATACCTTAAAGATATGTCACATTATTTCGTATGTTATAAATTTTATTGTAAAATTTTAATTGAGTAAAAAGCTATAATAATATAAAATTTGTTGCAAATATTATTTAAAAAATTTCTTTTGGAGAGCCCCTTAATTCTATATGCAGAATATAATATTTAAATTGTTCTTCAGTATCTATATAGTTTATAAAATAATCTGTTTTTCATGGAATTATTCTTAATTTCATTAATAGAACTGATAATAACATTTATTACTTTGTGAGCTCTTTCACAGTGATTCTTGGAGACCAATTGTTGGAACGCATAATACAGTGAATCACTAAAACATCTGTTGCTACTTTTTAAAAAGTTGGTCATATGCATAAATTGCCTGTCAGCCGTAGCCTGGGCTCCATTTATTGCACAATGTATGCTACTGGGAAATTGATTTTTTCCAGGAATTAATTTTTAAGGCTTTCAAACATAAGTGACCCCTTTGTATACATTGTATGTAATTTTGAACATAACGTATCCACTTATACTTTGGCATTCTTTATGAACTGTACATTATGAGCAGTAAAACTTCATTATCAGACAGGATGGTTTCATCTGTTGTAATCAAGATTTGCTTGACTTAGCTAATTTTATACATCTTTCTCAACGCTGATGATTATTCTTCAGAAAGAATCATGGCTTGCAGAACAGAAATTATTTCATTTTTTTCATTATCCTACTTATAACTCTCACATGATACTAATTTTACTTTAGTGTTGTCGGGCCCATCACATTTTTAATCATTTGTGTTCCTCTGTAGGAAACAAATTATTAAAAGAGTTTTAAAATAAATCCAATGTTGATACTCTGATTTTCAGTGTTTTCCTCTGAATCTCAGTAATATTATACACATTTGCCAATTTATCTTTTATATCTTTCCTGTCAGCAGTTTTAATCTTCCTTTCCTCCTTCCTTTCTCCCTCCATCCGTGCTTCCTACCTTTCTTGTTTTTAAAACTCTGTGTATAGATGATCCTTACTTTATTTAACACATTCCCCAATAATGGAATTTAAATATACCCTAGTTTTGGCTTCAAGAAGTTAACATTATCTTACTTTATGTATTTGCAAACTTTCTTCAAAAATATATATTAAAAAATACCTGTAAATAGAATTTTTGGAACAAGGGACATGAATATTTCTATGTACTGGGTGGAGAATTGGAATAGGGCTCTCTGTTAGTGACCATATTTCTAAATTCTCATATTTTCCTAAATCTCTCATTTTGGGCTAGAATTTTAAAATGTTACTTATGTTGTTATAATTATACAAATGATACATGAATTTATATTTGTTGAAAAATTATTTGGATAAAAAATTGCATTCCCTTTTTAATCTCTGCCACACTATTTTGTAAGGGAGGGGTATGCATACATAAACACAGATATAGACTTTTTTCCTTTATATAAAAACAGTATGGATTATACTAAACATGTTGTACTATGAATATGTCAGATCAGTAAGTCAAATCTTTTATGTTTTCGTTTTTAAATCAACTTTACTGAGGTATAATTTACATAAAATAAAATGCATCCATTTAAAATGTACAGTTTGGGGCTTCCCTGGTGGTGCAGTGGTTGAGAGTCTGCCTACCGATGCAGGGGACACGGGTTCGTGCCCCGGTCCGGGAGGATCCCACATGCCGCGGAGCGGCTGGGCCCGTGAGCCATGGCCACTGAGCCTGTGCGTCCGGAGCCTGTGCCCCGCAACGCGAGAGGCCACAACAGTGAGAGGCCCGCGTACTGCAAAAAAAAAAAAAAAAAAAAGTACAGCTTGCTGAATTTTAACAAATGTTTACACCCACATAACCACCACCATAATTAAGATATGAAACACTTCCATCAAACTACAAAGTTCTCTTGTATTCCTTTGCAGTCAACCCCTTCCCCAATCCTGGCCCCCGGCAACCACTGAGATGATTTCTGTTGTTCTAGATTATTTTCACAAGATTTAAAACTTCGTATACCAGACGGCTTCATAGGCGAATTCCATCAAACATTTAGAGAAGAGCTAACACCTATCCTTCTCAAACTCTTCCAAAATATAGCAGAGGGAGGAACACTTCCAAACTCATTCTACAAGGCCACCATCACCCTGATACCAAAACCAGACAAAGATGTCACAAAGAACGAAAACTACAGGCCAATATCACTGATGAACATAGATGCAAAATTCCTCAACAAAATACTAGCAAACAGAATCCAACAGCACATTAAAAGGATCATACACCATGATCAAGTGGGGTTTATCCCAGAAATGCAAGGATTTTTCAATATACACAAATTAATCAATGTGATACACCATATTAACAAATTGAAGGAGAAAAACCATATGGTCATCTCAATAGGTGCAGAAAAAGCTTTTGACAAAATTCAACACCCATTTATGATAAAAACTCTCCAGAAGGTGGGCATAGAGGGAACCTACCTCAACATAATAAAGGCCATATATGACAAACCCACAGCCAACATTGTTCTCAATAGTGAAAAACTGAAACCATTTCCTCTAAGATCAGGAACAATACAAGGTTGCCCACTCTCACCACTATTATTCAACATAGTTTTGGAAGTTTTAGCCACAGCAATCAGAGAACAAAAAGAAATAAATGGAATCCAAATCAGAAAAGAAGTAAAACTGTCACTGTTTGCAGATGGCATGATACTATACATAGAGAATCATAACGGTGCTACCAGTAAACTACTAGAGCTAATCAATGAATTTGGTAGAGTAGCAGGATACAGAATTAATGCATAGAAATCTCTTGCATTCCTATACACTAATGATGAAAAATCTGAAAGAGAAATTAAGGAAACACTCCCATTTACCACTGCAACAACAACAAAAATACCTAGGAATAAACCTACCTAAGGAGACAAAAGACCTGTATGCAGAAAACTATAAGAAACTGATGAAAGAAATTAAAGGTGATACCAACAGATGGAGAGATATACCATGTTATTGGATTGGAAGAATCAACATTGTGAAAATGACTATACTGCCCAAAGCAATCTACAGATTCAATGCAATCCCTATCAAACTACCAATGGCATTTTTCTCAGAACTAGAACAAAAAATTTCACAATTTGTATGGAAACACAAAAGACCCTGAATAGCCAAAGCAATCTTGAGAAGGAAAAATGGAGCTGGGGGAATCAGGCTCCCTGACTTCAGACTATACTACAGACTTCAGACTATACTACAAAGCTACAGTAATAGTAGCAGTACTATAGTACTGGCACAAAAACAGAAATATAGATCAATGGAACAGGGTAGAAAGCCCAGAGATAAACCCACGCACATATGGTCACCTTTTCTTTGACAAAGGAGGCAAGACTATGCAATGGAGAAAAGACAGCCTCTTCAATAAGTGATGCTGGGAAAACTGGACAGCTACATGTAAAAGAATGAAATTAGAACACTTCCTAACACCACACACAAAAATGAACTCAAAATGGATTAAAGGCCTAAATGTAAGGCCAGACATTATAAAACTCATAAAGGAGAGTATAGGCAGAACTCTCTATGACATAAATCACAGCAAGATCCTTTTTGACCCACCTCCTAGAGTAATGGAAATAAAAACAAAAATAAACAAATGGGGCCTAATGAAACTTAAAAGCTTTTGCACAGCAAAGGAAACCATAAAAAAGATGAAAAGACAACCCTCAGAATGGGAGAAAATATTTGCAAGCAAAGCAACAGACAAAGGATTAATCTCCAAAATATACAAGTAGCTCATGCAGCTCAATATCAAAAAAAACAAACAACCCAATCCAAAAATGGGCAGAAGACCTAAATAGACTTTTCTCCAAAGAAGATCTACAGATTGCCAACAAACATATGAAAGGATTCTCAACATCACTGATCATTAGAGAAATGCAAATCAAAACTACAGTGAGGTTTCACCTTACACCAGTCAGTATGGCCATCATCAAAAAATCTACAAATGACAAATGCTGGAGAGGGTGTGGAGAAAAGGGAACCCTCTTGCACCATTGGTGGGAATGTAAATTGGTACAGCCACTAGGGAGAACAGTATGGAGGTTCCTTAAAAAACTAAAAATAGAACTACCATATGACCCAACGATCCCACTACTGGGCATATATCCAGAGAAAATGATAATTCAAAAAGAGCCATGTACCACAATGTTCATTGCAGCATTATTTACAATAGCCAGGCCATGGAAGCAACCTAAGTGTCCATCGACAGATGAATGGATAAAGAAGATGTGGCACATGTATACAATGGAATATTACTCAGCCATAAAAAGAAATGGAATCGAGTTATTTGTAGTGAGGTGGATGGACCTAGAGTCTGTCATACAGAGTGAAGTAAGTCAGAAAGAGAAAAACAAATACTGTATGCTAATACATATATATGGAATCAAAAAAAAATGGTTCTGATGAACCTAGGGGCAGGACAGGAATAAAGACATAGACGTAGAGAATGGACTTGAGGACATGGGGAGGAGGATGGGTAAGCTGGGACAAAGTGAGAGAGTAGCACTGACATATATACACTACCAAATGTAAAATAGATAGCTAGTGGGAAGCAGCTATATCACATGGGGAGATCAGCTCGGTGTTTCCTGACCACCTAGAGGGGTGGGATATGGAAAGTGGGAAAGAGACACAAGAGGGAGGGGATATGGGGATATATGTATACATATAGATGACTCACTTTGTTTTATAGCAGAAACTAACACACCATTGTAAAGCAATTATACTCCAATAAAGATGTTAAAAAATAAAAAATAGAAATAAATTCTATGAAAAAAAGTCATATAAATGGAATCATACAGTAAGTGGTCTCCTGTGTTTGGTATCTTTTTGATACCAGGCATTCATCTTATTTTGAGAGTCATTCATGTTGTTGCATGTGCCATTAGTTTGGTCTTTTGTTACTGAGTATATATGTATATGAACATGTTTATGTGTTTACCTCTGATGGACATTTCGGTACTTTTTGGCTATTATGAACAAAGCTGCTCTGTACATTTGTATACACGCATTTTGGAGGACATATGATATTGGTTTTGGGTAAATATGCTGGGTTATATGGGAGGTATATGTTTCATTGTATAAAAACTGACAAGCAATTGTCCAACATGATTTTACAATTTTATATTTCCTCCAGTATTTCATATTCTTAATATCTTTCAGAAGCAGAAGGTGTTAATTTTGGTACAGATCAGTTTATCCACATTTTTTCTAATGATCTGTCAAATCAGGATTTTACAAAGGAATCTTTGTCTAATGTAAGGGGCGAAGGTTTTCTCTTGTGGTTTCTTCTAGAAGCTCTATATTTTTAGCCTTAACTTTTAGACTTAAGATCATGTTAAGTTAATTTCAGTATATGTTGTCAGATAAGTAAAGTGCTTCACTTATTTCCATGGAAATATCGAATATTTTAGTGCTTTTTTTTATATGTACCACATTTTCTTTTTTTAACTTCTTTTTTTAATTGAGGTATAGTTGATTTACAATATTATGTTAGCTTCAGGTGTACAATGTAGTGATTCAAAATTTTTACATATTATATTCCATTTATAGTTATTATAAAATATTGGCTGTATTTCCTGTGCTATACAATGTATTCTTGCAGCTTATTTATTTTATACATACTAGTTTGTACCTCCAAATCTCCTACCCCTATCTTTCCCTTCCACTCTTCCCTCTTTCCACTGGTAACCACCAGTTTGTTCTTTATATCTGAGTCTGCTTCTTTTATATTATATTTGCTAGTTTGTTTTATTTTTTACATTCCACATATGAGTGATAACATATAGTATTTGTCTTTCTCTCTCTGACTTATTTCACTAAGCATAATACCCTCCAGGTCCATCCTTGTTGTTGCAAATGGCAACATTTCATTCTTTTGTATGGCTGAGGAGTATTCCATTGTATATATATACCATAGATTTTTTTATCCATTCATCTGTTGATGGGCACTTAGTTTGCTTCCATATCGTGGCTGTTGAAAATAGTGCTGCTATGAACATTGGGGTGCATGTATCATTTCAAATTAGTGTTTTTGTTTTCTCCAGATGTATACCCAGGAGCAGAATTTCAGGATCATATGGTAATTCTGTTTTTAGTTTTTTGAGGAACTGCTATACTGTTTCCACAGCAGCTGTACCAGTTTACATTCCCATCAAAAGTGTATTCCCAAAAAGAATTCCCTTTTCTCCACATCATTGCCAACATTTGTTATTTGTGTTCTTTTTGATGATAGCCATTCTTACAGGTGTGAGGTTGATATCTCATTGTGGTTTATTTTTAATATTTATTTATTTATTTGGCTCTGCTGGGTCTTAGTTGCGGCATGCAAAATCTAATTCCCTGACCAGGGATTGAACTTGGGCCCCCTGAATTGGGAGTGCAGAGTCTTAGCCACTGGACCACCAGAGAAGTCTCTCTTGTTGTGGTTTTGATTTGCTTTTCTCTGTTGATTAGTGATGTTGAGCATGTTTTCATGTGCCTGTTGGCCATCTATATGTCTTCTTTGGAAAAATATCTATTCAGGTCTTCTACCCATCTTTTAATCAGGTTGGTGGTTTTTTTTTTATATTGAGTTGTATGAGTTGTTTATATATTTTGGATATTAATCCTTTATTGATCATATCATTTGCAAATATTGTCTCCCATTCAGTAGGTTGTCTTTTTGTTTTGTCAGTGGTTTCCTTTGCTTTGCAAAAGCTTTTAAGTTTAATTAGGTCCCATCTTAAAATTTTTGCTTTTGTTTCCTTTGCCTTAGGAGACAGGTCCATAAAAGTATTGCTGCTACTTATGTCAAAGATTATTTTGCCTATGTTTTCTTCTAGGAGTTTTATGGTTTCCAGTCTTACATTTAGGTCTTAAATTCATTTTGAGTTTATTTTTGTAAATGGTGTGAGAAAATGTTCTAATCTCATCCTTTTACATGTAGCTGTCCAGTTTTCCCAGAACCTCTTATTGAGGAGACTGCCTTTCTCCATCGTATCTTCTTGTCTCCTTTGTTGTTAATTGACCATAGGTTCATGGGTTTATTTCTGGGCTCTCTATTCTGTTCCAATTATCTATGTGTGTGTTTTAGTGCCAGTACCATACTGTTTTGATTACTGTAGCTTTGTGGTATAGTGCCCAGCCTGGCTAATCCAAGTTTGAGTATCTCTCAGCCCTGTAGTTCCTGAGTCTGTGCCCAGCTTCTCTGGAGTTTCACTCTCTTCATAAGCAGGTTTACACTCAGCCAAACACTCAAGGAGACCCATAGCCGTATTTCTGAATCTCTTTTGCTAGATTGCTTCCTCCTTTCCAATGCTCTGCCTCACAAATTCTAGCCACCTCAGCCTCCCCCACACTCTGATCTCTCCCTTTCACTCAGAATATCACCATGTTCTTCCTGCACCAAGATCCAGGAAAGTGCCTCCAGGCTCAAAGCCCAGGTGTTCATACTGATCACGTCCTTTGTTTCCTTCCTCTCAAGGATCACAGTCCTGTGCTATCTCCTGTCCAGTATATGAAAATACTTGTTTCTATTTGTTTCACTAGGAAGGGCCAGTCTGGTACCAGTTACTCCATCTTTGCTAGAAGTAGAATGCTAAGAACATTTTATGTCGGTAAATTTTGCCAAATTTCCCTTCAAGGAGATTGTACCAATTATCATTTCCACCAACTCTGTATGATAGGTGATACTTAATTTTTCTATCCATTATCAAAACTGAGTTTCATTCAGTGCTTTACTATTTGTCTGTTTGAGAGGTATTTTTATTTACAATTCTTTGAATATATGAGTTAGATTCAGTCATTTTCATATATATTATCAGCCATGTGTATTTCTTTTTCTTTGTGTATTTATGGACCTTAGTCATTTTCCCATTTATATTTTTCCTTTTTAATTGGTTTCTTAGTATTCTCTTTATATTCCTTTATTTATTCATTCAGTTGGTCATTCAATGAATATTTATTGTATACCAGCTACATTCCAGGCCTGTTCTAAGTGCTGGGAATATGGCAGTAAGTTAATTCTGCACTGGTGAAGTTTATATTCTAATGAGTAATGAGGAGAGAGAGAATTAATACAGTGTAAGCACATTTGATGTATCATGTGATGGTAAGTAAGTATGGAGAAGAATAAAGCAGCGTATGGGAAATTCAGTACAATGGAAATATATTATTGAATTGGGGGATTTCTGTTTTATATAGGATCTTTAGAAAAAGATTCTTTGCTAGGTGATATTTAAGTGAATACTTAAATGAACAGAGTAAGCCATGTGGATGTCTGGAGAAAGAACATTCCAGTTAGATGAAACAGCCTGAGTGAAGGCCCAATGATGGTTGTTGCTTGGCATGCTGGAAAAATTAGAAAGAGGCCCCTGTGGCAGGAAGGGAAAGAGAATAGAGGAATGGGAGCAGTAGTGGTCAACTGGGGAAGATATCTAGATTAGGTAGAACTTGGCAGGAAATCACAAATTCATTGTTAATTCATTCATCTGCGTAAGATGGGAAGCCATTGGAGGATAATATGCAGATGGACATAACTGATTGTCATTTATAAGGGATCCTCCTGGTAGCTTTGTGGAGAAGATAATCAAGGGAGCAAAATAGCAGCCATATGTCTCAACACATTACTGAATAACTAGTATTAACTATATTGAGTTGTAGTGTTACCTTGATTATATACTAAATTCTCAGATGCATTTGGCTCTTTCAGTTCTCCTTCAACTTGTCTGCCATTGTTAATGTTAAACTTCACCTTGATATCTGGTAGGTCTCTAACGAGGGTGATTACTCTGCCCAGTTAACCAGAACAGTCCCAGTTTATACCTGTTGTAGATCAGTTAATAGGTGTTAATTACTTTTAATATGTCTTTTCCCGTCAAGTTTCCTGGTTTGGGTGATAAGCTACATGGTCACTCTCTCTATAACCTCATTACTGTTCTTTCAATGTTCTGGGTGTTCTTTTATATTTATTTTTTTAAATTATGGTTTTATTTTCTATCATGTTTTGATAAAATTCAAGTTGATATTTTGTTTGGGATAAAACTGAATTTTTAAATTAATTTGTGCATAATTAATATTTTTGTAATATTGTCTTTTCCTAACCACAGAGTTCTCATTTTAAAATAGTGAAGTCTTCTATATTCTTTAGTATATTTTAAGTCTTTTTCTTTACATGGTTTTTACACAATTTTTAGTGGTTATATCTAGTCATTTAACAAAATGTTTTCTTATGGAATTTTTCAAACACGAAGAAGTAAAGAGTATAGGACAACAACCTCATAGTCATCACCTAGCTTCAACTACCATAAACATTTCCCTAATTTTCTAGTTATTTTAACATTTTTTTGCTGTTACTATTGAAATATTTTTTCTTGCTGTATATTTTAGAAAAATATTGTTCATATACTATTGTAAATTGCCACATTTCTGAATTCTGTTTTTGTTTCAAAAATGTTTTTTCTCATGGGCTTGTCAAGTATAAAATCCTGTCAATTGCAAATGATAATTTTGATTTCCTTCTCTCTTTATTTATGCCAGTTATTTTTTTTTCTTATTGTATGTTAACTAATCTCTTAACTGGTGTAGATTTTAAAATAGCATTGTAGTAAGAATCCTCATAACATCATTCCATTTTAAAGATATGTGCTGAGAGAAACTTTTATACTTTCCATATCCAATTTCATATTTCTGTTTAGTAGTTATTTTTTATGAACTTAAATATTCTTAACACATGATAATTTGAATGCAGGTTTTATGCTCTTTATAAGATGAGCAGTTTTACACATTTTAGGAGCTCTTCATAAACACCATTTTCAATGAATGCATAATATTCCATTGGCCCTATATCATTCTGTGGCAGGCTTTACGCTCCCAGGCTGGGCTGCACCCTTGTGGGAAGGACTTCACTCAATTGCAATGTGTGCAGTGTCCCATGAAGCCAAGTCACACCAAGCCACAAACCACTTGAGTAGACTCTACGTGCCTGACCTTCTCTAGATCACATTCTATATCATCACCTACAGTTAAACTGCCCACTAGTCTCCTACTTTTGAGCTTTAAGCAGTCTTATTTGTTTTTCCTATTATAAAGAACCCTGTGTTGAATATCTGTGACCTGGGACCAGTAATGGATTATCTTTCTGTAAATGGTCTGTCCCCATATGAGTATCTTTAGTGCTTCCCTGGTGGTCTCCAAGCTAGACACAGTAGGCTCTGAAGAACCCTCTGTGGTGAGTACATCCTCTCCCAAGCTGGAAAAAGACAACCCAGAGCCTGAGTTGCCCCAGAACTACAAAGGCTTGACCTTCCCAACTTTCTTCTAACTATAGAGCTGCAATTAGAAGTGTGTCATTATGTTGATTATGTTGTGATATGACCTTCTATTCAGAGGAATAATGTAATCTATTCCCCTAATGCCTGTTTTCTCATTTCTGCAATATTCAGTATTAGAGCTAGAGTTTCATAGAGAGGAATTTTTGCTTCATCTTTTACGTGGAAAGAACTCTAAAATAATTTTGTATATTAATCTTTGTGCATAAGTCTGATTATTTTCCTAGGATGAATTCTCAGAACTCAAAGGGCTAGAGTCAAACATATATTTAATTTTATTATGACATACATTGCAAGCCATGTATGACATACATGGCTTCCAGAAATGCTGTATCCACTTACATTTTTTTATCAGCAATGTTTGAGGACTCCTATTTCTTCACTTCCCAGCTTACATGGGTATTATCAACCTTTTAAATTTTGTGTCTGATGGGCAACATATGATATCTCATTACCACTTAAATGTCTGTCTCTTTGATTAGACATGTTTTCATATTTACTAACCATTTTTTCTTCCAACATTGATCACTTATCCATATTCTCTTTGGGTTTTTGTATTTTCCTATTGATTTATAGGAATATGGTTTTGAATGAGGGATATCAACCATTTTATCTTTATTTATATTATCCCTCTAGTTTGTCTTGTTTTAATGTTTGGAAATTATAATAATAAATAAGTTGATAAAACTTTTCCTGGGCAGCAAAACTTTCTGTAAAGTTCTGTTTAAAGTTTCTCACTTGTTCTTCAGTAAAGAGGCAGTAGAGCCTAGTGCCAGACATTTGCAACCAAATCCTGGAGCTGTTTCTTACTGGCTTCATGCCCTAAGGGAGTTTCTGTAACCCCAGAGGTCCCTGCTAGTGGATCCTACACTCGTCTCTCACCTCTTTCCTCCTCATACTCTGTGCTCTGGCATTCTGTTCTCTATGCTAAGTTTTCACTTGCCATGAGGCCTTTATACATTATGCAAGACTCCCCTGACTTTCCCCCTTATGATTCCTCAGGTCTTCAAGTAAATGTACTTTCTGATCTGACAATAAAGGGTAGATGTTTGTGGCAGTTACTATAAGTCGCCTCACTGCAAAACCATTTCCAAACCCCTTCACATTTGCCCTCCTTTAGTATAGAACAGGGCTTATCAAAGTGTGATTCTGGGACCAACAGCAGTAGCTTTTTCTAAAGACTTGCTAGAAATGCAAATTCTTAGGCCCTTCCCCAGACATCCCTAATCAGAACTCTGAGGGTGGGGGCCAGCAATCAGTATTTAATTAAGCACTTGAGGTGATTTTTTTAAAAATTGAGATTCTGATGCACACTATGATTTGAGAACCTAAATACTGTGGAAAGTAGGATACTTAATACCCCTTCCCCAGCCTTGATGCTAAAAGTGGCCATATAAAGCAGGTCTGGATAAAGAGAATTAGTAAACTCAGCTACTGAGGGTTCTGGGAAAAATTTTTCTGTCAAAAAAAAAAAAAAAAGACAGATGCAACTAAGGTGGCCCTTTGCTCTTCTCCCTCTTGCTGTCTAGAATATGTATGAAATGCCTGGAAAAGCAGCAGCCACTTTGCAATCAAGAGGTTATACACATAAGAGTGAAAAGCCAACGCACTGAGAATGGCAAGATGGGGGAGAAAGAATCTGGGGTACCTGATAACTTTGTTAAGTAGCTGAACTAGTTAGATGAAATCAATACTTCTTTTGCCTTTTGGTTTTGAATTTCCACAGTGAAATATATATATACACATGTATATGTAGATTCACATATATATAATAGTTTTTAATTTTAAAAACTTTAAAAATATAAATGAAAATCTACCTATAGCCCGATTCTCTAGTAATTTCTCTGAAAAAGCCTTTAGCTACAATACACTTAGATTTGTTCAATAAGATATAAAATGCCTTATTTAAATGTCATTTACAGAAGCTAAGTGAGAACTGTAGCAAAAGAGATAAGTGGGAGTGTAGGCTGTGGCTTTCAGGAATGAGAGTTGGAGATAAGATGCTAGTTTGCCAGCCAGGGGCTAAGGTTTTAACAGCCATTCAGGGAATGTAGATAAGTCCTACCTACATGTCTGGGATTCAAACTGAGATAGCAGTATTAAGTTGGGTAAGGATGATATAGAAAGAAAAGCTTAACACCTGCAAGAGTAGATAACAAGGGAACTTTACTATCATAACTTAGGCTCTGGAAAGAAAAAAAAAAAAAAAACAATCTCTCCTGATAGTATTTATCTATGACTTTTCCACAAAAGGGTTGGTGTTTTAATTTCCTGTACAATCTTGAAATTAACATGAAAAACCATCCCAAGTAACTTATACCTTTGAAGCACCTGGCTAAGCAAAACCAAAACTTCCCTGGATGGACACGCTCTCAAATAGGCCAGGTAGTTCTTCCAGAGATAAAGTCCCATAGACCATAAGGTCACAATCTAAAATTATAATTAACACAAGAACGCTATTCACTACAAAACAGAAGATAACACAAAGAATAGAAATAGACTCCTCAAAATGTCAAATTCCTTAGAATTAAAAGACAGAGGATAGAAGATAATATTCTTAAATGATTAAAGATTAAAAGAAAAAAATTTATGACTTGGACTTGCTGGTAGAAATGGAGGGAGTAAGAAGTTGTTAATTTCTGGGTATATTTGGGGTTTTTTTAAATATAATTTTTCTTTTAAAAAATCTTTATTTATTTTTTGCTTTGTTGGGTCTTCATTGCTGCGCACGGGCTTTCTCTAGTTGTGGCGAGCGGGGGCTGCTCTTTGTTGCAGTGCACGGGCTTCTCATTGCCGTGACTTCTCATGTTGTGGAGCATGGGCTCCAGGTGCATGGGCTTCAGTAGTTGTGGCTCACGGGCTCAGTAGCTGTGGCTCACAGGCTCTAGAGTGCAGGCTCAGTAGTTGTGGTGCCCTCCCTACTCCCTTTATCCTCCTGGAAAATTTTCACCTGTTCTGACCTCATAGTATCCCTTCCTCTGATTGTGGTCTTTGGCTTCTCTCTCCCTTCATCATACTCCCTTCCCCCCCCAAAAATGTCTGTGTATTGTACATATATCTGCTATTTTACACATAGAATTATACTGTAATGATTTTTATATATCTCTTTCTTCTATTGGCCTAAACATTTTGAGAGCAAATACTGTACCTTAATCGGCATTAGCATGGTGCCTGCCATGTATTATGTGCTCAATGAATGGGTATTAAACTCCGGCAAAGGGAAATCATAAATCCCTCTCCATTATTTCATCATCCATAAAGTAAATGGATGACCTCTAAAATCATCTACTCTAATTATGTGTTCATTGTAAATCTGTATCACCACACCACTAATTTACCTTTCTTGGGCATTGTCACAAAAAGAGTTAAGGAAATATAGGGACACATACACACTGTGGGAGAGAGAGAGAGGATAAAGATCTATGTATTTACAGCTTAATATTTATTTTAAGTGCAAATAATGTTAATGGAAGTTCAGGAAGGGAGGACAAGAGAGAAGCAGACAGAAAGATGTGGAACATTTATATTTAGGAAGTGTGAGAAATAAGATCAATTCATGAAAGATTTAGGTAAGAATCTATGTAGAGAGGGCTTCCCTGATGGCGCAGTGGTTGAGAATCCGCCTGCCGATGCAGGAGACGCGGGTTCGTGCCCCGGTCCGGGAAGATCCCACATGCTGCGGAGCGGCTGGGCCCCTGAGCCGTGGCCGCTGAGCCTGCGCGTCCGGAGCCTGTGCTCCGCAACGTGAGAGGCCACAACCGTGAGAGGCCCACATACCGCAAAAAAAAAAAAAAAAAAAAAAAGAATCTATGTAGAGAGGAGAGGCAGGAGACTGAAGAGAAGCACGGGAAGGAGTGGGTCTCACCAAGAGAAAGACCAACATTATAAAGGGAAGCAAAGCAGTTAAGATGGGGAATTGAGAATAGAGTAAATGCTTGGCTACATGTTCAATAAGAGCCACATTTTTTGTACTGGAGCAGAGTGAAATCAGAAGATCTAAATGGGGGTTAAATATATGAGGAGAACTGTTGCAGTTTAGAATGATTTAAAAAGAAAAATAAACTTTGGAAAACCTTGAAAAATTTATTTTTAAAGCACTTTCAAAATCTTTATCCAAAGTAAAGAGGTCTTTAAGAGTGAAAATTTCATATATTTTGTCATAATTTCTCTAATTATCTATATAACTTTATATATTTCCCTTCTGTTTATTCAGAATAAATTTTCATTCTCTTTAGAGGGAACAATACATTCAACAAATGTTATATTACTTCAAAAGGATCAACTACACTTTCAAGATAGAGTCACTAATTTTATATGCCTCACTCTAAACACTAAATTTTGATAGTTGATGGTTTCATTGTATCACCATGAAAGTCATGGTGGGCTTAAGAAAAAAAAAGTAAAACTTTCAGAATGAACATTTGCTGTCGATTATGAGAATGTGTCAGATCTGTGTGTGGGGAGGGGGGAGGGTGAACAGTGGTGGGTAGTTGCATGATCTATTAATAAGAAACAGTTTAATGCAGGAGATCACTAAAGCATGGCTAATTCTGAAGCCAAAATCCACACATTCTTAACTTTCCCCCCAGCTTTAGAATCACTCTCCACACACTCAGTACAGGAACTGGAACATTATTCTTTGAAAGCAAAGCCAGTGTTTAGAAAATCTGAAATTGAGCTAACAGCACAGCATATAGAAGTCACACAGGATGTTATTTTAAACTGTAATGCAGAAATGTCAGTTCATTTGATATCTTTATTTGTTACATGTGGGCTTGAAGAAAGTATGTTGTATACATTTTTGCTTTACAGATACTCTCAGGGTATATTCAACTGTCAGGAAAGTTTGAGGTCCATCAAAGAGACAGAATCTTTATTGAACAGCTTTTGGAGCTTAGAGAAAGGAACATACAACGATTTATCTCATCCCTTCCCCTAGAACAATATATATTTTAAAATATCACTCAGGAGTCATTCAGAAAGGATGTCCAACTGGGTGAATCACATAACTGTAATGGTTATGCAATTTAAGCAGCTAACTCATATTCTGTCAACATGCTCCCTCTCCACTGCATATCAGTCAAAGACTTAAATACACAATTGGATCCAAAGACAGAGTTGTGCAATATCCAGAGGGAATGAACATCGTGTTTAATTGGTTGCACTTGACTAAAGCTTGTGCTATCCTATAATACAAACACTCCAATCCAAATATCTCACCACATCCTACATTTACATTTTCTTATTTTGCTTCATTACCAGCTTTATTTGACTACTCCAAAATGTTAAATCAGATGGTTAATTGCTGACCTTCTACTAATTGATTAGCTGCCTTAAAAGGGAAACCTGAAATGTAAATTTTAAAATCAATGACACATGCTTTCATGTTCAGTCTGGAGATTATACATTTTTGTTTTGTATAAAATGTATAAATAGCGTAGATGAATTAGTCGAAATTTTCTGTGTCTCTCTACTACAGATAAGCAGAAAATTATTTTGGATACAAAACTAAAATAAAGCGATCTTTGGCAATTTTTGTAGAATTTGTTTCCAAAGGAAGAAGAGGAAAGTTGTTTTTCTTTAACAAGGACATAATAAGAGAAACATACGGAGGGAGAAAGGACCTTACTTTTATTGGTTAAAAAAAAAAAAATTGGAAATGAAGGTCTCTAAGCTATAGCTGTACCTATATATATCGTAGCTGTAGGGATAGAGAAACTACAGTTTAGTAAAGGCTCTCCCAAAGGGGTAATGGTGGTTTTGCATCGTGCTGGAGGCCACAGTATATGAGTGGCCAGAGCACATTGGAGACAATGTACTACAATGTCTGTCTACTTCAGTTTCACTGATAGAATTCACCTGTCAGTATAGACACTTAAAAACATGCGATGGGATATTTTAAATATTACCTGAGTTTTAAACTTGTTACCTTTAACAAAATATTTTGATAGGACCACATCTCTTTCTTATAATAATGAAAACAAGCAGAAACACAGTATTTAATGTGGAGAAATTTTATAACTATGTATATTCAAAAAAGTAAAGCACACCCCTTTAAAAATGATTGTACTGATTAAAAATATGCCAAAATAAAGATACTGAACAAATTTTATTTTAAAAAATGTATTTAAAGCACTTGTATAGGAGAGGAGGATATTGTATACTCCCACAGGTACATGTTACCAAAAAAAACCCCCAAAAACCCCCAGAGTAATTAGGTACCAATCAAGAACAGTTTTGCTGACATCATTGAATTCCTTGCAGGTTTTCACTGTTGTTTTACATTTCTATATTTTTACTTATATCCAGTTATCTTTTGTGGTGAAGTGGATGGTATTTTATAATGATTTAAACAATGGTAGGCTGTACAAATCCACTCTTTTTTACAGTGGATACATATTTTATCCAAGAATCTGAGTAACTCTTATCTTTAAAATTATTTTATTTATTCATTCACTTAATCATCCAAAAAAACAGATGTTGAATGACCTTTATCTACTAAGCACTGTTTAGGCACAGGGGTTAGAGCATTCATTAATTCATGTACGGTTGATCTTTGAACGTTGACCCCATGCACAGTAGAAAATCCACACATAACTTCACAGTTGGCCGTCCATCTCCATAGTTACACGTCCTTGAATTCAGCCAACTGAGATCATGCAGTGCTGTATAGCATTTATTGAAAGAAATCCACATATAAGTGCACCCTTGAAGTTCAAACCTGTGTTGTTCAAGGGTCAGCTGTATTTTGATAAGTTTCTTGTCAGTCATTTCCTGGGATTCATGTCTTGATGTGGGTGATTACAGGTTGTTTTGAAGAGAATGAAAAGGAGAGACTGATGAGAGAGTAACACTGAACAATCACATGATTCTATTTTTCAGCTTTTAGACAGTTTTTAGTTCCTTGCATTGTCTGTATTAAAACCACTCCCTTCTTTGTGTGAGAAATATCCAGGAATGATTGAGTTTACTTTGATTTGAACAAAATGAGTTTTCTACTTTCACTGGACATTGGAGTACAGGAGTTAAATTCAAAGTTAAAGATCAATTTTAAATGCTCAATTTTTAATATATGAATTTGTGATTGTAAACCATATAACCATTACATATACACTGCAAAGGACTTGGGGGAAAGTATAAATACATTATGTGTAAAACCTTCACTGAATTATCATCTTACTCATCTTTTAGGAGAAAAATTTTGAAATTCTGTCTTTGCTCAAAGGCTCTTTTAACAACCCAAGAAATCATCCTGTCATTAACTACATATTCAGCTGCTCATGGACTCTACCAGTGCCTGGATATTCTGAGAGAGAGAGAGAGAGAAAAAAAAAAAACTAAGAGACAATTTCATATGTATATATAATTTTAAATCACAAATTTAAATGGTAAATAAAATAAAGTACATTGTATTACTTTTGAGAATTTTGCATAAGATAGAAAATAAGAGAAAAGTTCTGGATAGAAAAATAGAGGAGAACGAACACTGAGTGAAGGGAGAATACATCTTCAGAAAATGTCATCTATTTCAACACATCAAATTCAGTGTGAAAAGAAAACTTTCAGGCAAGAACTGTGAGTCACCCCAGACTGCACTGGCACTGTCATGGCAGATGGGCCCCACCACACATTTAGGATGTGGACCCTCCATGCTGTCGTTATGGCAGATGAGTTGTGCTGCCCGCAATATAGTAATATGGCATGCAGACTCTGAAACCAGACTGCCTGGATTTTGATCTTGGTTCTTCCACTTATGATCACAGGAACCTGAAGAAAGTGAATTCACTTTCTGCTCCCTAAATTCCCTCATCCCCAAAGGAAGGCTGGTAAAATTCTCTAATTCATAGAGCTGCTCTGCTCTGATTTTTTGAAAAAATTAGGCACTTGAAACAGTCTCTAGTGCCCCAAATCATTAGCTATTATTATTTTTGTTTCCATTAGTATTTATTTCAAGTATTACCATTTGCCTGAGGTCTCTTATTAACCCAGCCCCATCTCATCTTCAACTGACAACCTCAATGTCCAATTTACCAAGATTGTTGAATTCCTTGCGGGTCATCTCCCTCTACTTCCCACCTCTTATTAATTAGTTTATCTATAAAAACAAACTTTGTTACTTCCAGTCTTCTAGAGACATGGTGTCCCTCCTACTGTGGACCAGCTCATTCTTATCCTTAAGGCCATCTTATCTTTTGTCCATTTCTGGTCCATTGTACTCCATTTGCTCTACTTCAGTCCTTTATGGTTCCCTTGGACTATTCTAATTTCTAAACTAGTTTCCTTGTTCTCTTCCAAACCATTCTGCACAATATGGCAAGACTAGATTGTCCAGTTATTTGTGCTCACGTTGCTCCTCTAGGTAACTCCTTTCAATGGTATCTCTTCGTTCTTATAGTAAAGTGCTAATTCCATACTATAGCCTGAATGATCTGGCTTCTGCCTACGATCTTCTTCCACACCTCCCAACATGCTGCACCTCTTTTACTTTGTGTCTCCAGCTACCCTGCTCTTTTCTATGTCACACGAGCAGAAAAAGCTCCTTCCTGATCTGCTCATGTGGTCCCCTTGGCTTGGAATGCACCCCTCCAGCACTTTTTTTTTTTTTTTTTTTTTACCTGATTTGATGTTCTCCATCTTATCCTAACTTCAATATTACTTTATTATCAAGGAGAACTTCTCTAACATTCCACACTTTTTGACACTTACTTTCTTTTAAAGTATCCTAAAATTTCTCTTCCCACCTTAAGGTATCCTGACGTTTCCCATGATAGTCTACTAAATTGTAGATTTAATGTTTGCTTGTTCAATTCTTTAATAGCACAACTGAAACCTTAGCAAAGTCTAAGACCATGTCTTCTTGTTCACCGTTGTATTTCTGGCACAAAGTGACTGGCCAATTGTTTTTGAATAATAGAATCAATGAATGCTTCTGCCTTCACTAGGAATTTCAATGTTAGAAAACTTCCTTTACCCTCCTCTTCAGGCTATCAAATTTCACAACTTACTGCGTAAGTTTTGACATTAGCCTCAGCTTTAAACTCTGTAACCAGCAGAGAGACTGACTAAGAACTTTAGCTATTTCAAATAAAAAAATGATGACTCAATCTCCTTACTCCTCCAAAATTCTCTTATGGATAAAATAATGTGATTATGTGATTTTATAATTGAAATGTACCCTCAGTGACTTTGGGTGAATTATTTACGGCCATCTTATAATTTTGTGCTCAATGGCTGAAACTTGGGCAGGTTGGTTAATCTCTCTTTGACCTAATCTTCTTATTTTTAAATTTGAGTATATGCTTGATCATCTATCTAAAGTCTTTAAAGGCCTTCTTGGACTATAGGAGGTACTCAATAAATGATAGAAGTTCTTTATGATTCTTTTTGTTACTGTTGAAGCCAGATGTAGCAACTATACCTGAGGGGTGTAGATACATATTTTTCAAATACATATTTGAAAATTCTATAAATAAGAGTATTACTTGCCAGGATGCTCACTGTAACTAACCAAAGAGCAAACAATGCCATATGAAGGGGCCAAGAACAGAATTTGGTACACAGCAGGCATGAAATACGTGTTTGTTGAAAGAATTAATTAAAAAGAGTAGTAATTATAATATTACAGATCTTCCATTTCTTGAATATACAGGAAAAATGGAAGTAGCTTCAAAACTAAAGGGTTAACTTAGCAAAATTAGGGTATTTGAAAATCTTATATCTCCATGTTGGTTAATAAATTTACTTCTTTATTTATTACTTTGGATCTTAAGTGTAATTTCCGTATAATTAAACATTTAAATTAAATTGATAAAGAAATTTTGATATAAAGCAATTATTAACTCTTTTAATATTGAATTAATTTTTTAAAAAACTCTATAATACTTCCTAGTTGTGGTGGAATCCTTCTCAAAAGGTTGTAAGTCCTATGATACTATTTCTGACAATGGACCTTGTATAAGATACTTTTTAAATGTCTCTCTAATTGTCTTATATTGGAGGTTGAGAAAAGAATATAGGTATCTGGCTATGGCAAATGTCCCAGGAAGAGTAATACACATAAAATAAATATGTAAGATTTACGTGAGTTAGTTGGCGTTCTCTGTCTCTCCCATGGAGAGGCAACTCTACTCTTGACTTCTCTCAGGGAAGATTTGGCTAAGTACTGATAAATATTGCCTTCCTCAATAAGGTCATTGAACCTATAATAATACAGCCTCTGCTTCCCTGAATTGATCTTAGAAGTAATAAGCAGATGAAAGGTAAGCCCGTGTTTCTACTGTAGTCAAGGCATGGAGTGGACTACTAAGAACACATCTTCTTCTGACGAATTAGTTCGATGGTCATGTTGGGAAGAAGCTCTGTGGAGTATCTGAGCTCTGGTCACAAACTAGGAAGCCACAATTGACATTGTAGATCTTTACAGTTAAGCTGACAACCCAAGAGACAACCCTACTTTTGCATTTATCTTTGTGCAGGAGCAAAGAGGATTCATATACCCAAACATAGCTAAGTAGAGGCATTAACATCACACAAGTCAAAAGGCACAATTATCCTCAGGAGGAATAGCCAGAACTGTTCCTGGGATAGAACCTTGAGACAGAAAGGGAGGATTGGGAGTAGGTATTACTGGTGCCACTTCCATTTGTATTCACTGCATGCCCCCTCCATCTCCAGAAAATAAACATTTAAAAGGTCTATTTTTTAAGTGCTATGAGCTGAATGTTTGTATCCCCCAAATTCCTATGTTGAAAGCATAATCGCCAATGTGATGGTATTTAAAGGTGGGGCCTTTGGGAGGTAATTAGGTCATGAAGTTGTAGCCTTAGTGGTCTTATAAAAAGATGTAAGATTAGTGTAGGATTAGTGCTCTTATAAAAAGGGGAAGCGACGTGAAATCTCTCTCTGTCTGCACACACACACCAAGGAAAGGCTGTATGAGCACATAACCAAGAAGGCGGCTTTCGCCAAGAACTTGACCACACTGGCACCCTGATCCCTGACATCTAGGCTTCAGAATCACGAGAAATGAATGTTTGTTGTTTTAGCCACCCAGTCTGTGGTAATTTTTTTATAGCAGCCCAAAGTGACTAAAACACTAAGTTCCTAAGATTGATAGCTCAATTCATTCAAACTAACAAGATCATTTTGAGGGTAACTGTCTTTCAAATCATGTAACTTTCTTAGGACCCTTTCTGAAACGACCTTAGTTGAATTAATGAGAATGTTAGACTGGAAACATATTAACCTAAAGAATACTGCAGACATGTAAGTGCACACTGAGGTGGAGAGTTGGAGGTGGTGCAAATGATACTTGTCAAGTTTCTTACTCTGAAATAAGTTCTCCAATGGAGTTCTAAGGGGCATAGCTGCACAGCACAGTCACCAGCAAGAGCTTACAAGACAGGAAGTGTTAATTGTTACAAAAACTGTAGGATTTGGAGTCGGACCTGCCAACCTTCCAAACTTAGAATTTTATGTTGCTTTAAGACACTCTAAGTCAAAGTTAAATAGCAAAACATGGAAAAGGGAAGAGGTATGTTTTATAATATAATTTATCACTTCATAAAATGTTTAACCAAAGAATCCTTGTTAAAGAGAATGCAAACATAAAAATACTTAACCTCTTGGTAATGAATTTACTGTCTACTGTGAGGTTGTTACTCTTGTGCAAAAATAACCATCTCCCTATGAAATTAAGAACGTCATAACTCCAGACCAGCAAATTTCAAATTCTTTTCCATGAAATTCTAGAGTTTGAGCAGTAATTTAAAGAGGTTCATTGAAATACAATTTGGGCACAGAAGGCATGCTTTAACACCACCACTTTGGGGACTTGATGCTGACAATGAAAGTACAAGAGGGATAGCAAATAAAACTGTCTGCTCTGGTTTGGGGAATTCGGAGTTGCGTTAGGGAAACAGTGACTAATTTATGATAGGTATTTGGAGAAGAGATAGTCTGTCCAAATAAATGTATCTTTCCTCTTTTCTTGAGAGGAAGCAAGATGTCTTACGGATTTCCTTGGAATCCTTAAAAATAGCAGGGAGAGAAATGTTTCCATTATTCATGGCATGTTTTAGTTTTGCAGGTTGAACAGGCCAAAACATTCGTACTTGTACAGGTGAAACAGGAAAGCTCCATGCCATGCTGGAGATTGAACTCTTTGGGGGTGATCCACACCAACAGCTTACATCCCCTGTATCCAGGATCTTTGGGCTTCCTCAGTCAATGGGCTTGACATGACTTTAGTCACATATGGATTCTGACATTTAGGAAAGTCAAACACAGTAGGGAGGAGAGCAGAGCACTGGGTGACCCAACTTTCGGTGTATGCGAGCGCTTGCTGTCTTCCTGTGTATAAAGGAGGCAGAATTTACACTTCAAATTCTTTTTTTTTTTTTTTTTTGCGGTATGCGGGCCTCTCACTGTCGTGGCCTCTCCGGCTGCGGAGCACAGGCTCCGGATGCGCAGGCCCAGCGGCCATGGCTCACGGACCCAGCCGCTCCGCGGCACGTGGGATCCTCCCGGACCGGGGCACGAACCCGTATCCCCTGCATCGGCAGGCGGACTCCCAACCACCGCGCCACCAGGGAAGCCCCAACACTTCAAATTCTTTGGTTACCTTGCTTCAGACTGTTCAGTCTACCTGAAAAATCCTCCATATTTTCTTTCCCCCATTCTCAAATTTAACCCTATTCTTTTGTGAAGCTTCTGAAGACTGGTAATTCTGGGGCTCAAGACTCATCACCATCTGTCAACAGGATATTATTTACTTCCAAGGATGTGATAAAGACTAAATGGAAAAATGTAAGCAGTCCTTAAGTGCCTGTCACACAGTAGGCACTCCATAAATGATAGCTTTAAATAAAAAAATACTAGGATTTGCAACTATATTCTTTGAACTAGTGTCATAACAATATTGTCCCCAAATTATTTTTCCTTTATTTTATTCTCAGAGGCCATCTTAGGCATGCAGTAGGAGACCATGTGATAGGTCTTTGATTCTGAAAATGAATTTTGAATATTTAAAGGCATATATATCATGCCCCGACCATCTATCGAAAGTGGGACAGCTTACCTAAACAGTTTTCGCTCTACTAGAAACAAATGTGCAGGATAAATTTATGGATGGTGTTTAGCAGATTTAGATCCTTTGGGAAGATATGGAGGAAAATAATGCTTCATAATTATTGTAAATTCAATTTAAAATTGATTTTAAAGTCTTTCTCTTTGGTTATTCTGATTGTTTAAGTTCTGGCCCTCCTCCTCTAATTACTATGATTTCTGGCCCCTTGTACACATCCTTTATTTCTTGTCAAAAAATAAAATCAAACCCTGCTGTGATAATCCTTCTTCATTTTTCCAAACAAGCATTGTCTTTTCAGGAATATAGAGAGTGAAGTACAGGAAAGTGAACTTCTGGTTGAACTATTCAGCTCAGAATTCCCCTCCTCTGGGAAACTTTTTTCTACACTTTCCTTCCCTCAAATCTCTATAGAAGTAATTATTCATAATTATTAATTTTCTGTGCTACGTCTGCACTCTGCACATATTGTTCATCTTTCACTTTCCCATACTGTACTGTAACTTATTTTTCATATCTGCCTCCCTTCCGAGACTGTGGGCTGTTTGAGTGTAAAGACTATGCTGTAAACATCTCTGTATCCTGACCTGCTGCTTGGCTGTATATGCGGCAAGTATTCACTGAAGTGAATTGTTGAGTTCTGGAGTCATTGCTATTACTTTCAGTTAACACACAAGGAAAACATGTCTACATGTCCCTTTTCACAACAAATGGTCAATGATAACTATTTGGCTAAGCCATTATTTTGAAAAAGTTTTCTTTGTAATACATTCATATTTTCTACTTTTACAAGTTAGTGTTGTTGTTATTATGTTTCTTAATCTCTAAACTCTTCGCAATGAATTACTTGTGCTTCACATGCAGCTTTAAACTCTTGGTGAAAAGTTTCCTGCCTGTTCTGCCTTCTCTGATGAATGTTTTCCTGTTGGGTGTGTTTAAGTTATTTACTTTTCCTGTAATGACAAATTCTGTCCAACTATATGGTGCCTCTCTACCTAAGTTGTTATATAAATATCCTAGATTTAATTGCCCCTAAGGAACTAGCCTGAATTTAAAAGATTTATTTTCTCTCCGTTGTTCCTCTGATAAATAAATTCAGCAAATACAGAAAGGCTGTTCTTTGGTATATTATGTACTATGTTTTTGTTTAACTACATTAATTTTTTTTGAAAAGATAAAGGTGAGGATATATAAATTAATAACTGAATTCTGTTTATCTCTCTTCCTTATTTCCGTTTACTCTTTAATATTTTACTTTATAATTTCCCAAAAGTAACTGCATTAGAATGTTAATGCTAAGTTTTTCCTATACTCATAAGAGAGAGAAAAAAGCAAGATATACACACACACACACATATATATATATGATTAATGGTATGACTGCATATTAATAACAACAGTAAAATAATTTTCTACGTACAGTTTGGGAAAAAGGGAAAAATTGATTTTACTGTACAGAACTAAATTATTTTCTGAATAATAGCAAACAAGTGAAATAAACAAATATTTTAATATATTTAAAATTATATTTAAGGTAAAATGATCTCTGCATCCTGTTATATTACAGAGTTTAAAGGGACAGTCATGTTAGCTGTTGTTTTAAAGATGAGGTTAAGTTACCTGTCCAGGGTCACACACTAGTTAGTAGCAGAGTTTGCCTGACTTGCAGACCAAGGTCTTGTTATTTTTAGGCAAATAAATCAGAAAGATACATTAGACCATGAACTGTCAATGCATTTCAGTTATCTCGTTATTAACCATGACAATTACATAACATGCTATGTTTTGGTGCCCAATTTTTGTTAATTTTCAGTGAAAGGCCTACTAGAAATATGCAGAAAGTTACTGCTTTGTTTGTTTTTTCATTAAACATTTATTAAGCACCATCAGTATGCTTCATGGTGTTAGGCACTGAGGATACCAAATGGCTGAAAACACACATGCCCTGAGAAGGCATGGTTACAGTGGAAGAGCCAGCCCTGTGAGCACATATTCTGAGTATTAAAAATCCTTTTTAATATTTGATGAAGAGTGCATTGGAGCAAGGAGAAGTGATATTCTTGGAGTTGTCCAGGTTTAAGGAGATAAAACTTGCAGAGCTACATAACTGGACATACCTGAAACTGTGAAATAAATCAGTGGGGCTCCCTTGTCCACACCTGAGATACTGTTTTCCTGGACTTGCTGCTCTACAACCTCCTCTCATTTGTCCCTAGTAGATTCTGTGCTCTACACACTCAGGAATCCTGCCATGCACATTTGCAGCTCAGTGTCTTTGTTGTTCCTGTGACCTCTGTCACCTTCCTCCAGTTCACGATTTCCTATTCATTCCTTAAATCTCAAGTCAAATATCATCTCTGCTTGGAAGCATTTCTTGGTCCCCCAAAAGCTAAATTTATTACTCAGTCATTTGAAATGCTCTATCTAGTTGAAGTGACCGCTGTTGTAAAATTCTGGTATATCTACTTTGTTTTCTTGCGATTTTGCACTTTATTAATTAATTTAAATAAGAATGAATCCTAACGTTTTTCTAATCCTACAAATGATGTGTGTCTCTCATTAGGAAAAATATGTTCTCTTCCTCAGAAATTGGATTGTAATAATTTAAACCGATTCTGGGTTGTTTCCTACAGTGATTATTTAAATACTCACCTCATAGTAGGGAGAGATGGGTTGGTAAGAGTTTACTTCAGAGCTTTCTCAATTTTCTGACTTGTCATTACAGGGCTGAGTCAATTCCTATCTCTCAGTGTGGGCTCTGGGAGTCTTGATCTTTGTATCACTGAGGAGATTAAGCATACAAAAGACTGCAGGTTGGGCTTCCCTGGTGGCGCAGTGGTTGGGAGTCCGCCTGGGAGTCCGCCTGCCAATGCAGGGGACACGGTTTCGTGCCTGGGTCTGGGAAGATCCCACATGCCACAGAGAGGCTGGGCCCGTGAGCCATGGCCGCTGAGCCTGCGCGTCTGGAGCCTGTGCTCTGTAACGGGAGAGGCCGCAACAGTGAGAGGCCCGTGTACTAGAAAAAAAAAAAAAAAAAAACAAAACAAAAAACTGCAGGTAGAGAACAGAATATGTGCCTCATGGAAGAAAAATTTTGAAGCTCCTTTAATCAATCTTTTTCTCAAAATTTTTTTCTGTGTTTAAACAATAAGCATAATTTCATGTTCAGATTGCTTTATTAATAAAATATTGTTATAGTCACCTTTATAAGCTTGAAATACCACACAGTATAGGAACCCTAAACAGTCACAGCAAGTATTGTACACTCTCTATTTTACACTGTTTATATTATTGACCGTTAATACGTCATTTGCCTCTTTCATCTCCTGAACTAATATCATTTACTCAATTGCCTCATCAGTACTCCTTTTAGTAGAGATTATTTCAATATGTCACACTTCAGAAAAAATATCAGACCTTTGAGAGCTTAGATTTTTTTACTTTAGTTTCCTCCAAAATTGCTTTGTATATTAGGTCATAAAGATTTCCTAAAACGAAATCAGACACATTTGATTTTGTATGGTTACAATTTCTTTGTTTTAGATAAATATTATCGATAACTATATGAATATGTTTTGAATTATTTTATGATGTCTTGAGAAATTATGTCCATTGTAATATCAGAAACAATTTTGACATTTTCAATTGATCTTACAGGTTAGTCGTTGATGCTTTTCCATTTCGTTTTTTCCTCCTGAACTTTCCAGTGAAACCAACATCTCTAAACAATTATCAGAGTGAATGTAATGTCTGGTTTGTTTCTAAAATCTTTATTTTGTTCTGAAATATATTTATACCACACACCTATGAATGTTATAGAGGTGATACTGTTGATTATAAACTTTACAAGACATAATGGACAGAATAATTTCAAACATGTCTAATGAAACTTCTAAGATATCTATATTTTAGTTTACTCTTAATAGATACCAAAGTCCTCTGTATGGAACCCAGATCATGCAGTAGTACCCTTAAAGTATGAATTAATGATTCAAATCATTGTTATTTCATAATGCTATGTCTCATAATTTTACCCTGTTTCCCCAATGAAAAGGAATATGTAAGTGTTTGCGTGGTAATCGGGATCATTTTTGTATTACTCTCAGCAGTAGAAAAATTAACCCTTGCCTCTCTGTTCATATCCTTTCTGAAAAGTACCTGTGCCCATTGGAAGCTTCCATTATGGGGAATGGTGAACCTAGGTAGCTCCTTTTGTACCAGGTGACCCTGCCCCTGAAGAGAACCAAGCAGATTCTTTTAGCCAGGAATTTGGAATTTAGAAAGATCAAACTGAGTGAATCATCCAGCTAAGAAAAACGGAGTCCCAAGATAACAAAGAGGTATGACTGGAAGTTGGCTCTGAAAAAAGCCAAATCCAGTAACAGAGAGAGGACTGCCGCAAGTCAGCAAAGAAGGGTTGTTTTCAGAAAGAAGCAGCGCAATGAAACAGAAGCACAAACTAGGCAAGAGCGGGAAACGGGCAGCCCCGTGAAAAGTGGAGGGAGTGGTCTGGTTCTCAGCTCTCAGGTCTGGGCCAGTGTGACTGAGCTGAGCTGTGCTTTTGTGTCTTACCCTCAGGTGCTATCAAATTTCTTCTACCACGTGCTTCAGATTTTCTAACTGCAACCTCATAATCCCGAGAGGTATTTAAAAAATCAAAAGGTATTTGTAAATTTAATCATACCTGAGAGGTATTATAAATCAAAAGAGTGGAGAAGATTCTCCTTACAGTTCCATTTCATATAAAGTTACCAGATCCAAAGTTTGTGAATAACAAAATGCATTTCAATCTGAAAAATAACTTTTTAATCTTAAGGTATATTTCCATATTAGAAAACCATAAGCAATTTTTTTCACATGGTATCTATCACACAAGACGATCATGTGAGATGTCCTCTAGTAAATTCTCAAACATCTTCTTGACCCCAGTCAAACCTGAACTCTAGCATGTGTTAAGCTTGAACTTAATGGACAGTATACTTATTTGCTCAAGTAACAAATGTCCTCTATTTGTTTCTAGACTGGAATTTTTTCAATTTGTGTTCTTATTTATTCCAAATTCAGTATATTTTTATGTAGGACTCTTTAGACTCTGAGTGACAAGACCCCCTACCTTGAAATAGCTTAGACAAAAAGAGAAACTTATTGGTTCTCATAATGGGATCCTCTAACATTAGATTTCAGGTTTGGCTCAAACCATAACTAGTCATCTTTCTCTCTTTGTCTC
The DNA here is from genome assembly GCF_026419965.1 of Kogia breviceps. NCBI lineage: Eukaryota > Metazoa > Chordata > Mammalia > Artiodactyla > Physeteridae > Kogia > Kogia breviceps. Next base: position 115,483,989 of record NC_081315.1, on the reverse strand, counting down.
TTAACTCTGCTTTCCCCTATAGAGCCTACTTTCTTGAGTAGGTGCTCTCCTGTCTTCCCTCCTGCCAGTTAAGAAATCTTGACAAAAGGAGAATGTCTCATTCTAAATGTTACCAGAAAATATCTGACCTCACTGCTAAGAATCTGCTTCTATGGCCAAGGATAGAGTGCTCTGAGTCGCAAGGTCTGGGTCCTGTGTCTACTCTGAAATCACATGAAGTAAGAACAGGGGAATGGGTCATTTCATCAAGGAAAACCAAGATGCTTTTACTATGAGAAGGACAGGTGGTGCTGGGAAACATAAGCAAAGATATCCCCTATATCTACCCAATGTTTCCCATTTCTGTATTTATTCTGACTTTGCCGTCCCACCCCAGTTATTATAGCTTTGTTCTTGTCAGTTATGGTCTGTTGACCTACACATTCTTATGCACTGATAGTGCATTATCTTCCACATTGGATCTACAAATTCAAGAATCATTCATCCAGTGACAGTCTTAGGAGCTGAGACCTTTCATGTGATATGATTCAAAGAGTGCCTGGATATTTCCTTTTTTTTTCCCAAATATTTCCTCCTACTATCTGACACAGAGATGTACTTTTTTGGATCCTAGGGGTCTTGGAGTTTTCCAGTTTTGTTTAAACACAAACATCCCCTTAGATATTTATATATGAGCTTAGATATGAGCTTAAGCCACTCAGAGTTGGTGCTCTAGCAAGGATTAGCTGATGGCTAGTGATAAAAGTTTTCTGAGGGACAGCGTCTAAGGGAGATGGAATATTCGATGATTTTTGTTGGCACAGCATCAAAGATTTACTTCGTCTAACTTCACAATTTTCTTATGGTTATTCCAGCTCTAAGTCATCGTTTATACTTCTTCAACTCCAATGGAAAAATACAGATAAATTGTATCAGATATAAGAGAAGAGAAAAAAGTTACAAAGGGGTTTATTATTCATAGATGTTTTTAAAAAATGAAGGGATTTCAAGTGCCAAACCACAAGGAAGACAAGACATTATAGCTATCCATCAGTGCCTGTGGAGTCAGATTCTGTGTCAAAGAAAGATAATGTTATTATCTTTGCAAGTTTTTCTGGTTAAAAAAAAAAAAACTCATTCAATAACAGACGTTGAGATCATGAAAAATATTATTAAATTCAAGTACAAAGCAATAATGTTTTATTGAATTGAACCGAAGAAGATTTAATTAAGTCTTTTAACATTTAGTACCTTCCACATGCCAGGCATTAATCTAGGTGTTTGGGCTACACTGATATGTGAAATAGACTGAAATCCTCACCTTCATTGAGCTTACATGTTAGTGGAGAACATTGACAGTAATCAACATAATCAATAAGTAAAATATGTAGGATAATAGAAACTTACAAATGCTATGGCAAAAATAAAATATAGAATAAGGTAACAGAAATAAGGCAGGCTATGTGGCGGTAATGGTCCAGTTTTAAGTAGGGTAGACTTGACTGAGAAGATGCCATTTGGGCAGACTTGAACCGCTGAGGGAGTGAGCCATACGATGTTGGCAGGAAGAATCTGTGGGCAGAGGGGGCAGGCAGCAAGAAGTTCCTGGTGGGAATGTGTCTGGAAGGCTCGGCCCCAGCAGTGAGGCTGGTGTACTGGGAGTGAATGAACGAGGAGGAGAGTTGGGGGAGATGAGAACACAGAGGATATTATATATTTTCTACCAAAATACTTGATTACAAATGGGTTGTATCCTCTGAGGTTCTAAAAGTTTAGCTATTACATTTTTTTTTTTTTAACATCTTTATTGGAGTATAATTGTTTTACAATAGTGTGTTAGTTTTCCCTCTACAACAAACTAAATCAGTTATACATACACACATGCTCCCACATCTCCTCCCTCTTGCATCACCCTCTCTCCCACCCTCCCTATCCCACCCCCCCAGGCGGTCGAGCTATTACATTTTTAATATATTTTTCTCTGTAAATATGCTTAGATTAACAAATTCTGAGCTATGGTCTCCTTTGGTTTGATGTTAGTTTTACATATTTTAAATTTCTTCAATATATAATCTCATTTTTTAAATACATGTGAACTGTTTCCTAAATTGGTATTTCTCCCATGTATGTTAGTAGAGCATTCTCAAAAATGTGGGTTTTTTGACCGGGCATAAGGGTGGGAAGCTGCCATATGTGGCTGTATGTAGCCAAGACTGGATGATGATAAAAACGCCTTGCTGCAAAATAGGCCTAAAAGTGGATAACTGCAAACAATCTCCCTCTCCCTCTAGTGTCCAAGAAGGAAAACGTGCAGACCTTAGCCGAGTGGAATTTGTTGGAAACAGAGCTTAAGTGAAGTCAAGATAAAGTTTAGTTTGGATCTGGCCACTGAGGTGCTGGGCAACTGTGGACCAGTTATTGACCAAAATCTTAAATAAATGAAAAGGTCTGATGGCATCATTGTGAAGTAACTTAGTAGCTGATGAAATTTATTTGAGATTAGTTTTTACTATGTGTGTTTGGTATTTGGCAATTGTATATATAATCATTTCATAAGCATTTGTTAATATGAAACCCAGTGGATGGAGCTTAAGTATTTTGGAAAAAAATTACAAAACCAGAAGAGTACCTACTCTTGATAACTATAATACATTTTGGATTTTCTGTCCTGAGTATTTATTCCCAGCCCTGCCTTTGCTACTAAATGACACAATTTATGGCTTCTTTCTTCCAGGGACTGTGAATGCTTAGAGAAGAGCAATTTATTTAGTGTAAGCCTAAGTAAACACAAGAGAGCAGGTCTATGAAAGGAAATAAAATATTACATTCCAAAAATGGGTCTTATGCTTTTACTTGTTTCTTTTAGTGGTAAAGTTAAGAAATGATCATATTTTTTTTATTTGATAGAATTTTAGATCTTTTACTAATTGTTTTGAAGTAAAAAATGTTCCCCTTTAGGCCTTGAGTTCTTGCTCAGTGTTTCCTGGATATTAACAGTTATAAATTTTGTTTTTCTACCTGTTTAAGTAATATGTGAATATAAGTATATCTTAACTATTACATAAACAAAACAAAAAACACAAATGAGCTATAAAAATTTAAATAATATTGGAATGTATATGATAAAAAGTACCTTCACCAACCTATTTCCCTTTCCATGGTGAAACCAACATATTAGGAGTATGTTTCATTTAAATGTTTTGTGTGCACACACACGAACACAGAGTATGTTTTTCTGCATTTTGCTTTTCTCATTTAACTATATAACTTGGAGACATTTTTGTATGTGATAACTACTCATTTATCTCTATGGTTTTATCTCTATCTCTGTATATCTATTTTCCTGCTTATCCATCTATCCATCCATCCATTTAACTAATCTCTCATTTTTTTGTTTTTAAAATTTTACTTCTTTTTATATCTTTATTGGAGTATAATTGCTTTACAATGTTGTGTTAGTTTCTGTTGTACAACAAAGTGAATCAGCTACAAGTATACATATATCCCCATATCCCCTCCCTCTTGTGTCTCCCTCCCTCCCACCCTCCCTATCCCACCCCTCTAGGTTATCACAAAGCACCAAGCTGATCTCCCTGTACTATGCAGCTGCTTCCTACTAGCTATCTATTTTACATTTGGTAGTGTATATATGTCAGTGCTACTCTCTCACTTCGTCCCAGCCTCTCCGTCCACACCCCCCGTGTCCTCAAGTCCATTCTCTATGTCTGCGTCTTTATTTCTGCCCTGCCACTAGCTTCATCAGTACCATATTTTTTAGATTCCATATATGTGTGTTAGCATATGGTATTTGTTTTTCTCTTTCTGACTTACTTCACTCTGTATGACAGACTCTAGGTCCATCCACCTCATTACATATAACTCAATTTTGTTCCTTTTTATGGCTGAGTAATATTCCATTGTATATATGTGCCACATCTTCTTTATCCATTCATCTGTTGATGGATACTTCGGTTGCTTCCATGTCCTGGCTATTGTAAATAGTGCTGCAATGAACATTGGGGTGCATGTGTCTTTTTGAATTATGGTTTTCTCAGGGTATATGCCCGGTAGTGGGATTGCTGCATCATATGGTAAAACTCTTAGAGGAAAACATAGGCAGAACACTCTCTGACTTAAATCATAGCAAGATCTTTTTTGACCCACTTTCTAGAGCAATAGAAGTAAAATAAAAAACAAACAAATGGGACCTAATGCAAGTTAAAAGCTTTTGCTTAGAAAAGGAAACCTAATCTCGCATTTTTAACATCACCTCGTAAGCCCCCCTCTCCATCATTCGTCTCCACCTCTTTCTGCTCATCTGCATCAATCTCTCACCAAAGACTAACTTCCTTTCCTTCTTGTTCACAAGACAGAAAATATTACCAACAGATTCTGAGTTTGCATCTTCTTTATCAAGAACACGCATAAAATGAGACTATTATTTTTAGTGCTAATTCCAAGTTTCACAGGGAAGGAAGGGGGTCACTGGCCCTATTAGATCAGATGTGACACCAAATTCAAGTACTGTGTGGCCAGAGAGGCAGATGGTGTTGCAGCAATATGACTGCCAGAAACCTTGTTCTGCAGCTGAAAGAAAGACAAATATTACATAATATCACTTTACATGTGTAATCCAAAAAATAATACAAATGAATCTATATACAAAACAGAAACAGACTTACAGACATGGAAAACAAACTTATGGTTACCAAAGGGGGGGGGAGAAATTAGGAGTATGGGGTTAATGGATACGAACTACTGTACATAAAATATATAAGTAATAAGGATTTACTCTGTAGCACAGGGAATTATATTCATTACCTTGTAATAACGTATAATGGAAAATAACGTGAAAAAAATATTTAACTGAATCATTTTACCATACACCTGAAATTAACACAATATTGTAAATCAACTATACTTCAATTTTAAAAATTCGCATACCATACAATACAAAAAAAAAAAAGAACTGTAGATGGGAGTCTGTTTTCATAGAAAATGTTCTCTGAGAAAGAGATGGGGGTCTAGGCATCCAATTCAGTAAGTGTCCACTCAGTGGACACTTAACTTCCTCTCAAAAAATTTAATTCAGTTGTAAGACTTACCTCTCAAAGGTAAACTCTAGTATCAGTAGCATTATTTTGTACAGGAATTATCTTCTTATACAACTATTGATGGGACAGTCTCTTTTATTCTTCTCTAGCTTCTAAACCTGCATTACAGTTATCTATTCCATACTGTAAAATACAACACTTTGGGATCTGAATACACTGGTTTTTTTTTTTTCCAAACTAAATCAGGAAACGTTGTCTGAAGTGTTATTATTGAAACAAAAAGTATTGTTGAAATTGGATGCCACCTAAAAAAAGTCAAAACATGCTTGCTTTAGATATATCTCCTGGTAAGAAATATAAACAGATAGTGGCACTGAAGCCAACTTGCCATGGCAGAAGCATTTAGAAGAGGTTAATTCCTCATGAGGACTTTAAGTTACATCTCTAATGTTTCAATGTTTTCAGTTCTCTTGAAAAGTTTAGAAGAATATAAAATGATATAATCAATATTCATGAAGACACTTTGCCCCAAAGGCCACCTGCTTTTATAATTGGAGATTTTGCCTTAAAATCTTTATTGCTGTTGTTGTTGTCACTTTTATTTATGGAAATTTTCAAAACTAAAAAACCAGAAGAGTATAATGAATTCATATACATACATCACTCAGCTTCAAGAATTTCAAAACCCATCCCTGAGATTATTTTGAAGCAAATCCCAGACATAAAGCTATCTCATTTTGTAAATATTCTAGTGTGTATCTTTAAAAGATAAGGACTGTCTAAGAAGACTCATTTACAGAAACCATTATACACCTTAAAGATTAACAGTAGCTCCTAAATTTATCAAGTACCCATCATATAATTTTTTCAATTTGTTTGCCTAAATCAGATCCAAATATCCATGCATTACGATTTTTTAATGTGCCTTAATTATCTTTCCTTTGTCATCCTTTTTTCCTTGCATTTTGTTGTTGTTGTTGCTGTGGTTCATGAAAATTGAATCATTTGTTAAATAGAGTTTTGCACACGATCAGGATTTTACCGATTTCATCCCTGTAGTGCTATTTAATATGTTCCTCCCTTCCCTATATATCTGAAAATTCATATTTCAATCTAGAGGCTTGATCGGATTTAGATTCAATTTTTTTGGCAAGACAGCTTGATAGGTGGTACAGCTGACCCTTGAGCGACTCCCGGGGTAGAGACACCAACCCTCTGCAGAGCTGAAGGTCCACATATAACTTTACAGTCAGCCCTCCTCATCCTTGGTTCTACATCTGCCAATTCAACCAAACCCAGATGGCGTAGCATCGTAGTATGTACTTATTGAAAAACTTTGTCTGTGAATGGATCTGTGCAGTTCAAACCCATGTTGTTCAAGGGTCAACTGTAATGTGTACTGCCATCAAGCAGCGTGTCATATTTGGCTGTCTCAGTTTCTTAATGTCAAACATTGATGATGATTGCCTAGATTCCATAACTCATTAAGGATTGCAATGATGATGATCTTCTAATTCTGTCATCTGTTAACCCCTATATGAAGAAAATGTTTTGATAATTTATTTGGTTACCCTGAGGTATGGTGAGACTAGGAAAAGCAAAATAAATGCTTATTTTTTCTTTTTAAAATCATTTTCAAAAAATAATAAGCTAGTTACTATGCATGGTCCCCTCCACCCTATTCCTGTCCTCCATTTTGTATGTGTGGTGATTTGTCTTTATTATTTTAAAAATCATAAGCGAAGACAGATAGAGATGCAGTTACAGATATATATTTGTAACTATCCCTTCTTAATTAAATGGTAGTACACAATTTTCCATCTTGCCTTTTTTCACTTAATGATACATCTTGAAGATCACTCCATTTAATATATTAAATATATTACTTATTCCTTTTTACAGATACATAGAACACCATTGTGGATATGTTCTGAGTTTATTCAACCAGTGTTCTACTTATAGAAATTTAGATTCTTTTCAAAGCCTTGATATTACAGACAGTGCTACAGTAAACACCCTGTGTCAATGTAATTTTGCTAGTGTATCTTTTGAAAAGTTTCCTAAAAGTGGAATTACTCACTAAGTCAAAGGTAAAATGCATGTGTAGTTTTACTAGGTTGCCAAATTCCCCTCCATATGGGGTACTGTCATTTTTTATTCCTATCAAGGTGGGTGCTTGTTTTCTCACAGGCTTGCTGTAGAGATGTTATCAAACATTTGGATTTTTGCAGTCTTATAGATAAGAAATCATATATTTGTGTAGTTTTAACTTGTATTTCTCTTATTATGTGCAAGCACTTTTTCATATTTTCAAAAGCCAATTGACTTTTTTTCTCTAAACTATCTGTATCTCTAGGCTATTTTTTTTGTAGAGTTGTTTGACTTTTACTTTTCCATCTTTTAGAAGCTCTTTACACATTAGGGATAGTCACCATTTATCTCTGATATAAGATCTAATTACTTCTTCCTGTTTGTCATTAATATTTTATCTTTGTTTATAGTGATTTTTGCCATGAAAAAATGATCTTTATGAAATCAAATTTTCTAATCTTTTCCTTTATTAATTCTGGATGTTAGGTCAGAAGAGCATTTCCCTGGTTATGGAGGAATTCATCCATGATTTCTTTTTACCTCTTGCATTATTTTATTATATTTTTTACATTTAAATTTTTGATCCATTTGGAATTTATCTGTGAGGGTGTAAAGAATAGATTCAGTTTTACCTTTTTAAAAAAATATTATTATCTAGTTAAACTAATCATCTTTTAGCCCACTGATTTGGGATGCTGCTTCAATCATATACTAAATGTCCGTATGCAATTGGGTATACTCCTGAGTTTTCTGTGGTATCATGTTGGTCTGTATGTCTGTTTATGTGCCAGTAACAAACCAGTGCCTCTTTTAGAGGTTTTAGTTTCTGGTAGATTTATCTCTGTCTCTCTAATCACTATTGTTCTTTTTCAGAGTTTTCCTGACCTTTCTTGTTTACTCTCCTCAAAGATTTTTAATCCAATGAATTTTAAAAACAACTTTCAAAGAAACATGATGTATTTTTACTGAGATTATATTGTTTATTAATTCAGGCATAACTGACATCTTTATAATGTTGAGTCTTCTGCTCCAAGAATATTGTATTACTTTCCATTTGCTTAAGTCCACTTTTTTTTAATCTTTCAGGAGTGTTAGGTTTCAAAAATATATTTTTTGTACATATCAGGTTATGTTTATACCTAAGAATGGTATGATTAGATTTTGGCAATTGACATGGGGTCTTCACTTCATTTATAATGTCTAAACAATTTTTTCTTGTATATAAAGACTAGAGATGATTGAATATTAAATTTAAAAACTGATTCTTTAGTAAATTCCTTTTTTCTTTTTAGTTTTCCAGATATATACTTAACATTATCTGCAAACAGAGGTAGTTTTACTTTAACCTTTCCGATTCTTATGGCTAATGCCTGATTAATTTCTGTTGCCCAACTGATGACTATTACCAATAGCACAGTGCTCTGTAGGAGTGGAGATTGTGATCGTCCTCGTCTTACTTCTGACTTTCTCATTTAAACATCAAGTGATTCTATTAAGTAAAGATTCCAACTTTTGTAATGATATCTCTATCCCTATTATCTCTATCTCTATCCTTTTATCTAGACCTAAACCTATATATATATACCTAGACCTAGACCTAGACCTAGGCCTAGACTTAGACCTAGACAGTTGACCCTTGAACAAAGTAGAAGGATTAGGGGCACTGACCCTCTGAAGTAAAAACTCTGAGTATAATGTATAGTCAGCCCCCTGTATTCAAAGTTCCTTTATATTCGAGAATTTAACCAACCAAGATCCTGTAGTACTATGGTATTTACTATTGGAAAAAGAATCCACGTGTAAGTGGACCTGGGCAATTCAAACCTGTGTTGTTCAAGGGTCAACTGAATATATCTCCATAAATTCCCATTCTATTGGGTAATTTTTAACATGAATAGTATTGATTATTGCCAGATGCTTTTTCTGCATCTGTGGAGATGATCATATTATTCTCTTAGCCCTATTACACTGATGGAGCGTATTAATGGATTTCCTAAGTACATTGCATTTCTGAATAAACCCGCATTTAGTCATGGTGTGTTGTTTAAAAGGACTGTTGAGTTTTGTTTACTACAACTACGGAAGATTTCTTCACCTCCATATTGACAATAGTGAATAGTGTTGTTATCTCTCTCTCTCTTCTGTTACTTGTTACTGCATATAAGCCATTATATAATACCGTGTCTCTCACTGAAGACCACCCTGTAGTCTAGGCTCTACAGGTAATCGCATTTTTAATACCACTCTTTATTTCAGAATCTCCCCGGTCACTGTGGTTTTCTAAATCTTATTTTCTGGTAAATTTCTAAGGAAGGGCTTATGTGATAATATTCTCTGACCCCTCAGATTCACAAACCATTTTGTCTGGAACTTTTGTACATAAAGATCAGTTTACCTGGTTTCAAAACCCTTGGTTCACATTTTCTTTCTTTGAATATCTTAAATATGTTACTTAATTGTCTCCTAGTATAAAACATGGTTGATGAAAGTGACATGATCTTTTTGCCTACTGGCCAAAGGACATTGTTTTTCAAGTTCAGTAGTTTAACTAGAATATGTTACGGGGTTGTCCATTCTGGGTTGACTTTCTCCTGTGTAACATTATCTTATGTAATTTCAAATCTTTTGGTTCATGTTATTTTAGAACATTTTCTTAAATTATTCAGGGTTTGTTTTGTTCCATTGCCTAGGTTTCTTATTTGGGAAAACTATTATAAGTATGTTGAATCAGCTTTTCCTATTTCTATATTTATTATTAGTTTTCTTGAACTCTCTTTTTTTTCTTTCTTTTTCCTTTTTGGTCGCACTGCATGGCATGCAGGATCTTAGTTCCCAGACCAGGGATCAGATCTGAGTCCCCTGATCAGATCTGAGCCCCCTGCAGTGGAAGCTCAGAGTGCCAACCACTGGACCACCAGGGAATTCGCCGCCTTGAACTCTTTTTATCTCTTTCCTTATTTCTTGATTTATCCACATCCCTCCTTTTCATCTGATATTTCTCCTAAAGATTCCCTTTAGGAGATTCATTCAGTCTTCATTTCTGAAATGATTTTTCTTACTACATATCTTTTCAAATCTTTCTTTTCTTGAAACATATTCTCAGAGTTTTTAGAATTCTGACATATGATGTTCTTTGATAGCTTCAGTTTTTTTCTTAATTTCCTTTAGTGTGTTCTGGAATATTAGGTTACTCTTTTTATGTGTTTACTGGGTATTGTTTTTGTTTGGTTTTTGGTTGCTTTTCTGCTTGCAGGTAGTGATGCTATTCCAATCCTTATTCTCTTTCTTTACATATTAAATTTATATAGGATTGGGCCACAATCCTCTTTTGTTGCCCCTTTTTAATTCAAATAAGTTTTTCTTTGCTCTTAGAGACAAGGTTGGGCCAAAGTAACTTTTCTAGCTACATTGCTCTAGTACTCCCTCTTCTGTTGTTTTTACAGAGTGATTTTTAAAATGGCCTCATATTTTTGAGATCTACTTCCACCCTTTGCTCCTTTTTATCTAGACTTTTTCTTTTGTCCTGATTGTTCTTGGCCTGCTCAATTTGGTTTCTATTTCCAGAAGTTGCTCTTCATTGAGGGGCTTTGTTCCTTCATTTAGAGCCTGCAGAACCCATTCCCTCCTGGTTTTGTATACTATTTTCAGATTGGTTGGTTTTTTTCCAATGAGGACCAGATAAAGATTTGAGGTTGTGCTTGCTCTCAGAGCTCCATTGCTTTCCCTCAATACAGTAAGTCCCCTAAATATAAACCTTCAAGTTGCAAACTTTCAAAGATGCGAATGTGCGTTCAGAATGCAATCCAGTGCTACCGTGTCATCTATGACAAGAAAAAAAGAGCTGCTACCCAGACATCACTGGATGGTTTTTTCAAGAGGGTAGATAGAATTGAATCCAGCAAAGAACCAGACCCTGTGCCATCAGCGTCAAGCAGGAGTGAAATTGCAGCTTGCCCTCCATCTCCTATTGCTGACGACCCTTCAGCTCTACCACCTCCACCTCCTCTTCTCCTCCAGTCACTAACTCTTCTTGCCTGTTGAGTTACTGGATGCCAGCCCCTGGATGCCAGCTATTGTACTGTACAACTGGACGTTTCAAGGTCCTGTACTCTAAGATTAAAAATGTTTTCTTTATTTTTTGTGTTTGTTTTTTATGTATTGTCTGTGTGAAAAGTATGATAAACCTATTACAGTACTATATAGCCAATTGTGTTAGTTGGGTACCTAGGCTAACTTTGTTGGACTTATGAACAAATCGGACTTATGAACGTGCCTTTGGAACAGAACTCGTTCATATGTAGGGGACTTACTGTAATCTTTTTCAGGGAAACTGATATTGTATGGGCCTTATAACTACTGATGATTTTGTTCACTCACCGTGTTGCCTAATTATACTGTAGATGTTGTCTGTGTTTTTTGGTTTTGTTATCCTAGTATCTTTTGTAAAGCAGGAGTTTAAAAACTATTCCATCATGTATTCCCAGACTCTACCTTCATAGTTTTACCTACAGACTTTTCGAATAACACTGTCCCCTTGTGTCAGGGGCTGCTTTATTTGGTGGTTTATTGCAGGAAGTAGAACAAAGGGTAAAGTTAGGACAGAGTGAGTAAGGGGGGAAGCAGTTTGTTGAAATAATCTTTTAAAAAATCAACACAAAAAGATGCAAATATTTTTACAGTGGTGAGCTGTCACAGGAACTAAAGGAGGGTTAAGTACCGAGGTCTTCAGATTTTGCTGCCTTTTTTTTTTTTTAGGTAGCCAGGGAAAGTTTGAGGATAAAGTGGTGGTAAGTGAGATTAAGCAGGTATTGTTTATTTCCAGTGCATTCTGCACATTCATGGGACTGCTAGCAACACTTTATTTGCCTTTGTTTCTTTGTGGTGTGGAAGAGTTTTTACAGCAGACTTCAATGCCACATGGGCAACCCCTGAATAGGCCTTGACAAAGGAAGATGGCTCCTTGTGTATAGTTGGTTAAGGGGAAGAGTTTTGATTTTATTTTTTTCAGTCTTGGCAATCTGAGATTTGAAAGGTATCACGACCTCTTCATTAGAGGGGTAGATGAATTCATTTGTCAGTTCTCTTCCATTTAATAATAGTGTTACAAGAATGGACTTTAAAAACTTTTCTCCAGAAAAGTTACCTTGTAATAATCTCTAGCTCTTCATCTTTCTAACCATGGATATATGTGCATTACTGCCCTCTGCTACGTGAACTTAGACCTCTCTTAGTCTTGTAGACTAATAATAACTATGTAAGATCACTTATTTTTTTAAAGCCCATTTCTAACAGTTAACAGGAACTCTTATCAGAGAAAAATATCATGATGGGTTGCAATTTCCATCCCCCATATATATGGTCTCACTTAGAGGCACTACTTAGAGTGGTTTCCTTAGGGACATTTTAGCATCAAATGGCGATTGGAAAAGAAATCAGTTGATCATGTCTGCTATGTTCAGAAAACGTGTTACAAATGAGTGACAGTGTATAAATTAACGGTCTTAGGTGTATACACTTGGCTGAAGAGAATTAAGAGTGTTGGACTGTAACAAGAATAACTTTTGATCAGAACTTGTAACTGTGAGCTTTTTTAATGAGTGAACTCCTAGAATTATGCAAATATAGAAGAAAAATCATGTAATTCTGTGAACTTGAAAATGGTGCTTAAAAGATTATAAATGTATCTTGACTTTTCATGTTAGAAAGCGTCCCAGTTGGCATACCTCTGACTCCAGTGCTAGCTCCAGTGTAAATTGGAAGGGGGAAAATGTATTCAATATTATAGAACAATAGGATAGCTTAAAAATTTGAATAATTCTATAACATGATAAGATTATATTTATATAATACATTTTGATACCTAAAAGGCAAACTGATCAAAGATTTAAGAATGTCACTTTCTTGTTGATTAAAATATACAACATTGGTATTGGAGAACAAGGCTAACCCAATTTTACAAGATGGAAACAGTTGTTACATTGTAGGAGATATTATTTGATCTTAGGTATATACAAATCCGCACATATATTCTTTTTTTTTAAACATCTTTATTTGAGTATAACTGTTTTACAATAGTGTGTTAGTTTTTCCTTTACAACAAAGTGAATCAGTTATACATATACATATGTTCCCATATCTCTTCCCTCTTGTGTCACCCTCTCTCCCACCCTCCCTATCCCACCCCTCAAGGTGGTCACAAAGCACAGAGGTGAACTCCCTGTGCCATGCGGCAGCTTCCCACTAGCTATCTAATTTACATTTGGTAGTGTATATATGTCCCTGCCACTCTCTCACTTCATCACAGCTTACCCTTCCCCCTCCCCATATCCTCAAGTCCATGCTCTAGTAGGTCTGTGTTTTATTCCCGTCCTACCACTAATCTCTTCATGACATTTTTTTTTCCTTAGAGTCCATATATATGTGTTAGCATACGGTATTTGTTTTTCTCCTTCTGACTTACTTCACTCTGTATGACAGACTCCAGGTCTATCCACCTCATTACAAATAACTCAGTTTCATTTCTTTTTATGGCTGAGTAATATTCCATTGTATATATGTGCCACATCTTCTTTATCCATTCATCTGTTGATGGACACTTAGGTTGCTTCCATGTCCTGGCTATCGTAAATAGAGCTGCAATGAACATTTTGGTACATGACTCTTTTTGAATTACGGTTTTCTCAGGGTATATGCCCAGTAGGGGGATTGCTGGGTCGTATGGCTGCACATATATTCTTGACACTAACAACCAAAATAGCGTTTTATGGATTTCAGGTGAGATCGAGCGCATTCAGGGTGGTATGGCTGTAGACACATTTTATGGATTTCAGAAAGACCAACAACTAAAAAAAAAAAAAAAAAAAAAACTAAATGAAATTTGAACTTATTCTAACTCAGATTTCTTAATAATTTAAAACTAAGTGGTCAAAGTGCACATATATTAAAAAATGATTCCATGAGCAGTTTCAATGAAATTAGATATTCCCTCAGCTTCCACATATTTAGCACTGCCTTGAATTAATTAAAAATACTGTGATTCCAAGTAACTATTAATTTACTGAGTAAATTGAACAAATCAAATTAAATAAATGGACAAATTAAGTTAGTAACAGAACAACTTGCAGATTGCTAGATCACTCTATTTTCGATGGCCGCTTCTTTTTTCTTTGATCTACAACAATTTCATTTTTGTATCATATCTACTCCTGTATTTTATTGTTTGCATCTTTCATTAACAAAGTGCTGTTTATAAATGTAGAAATGATCTTATCTTCTTGGCAGATAGCTTGAACTTTTTGTGTTCTTTTTTAGGACCCCAGTGGAAACCTGACAGTCAATTTCAGACGCAGACAGCTGCATTCATATTGAGGCATGATTCACACAGAAGAAGGTGAGGAAGTTAATATCATTAACACAGGTTAGAGGTAAAATGGTAATAGGAAAATTTTTTAAATCACACTTTTAAGTGGACATATGACACATCTCCCACATTATGTTCAGGAACTCTGGCAGAGTTCCAGACATGTTACTCTTTCCTCAAATGTTTTATATGCACTGTCTATAAATTCATCTGTTACGGGCTGAATTGTATGCCCCCCTCCCCAAGTTCATATGTTGAAATCCTAACCCCCAGTACCTCTGTATGGAACTGCATTTGGAGATAAGGTTTTTCAAAAGGTAATTTAGTTAAAATGCAGCTTTTAGGGTAGGCCCTAATCCAATGTGACACGTATTCTTTTACTAAGAGGAAATTTGGACAGAGGGACAGCCCAGTGAGAAGAAGGCCATCTGCAAGCCAAGGACAAAGGCCTCAGAGGAAACCAAACCTGCTGACACCTTGATCTTGGACTTCCAGCCTCCAGAACTGTAAGAAAAATACATTTCTGTTCTTTAAACCCCCCAGTCTCTGGTATTTTGTTATATCAGCCTGGGCAGGTGAGGACACCATCCTTATAGCAGAGAGTCTTTTTTTGGTTTTCTGCTCTATGATCATTCAGCTTCCAAGAGGCTTTACTATACTGGTCGAAGCTGCAATATATGTACTCGTCTACTTGTATTCTTGGTGTTATTTGTAGACCTTTACCGAGTGATTGATCTTGGCTTTTTTAGCGGAATCAGTGTTAAGTCCTGCTGCGGTGATGCAAAGCCACCTCCATTTTCTTTGGATGAATTCTCCTTTTCTTAGGTGCACTCCACATTGTTGCCATAACTGGGCATCTGTAAGTACAAATGAGGGCCTGCTGTGCTGCAAGTTACTCTTCGCTCAGTATTTTAATATTGGACATTGTTTTAAAGGCATGAACTAAGGCATACAGATAAGAGATAATACATGCAATACATGTAAAGTACCTAACAAGCTTAGCACAGAGTAAGCATTCAGTATATTTTGGTTATTATTGGTTTTTTTTTATTATGACTCTGTCTTCCAAGCCAGTTACCTTTAAAATTCCTTAAACTGATTAAAGTTTAATACTTTGAGTTTTTCATACTTCAAGATGGTTTTGAGCATTGGAGCCTATTCCCAGGTATCAGAAAGTACGATCTGTTGCAGAATGATCATTTGAAGATAAACTAAACACAGTTCACATTCCCTGTTACCAAGCATGGTTATGCTTCAAACACAGATTTAAAATTGCCACTTAGAAACATATTTCCTTACTTTGTGCCAATAGTTTTCCCATTATTTTTCAATCTGTGCCATAATCTGTTTTATAGTTGAAGTTTTTCTGTGTCTACTACTCATAGTTTCAGATAACTGACCAGGAACAAACACATTTTACCATGACTGGATTAAGTACCCTGCCCTTCCATTTTTTAATATGCCTTACTTCAAATGACCATATCTGACTAGAAAAATTGCCAGATTTTAAATAGTTTCCCCATTTGAGGAATGTTTGTTTTGGCAATAATCTGCAATAATAACAGGATAGAAATCAATCCATCTTGTTGGCAGGTTGAGTACTCATAGAGTATTTTGCCCAACTCATTGTTGCATCCAAATCTGTGTGGTTGATTAAAGCCAAAAACCAAGCAACACAACCCTCCCCCAAATAAAAACAGTAACAAGATAGACACTTAAAAATTCATGTTTCAGGAGCCCTCTCCCATGAGGTCCTGTCAAAAATAACAGCAGTTCTAACGTCCTTGTCAGACTCCTACAGAGCGCTGCAGATCTAAGGAAAAGAATTTGGAAACTACTGGTCTAGATTATCTAAAAGTTGTGTGTTTTGTTGTTCAAGATGAGATTTCTTGCAATGAGCCTCTCTCAAGAATTAAACATATTTTCCAAACCACCAAGTATAGTACTCTTTCCAAAAATGAATCTTGAAACAGCCTGCCAGAGCTCAGCAGTAGGGGTATATGGACCACCAAGAAGGATATGCAGTGTATAGAACAAGCAGAAACTGTGCATCATAAAGGGAAAGGTTTGGTGTTAAACGTTTGGAGATAATTTCTAATTTCAGTTCTACCTAAGGTCACCCATATGCACAAGATCAACAGAAGTTTGTCTACCTGAGTTTCTGACTATATTATTTGCATGCTTTTTATTAGTTGGGTTCAGTCTCTGAGGGAGGGATTTGTTTAATAAGTTTCTATCATTTGGGTGGCAGGTGTAAAGTATTGAGAAGATGACTCGTGTCAAGGATCAAAAAACAAGCCATTTGCTAAGAAATTATGTTTCTGATTGATTTACTCTGAAATAACCTTGAACAATTTCACTTGTGCATGTTTGGGTCAAGCACAGCTAGTGCCTCAAATGGAAGTGACGAGGTCTTTTCTCATTCACTGGACCTGTTGTCCAGGAGATCAAGTCGGAAGAGAGTTAACAGGTGAAACTATGGCAGGGATAGAATAGGAGATGCAATTTTTCATATCTGATATGTAAATTAGTCCTATCAAGAGACACTAAAACTGTTCACAATACCAGTACTAATATTCATTTATCACAAATTATTTAAAATGTAATTGACGCTAACACATGGTACTGTTTTTCCTTAGACAGTGAGAAACATAAAATTCTCATGTGATAACATCCGAAGTGTGAGTCCTACTAGAATAGAAGACCAGACCAGGTAGGCTGGTTTACCACTGAGAGAGGAAACACACAAAACCATATATTCCAAATCCTTTAACACCGAAAAATAATGGAGATGTTTCATGTCCATCTTGCGTGAACAAGAAGATTCGTGGGCCTATGGGACCTACTAAAAATTAACGTCCCTTCCCAAGTTTGCCAGAGTACCGTACTTCTAACTTATCTAAAATGATCCAAATGACCACATCTAGTGTCATTTCTCGGCATTTAATCACAAATGTGGGAATATTGTCTCCCTGTGTGCTGCTAAAATGTACATGTAACTTATGAGAAAAGGAGAGACTCTGGGGGACATTCCTAATATTTTTATTCCCATAGTCATATGAATTCAATCCAGCTTGGAAGCTCCAGATACTCTGTGAGAGACTGAGATTGCAGAATTCAGTGGTGGGTGAGAACAGAGGAAGGCTAATAGCAGCAGCTCCCGAGAGGGGCAGAGGCAGATTTCAGTAAGTCAAGGCCTTCACAGTGGACCATAAGACTCTCCACGGCCAAGGCCCTGACTTACGTTTGTATCCTCAAGGCCCTAAATTTAATAAATATACAGTGAATAAATGAACAGCTGATAAATAGACTATTGTGGGAAGTGGTTACTAATGCAGGGAGAGAGAAAATAGGATGAAAAACAAGAATAAGGCAATGAGGTGTACACGTAGCTTACCTTGGCCCTAAGTATTCAGAAGGAAACCAGGACCCAGAAGAAACTGCTGAGTCAGTTGTGGTTTTTCTTTGGAACCGAAATCACCCCACAGCTGAGGAGCAAAGAGAAGTGGGAAATTATGGCCAAAGGAGAAAGTGTCCACAGAGGCACTTTCTTCTGGACAAGAGGACCCTATCTTTACTTCTGTACAGTGTTGCTTTTATTTATTTACTCCCTAATGATGTTATGCAAAAGGCATAAAAAAAATCTATTTTTCCAAGTAGTGTATGAAGCTTGTATCTTCATACTTATGACAACACACATGAGAAAACACACGTGGGATTAAAACAGTAATCCAAAGGATTATGTTTATTTGCAGTTAGTTGATTTTGTGTATGCATACCTACTTGTCCGCATATGAGTTATGTGTGTCTGTTTCTGTCTTCTATACAACGTTACAGAGAGCATTTGGACCATGAATGAAATTAGTTTTTATCTCCTTTTTAGCCTAAGGTGTAGTTGTGTATGTTTTAGCATTTGATTCCATAGCGTGATTTTGTTTTATATAAAAGGGACAATGTTTGTGAAAGTAACTTTCATGTGAACTTTGATTTTTAACCATATTTGTAAAGTTTGCTTTTGGAACTTGTAGGGTCCTTTGTAAGCCTCTTAGATAATCTCTTTATCCTGATATCTAGAGCTGAAGCGTTTCTTGAGAGTACATATGCCGAATTGTACTCGGTTTCTTTTTAGCATATGACAGGAGCTGGGTTCTGACTATGTGGTGTCTTATTTTGGTTGGTGGTAAAGCAAGAGGGAACCAACAGAAACAGGCAAAGTATCTTCAGATTTTCTGTTGATTCATTGGAGTTGGTTCTTTCAGAAGCCGGTGGATTCCCACACTCTGTCTTCAAGTGGAGGTAGAGTGATTTCTTGCTTACATATTTTAGCTCTCTTTTCCTTTTGCTCTAAAATACTCTTGAAAAATATCCAAACCAGTAGGCTCCTAACTTAATTTTTTCCTTTCTCTCATGTTTTCTGTTTGCAAATCACAATGAAGGCAAAAGATACAGTGTAAAGTCTAAGCATTGAATCCCAAGTACTTATCTGTAGAGTGTAAGTTAGTCAGTTTCCTTGCCCTCCACTAGTGCCTGGAATGCTTACAAATCCTTACAAATCCATTCCTGGGCATATTTTTAAAAAGTGAAAAAAAAGTTTTTTTTAACTTGAAAATCTCTACCCTGGGGAAGCACAAGGCAATCCAAAGATAAGAAAACATGCCTGAGGGTTCCTCAAGTTTTAATCACCTCTTGCTTGTGCATTCAAAAAGAAAAAAGTCATTCAGAAAATGAAGAATTCCTGGCAGACAGACAGAACAGTGCAGAGAAATATGCAAAGCTGGTGCAGCCTGTGGGAACCCAGCTACAAATTCACACTTTAGACCTACCTCTCAGCCCTTTTGGTGGAAAAGAAAGGAGTCACTAACGTTCTCCCCTAGCAACTGTTGACTGTATACCGCACTGTCCGTGCTGGTGTGTGCCAGGATCAGGTGTGAAAGCTGAGGACCTCAGGTCTGAAGATTCTAGAGCGTGTGTAGAAAGAACAGCCTCCGCCCCTAGCTGTTAGCCATCAAGTTGTACTGCACAGCCTCGATTTCTCTGTGCACAGATGTCAGCGCGCCGGAGAAGGAGAAATGCAACAAATTCCGAAGTTGCTTGGGTTGGAAGCCTTGGCTCTCTACTGCCGCTGAACATCTCCAGTCCCAGAGATTGCCTGGGACAGCTCTGATCTCTGTCTCCGGCAACGCTTCCTCTCCTTGCCCCAGCGGCTGCCACTGGCGCCCCCAAGCGCCGCAGACCGGCGCGCTCCAGCCCTTCTCTGAGCCTCTTTCCCACAGAAGCGAACCGGACCCGGGGAGCCAGCCTCGGGTCTCGCAGGAAAGGCTTCGCATGTAATTCCCAGAGGCTAAGGGGCAGAAAGCAGAACCTCCAAGACTCCCTTGTCGTCCCGTTCATTCCTGTCTGGGATTTCCTCTTTGCAATGGGGGGAGTTGCCTGGGACGGTAAAGATGCCCTGTAGAGCTGTGAGATTCAAAGCTCGGAAGGTACTCAGGGGGCCCCCATTGCTCCCAGCTCCTCAGAGACGTAGACAAACGGTGCTTGTGTGGTGGGGAGGGGGACTGGAGGGTGAAGAGGAGGAGACCAGAAAGTCCTAAACGCCTCTCAGAGGGAAAATAGGAGCATCTTTCCCCCTTCTCTGGTACTCTTCTTCCCAAAGCCCCATTTGGATCGGTTGGGCACTCCCTGGCGCACCAGTACAGAGCCAGTCTCACACATCCACTGGGAGGCACAGGCTAAAACCCAACTTGAGCATACACAGACCATTCACGCCCAGATGCTCACTTCTTTCAGTCTTCTGTAGGGCTTTCCCAGTGCTCCTCCAGGAGTCAGGGACTGGAGGTGGGTTGGGGAGGGGTGCTGGCGGTCCCGAAGCGAGGTGGAAGCTCGCCCCTCTCCACTTGCACATTTGCCATCCGTTTGTTTGCAAAGGTTCTTCCATCCTCTGGAGTGGCTAGTTGTCAGGAATAATCAGAACCCCGCCTGTTCCTCTGGGGGTGAGTCCCGTTTCCTCATCGGCTGTCCGGTGGAAGGGCTGTGGGAGGGGGCGAGGGAGAAGCAGGAGGGGAAGCCTCAAAAGGAGCAGCCGCAGGGAAAAGCGAGGAGCGGGGCGGGAACGTGGGGGGTGATAGATACGTTTTCACTCTTTGTCACTATTGAATTGGGGGCGGAGGAAAAAAAAAAACCCATTGTGGGAAGCTATAAAAAGCAAAGGGGGCGGCGATGAGACAGCAGACGCAGAGAGGGAGACCGCGTGGAGCGCGAGACAGCTCCCAGGGCATCGCAGCGTCCCTGGCAGCGCTTGGCTGCTGCAGGGCTGTGAGCCGGAGAACAACGCTTCGGGGCGCGTGTGCGTGCGCGCGTGCGGGACCTTGGCTGGCCTCGGGCCTCAAGGGTCTTGTCTGGGGGCGCTTCCTGATCCCCCATATCGTGCCCGCTAACTTTGAAAAGGAGGACTTATGTCCTGGCAAGGTTGAGACGTAAGGGGTAGGGAAGGAAAAGAGGAGAGAAAACGCCAACTGAGGCCGAAGGAGAAGGAACTAATGTGGACCTCCTGAGCAGTTGGGAGGAGGATCGGACCGCGAAGAACCGGGCGGGACCTCGGAGGTGCGGGGCAAAGAGCAACGGAAGCGGTGCGGGCCGTGGCGCTGGGTCTTCTTGCACCTCGGGTCACGCCTCCTTGGCAAGAAGGCGCCTCGCCTTTGATTGCTTCCAGTTACTGCAGAACTTCCTGCCCTGGCGGAGAAGCAGGTCTTGCTTGGGTCGCGCTGCCTCCCGGTCTGAGGCGTGAGACTGAGTTCACACGGTGCTGGGCCCCCAAAGCCAAGTGGGGTTGGGGGACACAGAGTCTGCGAGTCCCAGCGCCCCAAGCGTAGGGCCCCGTGTCGGGGTCCTCCCTCCCTCGGTATCCGCGCCCTTGCGGGCTTTGCCCCTCCCTGGGGACCCGTCGCCAGGAGATGGCCACGCTGATGCGGGGCAAGGACTCCTCCTGCTGCCTGCTCCTACTGGCCGCGGTGCTGATGGTGGAGAGCTCACAGTTCGGCAGCTCGCGGGCCAAACTCAACTCCATCAAGTCCTCTCTGGGCGGGGAGACGCCAGCCCAGGCCGCCAATCGATCTGCGGGCACATACCAAGGACTGGCTTTCGGCGGCAGTAAGAAGGGCAAAAGCCTGGGGCAGGTAGGAAAATACCCCCAATGCACTCTTCAGCCAGGAGAGGTAGGGACCGGCATTCTCGGACACTTCATTTGCCTTTGCCCCCGAGTGCGCCCCCAGGTGTGGCGCGCACGACGGCTGGGGAGGGGTTCGCAGATGCACGTCTGCACTGGCGGGGGTGGCTGGGTGACTGCGAGTGCTGGAGGGTGTGGAGCGGGCGGCGGAGGGTACTTTTTCATCTTTGCTTTGGGATATGATGGGCAGGTACGGAGATCTAGTGCGTACAGGTGGGGGAAAGGGCCGGAATGGTCCTTCTCCACATTTAACACAGTGGATGTCGAGGATGATGTTAATAGCTAACACACAGCAACTATTATGTGTCAGGTACTGTTGTCCTAAGCGTTTTACATATGTTGAATCTTCACAGCCCTATGAGCCGGGCGCCGTTACTATCCCTGTCCTGCAAATGAACAAACTTAGGCACCGAGTAGAAGCTCTCTGCCCACGGCACACAGTTTAGTGTAAGTGGCAGAGCGGGATTTGAATCCGGACAGTCTGAGTCCAGTTTCTGGACTCTTAACTGTTTCATTTCACAATCTGAAGAGGGAATTTACCGTTTTTCAGGTTCTCCTTCCTTCCCAGCCACTTTCTCATTTCCATGAAGTAAGGGCACATGCAGAAAACTTCAATAAACGCGCGTTTCTCACTCCTGGATGTATATCATCCCGGAGGAAACAAAATAACGAAGGGACAATGGCAGTGTCATAGTTACGGAGGACCGGGGTGCCTGGGACATAGCAAGGAAAACTCCCGCGGTTTATTTTCCAGAGGGAACTTTCCGCGAGCATCTTTGTTTCTGTCACACAGATAGATTGGCAGTCACGCAAACAGTTATACAAACAGACACAGAGAGACACGAGTGCGCGCTCTGCACGCGTTGTGGCCGGCACACAGCGGCCAGGAGAAGGGGCCCTGCGGACACTGGGAACCACTACAGCTTCCCCTTCCGCTCCTGTTTTGCGAGGCCAGAACCGAACGCCAGTTTGCCAAGCAGCACGGGCACATCCACAGCACAACTGTCAACCCGTAAAGGCGGCTCATTGCCCCACAGATCCTGGGGATCCTTGTTTTATGAGAGGATCCTGCTGCAGCTGCTGTGCGCGCTCTCGGCGTCCTCCGCTGCCCCTGCTCCCAGCGCAGGCGGCGGAGCGAAGGTTGACAGCCAAGGCCGTCCTGGATGGACAGCGAGGGAAGATTCTGCTCCGCTTGGCCCCCTAGTGCCCTCTCACGGGGAGAGTTTTGCTCGTTTTGCAGTTCCAGAATGCTTCCCGGGCTTTGAAATGTCAAACATTTCAGCTATCCTCTTAAAGGAATACAAAGCCTGCAACCACTGTAGTTTTTTTTTTTTTTTAAGTCTCAAGAGAAATAAACTATACATCTGCATACACACTACATGCATACATGTCCTGTGCATATTCTCACACATGTGTACATACCTCCATCCACACTTACAAGACCACTCTCATTCCGTTTTTCTCTTCCTTGGGAAACACCCTGCCATTTTCAATAGGAGTGGACTTCTCTTAGAAGTCCATAATGTGATGGGTCAAAGATTAGAAAGAAAGGATGCTCTCAGTCCAAGTCATCAGATTTTTTTCGAATGCTACTGACTTCAAATTCAACCTTATCAGTTGCTGAAAAGAGCTGGGTTTAGTTTAGCCAAGAACAGAGGGATGGGACCCAATAATCGTTGAGGTTCCTTTTGATTCTAATCCATGTACATTCTGTGAGTTTCTGCAAAGGGCTTTCTGTTTCCGTCACCATTGGGCTCTAACACCTGATGTTCCTCAGTCAAATTATCAGTTACGTCAGCACTGCCGCTAGCCATAGGGTTACATGGGTTAGACTGTGGGATGCATCCCAGAACCTGGCTTATCCTTTATGTGTTGGTAGCATATCTGTATATAAATATGTATAAAGTATGTGTGCTTATTTTTCTATCTCTCCAAATATCTACTCCTTAAAGAGGTTGTGACTCTGTTTTGGATGTCTTCAAATTGAAGATTGATTTATTTTATAAATGAGTTGAATTTTTCTTTTTTTTTGAGTTGAATGTCTTGTATGCTTTCCATAACTTAGTGGTCCTATGGAATATATTTCATTATATTTACTTAACTATAATACAGGATCCTTAAAATTTGACATTGGGTTTGTGAGAAACTTACAACTTATTAGAGACAATGGTAACATAGAATTGAAACATTAAGTTGACTCATAGTAAGATAGCTGGAAAATAAAAGGATTATCTTTTGTATATTCTGGCTTCTCACTTGTTTATTGGGTGATCTAAAATGTGTACTGTTACGAAGGAAGAAATAGAAAAAAATCTTTCTTCTTTGAAGTAGAAAGAGGAATTCTTTGAATATTTATGGGTCTCTATCTTCTTTCTTCCACTACTTATGTGGTTACTAAAATTCTTAGTACTCTTATTTTCAATAATGGAATGGAAATTAGAAAGACTATTCAAAACGGAAGATGCCACATCCTTTTATGGAGAAAAACTTTAGAAGTAAAATGTAGCTGAACTGAATTTTTATCCATCATAACATGATTGATTGAGAAAATTTGTAAGTAAAATGCCAACTGGTAAAACTAGCTAATTATGTAGTGTTATCCTTAGGCCTAGTAAGTCTGGTTGTCTCCCCATCCCCAATCTTTGATTGATGATACTGCACTGTATGCATTTCAGAGGTACGGGACCCAGAGGCTGTAAGATATAACTTCAAGTAGGCATATCAGAAACTTAGTCTTTGGTCTCCTTTTCCTTAAGTGAAAATTGAATAGTGGTCTATTTTTCCTGATTTACTTTCAGAATAGAGAATTAAAATAAAAATTTTATTGAAATTGCAGAAGAAATTACTGAAGAAATTAAATAATTCATTAATCTACAAAAGTGAAAATGAGACTGAATTGGCGCCAAGGTTTTCTTGATTCACCGTAGCTGATTTCATATGAAGAAAACATTCTAATTAGTAGGAATTCTACTTGTCCTGTCAGCAAGGTGAATCATTTGTAAATCACTTCTGGAGGAGTAGCCTTTGAATTTCAGGAAAGATTTAGAGTGCGCTCAAAGAAAATGAACTGTTCTCCAGGGGTGTTAAAATTCTCGTTCTTAGGTTTGCTTTCAAAGACACAGTTATAAGTTATGATTGGAAACGGACAGAAAAAATTGAATTCATTCAGGTGACTCGATACAGAAGTAGCAAAAATTATTTTGCTGAACTATTCACATTAATGTTTTAATTTGACTTTCCTTTTGCATCTATTATTAATGTGTTTTAAAAGGTAGTGTGTGTATGTATATGTATGTGGGATAAGTTAGATTGTAGGACTGTTACTAACATATATATCAATATATATCAGTTTCTAAAGAGACTTGCAAATTTTCTAAGTCAAAAGTATTATTAAACAAAATATTCAATTTCATGTGCTTAAATATATTCTGATTAAGTGCACTGTTGTTCAACATCACCTCTGGAGCATGAGGTATCAATTTTTACAGGCCACCTTAAAGACAGATTTTTAAAAAGTAAAGCAATTTATAAAATCAATCTACCCTTGAAATTAACAGTGATTTTTTTTTTTGAGAATGAAAAACCTTTTGAATGTGTTTGTAATAGCTTCTTTTAGTCTTTACTCCTTTTAATTTGAACACAATGCTGTATGATTTTGAAATATTTTTAAAAGTTATGATGAGAACTGTGGAAAATAATTATATTTTAAAAGTAGATAAGCTTCCAGGCATATGTCTCTAAAACGAAGGTGAAACTGGTCATGTAAATTCAGATTCTATTATTTTCTGATATAATTTTGTTGCTTGAAGGACGGTGGTTTGGATGAAGTTACGTTGTGAGAAAAGAACGCTTGACATACATTGAAACAGAAGCTTGAGGATGTTGGTTAGAGAACACTCATATTTGTATATTGCATTTTCTTTAATAAAAATGCTGTATCTGTTTGCATGCACAAACAGTCATAAATATACTCATTGAAAAAACTGTATACCCTATTTTCTGTAGGTGATTTCTTCACTTTCTAAAATTATCCATGGCTTTTTTTTTTTTTTAAACCCCAGTCCAACTTTCCCCTGCTAGAGGATAAATATTTGCTATCTCCTCTGGACATCAACTGACACTAGACATAATCAGGAAAGCAAATCAGTTTTTAAATTAAATTTTTCAAAATAAAAAATCTTTGAAATAATCTACACTACACGACTTCTTTTCTTTCACTGTGGATAGTAGAGAATTGATGGTTGATACAAGTGAAGGTTACCTCGTGAATAGCAAGAAAAGTATTTTAACGATAATCTAAGTAGGGGCATCCATCATTTTATTTCTGTGCTAGAGGAGAGAGAGTAAAGGACAAGGTTACTTAAACTCACTCCAGCTGTGACTTTGACCCTACCGTAGTCTTCTTTAGCACTCCCCTCTGATGCATATTCCTTCCCGGGATGTTTCAAATCTTACAATTTTTAAAGTAGAGAAAGCAACGTAATAGAAAGGTAACATATATTCTGTTCTAGGAGAATATTGCTGCTTCCTGTTCTTTTCCCTGCGCAATCGTTTTGTGTACATTAAAATGATCTGTTAAATTATAGAGGCCTTTATAATACTCAATATATTTACTATTTGAGACTCAGTCTCTTCTGGCTGTTCATTCTTTGGTATTGATGTAACGTTGAAATGAATTACAATCTTATTTCTGTCTGTGACTCCGTGAGTGCCCTTTTGAGTCGTTTTATTTCACTATACCTCTAGTCACTTGTACTCATCCATAAAAAGGAGATAAAGCTGCTCCTAGTTAATTATTCAGTCATTGAAAAGATTTATGCGATATTTATATTCCTCTAATTGAGTCATTTTAAAAAAAAATCTGAAGCAACCCTCAAAACAAAATGAATAATAATTAATAGATAGATTTTTGTGTTGTGTAGGATTGCTTTAAGATTACATAGAAAGATTAAATATGGAACGTATAACAAAAGTTTAGTATTACTGTTTAAGGAAAGCAGAAGTTAATTTTTTTCTTTCTCTGTCCCCACTTTCTGGGAATGAGAGAACAACATATTTACCTCTAATTGTTGGGTTTTTTTTTTTTTTTTTTTAGGATAAATATAAACCATTCTCCCAAACACAGATCAACTGATATAAAATATGGGAGATTTTTTTTTTATAGGAACATCTGTCCACAGGAGTAAAGTCACCATCCAAATATTTTAAATTGTGGCTTCCCAATGAGTCTCTCACGCTAACAATTTTGGGTTATTGCCCACTTCTTTGGGTTCGAAACAAGGAAGGAAGGCCACGAATAACACCAACATCTAATCAGGGTCCTTAGGGAGAGTTCATCCCATAAATCCTTGTCTTAGTAATGGTAAATTAAATCAGAAACCTTTAAGGCGGAAGGGATTTCAATATCAAATATAAATTGCTGTATTTTAACTCAGTTTATGCAGCACTAAAAACAGAATTATTATATTCTAACTTTTATTCATAACCAGTGAACCTGAATAAGAGACTATATTTGTGGGACCTTAATACTAGCTTAGATTTATCTATGTGTTTCAAATAAATGTAGAAATAAAATCAGCAAAACACAAAAGTAGTAAATATTTTAAAAAGTTACTTATCTCTCTTCCATAGTTAGATAAAAGGGACAAATGTGCATCAGATATCCTTTAAAATATATTACAGCGTCTAATTTAATTGGTTGATTCTACTTATGTATTATAATTTGGCACACACAGTAGCTCAAATTTAAATATTTCATTATCATGCAACATTTTAACTGTCCCAACCTGTCGAAAGCAAACAAATAAAATCAATGAATGAATAAGTACATTAGGTGGCAAAACAAAGCATCACAATTAGGGGGAGAGACTTCTTGAAGTGGTGGATCCATCCAAATATCTCCTAAAAAATGTTAGCTCTCCATATTATGCTTTACCATGTGGAATGATAATGTTCTTTCTTCCCAGGACTAGAAGAAAAGAGTGATTTTTCAGATATTAGTTCCTTAAACTGGCTTGCAAATAATTATAGCACACATCAAATTATAGTAAGAGGTTCCATTTATTGATTATTTACTCTGTGCCAGGCACTGCTCCAAATGCTTCATTTGAATTACTTTTTTAATTCTCTTGGCAGCCTTTGGAGCAAGTCCAACATCATCCTTATTTTTATGAATGATGAAACAATAATTCTCCTGAGACACAGAGAGGTTATGCAATTTGTACAAGTCACACAGCAGTAAGTGGAGAAAGCCAGAATACGAACCTAAGCGATCTAGTGTCAGAGCCTGCATATTTAACTACCAGACCGTGCGCTACAATATGCTGCAATATGCAATATGGATACAATATCCATACAGTATGGACTTAAGAGGAAACATGGACCTTTATTTTATTCTTCCCTATTCTGTTTTCTAATGACATGGATATAACTCTACGTTCATTAAAACCATAGCAAAATCCAACCCCTCTGTTGATGCCAATTGCTACTCTGCGTAACCAAAGTATGATAGCAGTTCACGGGTACAAAGGCACGCACATAGTAGTACACTAGTTTCATCTCTGCCTCTACTTGCCTCCCTGCCAGGGAGAATTCACTGTCAGCAAGGAAAACACATACACACACACACACACACACACACACACACACACACACACACACACACACACACACACCTCTTTTTTTCTCCTACTCTTTCCCATTAAATTATTGCGTTGCCCCAAATAGAAGGGAATGCTATTGCATAGATCCTATTTTTCTCTTTTTTTCTCATGGTGACCACCATACAGTCCCCAGTACCCATCATCTTGCATCTAAGTGATACCACGTGCCCACTGACATCAGCAAAGCGGAGGCCTCCTCAATGGCTTCTCTCCGGTGGCTTTAAGTTGGTCTGACTGGCATCCCTCACTTTCTGATGAGATTGGGGGAAGCTGTCTAGGTTTAGAAACTGCTATTTGCTTTTGTTTTTTCTTTACTTTTGACCCCTCTGAGCTGCCTTTCAGAGAATCAGTTGATCTGTAGCAGCACTGCAGCACTACAGCTTCCTAACAGAATTCCTAGGGGAATTTTTCCACATTTCAGCTGGCTAGCTTAATGTCTTTGGAAGAGCCACTTAACCTCTGGTCTTTTTAAAAAAAAATCTGTAAAATAGGATAACAGTAGCAACCATAATAGTAACAATACTCATCTTATTGGGCAACAGGGAGGAAGAGGAAAGTGCACTTAGTCATTGAACTGATGTCATTATTACTATTACCATTACAGAAATAAGTAAGGTCAAGTGCTCCTGCGCGAAATAGAAAGTGGCTGCTTAATTTTCCCCACCAAGATGAGAAGGAGTAACTGAATGCATGTGATGTACATGAAGGAAACAAATGAACTCAATTATACCAAGGCCGAGAATTGTACAACAGAACAAAACAAGACAAAATGAACACACACACACACACACACACACACACACACACACACACATGCTATCATGTGTCTTGCACTGATTGTTAGAATTAAAAGGGATGGTAAGTCAGTGCTGTCTTGTAAAACTTAAGCAAAATAGCACATAATTGAAAATTGAGGAAATTACACAGAAGCAAGAGTATAGCAGACATTAAAAGCACAACCACAGTAAGGAGAGATCCTAAAAACTATGGCAATATTAGTTATTTAAACATGGGGACCAAAATAATTGAACATGTTATAGTCTGCTGCCAACAGCATTCATCTGATATTCTCCAAAGTAAGACAGCCTATGCCAAGGCAAGCTTCTTGACACTTTCTGCACAGTGCTTGGAGCCCAAAGGGCTTGCTGAGAATTTGGAAGACTTATAACTCTCCTTGAGCGTCAGACTGTCCTGCTAAGAGGACTCAGAAATTTGGTGCTTATTATTCTCCTTCCCTTATTCCCTTTACTTGTTTGTTTGTTTTGAGTTCTGTTTTCATGATTCAGGTAATTTGAAAATATTTTAATAATGTTAAACTGAGAGTGAAAGTCATCTCACTGAAGTATGTGATAAAGTTCTTTTAACACACTGGATACAAACTGTTTGCCAATAAGAGTTTCTATCTGGTAATGAACTAAAAAACTTCGTTCAAGTGGGAGGACGGGGAAAATTGTCATTTAAAACCCACTGAAATGACAGCTCACATTCAAATAATAGTCTTCACTTGCTCACTGTAACTTCATCTTAACCATTTGGAATTTGACACTGTGAACAAGCCCTGTGTTCATTTGTCACTTGAAAGCCAAAGTCTTTTTTTCCAGTAACCATCCTCTGTACTCTGCTGTCTGTCTTTTATACCTAATAGAGCCCCTTCCTTCTGTAATATTACATATTTTTCTTTTCCTCTCTGGTCTGTTCCTCTTTATTTCTTTCACTGATTCCTCCACAACCTTCCGCCCATAATCGTGGGCATTCCTTCACATGCTCTCCCCAGTCCTCTTTTCTTTCTGTTCTGTGTTCTTTGCTTTGCTGATATTATTTCCTTCTTTGAAATCATTTTCACATATGCAGATGTTCTTAATAAAAACCCCTGAGCCCCCTTGCCTGCTCAACTGTTTTGAAGTCCTTTCAGAAACAAACAAAAAAATCTCCAGATCAAAAATTAAACCACTTACGGTTAACTACAAATAGTCAGGAGTCAGGCAACCAAGTCTTTATTATTTCTCATTGCTATCAAAAAAGTCTGCTAAAAAATGCCCCGGGTTAGACTAATGCAGGCCACAAGAATCAAGTCTGATTGCCCCAACGTCTCATGCTGTTTTCCCTTTCATCATTTATTGAACATGAAATAAACCTGTGTAGATTCCTATCAAGACAGGTGATTTTGTTTCTTGAACTCTATTTGAATGCTTTGGATGTAAAGGGCCTCCAGTTTTTTTTTCTCTATGATGGACTTGTTACATCAACTAGTGTCTGATGAGAATACGCAAGTATCTATTACTTATGCTCATGAGATGTTACATATTATGATATGCAGTACATATTTTAAGCAGTATATAATGTTTGTTTTTCTAGCTTGAACTACGCACTAAAGAGTAATTTTTTGCTACTTGCTATTTTATAAATAATTACTAACTTCTAATGTAAAATGCTTCCTGAACATTTTTTTCCACCTGATAGACTCTTAAAAGTGCTTGCCTCTTTAATAACTGAATAAGAGGATTCTTCAAATGTGCCTAATAATTATTAATCAAGATGGAGAGCTTTATAGAAAGAAACAAGAGAACCTTTTATCATCTACAAGTTTCAAGAACTTGTACAAGAGACTAAAGTGGGCATAGTTATAGCCGGGAGATACATTAGAAATCACCTAGTTTAACTCGCTCATTTTACATACGAGGGAACCAATTTAGGAGGTGGTCACGATCTGCCCAATGTACTACAAATAATGCCTGTGACAAAGGAACTTCTGCTGGAACTTGGATCTTCTGACTTCTAACACAAGCCTTTTGGATAATAACAAAACTCTGTAGAAGAATTAAATTCAGTTGATTAAAAAACTGATGGGAGACAAATTATAGGTAGAGCTTTTTTTTCAGCTCTAAATTTGTGTATGTCAGAATGTATTAGCAGAGAATACAATGTCATGATTCCAACGGTGTCAGTAGGATTTAAGCAAAATTAATGAAAGGATGTGGCTTTGACTATATTATCCTTGCTTGCTTTTTCATTCATAATACCTTAATAAGCCTGGCTAAAGAGAGTCTGTAGCAAAGAAATATATTTGACATTGGATCAAGTACACATACGTATACACATACACACACACACACACACACACACACACACACCCCTTGAAAAAAAAGTTTCAATAATAAATACTTCTAAGATGCAGTGAGTCTTTTAAGTCCTTTCCTTCTATTCTACTCTGCAGTACTCTCTTGTTCTGTTCTCTTTGCTCTCTCTCTTTTAAATACTGGCCATTACTTACAGAAATGACTGATCAAAACCTGTGGTTTGAAAAACCACTGACTCATTTGCTACTGCCCTCACCCTGAGGGAACTCAGGGCATTATGCTCAGAGATTGGTAGTACTTGAGGAATCAGCCCCAGTGCAGGGAGATAGAAAGCAGAGGCAGGCGGGTTTTCATGGAGAGAAGCAACCACCATCTCAGACCTCTCCCACTTGCCCTTCTGCAACTGCGTGGCAGCCTCTGGCCTAGATGTGGAGGAACTCTTCATCTTGGGATGTACCTAACCTCTGGCTCTCTCTCTACTTCCAGGAGTAACTGACTTATAACAATGCTGTGTTTGGTCCTTGGATGTTTCCTGTTAATTAATTTCCATGTTAATCTGTTATCCCACATTAGTATTGTTCTTTCTGGGTGTATGCCATGTGTATCATCCTACTTTATTTCTAAGAATATGCAGTTGAAGATGGCTACAGTTTCTACATAGGACAGCAGATGAGCTTGACAGAGCCTGGCATAAAGATTCAGAAGACCTCGTTAGCCTCTTTTTTAATATGCTGGACATTGAAGAAATCATCTAACACCTTTAAGCCTTAGTTTTCTTATCGGTAAAGTGGGAGCTGTGACAATGGTGTCTTTTCCTATCTCTTTGCAAAAAAGAAAATATTGTTTATTTACGTTACATCATTAGAGGTTGTGTTATGAAAAACAAAATTAAGGCCTTTCCACTCTGAATTTATGGAAGACAAATCTGAATTAGACAGAATCAACCCAAGAATGAGTTATTCGAGTTGGATTTTATGATTCTTGAATCATAAATTCAGTTTCTGTTTTGACAGATTGCCTTTATTTTTTTAGGGAAGAAAGACTGAAAGTGGAAGGTGTTTTTTGGTTTTGTTTCCTTTCTTTACCTATTTGTCTTGATTTTCTTGTATTTCATCAAAAATTTCAGTGCCAGTAGTAATTCTTCCACATTTCTTATTAGAACTTAGTGGTATTATTATAAGGATTATTATTTTTATTCTTGCAGGCTACAAACAGCCTGCTATTAGAATATCCTGCCTATGACATTCAAGAAGAGCCCTATGTGTTTTCATTCTATCATGTATGAGATGTGTTACTGTTTATATATATATATTTTTTTTTTTTTTTTTTTTTTTTTTTTTTTTGCGGTATGCGGGCCTCCCATTGTTGTGGCCTCTCCCGTTGCGGAGCACAGGCTCCGGACGCGCAGGCCCAGCGGCCATGGCTCACGGGCCCAGCCGCTCCGCGGCACGTGGGATCCTCCCGGACCGGGGCACGAACCCGCGTCTCCTGCATCGGCAGGCGGACTCCCAACCACTGCGCCACCAGGGAAGCCCTGTTTATATATTTTTAAAACATCTTGGAAAGGCATTATAAGGGCCTCCATAATAGAAGTAAATGTATTTTTTAAATCTCTAAAACTAAACTTGAGTGTCATATTTTGGGCACATTATAGGTTACGGGTTCACAATGGATAAAGTTCAGAGAAATAGCCAGTTATAAAGTCAAGCTGTATGGGTGTGAGATCACGTGAACTGTGACAGACAAAATATATTTTGCCACAAACTCTTCAAACAGGAAAGTGGGTATTTTTCAAAGCTGGTGAAAACCTATTATTGTTTTTCCTAAGTAGGCATTTCCTAATGAACAGTGTAGAAGTTCTGATCTTTCACGTTCCATGTGCAGGAATCTCACCCAAACATTTGTCCAAGCTAGAAACGGGCTAGGCTTCCGGCTTGCCATCCTTGCTCCTAGGCAATTATGCTCTAATTGATAGGATTCTACCTCTTTTTTAATATTGATCTCTTTTGTTGTTTTATTGTCATCCCAACTGCCGTATATGGTGATAATGTAAAGAGGTGGTGCCTGCCTTTTCTTTTCCAAATATTTTGGAAGGAATTAAATTTTGATTTTTTTTTTCCTCTGTAAATGCGTCACTGCTCCCTAAGGAAGTCTGATCCTAGTTTCATTTACAAAGCACTAAGGAAACATAAGTGAAAAGAGGCAGGTTTACAAGGAATAAGAAGCATGGTAAGAAATAACAAGGTTGCACTAGTAGGAGGGTAGGAGTCTGGTGACTTCAGAACAGATGGTAGAGGGGTTATGTTAGGTAAAGTGAACAAGATCTTCCTACAGGTAAGGCGGAGGAACAGAATAGAATGTGTGCTGAAATATATCAAAGCAAGAATGTGATAAATGTGCAAGTTTAAAATGATGTCATAGGTTTTTTTTAACAAGCATGCTCAAACATTATTTTTCCAAATTAGTCACTGCAGAAAACTCATTCCTCTGATATTGTCATTTAGACCTTTCTTTTGAAACTAAATTCAGAAGTAGTTTACATGTTTATTTATTTTAGACCATAATTTTATGACCATAAACAAGATTATATATATTGACCAACACACCACATTCAAAATTCTTGGCTCTGAGTGGCTTTGTGTTGTTTCCATAAACGAAATATCCCATGGAAGGTGAGGACGTCAGTCAAAGAAATGTAGTGTACTTTCTGAAAACAATTCCAAAAAGTTCCAAAAGGCATTCTGAGTCATGGAGTCAGTATTGTGGTTATAATTATAAACGTTTCAATGTTGATTTCTTTAAGGTGGTATACCCTCAGTTTGGTTGATAGTCTTAAAAAAAAATCTGTAATATTATCTTGTAACCGGGTCCTATCTATTAGCAGAACCTGGTTGAAATTTATGTAGCATGGTTACTGTTCCTCAGGAAACCGTCATTTTCAGGAAGCAGTTACTGAGTGCAAACCAGTAGTACGTTCCCCACCCAAAACCCACTCTTTTCCTGAAAGAAGAGGCAGGAACAAACCATACACAGTGCAATGCCATAGAGTCCAGTGTGGTGACACACATTACTTCTTGTACCACTTAGTAAAAATGCATGCACTGAGGCCCCCCCAAAAAATGTCTGTCATAAGTTATTTTTTAATGCAAACATATCCTATTAAAGTTTCAGAGAAAAGCCTAAACGGCTTAACTCAGTAAACATGTTTTGGCAATTGTTCAAAATTAATACAATGCTTCCAAAATGCTCTTTGGAAATCCTTGTAAATTTCCTTACTTGCCTATTTGCCCTACTTCTATCTTCCTAACACTCTTCAGAAGGAAATGACTTTTTTTTTTTTGAAATGACTTTTTAACAAGAAAAATCTTGAAATTACATTTCCAGTGGGGTCCTGGCCACACCAGCTGCAACACATTGTGACTAAATTTTAGTCTCTTTTGTTTCTCATTGTTAAAAACACGTGACCAACAGTCAGGTCTTGTGCCATAGCCACCCCAGTGATTGATTACAAATTGGATTGGAGTGTGTGTGTTGTTAGAAAATATAAGCTTTCGACACAAAATAACAACTATACTTGATGTCCTGTCACTTAAAAAATTAAGACCAAAAAATATAATTCTGATTCTCAGTAGACATCAATAAAAAAAAAAAAAAAGTAGCCCAACCTCACCAGTAATTTTTTTTTTTTTAAGTCTACTTCTGGGAGAGTCAGAGACTAGCTGGAGAAAATGCTCTGGTGGTGGGACCAAGATGTTCTTAATCTTCAAGGGCTATTTAAAATATCTTAGGAAATCAAGACAGAGGGGCCAGAGCACTGGACAAATTATTGATTTCAAATCCCTGATACCAGACTTAAGAATTGCACGCTCAATGAAGAGCCAATAGCAATCACCATAATAAGATTTAATATAAGGATTTGAAGGAGTGATAATCTGCAGCTAAGATGCATGGAAAGGAAAGGAAGAACATAACTGAGAGCTACTTGTGAATTAATCACAAATTCAAACAGGAGAAACAGGGCAACCTCCAAATTGTAGTCATTGCCTACCCATGGATAATGCAATCTGATATTATGTGTTGTGACTGTACACCTCCAGCACATTCCTACCAATATCCTACAGCCAGCATGAGCGTGGTTGGTACTGTGATTGGATATCTAGGCAATACATGGGCCCTTGCTTCTAGAAGATAGTGCAACTAACATTTTTTGAAAACCTACTTTATGCCAAGAAATTTACATTAATTTCACTATATTAATAACATTAAATTAATTTTCTCAATACCCTATAGCGTCTGTCATGTGCAGAGCACTCAGTAAATATTTGAGGGAGGCAGTTAGACAGGAAGGAAGATGCTAGAAAAGTGACTATATACATTATGAGCAAGCTCAATATTTGGTATCTGTGGTCCCATGATAGATCAGCTTCAATAACCGTAGTTATTTGACTACAGTTTTAATACGGAAGAGTTTTACCTTGATGGGCAAAGTGGAGAGAACACTTAAGTTCTTTTTTTTTTTTGTAAAAGTGAATGAGATTGTTTTTCCTACTGGCTTTTTTTTTTTTTTTTTTTTTTTGGAGTTTAACAACTTTATAGAACTGTGCATATAAACTCTGGAAACACTATTAAAGTCCTTGTTTTCTTATCTCTGAAGAAGAAACCAAAATTGCCACAAGCTTCAAGGGGAGTAGAGTATATGTATCGATTAAAAGAAAAATAAACATTTAAAATATCTAATAATTACTAATGGGACTTAAAGGTAACAACAGATTGCTAAATAAGGACCTAAAGATAAATTGTGGGAAATTCAGCCCTGCAAATTGCAAAGTGAGTCTTACTTTATATTATTCCAGATGTCAGTTTTAGTGGCGGGGTGGGGAAGACAATTAATACTAATTGTTCAATAGGCTCTGGGTTGTCCACCATATTTTCTCTGACCAGATTTTCATTAAAGATCAGGAAGTCAAGGTATGGGCCAAATGTCTCATTATGTCTTAAAGGGAATAGGGAAGAGAGATATTCCCTTGTTGGTCTGATTGTTGCAAACCCAGTGACAAGAACATAGAGCATTTTTGGAATTTGCACATGCTTAACACCTGGAATATTCGGAGAGTTATAGTCATTCTTCAGCAGTCACCAGAATGAAAAGCCAAATGCCCATCTGAAGGAGGACTTCTGAGGCAATTCTTCTGGAGCTAGCAATATACCATACTTGTCATCTCTCAGACATAAGCCTTTAATCCCCTCTTCCTAAAATTGTTTATTTTAAAATGTGAGAAAGGCTAAGGATGTCACAGCTGAGTGGTGAGCTTTCTCTTTAAAGAATCCCATCCTTCAAACCCATCTTCGGCAAGGAAACTGGCATTTCATGTGCTGAGCAGACGGCGTCCTGCAGCTCTGGCTAGCCCGCATGCGTAGCTGGGCCTATCTGGCACACAGGTGTCCTGATTTGGACCTTCTTGAAATTCTGACAGCACACTTTCCTCCATTGGGAAGTATGACCTGGCTACGCTGTTTTCCAGTAACAACAGATATATTGGCCTAACAATAACAGCTCCGACTAAGGTGATAACCCTCTAACTCGTATTTAGCTGGGACCCAGGGTACAGGGTTTGTTCTAGGAGTCTAGGCCAACTTTTTGGTTTTGATGTCCTTTTGTATATTGTGTTGTGTCATCCGTATCTCCTCCTTTCACCTCTTAGGATCTGGGGTACATCTCAGAAGGGTGAGAAAGTTCCTTAGAGAAGGAAAATACTGCTGTAATAAAGCTAAAAATTGTACATTATAAGGTAGTTTTCTAATAAATATTGAGCAACCACATTCCAATGTTAAGTAGTCTTCAAGGGTTTAAAAATAAGCAAAACTGGACAAATGCATTAAACTTTCCATAGCATTTTACAAAAACTACTGTGAAAGTAAAAGGAGATTTTTTAAATGCAGGCAACGAGGAAGACATTTAGTTGCTGTTCCTTCTGCATAATCTTTTGCATAATCATTTCAGTCACACCAAAAATATTTCTTAGTTCTGGGCAGAACCCAGATTTTTGTTTTTAATTTTGTTTATTTATTTTTGGCTGCGTTGGGTCTTCATTGCTGCACGCAGGCTTTCTCTAATTGCGGCGGGCAGGGGCTATTCTTTGTTGCGGTGCACGTGTTCTCATTGTGGTGGCTTCTCTTGTTGCAGAGCACAGGCTCTAGGCACAAAGGCTTCAGTAGTTGTGGCACGCAGACTCAGTAGTTGTGGCTCACGGGCTCTAGAGCGCAGGCTCAGTAGTTGTGGTGCACAGGCTTAGTTGCTCCGTGGCATGTGGGATCTTCCCGGACCAGGGCTCGAAACTGTGTCCCCTGCGTTGGCAGGTGGATTCTCAACCACTGCGCCACCAGGGAAGTCCAGAACCCAGATGTTCTGAAGTTGTTTTTTTTTTTTTTTATAAAGAAAGCAATATTTAAGAACTTTACCATTCCTTTCCATCTTAGTAACAGCTGCCTCTAACACCTGCTTATAATGAATATGTCTACGTAGGAAAAACATAAGGGGAAATAATGAGGGAAGTAGGTGGTATCATAATTTAGAGCTATAGATTGTGTTCTTGCCCTGCCTCTGATTCTCTCTCACAAAACATAATTTTGAAACTGATATCTTATTTATTAAAAGCTACTCATTTTCACTCTAGTAGGTTCTACAAACTTGGTTGGGTCTGCATTTAGATAAGCAGATATGATTACTCGGCTCAGCTCAAGAAGGAAAAGTTTATTACCCAGAAGTGATTTTATCCCACTGTCTTAAGATAATTCAATTATCGCCATGGGTCTAAAAGGAATAATATAATATGGAAGAGATATTCTGATTTTCAAAAGAGTGAAGGTTTATTCTATAGAATGATTAATGTGGACTACATTACAAAGCAGATTATAAAAATTAGGTACTTAGGGAAATAGATTTACTCAAGGAAAAAACACA
The DNA here is from genome assembly GCF_026419965.1 of Kogia breviceps. NCBI lineage: Eukaryota > Metazoa > Chordata > Mammalia > Artiodactyla > Physeteridae > Kogia > Kogia breviceps. Next base: position 115,445,583 of record NC_081315.1, on the reverse strand, counting down.
GGTTTACTTAGAATAAATCACGACAAACTCATTTCATTATTTCTTTAGCACGGGAACTGGTCTAATACCAGTATGATGTTTAGTCCTTGCCATTTATAGCCATTTTCTTTGTGAGTTAATGACCTTTTGGCTTTAAATACCACTATATGCTGATGACTCCCATATTTATATCTCTCAGCAATACCTCTCTCTTGAACTTCAGAATAATAAGAATAATGTGTTAACCTAACATTTCCACTAATAGATATTTCATACTGACCATATCAAAATCATCTTTTCCCTTTTCCAAACCTGTTGCACCCATGGATTTCTTCATCTCATTTGATGGTTAAGTCTCTTTTTCTAATTGCTCAACCAAAAAGGCTTGGATTCATCTGTAACTTCTCTCTTTCCCTCACACTCACGTCCAGCCCCTCAGGAAAGCCCCTTAGCTCTGTCTTAAAAACACATCCATAGATCAAAACAGGCATTTCTACAAAAATATGAGTTATCAGTAGCTCACAGAATAATGACTTAGGAATTTAACTGAGGCAGGAAAAGATACATACAGGGCAGAACAGACCTTTCTAAGAAAATACCTTCATACAAACATGAGAAACATTCATTTTATAGTCTAGGAAGTGTTTTATCTGTATACATTTAGAGTATTAAAATATTTGGTATCCTAAAAACCAATTCAATCATCAAGTCTGCCATTGCCAGAGCAGGAAAAATTAATCAAGAAGCATTTATTGACCATACCCTATAAAACAAAAGCATTTTGAAAATCCTATTATTTGTTAGACTGGATTCCTCAATCATTTTTTTAGTGACCAGACAACACCAAACAATATTAGCTGTGCTTTCTTGATACTTTCCAAATGTTTTTTGGTTTTGGTTTTATTCTTCCTTTTTTGGGGGGGGGTCTTCTTTTAATTTTTCTTTATGTTATAGTACATACATAGCTAGCAGATAAGGAGAATGATTTCTTAGATCGGCCATTATGTTCTCTAATAGTCTTATATTGAGATGTGACTTAGTTTCCCAAACTCAAATTTTCAAATAACTTTGCTCTAACTTGACTCTTTGGAAGGGCAAGCTTTATTTATTGTTTAAAGGAAGGGGAAATGGGACTTCCCTGGTGGCACAGTGGTTAAGAATCCGCCTGCCAATGCAGGGGACATGGGTTCAAGCCCTGATCCGGGAAGATCCGACATGCCACAGAGCAACTAACCTCGTGCACCACAACTACTGAGCCTGTGCTCTAGAGCCCATGAGCCACAACTACTGAGCCCACATGCTACAACTACTGGAACCCATGCACCTAGAGCCCGTGCTCCACAATAAGAGGAGCCGCTGCAATGAGAGCCCTGCACACTGAAACGAATAGTAACCCCCGCTTGCCGCAACTAGAGAAAGCCCGTGCGCAGCAACAAAGACCCAATGAAGCCAAAGAAATAAATAAAATAAAGTAAAATTAATTTTAAAAAAAGGAGGGGGAAATGATATCACACAAGAGGTATTATGATATTGTTATTGTGCCATTTATCATGGTCTCAATTTTTATCATGAGTATTACATTTCTCTCTTTTGGTGTTTACTCATATTACCAATATGATTTATCTGTCATACTGGCACATAGACATTTGAGAAAAATTGTATTTTATTTTAGCTACTAAAAGTATTTTATTTTTCCAAAGTTTCAGGTTATTCTATAATCCCATTTACAGGACTTAATATTTATGTCTCAAGAGAGATGAAAAATATAAAGCTATATTAATTGATGCTGTGGTATTGACCAATAAACCAATGAAACAGACTAGAGAGCCAAAGATTGAGACATTGATGATTAAGAAGGAACTGTTTAAAACCTGATGTTGGAAAAATTGAGTATCCATAAGGAAAAAACTGATATTGTAACACTACCTTACTATATACAAAGATTGTTTCTAAATGAATTAGTGTTTTTATGCAAAAAGAAAAAAATTTGAAAAACACTTAGAAGAAAATATAATAAACATCTTTCAAATCTTGAGAAAGAAAAGATTTTTTAAGTAAGGCACCAACCAGAAAATAGATGATAAATTTGACTACATTTAAAGTAATACTGGCCTATCCAATGATACCATAAAGAAAGTAGAAAACAGGTCACTAACTGGGAGATGTACGCAGAACATGTAGCCAACCCAAATCTTGTATGACTAAGGATTAGTGTCCAGAATATTCAACAAATTCCTATGAATCAATAAGAAATTAAAAGTGAGGTACACAATCCATAAAAATGGGAAAAAACACATGAACAGGTACTTGACAGAAGAGTAATAAAATGGCCAATAAAAATTTGAATAGAGCTTCAGTATTAATTAGTAATAAAGAGAATGCAAATTAAGATATTGACTTTCCATTTCACACATATTAGATGATGAAAAATTAAGAACTTGATACTACCAAGTGTGTAAGAGAATATGTGGAATTTTAATATATTGTTCATGGGAGTGTAATTGCTACAACCACTTGACAATATCTTGTAATTCTGAACATTCCTATATTCTCTGACCTAGCAATCCTACTCCTAAGGATATAACCCAGAGGAGTGTTTATTTACGTGTACCACAAGATATGTATAAAAAGGGCTATAGCAGCATGGCTTGTAGTGTAAAAAACCAGGAAACAACCTAGTTCATCAACAAAAGGATGTATATATAAATTATAGTAGAGTAATACTGTGGAGTGCTATGGAGCAGTGAAAAATAAACTATAGCTAGAAGTGAGCTATAGTTTAGCTAGCTAGACTAGCTAGAGCTATAGCTAGAAGTGAGCACAAATAAAGCTTTGAAATGTAACAGTTATTATTTATATATTATTTTCTTTAATATATGTTAATATTATTATATTTATAATATATAAATATTATGGAGGATACTGTTAATTTTAGAGGGAGTAAAGAGGGTTGGGATATAGGAGGTATACTAAATTGAGGCAAGTTATTGATATTGTTCTAGCTCTTGAGTTGGATGGTGGGTTCATAGTTGTGCTTGACAACTTTAAAATATTTAAATATATTTTGCATGTATCAAATATATTTTAATACATTTAAAAACTAAAAATTAAAAGGTAATACAGAAGAGAGCTCTGAGAATCCTTGTACAGCTTAGGGATCATCCATTCAGGTGAGATATCTGCAGATGAGTGTTGAGAGAGAGGTAAATATCTCTGATCATATCATCTGAGATTATCATTTTAAAAATGATGTTTAGAGGTCGTATGTTGACACTATGATAAACAGTATTAGGGAAAGTTGAGTAAAAGTAGGACTCGGACCATAGAGAATGTAGTTAAAGCTTTTATGAGTTTCCTCCCTAACCAGTGATGAACCTCTTTCCCACTCTCACACATCCCCCCACCTTCCGGCATATTCCCTAGATCTATAAAACTGGATATCGCTCTGCTTACTCACCATCTCTGAAAATGTCATGATTTGGGGGTATTTTCTACCTGACCCTAATCTAGAAACATTTTTTTTTCTTTTAGAAAAGCTTTCATGGCTTCAATAAGCAACCCCTTCTGCAAAACATGTCTCTATCTCGTTACTGTAACTTCCTGGGAGATTTGACAGAGATGAAATTACTTATTATAAATGAAGAGAATAATAATTTTAAGGTCTCAACACTGAAGCTGACATAAATACTGGATGAATTTAATCACATTTACAAAAAATTTTTGCTGAACTGTTCTGCTGGGAATTTTATTAAATCTATTTGCTTTGTGGGTTCCTTGCTTGTAAAGGAGGTGATAATTCTTAAGCCATACTAAAACAGGTTGAAATATCTTTAAAATCTGTGTTTAAACTTTCCCTTCAGCAATATTATTTATATGAGATATTTCAGCCATTCAGTTTTAGATGCATTTTGCCTGTTGCATTTGGAGAGTGTGATTAAAATGATTTTTATTATGTGAATGGTAAGTTATATCTGGTTAGCAACTTCCTGTTCTAAAGAGAATAGGGGTGGGTACTGTAACTCTTCTCTTTAAGAGCAAAAGAGAAAATTACTTTTTCTAATGTATTGACACAAAAAATTGCCTTATGCCAGTGGTTATTGAAGTTTGGTTCATGAACTCTTGGGTATGTCCAGGACCCTTTCAAGAAGTCTAAAAAATCAAAACTTTTTTCATAATAACACTAAAATGTTATTTGCCTTTCTTTTACTATGTTATCAATGGTGCAAAAAACAATGGTGAGTAAAACTGCTGGTGCCTTAACATGAATCAGTGTAGTGGCACCCAACTAGTAGCTAGTAGCCATTGTATTCTTCACCAACATACTCATAATAAAATTATACATACATAACATGTGTATGCCACTTTCCCTTAAGACAGTCCTCGATGAAGCAGTAAAAGTTAATTAATTTGATTACATCTTGAGTACATATCTTTTAAACATTCTGTAAAATGAAATAGAAAGTATGCATAAAGCACTTTTGTTGAATCTCATTATATGACTGCAATACTTGAGTTGCAAGTTGAATTTGCTGCTTTTTTTTTTAGGGACAGCAGTTTTTTGTTTTGTTTTGTTTTTTTAACCCAAAAGAATGACTGAAAAACAGGCTGTAGTTATTCAGACTTACCAAGTTATTTAGTAAGTGTTTTCTCAGAAAGAACAAAGTGAACCTGTTAGTTCAAGGAAAACAGTTCATGATATTTGTTGCCACGATAAGATATGAGCTTTCAAGGTCTATATAACTCTACGAACCAACATTTCCTAAATGATCAATGGTTGATGTTGCAGAATGATAGTGCAAAGTAGACCAAAGGATTTTGATGTAATAGAGTATGAAAGTTTCATTAGTATGGCTTTGGATTCTATACTGCAACTAACCTTTAAGAAACTACCATCTGTTGAGTTTTGGTGTAGTAATCAAAGAAGAATATTCACAATTATATGAAAAAGCTATTAAAATACTCCTCCCCTTTCAAACTACATACCTGTGTGAAGCCAGATTTTCTTTATCTAGTTCAACCAAAACAACATATCACAAGAGATTAAATGCAGAAGCAGATAAGAGAATCTCGCTGTCTTCTACTAAGTCAGACATTAAAGAGATTTTCAAAAATATAAAACAATTCCATGTTTCTCACTACATTTTTCTTCTGTTTTAGAAAATATAGTTATTTTTCAGAAACATATAATGGGGTTATATTATTATTTTGTAATGAACTAATAAATATTCTATTTTTAAAAGTTTTAACTTCTAATATGGTCATTATGGATAGATATCACAAACATAAAGAAAAGCTTTTGGGGGTCCCTCAATAGTTTTTAAAATTCTTATAGGGTCCTTAGTCTGAAAAGTTTGAGGACAATTCTGTTTTGCAAATTCTTGGTCTTTCTCTTCCAGTGGTTAGGAGCAAAGTAAATAGAAAACTTTCAGGAGTTTTAGAACTTAACAGAACTAGAAAGGCAACTTGATCCACTCTCTTTAAGTTCTGAGACATATCACCTCTTACTAAAATTGAACCCAACATTTATTCTCTTAACCAATATTTTTTGAGAGCATTTTATATGACAAGTATTGTCCTAGAACTGGGAATATAGAGAAAAGACAAATGCCCCTGTCCTCTCTTAGAAATGTTATTTAAATTAGATATTGGATTTAGCTTAAATTGATAATGGTGAAAGATTGTGTGAAAGTAATGATGTGTATTTTGTCAACCGAAAAATAAGACCATTGCTGTAAGGCAACAAAAGCATTTATTTGGGGTCTTAAGAATTGCAATTCTGGAGACACAGAATCTGGTAGAAACCCAAATGCAGTCTCAGGAGGGTTGAAAGCCAAAGGGTTTTTAATGGAAAAAGCAGGAATCTGACATAAGTCATATTGCAAGAATTATAATTGGTGCTGACCGACTGGAACCATTTTTGTCTATACTTGATTGGTTGCTAGGGTTTTATTATTTGAGAGTCTGCTGTGTAAGTGTTCTTTCAGAATACTGTGGCCCAGTTCAAAGTTCACGTTCCATCCCCGTCGAGACATGCATAGGTCTGCTTCCCAGTGGCCTCCTGGCTCCATTTTAGTTCTCTCTTGGCATTACAGGCTCCATTTTATTCATTCCTTCACAATTTAGTAGATATTTCAATTTAAAAAATAGGAATAGAAGTATTATGTATTTTTATTGCCTAATGACTCTCATATTTAGGTGTCTTAATACAGGGTTAACCTGTACTTGGAAAGGGAATCATTGGATAGTTTATAGTTTTTAGTTGATGAGGCTTTAACCAACTAAAAGCACACAAGTGAATATAGATGTTGTATCGTTATTCGTTTCCCACCTTGTAAGAAGGTAGCCTACTTGCAGGTAGATCAAGTTATTTAAATGGAAGGAAAAAAAATCTACAGGATTTTTGCTTTGCTTTGCTTTGCTTTGCTTTGCTTTGCTTTGCTGTGTGTGTGTGTGTGTGTGTGTGTGTGTGTGTGTGTGTGTGTAAAAAACATCTCATTTAAAGCGATAAAGTGATGGTGCACTTCACAGATGGCAAAATGCTTTGGGATCCTTAGAGGAAAATAAATCCTTTTGAAGTACAAACTTGAAGAATTGAGGGACAGTCACCTGGGGCCAAAATCTTATTCTCTGTAATTCGAGAAGAATTCCCACAGAATTACAGAGATTTAGAAACTGGTTAGCAAGTACTCATTTAAAGAAAAATCTCTGTTATCCAAGGAGCCTAAAATTGTTCTTTTGCATAACAAAATGTCTTAGTCCACTTTGATACTGATTCAAGAATGTCCCTTCCAATGCTGTCAAAGTGAAGGCTTGCATAGTTTATTAAAGTGACTTACTTGAAAAATGTTGCTGTCCCTTTGCCCTCCACAAGCTGCAAGATCCCCCGTTGAACCATGATTTCATAAAATTAATCTGAAATAAAATTTCTTTTTTCCTTTGCTCTACCCCTTCCAGCTGCAAACTCCTACCCTGATTTGTGCAATAATTAACACATATGTTGAAAATAAGAACTCATCTTCTCCTCTCTATCCTTCCAGCTGCAGATTTCTAGCCCTTTCATGTTTTTTTCAGCTTTTTTTTTTTTTTTTGGTAATAATATCTCATAAATACAGAACAGGTTCAGATTCTCTGGTACGTCTTTCCAAACCCACACTGTTGTCCTGACTCTCAGTGGTTCTGATTGTTGCCAGTGGAGATTAGCCCAGGCCCTTCCTCAGCTGCAACATTACTTTTTAATTCCACCGTTTTTATTTTAGTTTTGAATTCTTTAGTCCTGAAAACATTGCTAAATGAGCATTAGCCAAGGAAGGGCACGTTATAACTTTCTAGTATTGAAACGAAGGAGAATTTTTTTTCTATGCTTGAAGATGATAGACATCCTACCTTTTGAACTGATCCTTTAGTAGGTAATCTAGAATTCCTTCATGTTAAAAATGTTACATATATAAAAGCATTTCAGTTGTTGAGAAGATATATTTGGGTCTACTTTGATAATCCTTGATGTTCATGTTTGTTTTCGTTTATCAGATTATGAACAGAAAATTCTCTGTTATTTGGCATTTTATGAAAATACATTACAAATAATCAAATATTCCTGATCACAGAGTAATGAATTTACATATCTGTTATGCAATCCAGTTTTGATTATATTTGTTCATCATCTTTCTAAACACTCTTGAAAATATCTGTTTAGTAAAATATCAAGTCTAGGAAACCCTTCTATGTTATTACTACTAGTAACAGTTTTATATGACTTATAATTTTCTTAGACTACTAAACCCTAAAACTTGGAAACAAGTGTAAGTCTTACTTGACACTAAATAAATAACTTGAACTGTAGGGAGTGTTCAGTTTGCAGGTGTGTGTGTGTGTGTGTGTGTGTGTGTGTGTGTGTGTGTGTGTGTGTGAGATATTGTTGTGTGTATGAGACATTAAAGGAGCTTTGGCCTCTCCCTTTGCTCCTCTAGGTTCTGGCTGGAGTGAGCTTTCAAGTTGCAAATCTGGTGGTGTCTCTCCCTTTTAAGATAAAGTCTAACTGCTTTAACATGACTTACAAGTCCATGACTTACAAGAGTGCTTATCTTTGCCTAACACTTGGTGTTTCTTCTTTTTCCCGTTACACATTTTACTTGGGTAACTCTTGCTCATCCTGCAGACTTTCCCGAACTTCTCAAGACAAAATAAGATTCCTACGTGTTCCAATAGCACCCTGTATTTACTCTCATTATAATTGTTGCTACTGTGAATATTTTTGGTCAGTAGTACCCCTCAGTCCCCATTTCTACTCAATCTGAAAATCATATTTTTCACCATTGTGTATCTAGTGTCTAGTACAGAGTAGACGTGTAGTAAATATTACTTTAATGAATGAGTAAGTGTTGAATTATAAATCTTTTAAAGTGTCTCTCAAACATGAAATGTGATTCCATGTTGCTTTTTATGTAGTCTACTTATGTTTTAACTAGTGGTAATTAGAGAATACCTATTTTCTTTTATCCTGTTTTATCAGAGGCTGAAACATAAGCAGGGCGATTACTAGTAAAGAATATTGGAGTTGAATCAAACAGGGTGCAGCCAGGAAAGGAATAAGGGTCAGGAGATGAGATGGGGGCCTAGTTGGGGAAGTTTCTCATTCTGAGATTAGATATTTCCCAAGGAATCAGCAAACCTGTATAATGACATGCAGTCACCTCCCACTGTTTACCTGAGTCTTAGCAATATCAAGTATGTCTTTATATGTCTATCCTTGCCATACAGCATGACGTCATCAGCTAGTATACCAGCTCCTAAACTTAGCTACATACTAGAATCACCAGATGCTGGGTTGCACCTCAGAACAATTAAATGTCCTGGTGTAAAATCCAGGCATGGTTAGTTTTTAAAGCTCTTCAGGTGATCAATGTGCAGCCAACTTGAGATCCACTGTACTTGAGGATGACAACAGAACTATTGATTTGGAATTATATTAAACTCCATGAGCATGCTCAAGGAAGGGCATCTTTGGGTTAGAAAATCACCTCAAGTTGTGAGCCATAGCACCACCATACTTCAAATATTTGATTTCTTTTCAAAGCATTTCTTATTTTGTAGTGGTATAATTTAAAACTCTATTATTTAAAAATACTAATGGAGTCACTCTGATTATTTTCAGGAGTGCTGAAATAAATGGCTACTTTGGCAAGAAAAGATCATTAGTACATACGAAAAAATAACCTCCTTTCTTAAGCCTCTGCTGAAAAAAAGAACTTAAATTTTTCATGATCATATAAAGAGAAAACAGAGCCTCTATTACTTTTGAGTCCATTGACACAGAGGGCATATTAAAGTTCCATGCAGGAGCTTAAATTTAAGCACAAACTTAAGGAAAAAAAAGCACAAATCTTCTGTCTTTTTAAAATGAATTCAGGATCATTCTATTATTCATTAACCTAAAAAAGCAAAGTTACTGTGATAGTTTCTCTTTCAAGATATATGCACCCATTAATTTTATCCATTAGCTCTGAAAATTTGAAGTTCTATTTTAAAGAATGTCTTCTCTTTATAACATCTAAAACACTATCCTTTTGAAAAGTTTTCCCTGTTTATCAATGTTTGATATATTTGTCTTATTAACACTCCTTATTTCCTTTCGCTTTCTCCTCCAAAATAGCTGCGTTTTACTTATAACCAAGGAAGGTTAAAATTTTGTTTCAGTTTGCTCTCAAAATACTTCCCATTCAAAATTTGAGAACAATATTTTTGCCAAAAGGTTCTTATGTAACAGTTGTATGTTTCCTTAATTTTCACTTGATTTGCTTTGTACAGAAACAGGACACAAGCCAGAGATTGTCACCTGCCTTTTCACTTCTTTCACCGAAGTCAAATTGGGAGGTAGAGGGGATGAGCGGAGAGTAAACAGAAAAGGGGAAACCACCTGCCCTCAATTCGGTCATCAAATGAATCACACAGAATTTAACACTTGACAAATACTGTGCACTTCACATGATCTTGGAGTCACTAAAGATTTCAGCCAGGCTCTAGAAATTTGATTCAGACAAACAAACCTTCTTGGTTACCAAAAGATTGTTTGCCGAAGGTATTCTTTTTCCTACAACCGGGTGCTGCTAAGCATGGAAAGAGGAGCTGAGATGAGGGAGCACTCCCTCCCCGGGGTTTAGTTAGGTGTATAGAAGAGTGGACGGCTCTGAAACGTCGTTATGTTGGAATCCCTCCTTCTGAATCATGCTGGATGTAACACCCTACCCACATTACCAAAATTATATATTCCACCATGATGATCATTAATAACAGAAAAATCTGCTTGTTTTTTTTAAGTCATTTTAATGCGAGCCCTCAAACCATTACCCTCCAGCCCTTTAATTTTTATTTCTGACATTTACCTTCCAGCTCATTAGCTACAGTCTAGCTCTTTGATTACTTTCTTAGCTCTTTAGTTTTTATTTCCAACGTTTTCTTAAATGATGGAATTGTCCTTGAAGCCACGACTGAGTTTTACACAGAAGGGTGTTATTTATTTTAAATTCCCATAGGCATGACAATTCTAGTTTCTGTATGGTTATGCTGTTTTAAAACAGGAGAACATCGTCTTCTCTGAGGAGTCTCCCCAGGGATTCTGGTAAGCTGCCAGATGTGGGAACTCACTGCTCTAGAAACAAAAGTATTTATTAAGTGAGATTGAAAAGTTTCTTGTTAACTAGTGTAGCATAATCAGTGAAACTCTACTGATAATTGTAAGATCGTAATATAATTTGTCTAACAGAGAGTGTCTGAGCCCATTAGAATCTAAAACCAAAATAAAATAAAAATCTCTGCATTTTATCCTCCCACTTAAAAAATACTTGAAAACAGCTTCTACCTCTTAATTGCAAGTTCAGAATAATAATGCAAATAGGCTACAAGAGGTGTAGAGGTGGATTAAGAGAATGGTGCACATCAGATACCATCGAAGAAACAAAGAATGCAATGACGTTAGAGCATCATCAGAGTATCTCCGTATAGTTTGGGGAGAACTGTGTTGAAGGCATCAAGAAGGAAGAAACAGATCTTCTAGGTCTTTCTGCCATTGTACATTTTTAAATTTTCTAGTTTTTGTTTTCTCTTGCTGCCGTTGCAAATTACCACAAACTTAGTGGTTTAAATAATCAAATTAATTATTTGATAGATCTATATGTCAGCAGGTCAACACTGGTCTCACTGGGCTAAAATCAAGGTGTCAGCAGGCCTGAGTTCCTTTCTAGAGCTCTAGGGGAGAATCTATTTCCTGGACTTTTCCAGTTTCTAGAGGTTTCTCACATTCCTTGGCTCTTTGGAGCCCTTTCTTCCATCTTCAAAGCCAGAAACAGACGGTTGAATCCTTTCACATTGCATCACTCTGAAACCTTTTCCAGTTTTAAAGATCTATGTAACTGGATTGGGCCGGCCCAGATATTCCAGACTAATCTCCCCATCCCAAGGTCATTAGTATGTGCAAAGTCTCTTGTGTCGTGTGAGATAACATGCTCACAAGTTCCAGGGGTTATAGGATATGGGCATCATTGGGGGGACATTATTCCTCCTATAACATGTGTGACCTTTAGGCAGTTCTTTTGTACACCCCATCTTCTATAAGGTTATTAAATGATAGTATTATATAGTGAGTGAGGTCAGTTTTAAAACTTTAGTAAAAGAATTTGTTGGCAACTGCAGATGACTTGTGGCTAATGGTAGAAGAGATGTTAATAGATTCTTTTTTTTTTTTTTTTAATTTTTTTTAACATCTTTATTGGAGTATAATTGTTTTACAATAGTGTGTTAGTTTTCCCTTTACAACAAACTAAATCAGTTATACATACACACATGCTCCCACATCTCCTCCCTCTTGCATCACCCTCTCTCCCACCCTCCCTATCCCACCCCCCCAGGCGGTCACAAAGCACAGAGGTGATCTCCCTGTGCTATGCAGCAGCTTCCCACCATAATAGATTCTTAATTGGGGCTTTGGTCTAAATCACCCTTGAAAATTTCTTAGGCAGACATCATTGTGAACCCTACCATAGGTCTATCAATAAAAACCAATACAATCCATTTTTTCTTCATGACTGGAAGGGATCACTAGAATTGTGATGTGTATGAGCACCAGATACAGTAGTTAATAGATGAAAAATGTATTTCTCTAAACCCTTGAATCACAGTGAAGTGAAATACCACGATATCACAATATAAGCAGCACTCTGAAACTGAGTAATTCAGTAGCATATTCATATACCCAATCCCTCACTCACTCTGTTATACAATTTGGAATGGTGGGCTTAATTAAAATTGTTCTCTCTCTTGCACCCTCTTTTATAGATTCTTGCTCTCCTTCTCCCAATCCACATAGTATTATGAATGTAAGTTATGCTGAACCATGTTGCTTCATCACTTCTAATCTTGACCCTCCCTCGTAAGAAAATAAATAAGTAAAACAAATAGGGAATATGAATTCCATCCCTATGCATTTTTTCCCCCCATCTTGTAGTTCAGTTTGGAACGGAAGACTTACACACACCACTTCTTAGAGCGGGCGTCTCAAGTTATAATGTGCATACAAGTTCCCTGGGCATTTTATTAGAATGCAGCTTCTGCTTTAGCAACTCTGGGGTGGAGCCTAACATTTTGCATTTTAACAAGGTCCCAGGTGATGGGATGATGATGGACCTAGTCGGAGACAGCTTCCTTGCACCCCGCTGATGATTTGTTGTTGCCATGGTAACCCCACCCCGCAGGAAGGGAAGCTGCTGGTTCAGGCATTTGGCGTACATGCTTGGCCGAGGAGCCAAGGGGGCCAAGCTACTATCTGTGGAACTATGACTGAATGCCTCTAAGTCAGAATCCTGCCAAGGCCGAGCTTTAGGGCAGTGCCACCGAGCCTCGAGCCTCCTATAGCCTTTGGCTCGATGACAGTGAAGGCTGCTGGGCTGGGATCCCGAGGCCTCTCTAAGTCAGCTAAGGGAACACTGAGAACGTGAGCACATTTGTTAGGACTAGAATGATGGGAAACTATGCCTGGGCAGAAAGAAGCCTGAGGGAGCTCTGGCGGAGAGCCGTAGCTGTCCTGTGCAGAAGCTTCTTCTGACTTGCCTGCAGGAGAGGAGGACTAAGCCATCCAAGAGCTGGTTCCCTCTGAAGTTTCTGTCAGGGTAGCGGGCATACACGGAGTGCGCCATGTGAAGAGGAAGGCAGCAGTCTATGAGCCCAGGATGGCTAAGGGTTGTCAACAACCACCAGAAAAGACAAGGAACAGATTCTCCCTCAGCACCCTCAGAAGGTGCTCTCCGAACAGACCCTACCTGTTAAGTAACAAGGTTTTAGTGGACTTGAGCTATGGAAGAGCTCACTGTCAATCTATCCCTAATCCTGTAGGAGGTGCCATGAATTAGGTACTATTAATCATTTATGGAATGTGATAACTTATCTGACACTATGCTAAGCATTTTATTTATGTATCGAATTTAACCCTCACAATGGTGACAAGAGATGGGTATTATCCCGATTTTACAGAAAAGGAAGTGAAAGCTGAGGAAAATGATTTGTTCAAGATTACATAGTTTGGAAGTGGCACAGTTGAAGTCAAACACATCTACGTTATTCTAAATCCTGGAATTTTAATCACTGTGCTATGGTAACTATTTCAACAAGGAGTAGACCCAGAACCCCAGGTCCAGAAGTTAGACTCTTGGAATGAGACTGATTTTTAATTTTTCATACCATTTTTAGGGCATGCCAAATTTGCTTTTGACTCAACATTTATGTGATGACTAGTGGTTTTTCTGTCTTTCTTTTTTCTCTTCTTTTTCTTTTTGGCAGTAGAAGTCACTGAGCCAGCAAAGCAGAAGCATGTGAAGCCCTCCAGCAGATAAACATTTTCCATTCACATTTTGAAGAGAATAAAAAAGCCAAATAAAAGAACCCAAATGGCAAACACTGTAAAGCCATTCCTTCATAAAAATAAATTTTTGGTGAAGAGGTCTTTCATTTGGAAATTAGATACAGCTTCTGCTTATGGAAAAAGCAAGTAAAAGGCAGGGAGAGGAGCAGTAGGTCTGCTAACACAGTGATACTCTGAGTTCCACGATACAAAAATGTAGACTTAAAAGATCTGAACAATTTGTTTGCATATCTATGCACTGTGAAATCAGGCATTGTGAAGAAACAGTGTCTTGTAGCTAGTTCAGAATGATATAATTTAGGACAGATTTTTTTTTTCTCCAACACATGGTTTTGAAATCAAAGATTTTTTTTTTTCTTTGAAGCAAGATGGAAAAGTCATTATGTACCAAGTGCAAAAAATTAAATGCATAGTAAGATTTTCATGGTAGGTAACATTTCACTTCCTGCTTATCTTTGATTGGGTGAGTATATTTCTTGTCAGCAAAGACCAGAGGGTTTTCCAGGGCTGAGGTCTGCAGTAATCTACTGAAGGTAAATGATGTAATGATAAGGCTTTCACATTCCAAAGGACAATGATTTTTCTCTGTTGTGAATTAAAATGTTTATTTTTTCCTAACTGTTCCAGAAAATTTCTTTAATGCATTGTTATATGCCTTTCCTTATGGAAAACAAATAACTTTTCATTCCTTTAGGTTAAAAAAATAACAGTCCATTCTTTTGTAAACACAACATATTGTACTTTATGAGCCAGACAACGCACCAAATGGTGTGAAAGGTGGCAAGCCATGATTCTCTGCCCTGTGTGATCTTAAAACCTGCAGATAATCTGAGATAAGAAGGAAGAAAAAGAAAGAGAAGGTACGGTGCCTACTGAGCAAGAGATACCTCCCAGGTTTGGGGCTAAGAGCTTTAACGATATTATTTAATCTTCACAGCAATCAGTACCAGTTAATTTAAACCCCAGTTCTGTTGCCTTAAAAAACCTATTTCCTTAATCTAGTCTTGCAAGCACGAATATCATCATATAAGAGTTAAGTTGCTTATTTAGAAAATTCTTAGAAAAAGAAAGCCTTTAGGATTACCAATATCCCCATTAATTTCCTAGGGCGGCTTTAACAAAGTGAGTGGCTTAAAACAGCAGAAATTTATTCTCTCACAGGTCTGGATGGGGGATGCCTGAAACTGAGGCGCTGGCAGAACCATTCCGCCTCTGAGGGCTCTGTAGGGAAGGGTTCTTTCTCACCTCTTCTGATGGCTATTGGCAATCCTTGGCATTGCTTAGCTTTGTATGTTGTATAGATTTACAATGCTGGAGAGTTGTAAAACCTGGTTGCACTGGGGCTTTATATTTCGAAACAGAGGGTAGGTTTTTTGTTTTGTTTTGTTTTTAGCAGAGAGAAGAGTCCTGTCCATATGATATGGGGAAAAATCAAAAGAGGTCAGTCCTTAGATGAGTCATACCTGGGTTTTTCTCTCTCAGGAAGCTTCAAATCTACGATCTTAGAACCAGCTGCAGTTAGTACATGTCAGGTAGTTGTGAAACAGAGAGTAACTACTTACCTCAACTCTCACAGATTTTGAAGGTAGTGAGATCTAAACTTCCTAGCTGTATGGCCATGGACAAGAGACTGAATTCAAATTTCAGTTTCCTCATCTGTAAACTGAGATAATATTCTGTGCAAGAGGATTTTATGAGACAGTACATTTGAAGAGTCTGGCAGATAATGGATCATTCGTTCTCTTTGTCCTTTGACTTATGTGGGTGCGCTCTATCTCAAAGGGGTCACAATTTAGGAAATCTGGTACAAGGCCGCCTCTGTTAGCATATGAAATAGGAAAAATAGTCAGATGAAAAAAGAGTAGCATACAGAAAGACACCGAATAGTTACCAAATAATTTGAGGCACGCAGGTATAAACTGCCCTTTTTCTCCTTGAAAAGAAGCCTCCATCCTGAGTCAAGTCTCTGGTGCTAAAAGCAGTTTAGTGTCCAGTGTTGCAAAATGGATGATACAAGTTTTGCTTAGATTTAAAAATCCATAATCATTTTGTCTAAATCTTATAAACAGCATTTTTTATTCTAATTGAAATGAGTGCTCTATTTTTGATGAATTAAACAGAAACACTGTAACTTAATCTCTAGCCGTTAACATCACTTCAAAACTGTTAAACTGGTTTTCCAGTTTGTTAATGCTAGCAAAGAAAAATCCATAGTAAAAGCAAATTTGCCATTAATCAAGGACCATTCTTCTTAAAAGTAAGAATTTATTAGATATATAGCAAATCTTCAATCCAATAAGTAAGTTTTAGTGGGTTTTTATCTTTGTTTATTTATAAAACTATGCATTGTTTTAAAATAATTTGGCCTGTTGATGTTTATATTTTCATTTTATCACCCTTTACACACTTTCCTTTTCTGCAAATATGTCTGCTCTTATCTCTTTACGTATTTCTTTTCATATTACATATTTCATTATCACGTTTATTCATTTTCATAGTGATAAGGTTTCAAAACATTCCCCTTCCTTTCACAGGCACACTTCTTTCTACCAGAATTATTTGAAGAGCTGAACTCTTACCAACTGAAAATACTCCAGTTTATACTTAAAATTTACATTGTACATATGTCTATACACTATTAAAGTAAGAAGACGAAAAAATACGAAAATTTGACTTAGATTTTTTTAACAAGCTATTTGTTTTTTATGTAGCCATATACTTTCGAACAAAAGAAATAAAGATTGAATTAGAAAAAGAAGTCCCCTAAAAAAAGATATATACATATATATGTATGTATGCACACACACATATATACATATTTAAAGATTTTCTTGATAAAGTAGGGTCACATCTAATGCATCCCTAAAACCCTAAAACATGCAGTGACCCAGGCCTTTGCTAGGTGATTTATGTTTTCAGTTGTGATTCTCATAGCAACTCTAAGAAGGTAGGTTTCGGATTATCATCAGGGAAGTAAAGTAACTTGCCTAAGGACACAAAAGCTAAACTCTGAGGTCAGGTTATTAATCCAGGTCTTTCTGATTCCAAAGTTTGTATGCTTTCCCTGAAGCCATCTCCTGCTTTTTTTACCCTAAAGAAACTTAAAGTGGATGGCTCTACGGAGTTACTTTATGCATCTTGGTTAACTCAGTGACCCTCATTTTTAATGCTTCAGTTGTTCCTCTGAAAGTTTCTCCGATAGCATTGAGGAACCTATTTTTATCAGCTGCAAAATCACGTACTTAAAATCAATTTATGTGATTATACTTGGGATTTATTGCCTCAAATGTAAGCTTTCTAATATGGTCATCAATTTGAAGTACTATTTAATGCTTTCTGTAATTAGTACAAATAAACAGATTTCTCTCTCTAAATAAGACATTAGGACAGTTTTTCTGATTAGCTATAGCTATTTGTATATGGCTCATCTTAAGAAAATCTGACAACAAATTTATTGAATATACACTTGTGAAAAGTATTATTAATATTTTGTAGAACTGTTCCCTTTACATGAGGATACATTGAATATTTTCTTTTAAAATTACATCGCTATTCTCTTTTGACTAGAGCTACTGTGTTAAACGAGATTTATTGTAAACTGTTTGGTGGCATCCATCTCAGAGAGCTGCCCTTTACTGGAGTAAAGGAAGGGAGGTAAACATACCTTTATGCCCTTGCATAACCAAAGTGATTACAGTACTTTGTCAGAAAAATGTGGGTACACTTAGTGTACTCTTCTTCCAGAAAAGATGCAAGCAAAATAACTTGTTTGTGGCCAGACCGAGGGCTACAGCATTGTGAGACTGAAACAGAATGGACCAGAAAAACTCAGTACATTCAAAATAGATCAGAAAATATGATTCATTTATAACAGGATGTCTTGATAGGTGAGAAGGAAAAAATGTCCTTTGCTTAAATATTTCAAGTTCTCTCTGCTAGTTGTTTAGCATTCTCCTCCCTCACCTGCTTAAATGTTCACAAAAAGGGTGTTTCATATGCTGAACAATCTCTAGATCATCCTTGTTCTTGAACAGTCCTGACAGCTTTAAGACTGTAATTCTAGAAACAGGAGCCTGATATTAAGCATCTGGACATACTTTCCATTATTTCCCTCTGAAGAAAACAATAGCTGGGTAACATTACACTCTAACGGAATCCATTTTCACTAAATATGTACATTTAGTCAGATGCAGTTTGGTAGACCATAAAAGAGAAAAAGAAGAAACTATTTAAAATGAGAAGGCCAAGTATTGATATAATGCCCCTTAGAAAGTGTCTGAGTAACTGATTTCACATACATACATAATTGCAGACATGAATATTTATTTCAATACACCTGAGTCTTGGAAGTTTTGAGAAGAAATATCAGTATTTAGCTACCAGGACCTTTATAATGGATGTTTTGGTTTGTGGACTTCCTATGTTCCTGTCATCCAATAATTTTTTTCTGTATGAAATTACAAGGAAGATTTTTCATTGTCATGGTAAAGGAAGAATTGAATGCTAAGGAAATTAAAAAATATATCTCTTGAGTGTCTGGATACCTGATTGGCCCCAGATAAACTTATTGATACTCTTGGTAATTTCCTATATTTCAGGAGGAATTGAATCTGTTTGCATATTGACATTATATGCATAAATATGATCTATAGATTCCCACCAAAACATGTGGCATTTGGCTGATAAAAAATCTGAAAACCAATTCAGAGGATGAACAAATAAAATAATTGAAACTTTTAACCCGGAAAGAATGTCTAGCAATATTTTAAGTGCTGATATGGAGGTGCTACATGTTAGGACCCTGTGCTAGATGCTGAGGATACAGAAAGAGTTCTTGTATTATATAGCTAGTATGATGGAAACAGTTACTCTTTGTAACTGAAAGAAATAACTGGGACTAATGGTTAGGTAGGCATTAACAGAGATTAAACTTGAATTTTGTTTAAGGTAAAATTTTCTAAAAGAGATTTTATGAAAGTAAATGGGCTGTTTTGTGTTATAGAACTCTAGGAATGTTCTAAAGGTAATTGCGTGCCAATTTGTAGGGAATATTTAATATATATTAGTATATAAATATGGCAAAACTTCCTATGTTTCCTCTCAACTCAATGATTTCTTTTCAAGATCATACGTAATTTATTATTAGTCACAGGTAACTCAGAGTTAACCTTGGCCTACAGAAAAAAGCTAAACTAGGTGTCAGACACTTTTCAGAGATGCAGGGAAACCTACTAGTTGTATTCCTGTCTCAGCTGCCTTAGAAAGGAGAGGGCCAGTCTTGTGCCGCTGTTTTACCTCATCTCACTGGTTTTTAGACTACAAAAAACAGGCCACCGAAGGACCTATGAAAACCTGTCTCCATCCCATGGCCCAGTAATTTCGTGTGTGAGGTTAATCACTAGATCCTGCCCTTTCTTTGATGTCTTGGAGGGGTGAGGGTAGTTGTGGCCTCCAAGATCTGTCAACTTCAACATCCACCTGATTTCATAGTTTATCATAGAATTCTGGGCTCGAAAGAACTTCATTCAAAAACTTTTCTTGATAGCATATTAAATTTACAATCTTACAAACTTAAAATGAGAGGTGTTCAGTTACCTTTCCTGGAAATAGAATGGAATCCTGATCAGAGCACTGGAAACAAGAGATCTCTAAGTTTATACCTTTTTCTTATAGTTGCATATTCTATGTCTTCCATAAATTGAATCATAGACTATTTTTCAAATCTGATCTACAAATTGTTGCAGTTGGGGCCAGCTTTGTATCTGAACACTTATCATTTAAGAGATTCTGTGACTCTGAAGATCTGGAATGACAAATAAACTTTGTCTCTATACATTCTATTTGATTTTCATTACAAATGAAAGCTTTCCAAAGTAGACTTCTTTGGTTTTTTATTCTTCAGCACTTTTCTCCCACTTTAAGGAATATCACAGAATTAAGAGTTTGGGACAGATAGCTAATTAAGTAAAAATATGGAAGTAAAATTTCTTTTGCATTTCTCATGGTTAAAGGGTACTTAAAGGTACATAGAATCCTGGTCCATAGTGACCTTATTCTGCACATGAGAATGATTTGTTTTCTCTCCTCCATTATGTAGGATCATGAAAATTCGTATTGGTGAATTTATTTTTTAAAAATTTCTTCAGCAAAACATGAATAAGCAAGAGGAAAATGAATTCATTCATTCTTATTTCATGAAAAATAACACAACATCCATTGAGGCTTTTATCTAATCTGAAAGTGAAAAAAAATATCAATGAGTGGAACACTGGTGAAATTTCTGAATAAAGTTTAATTTTAAATTGTAAATTTTTATATAAAGTATTTGAAGTAGGAAAAAGAATTTCAGAACTCTGGTCAATATATTTACAATAATGTCTATAGCTAAAGAAAAGTGAAATAAAAGGATTAACAAAAATACTATACATTTTAATTGCTGACTTGTTAATTCTCAAAAACCTTGTCTTAGAAAATGACATTAGGACTATAATGAATCTCAATATAATATTTAATATTATGAAAGTCTGGAAACAAAAAAGGCAACAAATTGGATTATAGGAAATTAATATTTTAGGTAATAATTTTAGTTTACATATAATTAGTACTGTTAATGTACTAATTATAATAGTATTTTAATATTATAGTATTAATAATATTATCTATAACAAATGAAGCCAGATTTTTTGATAAAATAATATACCAATCCTGAGAAATTGTCCATGGTAGAATAACAGCATATTTTACTAGAAAAATAAATGAGGAAATACTCCTACTGTCTTAAGCTGTTGGAGCAGTTAACTGCATGTATCCATGTGTTGGTCAAACAAGAGCCCTTGCAGTACTTGCTCTTGTGTCAGCTCTTGTGTCAGTCAGCAAGACGGTCCTCAGAGGAGCACTGAGCCTTCAAAGGAGAGCAGCTGGGGGCCCGATGGGGTGAGTGGTAGCCACAGAAGGGTTAATTTGGTAATTTCCTTAGCAAAGTGTCTTCTTCCCTGGCAACTTTCCTACTATTTACACAAAAAAGTCATGGTGCTAAATTATAAGAGAAAAAGAATTGGTCTCTAACCCTCAAATTATTTTTCTTCTGCAATATCTGGTTCACACAGTATAACCCACTCTTATCTAATTCAGAATTATTATAAACTTTAATTGTGAACTTGTTATGAGGATCATCTGTGAGTGAGTGTGTGTGTGTGTGTGTGTGTGTGTGTGTGTGTGAGAGAGAGAGAGAGAGAGAGAGAGAGAGAGAGAGAGAGAGAGAGGGAGATCGTTTTGGAAGAGGGATGGATCTGTCTAAAACTTGGACTGAAATTGTGTAAATGAACTCAGAAAATTTATCTTAAGTGAATGTAAGCAAACCTTCAGATCTGTTGTGGCCACATTGGTCTTTGGAAATGGTCTGCAATGCCAGGGCATTGCATGGCAAACTCATAGCTTGGCTTTTATCCTCATGAGGTCTTAGGCTAAAGGAAGCTAAATGGCCCCACTTGGTGAGAGGAGAGGAAGGTATGAGAACTTAATAGTGGAGAGGCTGCTAAATACAGTGTCTGCTGGCCGTTTCCATAAACCACAAAATGCTCTTTAAGTTCTTCAAACCAAATTACTTCAACCACTAGATAAGGTTTCAATGCATGATATTATTATGCTGCAGCCTTTTTTCCGCCTTCCAAGTTAATATCTTTGTTTTGATTTTGGCTGGGGAAATTCCTTTGTCGGTCAGCCGCAACATTTCCATTAATTCACATAAATTCCCCATCTCACAATGCTTTCCAGTTTTCTCCCTGCCCAAACAGGAGAGATAACATTCTCAGCGTTGCATGAAACATCTAAAATTAAAATTATTTTTCCCAGAGCTTCTGACCACTGGATTGTGAATAACTTTGATATTATTCACAACCTTCCTAATCAAAGCCATGAACTTAGGAATACTTTTTATTTTACCTGGGAACTAAAAATCTTTATGACATTAGAAATTATTTATAGGTTTTAAAAAATAAAGGGGTACCAGAATTGCTTCAGAGATTGCAAAGAAATCTAGCTTGCCTGTTTTAGATGCCCGGAGCAGTGATCCCTGAGAGCTTATATGGCATCCCCCTGCAATTCCTAACATCACGGAGTTACCCAATAGGCTTCATGGGCCTAATCCAGCAATCTAATCAGTCACCAATCCAAGTGGCCAATATATTTACTAAATATCGATCAGGTGTGAAGCAAATTGGTCCTCATAGACACTGTGGCAACGATTACGTGGGCAAAGTTAACTAGAATTTCACGGTTTAAATAAACTAGAGAAATTAGTCTGTTAGAACGATTAGGAACCTCCATTTACTGAGCGTATTTTACCATGTATCAGGCATGGGCTAAGTACATCATAGACACAATCTCTTGAATTACTGACAACAACCAGAGGGATAAACATTATTTTAAAAATTTTACAGATTTTTGGGCGTTGCTCCTTTAATCAGTTTGCCCAAGGGTACATGGTCACCAATGGAAGAGTCAAGATTTAAGCAAGACTCTGAAGGCTATGCTCTGAACCCTTGCTACTCCATGCTATTTAATGGAACCCTGCTTAGCCAGGCTTTGGGAAGAACGGAAAAGAATAAGCTTCTTTGCACTTGAACCGTTTTCTGATTGAAAGGAACCCAAAGAGAGATCCGAACCGTCTTCTGATTGAAAGGAACCCAAAGAGAGATCCATACTGGTTCTATGCAGTATTCATATGAGATATTCATAGCTCCTGAAAAGATCCCCATTCAATCCATATGCAACTCTTTCTCAGAGGGCACAGGAACACCTGGTGAGGTCTCGTTGAAACAGCTATGTGATAAAAATGATAGCAATAAGCCCAAAGATCTTTCATCTCTGTCAGACACTGTTTTAAGTGCTTTCCATGCAGTAGCTCAATTCCATCTTCACAGCAACCCTCTGAGGTAAATTCTCATGTTCTGGGACCAGAGTTAAGTGGATGTTGGGAGGAGATTTTTCTACTCAAATATGTGTGTAAATGCTACCTACTGTATTCTCCTTTTAATGATTCATGGTTCATATTAGCCTAGTAAAGGCTCTGAGAATTTCTGCAGTAAAGAAACTTATCTTTGTTCTGGCCAGAGTATTCAAAATTTATTTTAATATATACTCCTATCGCCCCTAACACCTATTAACATGCCACAGAGTACAGGTTGAGGATTGCTGTTCCAGATCTTCAGTAATAGCCTGAATTCAGAAGCAAAGCCATGGGCAAATCTTTAATGGCTAGGAGATGGGGAGGGGGGCAGCCCGTGCAGAGGGGTGTTACTCCAGTGATTCTGTAGACCACACCAGAGACACTGGGCTCAGGTGAGCAAAGCTGCATTCCACGTGCCAATCAGAAAGTTGTTTGCCAATGCAGAAGTACATAGAGGGAAAGTCTGCCGCTTAACTGCAGGTTGGCACTCGACCCAAACCTTTGAGCATTTCTGCTATTTCCTAATGCAAATCTTTCATCTAATGATCTGGTGATTCCATGGCTTAGGGCAGACTAGCACCATGAATGTTACTGATGATAACAGGATAAGTCTGTTCAAGCAGAGGTAATCTTGTTACCTTTACTTGTGAAAATTGTTGGTATTTCACAGCCTGCTGCATCACTCAGGACTCTGGGGAAAGGTTTAGCAAGTGATTTAGATTCAAAATCCCGTCACCTTTCTGGCTCCATGGGACCACTTTAGAGTTTAGCATCAGGACAGAGACCAGAAGGAGCCATGCAAGGTTGGCCATGGAAACAACTGGAGTTAGAGGATCCGAGTGGCAAAATGAGTAAGGGAATGAACTATCACTGGAGTTCAGGGTTTGAAGCTGAAGTTGTAGAATGAATGGCTGTGAAGCCTTCAAAAATTTGAGCCCCGATGAGGAACCTCATCGATGGGTTGGATTTGGAAAGATACAGATGAAGAAAAGTCGTATTCTGATGTACGCATGTGTGTACATGCATCTGTACATGTGTGTATTGGAGGCCAGAAGAAAATAAGGAGTCAGTATGGAACAAAGGACTGCGGCAAATTGGGCCCGTGTTCTGAAGATTGCAAGAACTTGATCTGGCTGCATGACAGTGCTCATAGGAAACTTTAGAAATGTAGGTTAAATTCAAGTTACGGGGTTCTCTGAAGGTCAGGCCAAAAATTTGGACTTGTCTTGGTAGTCAAAAGAGAGCCTTGAAGGTTCTTGAACGGTGGGATGACATAAGAAGTGGTGTCTTAACAAGAATCATCCAGTGGTGCTAGGCGGGGTAATCTGGAGAGAAAGAGAGGGGACAGAGGGCCATACAGAGGCATGGGGTGCAGCAGGATGAGGACCTGGATTCGGACTGCAGTGGAATGGAACCAAAAGGAGGGATTGGAAGGATGATTAAGTATAATAAGGGTGAAGACAGCTGTAGAAGAATATGGGCGTACAAACCTGGGTGATTCCTGAAATGGAGGTTGAAATAACTAACTCTGAACCACATTTTATCTGTGCAGCACATCCATTTTGTCAATACACTGAATAATTATTAGTATAGACACATCGTTTCATACCAAAAAAGTGCCATTTCAATAACTGTAAAAATTATTTTCACAAAAATTTTTCCTAATCCATTGCAAACAAACCTGAAATGTGCTCTCTCATAATTTGTGAGACTATATTAATTATTTTTCCCAAGTGGTATCCACCATGGACTGATATTGGAAGGGCATTCTTCCTTTGCATAAATTCTGTACTCACAGAGAACAAAACTTTTTAATCTAAAAGAGAAATAGTCTGATGCCTATTCTATTAACATTCTGCCTTCAAAGTCTATGCCATAAATTTCAGCTTCCTCGTGGTCATTTTCTTCTATCTGTGCAGAAGGAAAAGAGAAAAAAGATAGATCTTTATTTTGGACATTGAGTATATTTTCCACGTGCGCTTCCTGATCCTTCTCCAACCTGTTTACTGCACCAGGAGGCTGACCTACAAGAAATGTGTCAGGGGTACCCTCGTTTCTGGTTCCCAGTTGAGTCTGGCCATCAGAAGAGACCAGTCAGGAGACTGCGTGGTAGGAGGAGATGCTGTGGTTTGTTGGAGACATTCCCCTGGCCCCACTCTGCCTTCAGTGACATCATGTTGTTAGCATTCATTCAGCCATGATTGGAGAATTTATACCGTGGCCATGAGCTCATGTTACAAATCAGGGCTTTCATTTTTGGAAAGTCGGGTTTCCTGCATGTTCCTGGAGGTGTGTGGTTCCAGGCATTTATGCCTTTTGTTCCCTTTGTACTTGGCCATCTAGCCCAGCTGTGTACCTTAACCAAAAGTATATGGAGGGGACTCTCTCCACATAGCATCTCTGTTCAGGTTTCTGCAACCACCACTTTCTCTTCAGGCTTAAGAGACATATTGGTTTCCTGCCTTGCTCACCTCAGATTACTGCACTTTCTCTTTTGTTTCTCTAAACCTGTACCATCTAACATGGTAGCCACCAGCTACGTGTGGCTATTGATCACTTGATGATGGGATTAACATAACAGTGTAACTGACGAGTTGAATTTTTTATTTAGTTAAAATTAATTAAGTTTAAATTAAAAAGCCAGAGACAGTATAAAACATTTTTCCATTAAACACAGCTTTATTATTTTGGTAGGACTATATTGTACTTGAGAATTTATTATTTAAACTGAGATGGACTGTAAATGTGAAATACACACCAGATTTCAGTGACTTTATTTATTTATTTATTTTAGTTTTGGCCGTGTTGGATCTTCGCTGTTGCGCACAAGCTTTCTCTAGTTGCGGTGAGCAGGGGCTACTCTTCGTTTGGGTGCGCAGGCTTCTCATTGCAGTGGCTTCTCTTTGTTGCAGAGCACTGGCTCTAGGTGCTCAGGTTTCAGTAGTTGTGGCTCACGGGCTCTCGAGTGCAGGCTCAGTAGTTGTGGAGCACGGGCTTAGTTGCTCCACGGCATGTGGGATCTTCCCGGACCAGGGCTCGAACCTGTGTCCCCTGCATTTGCAGACGGATTCTTAACCATTGCACACCACCAGGGAAGTCCTTCAATTACTTACTATGAAAAAAGAAAAACTTACTAAACTTTAAAAATATTTATTGCATATTAAAATAATATTTTGGATAGGTTGGGTTAAACTAAGTATATCATTAAGATTAATTTTGCCTGTTTCTTTTCACTTTTTTAATGCGGTTAACAGAAAATTCTAAATTAGTATATGGCTCCCACTAATGGACATTCCTGCTGTAAATCTTGCCCACACTAATGTAAATAGCCCCTTTATACTCTTCAAATATACAGCTTAAATATGCCATCAGTTTTGACTGGTGGAACCTTAACGGATTCCACTAAAACCAAAAAAAAGAAAAACAAACCAAAAAACTGTGACTAATTTTATTTCTTGTGAGTTAAATCACCACTCTGTTTTTAAAGAGAAAAAAAATAGGCTTCTTTGGGGGGGATACATATATCCAGTGGGCACTGTTAGCTTGGCAACACTTGGCTTTTAATGATGTTTCCTAAACAATTTTTACAGTGTGCTCTAGAAGAGTAATCCTCAAAAACGTTTCCCGAATGGAAGGAAGTATTAATATTGTTAAGTAGCTATCAGATGCCAGAAAATTTTTTGATAGATTATCCAATCTATCCAATCTCCCAGAGCACATTCTGTTTCTTCCGCAGCCCCACGGGTAACGCTTTCAAACAGACCTAGAAAAGACCATAGCTCACAAAACTTCCATGAAAAGGAGCTTCTAGCAGAGGCTTGTCAGGTCACTTGCAGGAAGGCAGAGACAGAGGTTTGGTGGGATAAATCAAGCTGGTCTGGGCAGGCTGCGTTCTGCTGAGCCCACTGCCAACCCCAGCGCAGTCTCACCCCATCCTTAATCAGAGTGCTACGTGGACCATTAGACAGTCTTGCTTCCCTTTTTTTTTTTTTTTGCGGTACGCGGGCCTCTCACTGTTGTGGCCTCTCCCGTTGTGGAGCACAGGCCCCGGACGCGCAGGCTCAGAGGCCATGGCTCACGGGACCAGCCGCTCCGCGGCACGTGGGATCTTCCGGGACCGGGGCACGAACCTGTGTCCCCTGCATCGGCAGGCGGACTCTCAACCACTGCGCCACCAGGGAAGCCCTTGCTTCCCTTTAATGACACTGGGAAAGGTTGTAAAGAGAGGCTCAGAGATGTAAACTGTACCCAAATCACAAAAGGGACAAAGGTCCTTGAGCTTGGGGTTGAAAACATCATAGTGCTGCCTCCCATTCTTATTTTCAATCTATGCATAATTTGATCCTCCTGCATTTGACTCTGACCTACTCTGCAATTCTTCATGGGAGTTTTAAAGTGATGTTTACACACATGTTAGCAGTTGTTGCTTCGGACTTCACTGTATCCTCCCTAGCTAAATGGGTGTGAAATAAAAATGTGTTTTTAAATGCAGGTAGGGACTGTACTTGAACCCATGTTAATTCTGGAATTGTGCACAGCTGTGTGACATTAAACACTAAAAAGGGAATTACAGGAACTGCCAGAATCACTGAAAAATTGGTCATGGTTTTGTACTCCTTATTTAGTGCAAGGAATTCTTTGGGTGCATAATAAATAGTGACTATCTGATTAAATGTAACAAAGAAAGGGATGCTCCTTCCTTTATCCATTTTATATTTTTGGTCTGATCTAATATGACTGTGTGACCATTTAGACACGCTCTCATCTAAACTCTTCTGAAACTGAAAACAGAGGCAATGTTACTTGGGGATTAAAAGAGAGCTTGGAAGCAGGCAGACCCGAGTTCAGCTGTGTTATCTAGATGCTGTATGACTGTGGCCTAGTTCCTATACCTCTCTACACCTCAATTTCCTGTCTGGAAGAAGAGGGTAACAGCATAGCAGTTAGAGTTCTTCAGGTATAAGCAATAGAAACCAACTCTTAAGCAACCTATACAAAATCGTTTTTAAAAAGGAATTTATTGGGCTTCCCTGGTGGCGCAGTGGTTGAGAGTCCGCCTGCCGATGCAGGGGACACGGGTTCGTGCCCCGGTCTGGGAAGATCCCACATGCCGCGGAGCGGGTGGGCCCGTGAGCCATGGCCGCTGGGCCTGTGCGTCCGGAGCCTGTGCTTTGCAACGGGAGAGGCCACAACAGTGAGAGGCCCGCATATCACACACACACAAAAAAGGAATTTATTGTAAGGATATGAGAAAGCTGAAATAATCAAATGAAGGAATGAACTGAGCCTCAGAAGAGAATGAACCCATGGCACTCCAGGGTTCTAGAAAACAAGACCTTTGTGGCCTTATTAGGGCACCTCAGCCAAAATAAAAGACCTCTTACAAAATTTCATCCTTTGGCTTTTTTACTCAAGATGCAAATTCCCAGAAAGAGTCTGAGTGGCCTAGTTGAGGTCCTGCCTTCCTTTCCTTGATGAAGGGAGGTCAGGAGAAGGAAGGGTGCCCCCACTGACAAACTGTAGTAAATGAGGGAGGCTGATTTCTTAAATAAAACATCAGGGTGGTGTTACCAAGGAAAGGGATATGGGTGCTGGACAAGCAAAAGAAATGAAGTATTTTATATTCTCTTGACTTATACAGTCATTATGCCATTCAAATGAGATCACTGACATAGGTACACACAGTAACAGTACATATAAATTGTCAATAAAGATAATTTTAAAAAATTATCAGTAAGAAAAAATTCATAATTTAGTTTATTCTTCTCATTATGCTCTCAGAGCATATTTTAAACACACATGCACACAAACAGAGCAGTCCCTTAGATTTTACTAACGGGGGTATTGTAACAATTTGCTAACTAGATATATATATATGGAAAACAAAATAAGTAGTAATTATGTCCCAAAGAGTTAACATGCAATTATTTAATTAAAAAATCTGCCTTCACTTTTTCAAACATGAGCCAACAATAAATCCCACGCCATCTATTTTAGTTATGGTAAATCATAGTCATATGTGGTCGTGATTATGGCTAATTGTGGGATAAAGTATTTAATTTTAGAGTATGAATGAATTACACTCTTGTTGACATTTATGCATGACAGTCTTGGAACAATAGGGGAAGAGCTAACAGCCACGTGATGTAAATCCCCCTATAAAGAGAATAATAAAGAACATTTAAATCAAGGATTCTGATTCTTAATCATGGTACTGATGATTCTAGAAGCTTGGGCTCTCCATATTTAGAATGCACCAGCTGCTTCAAATTAGAGAGACTGTAGACTCTTCTGACGTGGGTTCATTGATGGGGTGTGTGTGTGTATGTGAGAGAGAGAGAATAAATCTTTACAGCTATGTGCAAACAGAAAGTCTAGAACACTTCCCTGAACTATCGGTCTACAGAGGAAAATATTCTGTGGTAAACTGCTATCCCACGCTAAGATTGAGAATCTACATTGAAATTTGTAACTTTTTAAAGAACATTAAGAGAGATTCTATTTACACTTGGCCTGAAATTGCTTATGAACTGAACGACAAGTGCCAGGAACTTAAAAGGAACCAACTGTATTTATTATTTTTTTTGAAACTTCTGCTTTCACTTCACAATAATGTCTTCCATTAAAACTAAATGATTAGCACCCTTAAAGCAAGGCCTCAAACAATTAACATAAGACTCGAGAAGTTATTTCCCTCATTGGAAATTTTTAGTAAAAATCGAAATATTCATTCAATATCAAGAGGAACCAGAGAATGCCCTCTGCTTCTATAACACATCTCTAGTAAGAGAAACTCCTGCTGCACTACTACATAGTGTCAAGATATAATGCTGTCAAAACTTTTCAGGGATGGGCTTCCCTGGTGGCGCAGTGGTTCAGAGTCCGCCTTCCAATGCAGGGGACGCGGGTTCGTGCCCCGGTCCGGGAAGATCCCACGTGCCGCAGAGCGGCTAGACCCGTGAGCCATGGCCGCTGAGCCTGCGCGTCCGGAGCCTGTGCTCTGCAGCGGGAGAGGCCACAACAGTGAGGGGCCCGCGTACCGCAAAAAAAAAAAAAAAAACTTTTCAGGGACTTCTGCAAATAAATATGGGTTGAAGGAAATTTTAAATTGCGCCATTTTATAATTGTACTGTGTGCAGTACAGTCTTGATATTGAAATCACCCTTTCTATTCTGGAAATATCTTAACATTCACACAGTGACTCTGAGCTACCATCAGGGGGCAATGTGAAAGAAGCTTGGCTAACTGGGTTCTATTGATTCCTTTCAGTGTATTTTTCATTTCAATTATTGTATGTGTCCTCTCTGATTGTTCTTTATATGTTCTTCTAACTTCTTGCTCTGTACATTCTTTCTCTTCCCAAGTTCTTTGATCATCTTTACGACCCTTATTCTGAACTCTTTCTTGAGTAGACTGCCTACCTCCACTTCACTTAGTTCCATTTCTGGGGTTTTATTTTGTTCCTTCATCTGGAACATATTCCTCTGCCACCTCGTTTTGTCTAAGTTGCTATTGGTATTTTTATGTATGTGGTAGGTTGGTTACATTTCTCAACCTTGGCAAAGTGGCCCTCTGTAGGAGGTGCCCTATGGGTCCCAGCTGTGCACTCCCCTCTGGTCACCCAAGTTCTAGGGGTTTCCCCTAAGATGTGTGGGTCCGTCTGTGGTGGCAGGCTGACTTTGTGGGCAGTCTGATAGGCTTGGTTGGCTCCTGGTCTGGCTGGTTGCCAGGCCCTGTCTTGTTCGGATGCTGCTGGCTGCTGTTTAGCAGAGTCTGGTTACAAGGTGGCTGATTGCAGAACCCTAGGGGGCCCTAGGGCTAGTGCTCGCTCACCAGTGGGCAGAGTCAAGGTGCCCGAAGACCCACTGGCAGGGGTGGTGCCCACCCACTGGCAGGGGAAGCCAGAACGTGGGATTAGTGCCAGTCTACTGGCAGGCAGAGCTGGTTCCTGGAGTCTGGCTACAGGACCCAGGGATCCGAGAGCTTGTTTCAGCTGGTTGGGGTGGGGGGTTTCCTGACACAGTTGGGTATGAGGTCTGGGGTGTCCCCAAGATTGTGAGGTGGGCCAGGACCCAGCTAGTCCCAGGGTACGGTCTGGCCTGCGTTGCAGGATCATAGTTTTCTTGCTTCTGGTGTCTGCCCCTGGTGGGTGAGGCTGGTCTAGAGGCTTATAAAGGCTTCCTGTTGGGAGGGTGCCTGCCCACTGATGGGTGGAGCTGGGTCTTAGCCCTCTAGTGGGCTGAGCCATGTCTAGGGGCATGTCTGGAGGCAGCTGTGGGCTCTTTAATCTTTAGGCAGCCAGTCGGCTGATGGGAGGGACCATGTCACCACCCAGTTAGTTGTTTGGCCGAGGTGTCCCAGCACTGGAGTCTATAGGCTGTTGAGTGGGGCCAGGTCTTGGCACTAATGAGCCAATATGTCAGCTGCCAGGAGTGTCCTCGCATTTGAATGTTCCCCAATATGTCTCCCACCAATGTCTATGTCCCGCAGGTGAGCTGCAGCCCTGCCACACACACCTCTCCAGGAGACTCTCTAAGACCAGCAGGTAAGTCTGGTGCAGGCTCCTATCAAATTACTGATTTCGCCTTGGATCCTCGTGTGCATGAGGTTTTGTGTGTGCCCTTTAAGAGTGAAGTCTCTATTTCCCCCAGTCCTGTGGGGCTCCTGCAGTTAAGACCTGTTGGCCTTCAATGCCAAATGCTCTGGGGGCTCATCTTCCTGGTGCCAGACCCCCTGGTGCCAGATCTTCTGGAGCCAGAACCCCCTTCGTTCTGGTCCCTTCTTCATGTCTCTAGTTGTAGATGATCTTTTCTGGTAGGTTCCAGTCGTTATCATCAATGGTTATTCTGCGGATAGTTGTGATTTTGATGCGCTCGTGAGAGGAGGTGAGCACAGGGTCTTTCTGCTCTACCATCTTGGCTGCTTTCTGATCCAGCATCAGCTGGGATCTAAACTGAGTCCTGATCAAAGACTCAGGTGGATTTTGTGTTGTATATTTGAATATCTGAGTGAGATTCCTTTCCTTCCTCGTTCCCTCCCAACTTCCTCACTTCCTTCTTTCCTTCCTCTCCCCCTCCCTCCCTTTCTTCCTTTCTTTCTTTACTTAAATGTTTTGTGATAATTATAGATTCACAAACAGTCGTAATAAATAACATAGATTTGCTGTACTCTTTGCCCAGTTTCTCCCAGTGGTAACAACTTACAAAACTATAGTACAATATCACAACCAGGATAATGACATTGATATAGGTCAAGGTATAGAACATTTCCATTCCACAGGGACCTACCATGTTCCCTTTGATAGTCACATCCACTTCTCTCTTGCCCTAATTCTGTCATTTCAAGAATGTTCCATAAATGGAGTCATACAGTATATAATCTTTGGAGATTGGCTTTTCTCACTCAGCATAATTTTCTGAAACTTCATTCAAGCTGTTATGTGTATCAACAGTTCATCCTTTTTATTGCTGAGTAGTATTCCACGGTATGGATATACCAGTTTGTTCAACTATTCACCTGTTGAAAGACATTTGGGTTTGTTTCCAGTTTTTGTCTATTAAGAATAAAGCTGCTACAGAAGCTTGCATACCAATGTTCATGGCAGCATTATTCATAATAACCAAAAGGCAGAAACAACTCAAATGCACATCAACAGATAAATGGATAAACAAAATGTGGTATATATATATATATATATATATATATATATATATATATATATAAAAGCATGGAATATTATTTGGTCTTAAAAAGGAATGAAATTCTGTATATGCTACCACATGGATGTACCTTGAAAACATTATGCTAAGTGAAATAAGTCAGACACAAAAGGACACTTTGTATGATTTCACTTATATGAATTACCAAGAATAGGCAAATTCACAGAGACAGAAAGTAGCATAGAGGTTATGAGGGGCTGAAGGAGAGAGAGAAATGGGGAGTTATTTAATGAGCATGAAGTTTCTGTTTGGGATAATGAAGAAGTTCTGGAAATGGATAGTGGCGATGGTTGCACAATATTGTGAATGTTCTTAATGCTAGTGAATTGTACACTTAAAAATGGTAAATTTTATGTTATGTATATTTTACCACAATTTTAAAAAAAGAATATATAAGCATTTGTGCATAGGATTTTGCATGAACAGAAGTCTTAACTTCTCTGGGATGAAAGTCCAGGAGTGCAATTGTTAGTTTGTATGATAGTTACATTTTTGTTTTTTAAGAAAATGCCAAACTGTTCTCCAGAGTACTATGCATTTTAATTCCCATCACCAATGTGTGAGTGATCCAGTTTCTCTGCATCCTCACCAAAATTTGGTGTTGTCACTAATATTTTTTAAAATGTTAATCATTCTGATAGGTGTGTATTGCTATCTCATTGTGGTTTTAATTTGCATTTCCCTAATAACCAATGATGTTGAACATCTTTTCAGATGCATTTTGCCAATTTACTTATATTTATATTTATATATATTTATATATATTTTATATATATTTATATTTATTTATATTTCTTAGGTGAAATATCCCTTCGTGTCTTTTGCCTACTTTCTAGTTATATTGTTTGCTTTTTTACTGTTGACTTTTGAGAGCTCTTTGCATATTCTACATACTATACCTTTGTCAGAGATGTAGTTTGCAAACATTTTCTACTACTCTGTCACTGTCTTTTACTCCTTCTAACAGCGTCTTTCATAGAGCAAAAGTTTTAAATTTTGATGAAGTTTGATTTATCATTTTTTTTCCTTTTGTGGGTAATATTTTTTGTGTGTCGGGTCTAAGAACTCTTTGCTTAGTCCTAGATCCCAAAGTTTCCTCCTCCTTTTTTTTTTCTAAAAATTTTATAGTTTTACATTTACATTTAAACCCATGATTTATTTTGAGTGAATTTTTGTATAAGGTATACAATTTAGGTCAAGATTATTATTATTTCTCTCATGGATAACCAGTTGCTTTTGCACCATTTGTTGAAAAGAGTATCCTTTCTCCATCAAATTTTTTAAGTAACCCTGAAACAATGCCTTTTTCTTCCTTCCTTCCCCCCTCCCTCCCTTCCTCTTTCTCCTTTTGGCCACTGCTTTACATTATCAACAGTATCTTCACTGTAGCTGGTTTTCTTTCTGTAAACAGAAGTTTTGGCACCTTCATGCTATGAAGTTTGATGACTGTGTATATATGGAAGGCACAAATTTATAGTCTCCTATATATTTATAAAACACCTAAATCAGCATTTTGCTGGCCCATTTTTGTACTTTCATAATCGTCGTGTTAATTAATGAGCAAAAGAGAGATGGAGACGGGTAAAACATTCCAGCCCTCTCTTTGTTGTACAATGTACTCAGTGTCAGCAGCCTCAGTTCATCCGGGTTTATTTCTGTTCTGGTGTATTAGGAGCACCAGGAACTTGTGAATGAGGCACAGGTGACTTTGTAGTCAGCAAAAGTGGCGCTGAGAGCAGTAATTTATGCAAATAGATCCTGTACATTCCTTCTTCCTTCCCTCCTTCCCTCTCTCCTTCCTTCTATGCATAGTTAATAAATAACTGGGAATAATATGTTACACAAAATAGACAGGTCTTTGCTTTCATAGAGCTTTTATCCTAGTGATGGAAGAAGAAGATAAGTAAATAGATTAAATAATCACAGATTAGAATGAATGCCATTTTATAAGGCTTTATCATTGTCATACACTGAAATACTTCAAACCTTCAAATATTAGTTGTGTTGACTGTGATCATAGAATTACAAAATGTGTCATTAGAGTGATATGTTTTGATTCATTGACACTATTTTATTGATTTGCCCAATATTTATTGTATATACCGACATTGTGCTAGTTGCTGCTATAATCCCAAAGAGAAAAACTTCATAAGTTTTGATTTCCAAGAATTTATAATTTAGCTGAGGAGATAAGAATATACATAAACAAGTGTCATATAAAGAGAATGAATGATACATGAAAGTAAAAAATGACAAGAGTTCAGTGAAGAGGAACAGTCCCTTCCCTTGAGAATAATCATGGAAAAGCATGGGTAGGCAACATCATAAAGTTGGCTTTGCAGCCAACCTTAAAGGAAGACAGTATTTCAGGTAGTCAGAGACCATGGAGGAGAAGGCAAAAGGTAATGGAATGATGGCCCTAAGAAAGGCTCAGCGTGGAGAGAAAACATGACTCCTCTGTTTCAGAAATGATACAAAGACCGGTTTGACATCATAGTTTAAAAAGTAGGAGATTCAAATACAAAGGGAACAAATGCATGGCAATGCATTTTGAATGCTAGTAGAGAGATGTCTATTTGTACCCTGACCCTATACTCACAACAGCTTCTAAAAGAATTCAAAGATTCAGGCTTTAAAGAGGATGGAAGACTGTTTCCATTTGTGTAATAGCTTTTAAGATTTTTAGACTGAATAATGAATAAAGTGTAATGTTTTATGTAAAAATTTTTATTTTTCCAATGAAAGGCTAGAAATACTTAACTAATGTGTCAACATGAAATCACAATAATTCGACTGTTATTTCAATTTACTTAAAAAGGTAAATTCAGACCATACCTTCATGAATCCACAGGGCACAATTTTGCTTTACTCTGATTCCATCCATTATTACGATATACATTCCAATATATTTTGTATCAGCAAAATTATGAGCAGATCCTTCTCACCCTGTTGCTGTTTGCAGTCGGGCAGCATGTTCAAGAGTTGGAGTCCTGACCTGTATTGAATCCTTGCTCGTGTCCCTTAATAATAATAATATTTACATCATGTTGTTGTTGTAAGGATAAAAGGAGACCAGGTATGTGAATTTTTTAAAAAATTGGTATAGTGCAAATTTAATATTATTAGATAATAAACTTCATGATGGCTTAGACGGCCCTTCATATATCTTTGCATTCTCTGAGTGCCTGCTGTGGTACCCAGCACACAGCACCTATTTACTATCAGTAGCATTATTGAAAATAGCAACAATACCACAGTACATTTATTTGCCTGTACACAGAGTCTGTTTTTACGTTCGTTGATGGATAAATGAATAGTTCTATGAACTTGTTTATAAAGAATTTGTTATGTAATTATTCTATTTAATCATAGTGAATCATTCAGAATAGAAAAGTCATACTGTGTCAAAGAAAAAAACCACTCACAGAATTATTACTCGTTACACTTCTGGGATGATATATCTAGTGTAATGCTGAATAAAAGTCAAATTACATGTGTTCTACTGGCTTCACTTTATGTTTAAGCAGATATAATATAGTCAGTATATAACATGCAGAAAAGTTAAGAAGTTTAAATTTAAACTAAATTTTTGATAACATGATTATATATGTGTGTATATATATAAACATAAATATATCTATAAGTATATACGTATATATGTAAATATGTACATGTATAGATATTACAGATACACAACCATATGGTCTAAATTGAAATGAATACTGCTAGTGCCTCAGAATGTGCTGAGTTTCAAATCACATTGATAGTGAAACAAAATAAACATGTATAACTATACAGCAATTATGTTGTTAAAATTAAAATTTAATTCCAGAACTCTTACTGCATTCTATATGGGAGAAGCTTTCTGTAATATAGATTGGTGTAGCAGAAACTGTAATACAACTACCAAAATGAAATTTTATGTGTAGGTTTGTGGATGAGTAATTTAAGACTTGTGGTAGTAAAGTGACTAGTTTCATGTATTGTCCCCTTATGAATCTATTTGACCATTTATAAGAGTCTTATGTGGTTAAATGTCCAGGTTTAACAAAGAAACAAACACCTGGATACTGTGATGTATGAGAAAAGACAGAAACTGCATCTGTGCACGAGTGCAGCAAGCTTAAGTCGGTAGTAAGTCTGTGAACAGCACAGCATCTGCTGAGTGTGTTACACACTTAGCAGAGCAGATCCTGAACACGTGCAAGTCCTCACGGTTTTGGTCAGCAACAGTGTCCAACAATGATATGGAGCTCCTTCTAGGATAAGTCACAAGTGTGTAATTTACCATGGAGTGGCCTATTTATGGTACACAGGAGGATACCTTGCTGGTTGTTTTCTTCCAGAGTTATTAAATCTTAGCGGCAGTTAAAATCCAAGATACTGTATGACTTTACACAAGATGACAGGATGCTTCCTACACTCTTCCTGTCTTTGAAAAAATGATATTAAGTAGTCTAATCAGAACTCAAGGAATGGGAAAAACGTGAGTTTTTGAGCCAGATGAACTTGCCTTCAAATCCTGGCTCTTCATTTAGCTTTTTTTGGCCCAAGTTTTAGTCTTTTTGTACAACAGACAGAACAATATGCACCTTGTATGGTCATTTTGAGTATTAAATGAGATAATGGATGCAAACCTTCAACATAATGCCCAACATCTATTAGATGCTCACTCACACTCCCTCATCCTTCAACATCACATCTCCTTTCCATTTCCTGCCGTCCAAGGAGAAACTAATAGAAAAAATCTTAAGAGTTTTATAAATTTTCAAAGTAAAAACTTTGTAAGCTTTCCTGTTGAAAATTGATGCTGATTCATATAAAAAGAATGCAATAGCTTCTGAGATATTTGTACCTATGAGAAAAAGCCAGCAACTGTTCTAAGAACTTTATATATGTTATTATTTTAATCCATACATTAATAAATACCCCATCTGGTAGATATTATTCTAAGCATTTTACATATGTTTATCATAACAGTCATGAGGAAGAAAGTACCAACTTACTTATATTGGCCTTATTACAAGAATACAAGCTCAGCAAGAGGAAGGCATGTTTAACAACCACCTTGTATTTTAATGTTACTTTGCTCTGCACTTAATACGCAGTCAGGAAACATTAGGTGATTGTTCTTTCTTGAGAACTTTCACTGCTAAACCCAGAACGATGACAGTATAGAGACTCCATTTCCCTGATCCAAGTACTAACCAAGAAGCTCTAAGCAGTAAAGATGTACCTAGTAAGCGAAAAAGCAAGAGTCCTGCTTTGTAATTTGTGACTAACCTTGATAAAGTTCAAACCTTGTGAACTGGTTTGTTCATTTATGTAAAGATGGGGTGGAGAGGTGGGGTAGGGGGTGGGAAGAGAAAGAGTGAGAGAGAGGGAGAAAGGGAAGGAAGGAGGGAGGAAGGGAAGGAGGGAGAGAAGAAGGGAGATGACAGTTCTCTAAATTCTCAGGTGTTCAAGATTACTAGCAAATTACTCTTAAAGTACTCAGATTGCATTTCTGGAGTTGCGCTGAAAAAAGGGGTATTAGCAAAAAATTTATTATGGCATGACCAATCTGAGACCCTTACTTCTCTGAACCTATTAACTAGTATCACAAAGGAATGGATGTTCCATTAACAATGGACTTAGAGTACCAAAGGGAGTAGTGTGAGGTTGCTACATCTGGATTATTTTCAGGGGTGGAAAATAAAATAATGAGGATACCAACTGGGCCACCCACTGCAAAATGTGGGTGACCAAATAAGCCAATGGAACCTCTAATGAGTATTTACACCAAAGGACTCTGCATGTAAACTATTTCCAGACTGATGTGGTGCCAAGCTTAGAGGATTAAGTCTTTCAATGGCTTTTGTTGGTCAGCCGCCAAGGCATCTAGGAACAAAGGAGGGGGTCTCCTTATTAAACATATCAAGAATATTACTTTCAGACAAGAAGAATGCAAAGAATGGATCAAAGAACACCATAAAATAGATGGAAGACAGTAGAAATAAGTAATAGCAGCATCATTCATACTCTGAGTTCAGGGTGATTTCGTTTAGTTAGGGCATTACTTTTCAGAAGACTTTAAAGCACTGCTTAACATTTATGTGGTCTGGCCTACATTATAGGTAGTTGTGTACATGTCTTTGGTTTTGATGATCTGGAGGGCAGGAGTTTCCTCTGCCCTGTCTCATGAGTGCGCCATTAATCTTCTGGTTCTTTCTTCTTCCAGCACTAAGCAGAGTATATGTATAGGTTGTTTAAGAATTATTTCTGAAATATGTTAAATTGAATTTGCAACCATTGTTGCTTTAATAATATAAAAAAACATGAGGAGGAACATATCATGGTATTTTTTTTTAATTTTTTTTTTTAAGGAGAGGTAAATCTGTAATACAAAGAAATTGCATGTCTAGAGGGAATAGCTCAATATCACTTAGAAAGTTAGTGGCTGGGTTTATCCTGACTTAGGGATCTTATATATCTCAGACTAATCAAAACCCCCAAAGCAATGCAAATGACAGAGTACATATGGAAAATCACATTCTCTGTATGTTTACCCAGAGAAAATACAAAGCAAGAAAATGTTTGCACACTGTGACAAAAGTCAGTGCTAGAACAGATTCTAAGATGGCCACCCAAACAAATGTTTACTTCTGTAAAGCAAAGCAAAGCAAAACAAAACCTAATTGGGTATTTTAAAAGTTTGAAGCCTAAAAACAACACTTACTTGATTCCTTTTTTCCGTTTCCAAATAGTTGTGTTAACATTTTGGAACATGTACCTTTCTGATCCTTCTCAAAGAAGTGGTCAATTGCATTTTATAGCAAGATTTCCTAAGAGACATTGTCAAATGGAAATCTTGGC
This sequence comes from Kogia breviceps, assembly GCF_026419965.1. NCBI lineage: Eukaryota > Metazoa > Chordata > Mammalia > Artiodactyla > Physeteridae > Kogia > Kogia breviceps. The sequence goes on along the minus strand of NC_081315.1, from coordinate 115,406,177 downwards.
CACCAGTTTCTCCCTCTTTAGGCACAAGGTAGCCACATGGGTATTCAGCGTTGGCATGGTTTAAAGACTTTTCCAACGATCAGCATTGCCTGTTTTGCCACAGTCTTAGCATAGGCAACCGTCCCTCTTTTCTAAATGGACTACAGTCACGTGCTTGCAGTTATACATATATTCAGAAAGCTTCCAAAATGTTTCTTTATTTATAGTCTTAATTAAACAGTCTCACATAGTGCCAGAAAATGTTTTCTGTGAAGTAGATAGCAACATTATCCCTATTTCATAAATGTGAAAACTGAGGTTAAATAAACTGTCGAAGGTCATGCAGCTCAAAAGTGGTAAAACTGGGATTCAGACCCAAGCCACCTGGCTCAAGCACACTAGAGTTTGACCCAAACTCAAAAACACATGTTCTAAGGAAAATAATGATAGTGGTTGGATTTTCATAAAGTCCTATCCAACTCAATATCACTGAAACTGTATGGTATGCATCTCCCTCCTTTATTTCACATCTAGCTCTGTAGTAGAAATAGGAAGTTCTCGAGGTCTTATGCCCCTGGTGTGTGTGTGGGGGTGGTCCCATATAGTAGATTTGAGAGGAAGGTTGGAATTTGGACAGTGAAGGAGATTTCTGACCAGTTTACACTCCTGGGATATTTCTGTGCTCTCGAGGACTCCCTGTCTTCCTCTCGTCAGCTCCTTTCCTTTGCTACCACCAGTAAATTCCAAGTTGCTTTATTTCCCCTTACCTCAGAAGGCAGTAGAATATTTCTCACACCTAAAACAAGCAAAGTGTATCAAAAACTTTTTTTTTTCTTTTTGGCTGCGTTGGGTCTTCGTTGCTGCTCTAGTTGCGGCGAGCTGAGGCTACTCCTCCTTGCGGTGCGCGGGCTTCTCTTGTTGCAGATCACAGGCTCTAGGCGCACGTGCTTCAGTAGTTCTGGTGCATGGGCTCAGGAGTTGTGAGTCGCGGGCTCTAGAGCGCAGGCTCAGTAGTTGCGGTGCACAGGCTTAGTTGCTCCGCGGCATGTGGGATCTTCCTGGCCCAGGGCTCAAACCCGTGTCCCCTGCACTGGCAGGTGGATTCTTAACCACTGCGCCACCAAGGAAGCCCGTGTCAAAAACTTTTAAAGTTTCTCTTGCTGGGGGGCAGAAAGAAACAGGTTGAAAGTATGTCAGAAGGGAAAACATATCCCTCCTTTCTTTTTTTAAAGTATCCTTTCCCCTCCCCACCCCATCCTTTAAACACTACAGTTGGTCCAAGTTACGTAATTGATTTTCAGAGTAAAGCTTTTTTGGTGTGTAATTCTGGAGTCATCATGGTCCTGACTTTCTGAGGGGAGGGCTGGGACACGTGGGAACAGATATATGAGGAAAGGGGGGCCTTAGCACTGCTGAGAGAGTAGGTCCCAGGAGTGATGGAGCTCAGGGAAATAGTCCTGGAGAAGAACTGGGGGCACGTGGTATGGCTCCAGGCTGTGTGAGATGAGAGGGGAGAGGGGTCCCAAACCGGAGCCTGAACGTCTGAGCAAAGACAGAGGAAGGAACGCCAGGCTTCGGTCCTCAGCAAAGATCACGAAACTGCTTCTTTGCAGTAATTGACTCCTGAAGAAAAAAAGAAGAAAAAGAAAAGCATAAATCAGCCTCATCCTCCAGGAACCTAGCACTCAACTTAATTCCAGAAAGGAGGTGGGATTTGTCTTAGGTCAAATGCTGAAATTTCTTCTTGAGTACTTTTGTTTTACTCTGGGAGTGTCTCTAAGTTGACCAGTCATGCTTCTGTGAAATCCAAATTGGCAACATGGGAAAGGGAGGAAGAATATGACCGTATATCTTGAGGGAGTGTCTTTTTATCTTCTCCTCAGTGGGGGAGTCAATAATATTAACTCCTTTTCTCTTAACCTGAAGGAACTACAACCAGAGCCAGCTCTTCAATTTTCTGTAAATCCCATGTGTGACAAGCGTTCAGGAATCTTGCCAACACATTCAAAGCCAAACTGCCCTGAAAGCCATATGGAAAATGAAGACTCAGTGACCTCATTATGCAGAGCATTTTATGCATTATGTATTTCTGCTATCTGGTGGGCACACTGTGTTTCACAACAACTTTAATTCAAAGTAAATATATTTGCAATACATTTAAGAATATGAAGCAAGGTCCCATCATGTAGACTCTTACTTTAAATCTTAATCACAATCAAGACCTCCTTAGTGGAGAGGAAAAAAAAAAAGATGTATGTGTATGTGCGTGCACATACACACACACTAATATGCTAGAGGGCTGGTATGGCTGAATCACTTCAAGCAAGTTGCTAAACTATCCTCGCTTTATTATCCCCATCTATAAAAATGACAATAACAACCAAAATGAGACAAGCTCTGTAAAAAGTTGAGGAGCCCCACAGTGGATGGGGGCTCTATTTGACTTAGGCATCTCCAAATCTTGGACCTCTACTACGTCTCACTCTCTGAGGTTTCCTTCCTTCCCTTCTTGCCTCCCTCCATCCCTTTCTTCCTCTCTTCTTCCTTTCTTAACATGTATTTATCAACCCTATTAAGTGCTATCTATTGTGTTCGAGGTAATTAACAAAATCCCCAGCAGAGAAGAAAGATCTGCGCCCAAAGATGGATGCATCCTCTCTTTAACATCCTTACGTAATACGTAACTTCCTAGTACTTTTACAATAGAGACCAATACCTGGGTCATGGCTTAGCAGGCCTCATCTCACTCCACTGCCATCTTGTTATCAATATCAACCCTCTGGACACTTCGGCCTTCTTTTTCACCATGCAGTCTCCTGCCACAGGGATTTTACACAAACCATTAACATTTTCTAAAACTTTTCCTCAGCATGGCTCTCCCTTCAATTTGTTAACTCACAGGCACCCTGCAGCCCTTCAGCTCCTCAGGAGAGCTTTCTCTGACCCTTCATCTGGATGAGGTTCTTTTGCTGTTTGCTTCTACAGCACTGTGCCACATTTACTTATCTAAGCTTATCATATTTATTACTCTCTACTCTACCAAGCAGCAGGCTTCATAAGAGCAAACACTGTGTTTGTTTACTTCCACCATTGGGAAGCCAGAGCCTCCCACAATCCCTGACCTATGATAAGTGCTCAATATTTATTATTTGAATGAATGAATGAGTGAATCCACTAAGGAACTTCACTGTCCTCATTTCTTGTCCCTATCAGTTATTGTAAAGCTTTATATAAAGCAGTCCCTCCTTTAAATTAAAAAAAAAAATTGTGCACTTCTCTATTATACAAATGATGAAGATAATTCTTTGAAGACAGTGCCTTATTGTGACCTTTCTTCTACTTGTGATCTATTATTAACCAGAAACCTGCAGCTGAAAAGCCGGGTACTTCTGAGACAGCCTCCAGAGAATTATGACTTCCAGGCTCTTCATTAAGATGCATATTGTTTAAAGAAAGAAAGAACCCCAGAGGCTTACAATATGCTCTTTCAAACATGACTATTTGCGAACAATGGTCAAGACATTTAGTTTACTTCCTAACAGATGAGGTTTAAATAAAAAACACACATACATTCTTGGGAAAATTAAAATAGTTGAGAATTTAGAAGAGATGGAGAGCTGGCTACTAATGAGAAAACCCCCAGGAAATTGATTAGGTTGATGTCTTCAGTTGCAGCTTTTGTGACTGGAGTTGAGAGTAATGCTACATAAATTTTGGCCTATAATGCATATACTGACGTAAGTTCCATTGTGTGAAAGGCATATGAAAAAAATGAATGAATTCCATGATTTTCTTTAAACTCAGAGTCTGATATTATGTCACAAAAGCCAACTTTTACTGGTGATATTATGTTGGCTACTGTTTTTTGGTGAATTATTGTGTTAAATTACTACTTGGTCGTTAGGTCATAATTTTAATCATCTTAGAATATAAATTATCCATGACTTACTACAAAATCTAAACCAACTTCATTTGAAATTATGTATGTAAAATCCTTTGTTTTCCTAAATTATTTTTATATCTTAAATTACTACGTGTATCACTGGATTTTTCATTGGACTTCAAATATATCAAGAACTTCTCAGTGGTATTAATGTATTTTGGAAGAAAATTGAAAGAATTATATAAACAATTAAAAGCAAGTCAAGTAGGTTACATATATTAAATCATATTTTTGGTGGGATGCTCCAAACAGTTTTTATTCCTTTCTAATTGGAAATACCTGTATAACTCTTGGCTTTGACATTCTTGGGAAACCTATTCCTGCCAAACTTTTAGAAATAACTCATTAGACTCACAAAAAGGTATGTTGCTGTAGCTTTAACACAATGGCTGATATTACCTATACCAAGAAACAAGAAAGAAATACTAATTATCTGGATATTAGCTAAACAAGATAAAAGTATATTTCTATTTTATGTCTTCAAAACTGCTTCTTAAGTGGTATTTAAATGTCAAGAAATGAAATTTATAAGATATAAAGTACATGAATATAAGAAAAATGTGGAAGGAGAAAGGTTTTTTCTTTTACTTTTATTCTATTTGAAATCAAGTTAGGTTGAGTGAAAATGAATAGTTAGGGTTTTCCAAAGAAACAGAACCAATAGGAGAGAGGTGTAATATATTTATAGATATAGATACATAGATCTCTATGTATATATATATATGGCTCTATCTATTTATCTATCCCCCTATCTATCTCCCTATCTATCTATTTATCTATCTTTTAAAAAAAAATTGGCTCACATGATTGTGGGACAGGAAAATCTGAAATCTGTAGAGTGGAAACTCATAAAGAGTAGACACTGCAGTCTTTAGGCCAAATTTCTGCTTCTCTGGGAACCCTCAGGTTTTGCTCTCAAGGCCTTTCAACTGGTTGGATGAGGCCCACCCACATTATCAATGGTAATCTCTCTTACTTAAAGTCAAATGATTGCAGATGCTACCATATCTACAAAATACCTGCACAGGAACATTCAGACACATCAATGTTTGATTAAATAACTCAGTACATTAGTCTACCAAAGCTGGCACATAAAACAAACCATCACAGACACCAAGTTGCTTATTAATTTCTAACTTGATCTGCCACTTGCCAGCAATTCAATTGATATTCTTAATTTAAATTTCAAAGTGAAGCAGTTTTGAAAACTGATATTTGTGATAATTAACTTTTCTTCCTTTAGTTTCTCATCCTTTAGTCATTTTGTTGAATATTGGTACATTCATCTGAGAATCATAAAGAGTAAATAAAACTTCCTCTATCCATCCATGCACTTAATCAGTAGGTCAAGTACACAAGACCCCTTTGGCAGTCTGGTGAAACTTAGGGAACCTTCTCAGAATAATGTTTAAATAAAATAATAGGGGGGTGCCTTCAAGATGGCAGAGGAGTAAGATGTGGAGATCACCTTCCTCCCCACAAATACATCAGAAATACATCTACATGTGGAACAACTCCTACAGAACATCTACTGAACGCTGGCAGAAGACCTCAGACCTCCCAAAAGGCAAGGAACTCCCCATGTACCTGGGTAGGGCAAAAGAAAAAAGGAAAAAGAGAGACAAAAGAATAGGGGCAGGACCTGCACCAGTGAGAGGGAGCTGTGAAGGAAGAAAAGTTTCCACACACTAGGAAGCCCCTTCACTGGTGGAGACGAGGAGTAGCAGGGAGAAGCTTTGGAACCATGGAAGGGAGAGTGCTGCAACAGGGGTGCAGAGGGCAAAGCGGAGAGATTCCCGCACAGAGGATTGGTGCTGACCAGCATTTACCAGCCTGAGAGGCTTGTCTGCTCACCCGCCGGGGCAGGTGGAGGCTGGGAGCTGAGGCTTAGGCTTCGGAGGTCAGACCCCAGGGAGAGGACTGGGGTTGGCTGCATGAACACAGCCTTAAGGGGGTGAGTGCATCACAGCTAGCTGGAAGGAGTCTGGGAAAAAAGTCTGGAACTGCCTAAGAGTCAAGAGACCATTGTTTCAGGGTGTGCAAGGAGAGGGGATTCAGACCACCGCCTAAACGAGCTCCAGAGATGGGTGCAAGCCACGGCTATCAGCATGGACCCCAGAGATGGGCATGAAATGCTAAGGCTGCTGCTACAGCCACCAAGAATCCTGTATGCAAGCACAGATCAATATCCACACCTCCCCGGCCGGGAGCCTCTGCAGCCCGCCACTGCCAGGGTCCCGTGATACAGGGAAAACTTCCCCAGGAAAACACACAGCATGCCTCAGGCTGTTGCAACGTCATGTAAGCCTCTGCTGCTGCAGGCTTGCTGCACATTCCGTACCCCTCCATCCCCCCGACCTGAGTGAGACAGAGCGTCCTAATTAGCCTCTACTTTAACCCCATCCTGTCTGAGTGGGGAACAGATGCCCTCAGGTGACCTACACGCAGAGGCAGGGCCAAATCCAAAGCTGAACCACAGGAACTGTGCAAACAAAGAAGAGAAATTTCTCCCAGCAGTCTCAGGAGCAGCGGATTAAATCTCCACAATCAACTTGATGTACCCTGCATCTGTGGAATACCTGAATAGACAATGAATCATCCCAAACTTGAGGCTGTGGGAGCAACTGTAGACTTGGAGTTTTCCTTCTTCATCTAATTTGTTTCTGGTTTTATGTTTATCTTAGATTAGTATTTAAAGCATATTATTGGTAGATTTCTTTATTGATTTGGTTGCTCTCTTCCTTTTTAAATTATATATATATATATATATTTTTTTCCCTTTTCTCTTTTTCTGAATGTGTATGTGCATGCTTCTTTGTGTGATTTTGTCTGTGTAGCTTTGCTTTTGCCATTTGTCCTAGGGTTCTGACTGTCCTTATTTTTGTTGTTTGGTTCTTTTTTAAGTATAGTTTTTAGCACTTGTTATTATTGGTGGATTTGTTTTTTGGTTTGGTTGCTCTCTTCTTTCTTTCTTTTATCTGTTTTTTATTACTTTAGATTTTTAATTTTTAATAATATTTTTCTACATTAATAACTTTCTTCCCTGCTCCCACCCTCCTTCCTTCCCTCTCTCTCTTCTTTCCTTCTTTCCCCTTCCTTCCTCCCTTCCTCCCTTCCTCCCTCCCTCCCTCCCTTCCTTCCTTCCTTCCTTCCTTCCTTCCTTCCTTCCTTCCTTCCTTCCTTCCTTCCTTCCTTCCTTCCTTCCTTCTGTCCTTCCTCTCTCTCTCTCTCTCTCTCTCTCTCTCTCTCTCTCTCTCTCTCTCTCTCTCTCTCTCTCTCTCCCCCCCCCCCACCCCCCTCTCCTTTTCTCCCTTGTATCTGAGCCATGTGGATGATAGGGTCTTGGTGCTCTGGCCAGGTGTCAGGCCTGAGCCTCTGATGTGGGAGAACCGAGTTCAGGACATTGGTCCACCAGACACCTCCCAGCCCCACATAATATCAAATAGGCACAGGTCTCCCAGAGATCTCCATCTCAATGCTAAGACCCACTACACCCAACGACCAGCAAACTACAGTGCTGGACACCCTATGCCAAATAACTAGCAAGACAGGAACACAAACCCACCCATTAGCAGAGAGGCTGGCTAAAATCATAAGTTCATGGACATCCCAAAAAACACCACTGGACGTGGTCCTGCCCCCAGAAAGACAAGTTCCAGCCTCATCCACCAGAACACAGGCACAAGTCCCCTCGATCAGGAAGCCTACGAAACCCACTGAAACAACCTTACCCACTGGGAGCAGACACCAAAAACAATGGGAACTAAGAAACTGCAGCCTGTGAAACGGAGACCCCAAACACAGTAGAGTTAACCAAATGAAAAGACAGAGAAATACACAGCAGATGAAAGAGCAGGGTAAAAACCCACCAGACCAGACAAATGAAGAGGAAGTCGGCAGTCTACCTGAAAAAGAATTCAAAGTAATGATAGTAAAGATGATCCAAAATCTTGGAAATAGAATGGAGAAACTACAAAAAATGTTTACCAAAGACCTAGAAGAATTAAAGAGCAAACAAACAATGATGAACAACACAGTAAATGAAATAAAAAATTCTCTAGAAGGAGTCAGTAGCAGAATAACTGAGGCAGAAGAACGGATAAGTCACCTGGAAGATAAAATAGTGGAAATAACTACTGCAGAATGGAATAAAGAAAAAACAATGAAAAGAATTGAGGACAATCTCAGAGACTTCTGGGAAAACATTAAACACACCAACATTCTAATTATAGGGGTCCCACAAGAAGAGAAAGAGAAAGGGACTGAGAAAATATTTGAAGAGATTATAGTTGAAAACTTCCCTAATATGGGAAAGGAAATAGTCAATCAAGTCCAGGAAGTGCAGAGAGTCCCATACAGGATCAATCCAAGGAGAAACACACTAAGACACACATTAATCAAACTATAAAAAATTAAAACAAAGAAAAAATATTAAAAGCAGCAAGGGAAAAGCAACAAATAAGATACAGTGGAATCCCCATAAGGTTAACAGCTGATCTTTCAGCAGAAACTCTGCAAGCCAGAATGGAGTGGCAGGACATATCTAAAGTGATGAAGGGGAAAAACCTACAACCAAGATTACTCTACCCAGCAAGGATCCCATTCAGATTCGATGGAGAAATTAAAGCCTTAACAGACAAGCAAACGCTAACAGAATTCAGCACCACTGAACCAGCTCTAAAACAAATGTTAAAGGAACTTCTCTAGGCAGGAAGCACAAGAGAAGGAAAAAACTTACAGTAAAAAACCCAAAACAATTAAGAAAATGGAAATAGGAACATACATATCAATAACTACCTTAAATGTAAATGGATTAAATGCTCCAACCAAAAGACATACACTGGCTGAATGATTACAAAAAGAACACCCATATATATGCTGTCTACAAGAGACCCACTTTAGACCTAGGGACACATACAGACTGAAATTGAGGGGATGGAAAAAGATATTCCATGCAAATGGAAATTAAAAGAAAGCTGGAGTAGCAATTCTGATATCAGACAAATAGACTTTAAAATAAAGACTATTACAAGGGACAAAGAAGGACAGTACATAATGATCAAGGGATCAATCCAAGAAGGAGATATAACAATTGTAAATATTTATGCACCCAACATAGGAGCACCTCAATACATAAGGCAAATGCTAACAGCCATAAAAGGGGAAATCGACAGTAACACAATCATAGTAGGGGACTTTAACACCCCACTTTCACCAATGGACAGATCAACCAAAATGAAAATAAATAAGGAAACACAAGCTTTAAATGACACATTAAACAAGATGGATTTAATTGATATTTATAGGACATTCCATCCAAAAACAACAGAATACACTTTCTGCTCAAGTGCTCATGGCAGATTCTCCAGGATAGATCATATCCTGGGTCACAAATCAAGCCTTGGTAAATTTAAGAAAACTGAAATTGTATCAAATATCTTTTCTGACCACAATGCTATGAGACTAGATATCAATTACAGGAAAAAAAACCATAAAACATACAAACACGTGGAGGCTAAACAATACACTACTAAATAACCAAGAGATCACGGAAGAAACCACAGAGGAAATTTAAAAATACCTAGAAACAAATGACAATGAAAACACAATGACCCAAAACCTATGGGATTCACTAAAAGCAGTTCTAAGAAGGAAGTTTATAGCAATACAAGCATACCTCAAGAAACAAGAAACATCTCAAACAAACAACCTAATCTTACACCTAAAGCAATTAGAGAAAGAAGAACAAAAACCCCCAAAGTTAGCAGAAGGAAAGAAATCCTAAAGATCAGATCCGAAATAAATGAAAAAGCAATGAAATACAACTAAAAGCTGTTTCTTTGAGAAGATAAACAAAATTAATAAACCATTGGCCAGACTGATCAAGAAAAAAGGGAGAAGACTCAAATCAATACAATTAGAAATGAAAAAGGAGAAGTAAAAAGTGACACTGTAGAAATACAATGGAGAGGTTACAAAAAGCAAATATATGCCAATAAAATGGACAACAACCAAGAAGAAATGAAAAAATTCTTAGAAAAGCACAACTTTCTGAGACTGAATGAGGAAGAAACAGAAAATATAAACAGACTGATCACAAGCACTGAAATTGAAACTGTGATTAAAAATCTTCCAACAAACAAAAGCCCAGAACCAGATGGCTTCAGAGGTGAGGTCTATCAAACATTTAGAGAAGAACTAGCACCTGTCCTTCTCAAACTCTTCCAAAATATAGCAGAGGGAGGAACTCTCCCAACCTCATTCTATGAAGCCACCATCAACCTGATACCAAAATCAGAAAAAGATGTCACAAAGAAAGAAAACTACAGGCCAATATCACTGATGAACATAAATGCAAGAATCCTCAACAAAATACTAGCAAACAGAATCTAACAGCACATTAACAGGATCATACACCATGATCAAGTGGGGTTTATCCCAGGAATGCAAGGATTCTTCAATATAAGCAAATTAATCAATGTGATGAACCATATTAACAAATTGAAGGAGAAAAGCCATATGATCATCTTAATAGATGAAAAACAGCTTTAGAAAAAATTCAATACCAGTTTATGATAAAAGACCATCCAAAAAGTAAGCATAGAGGGAACTTACTCAACTAAAGCCCATATATGACAAACCCACAGCCAACATTATTCTCAATGGTGAAAAACTGAGACCATTTCCACTAAGATTAGGAACAAGACAAGGTTGCCCACTCTTATTCAACATAGTTTTGGAAGTTTTAGCCACAGCAATCAGAGAAGAAAAAGAAATAAATGGAATCCAAATCAGAAAAGAAGAAGTAAAACTGTCACTGTTTGCAGATGACATGATACTGTACATAGAGAATCCTAAAGATGCTACCAGAAAACTACTAGAGCTAATCAGTGAACTTGGTAAAGTAGCAGGATACAAAATTGATACACAGAAATCTCTTGCATTCCTATACACTAATGATGAAAAATCTGAAAGAGAAATTAAGGAAACACTCCCATTTACCACTGCAACAAAAATAATAAAATACCTAGGAATAAATCTACCTAAGGATACAAAAGCCCTGTATGCAGAAAACTATAAGACACTGATGAAAGAAATTAAAGATGATACAAACAGATGGAGAGATATACCATGTTCTTGGATTAGAAGAATCAACATTGTGAAAATGACTATACTACCCAAAGCAATCTACAGATTCAATGCAATCCCTATCAAACTACCAATGGCATTTTTCACAGAACTAGAACAAAAATTTCACAATTTGTATGGAAACACAAAAGACCCTGGATAGCCAAAGCAATCTTGAGAAAGAAAAACGGAGCTGGAGGAATCAGGCTCCCTGACTTCAGACTATACTACAAAGCTACAGTAAGCAAGACAGTATGGTACTGGCACAAAAAGAGAAATATAGATCAATGGAACAGGATAGAAAGCCCAGAGATAAACCCACGCATATATGGTTACCTTATTTCTGATAAAGGAAGCAAGAATATACATGGAGAAAAGACAGCCTCTTCAATAAGTGGTGGTGGGAAAATTGGACAGCTACATGTTGTAAAAGAATGAAATTAGGACACTCCCTAACACCATACAGAAAAATAAACTCAAAATGGATTAAAGACCTAAATGTAAGGCCAGACACTATAAAACTCTTAGAGGAGAACATAGCAGAAACACTCTATGACATCAATCACAGCAAGATCCTTTTTGACCCACCTCCTAGTGCAATGGAAATAAAAACAAAAATAAACAAATGGGACCTAATGAAACTTAAAAGCTTTTGCACAGCAAAGGAAACCATAAACCAGACAGAAAGACAACCCTCAGAATGGAGAAAAATATTTGCAAATGAAGCAACTGACAAAGAATTAATCTCCAAAATATATAAGCAGGTCATACAGCTCAATATCAAAAAAAACAAACAACCTAATCCAAAAATGGGCAGAACACCTAAATAGACAGTTCCCCAAAGAAGATATACAGATTGCCAACAAACACATGAAAGGTTGCTCAACAGCACTAATCATTAGAGAAATGCAAATCAAAACTACAATGAGGTATCACCTCACACTAGTCAGAAGGGCCATCATCAAAAAGTCTACAAACAATAATTGCTGTAAAGGGTGTGGAGAAAAGGGAACCCTCTTGCACTGCTGGTGGGAATGTAAATTGATACAGCCACTATGGAGAACGGTATGGAGGTTCCTCAAAAAACTAAAAATAGAACTACCATACCACCCAGCAATCCCACTCCTGGGAAAACCATAATTCAAAAAGAGTTATGTACCACCATGTTCATTGCAGCTCTGTTTACAATAGCCAGGACATGGAAGCAACTAAGTTTCCATCGACAGATGAATGGATAAAGAAGATGTGGCACATATATACAGTGGATTATTACTCAGCCATAAAAAGAAACGAAATTGTGTTATTTGTGGTGAGGTGGATGGACCTAGAGACTGTCATACAGAGTGAAGTAAGTCAGAATGAGAAAAACAAATACCATATGCCAATACATATATATGGAACCAAAAAAAAATGTTTGTGAAGAACCTAGGGGCTGGACAGGAATAAAAATGCAGACATAGAGAATGGACTTGAGGACACAGGGAGGGGGAAGGGCAAGCTAGGATGAAGTGAGAGAGTGGTATGGACATATATACACTACCAAGTGTAAAATAGATAGCTAGTGGGAAGCAGCCGCGTAGCACAGGGAGATCAGCTTGGTGCTTTGTGTCCACTTAGAGGAGTGGGATAGGGAGGGTGGGAGGGAGAAGCAAAAAGGAGGAGATATGGAGATATATGTATATGTCTAACTGATTCACTTTTTTATACACCAGAAACTAACACACCAGTGTAAAGCAATTATACTCCAATAAAGATGTTAAAAAAATAAATAAAATAATAGAAATAAAAGGAATACCATTTATATTTAAATATGATTAACCAACTTTGTCATATAACAACATATGTGTTTATATATTAAATAATAAGATCTAGCTGTAGGTTTAATAGGTACCACAATTTAAATTAATTAATTAATTAATTCTTTTGGCTGCATTGGGTCTTCATTGCTGTGTGCAGGGTTTCTCTTGTTGTGGATAGTGGGGGCTACTCTTCGTTGCAGTGCGCGGGCTTCTTACTGAGGTGGCTTCTCATTGTGGAGCATAGGCTCTAGGTGAGCAGGCTTCAGTAGTTGTGGCACACGAGCTCAGTAGTTGTGGCTTGTGGGTTCTAGAGTGCAGGTTCAGTAGTTCTGGTGCATGGGTTTCATTGCTGTGCAACATGTGGAATCCTCCAGGATTAGGGATAGACCCCATGTCCCCTGCACTGGCAGGCAGATTCTTAAGCACTATGCCACCAGGGAAGTTCCTGTTCCATAATTTTTAAATGGTGATGAAACAGTATTTTGAGATCCAGAAATGACTGTAATGTGATATGAAGATATCTGTGATTTTTGTTGTCACAGATATTATATTATTATTATATTGTCACAGATACTGCTAATGCCACCGTGATCCATGTGTACATTTACAATTCAAGGACATGGAGTTGGAGATTAGTTAAAATAAAGATGTCATGCTTTCCCAATCAAGTTCAGAGACCTCTGCTTAAGAACCAGTCCACTGATGAGGAAAAAAAAAAAAAAGATTGTTTAATCAACTGAGACTTGGAGATTACCTATGGATTTAATATCTCAAGCTTTGTCCTGATGAAAAGAATAATAGCAATAGCTAAACACTTACAGTAATTAGTAAGTGCCAGACATTGTTTTAAGTGCTTTAAATATGTCACATCACCTCATTCTTAGAAAAACTTTATGAAGTAAGATTTTACAGAGGCACAGAGATGTGAAGTAACTTGTCTAAAGTCACACAGTTTTGTAAGTGATAGAGCCAGGTCCATCATGGTCTTTTAACTATTGTGGTTTCTTTGTATTTGCCTGAGTTTTGTGGCAAATGATGGAAGGGCAGGATTATGTGAGACTTTTTTTCCAATTGAAAAAGTTATGAAACATATTTTAAATATCTATAAATTTGCATAGGGGGGTTATTATTGTCTAATTTATAAATTGTTGAAACTAAATTGTTAATGTCAGAAGCACAAGGAAGGGAAAACTCATGCTTACAAAGAAAGTCTGTGACTGTTAACTGTTACCAGATTTTTTTCTTTTTCTTTTTTTTTTTTTAGTACAAGCTGTTGGCGGTTACAAACAGTTTGAAATTTCTTTATAAGGTTAAAACATTTTAAAATTTATTGTTGTATGGTTGTTTGACTCTTTTGGAACTCTGGAACCACTCTGTTGTGAAAATGTCAAGGTCTTAGAAGTTTTAATAAGATTAAAAATTTAGGAAAATTAACATGGTGTTAAAACATGGCTATTATAATTAAGTATTAAATATTTTTCAACTCTAAAAATTTTGAAAAAGAGAAAACCCACAATATGTAGCAACTTTTCAACAGGGTCAAAACACTTTTTTTTCCCTGAAAGGTTTAATGAATTTAGGATAGTTTTTAGAACACACAGAAACTGAGCCAACTCTTGATGTTCCAGAGAAAGGGGAGATGAGATGGCCTGAGGATTCATATGCAGTGTCAAGCCAAACTTAGTATTTAATATTAATATAAACCTTCTCTTTTATCAAAATATTAGTTAAACTTCTAACAAGTAGATGAATTATTTAAATGGAATTAACTTCTTTATATACTAACTTGGCAAAAGAGAAAACTTTGGATAAAAAGAGAGAAAAAATCAGATGCTTGGATTCCCCCATATATGCATAATTAAAATGAATAATAAATATCATTGACTATATTATTAAACTATTTTCCTCAAGTAGAGCAGGCGTATGACAATAGAATGGAGAAACCAGTAGGATAGAAGAAAATAGGAAAAATATAAACCTGTCCACTTCATCGTTCCTTTACAGTTTAATAATTATTGCTAAGACTCAATAGAAAAAGAGAATTTAATTAATTAGTTGTAAGCATTTTTTCTAATTATAAATTATAACTAATGTGAAGGAAAGTTTGCACATTTTAAAATAATATGAATGTTAATATGAAACACCCTGAAACTTCAGGCAGTGTGTCTTAAGGCTAGTTGACCATATATTTAGTGAGACATAAATCAATGTTTACAAAATAAATTTATAATGGATATCTAGACATCTAAATTCTTCTTTCTATGCACAATTAGTTTTATCCTTTTTTTCTAAGTTCATACCCCCTCAGTTCAGTTTTCATGCCAGTGAGAAAATTGTTTTATAAATTGATGACATCTTGAGCAAACTCAGATTTTAAGCATTTTAAAAATTACTTGAGCTTCATTGTGTTTGAGCTTAATTGAGTATCTATACACTCTATGGTAGGAAGGGCAAATTGGTTTCACAAGGGGCAAAAAATATTTGTTGAATGAGTGACTAAAAGTGAACTTCTGTCAATGATAACCTTTTCAATATCTTTCACTTTTGACAATATCCTTACTGTTGTCATAGATTTGTGCATATTTTGTGCTTATTCTTTATTAAGCATATTCTGTAGTTAAAAACAAAATTGAAATTCCCATTAAAATCTGACTATTATGTTCTAGGAATGAAGTTACTTATGGGAATTTTACCAATTGTAGGTCTAGGTCCCACTTAATCTCTGTATCCTCTTAAGAAACCTTTGAAAAAATAGGCATAAAGAATCAAGTAGACTTCCCAGAAAACTGAAGAGATTTATATGACAGGGAAAGGGTAATTTCCTTGCATTGAGTACTGCAAGCCAACCATTGCTTAATGGCACCAAAGACCAATTTTCTAGAGTCCCTGAGAAAGAAGAGTGAGATCAATCAAGAACATAAACTTATGGGAGGCAATCAGGCACTCATAAAAACAGCTTAATGTAATGAAAATTTGTGATGTGGATACTTGCAAAATTTAATTTCTATCCACCAGGAAAATCCTTTTATATGTTTGGAATATTTTCCCACACAGACAAACAAAATCTTTTTTTAGACATCTTGTGAAAGTCAAATACAGTGATTGGGCATGTTTTTTGGTTTTCCAAAATGTCGTCTGCTCGATATGATCAACTATAAAGAAAAGAAATATAAACATGTGTCTGTATTTAGTGTCATTTTTTCATTTCTTAATTTTTTAATAATAACCTTTCTGATTCATTTTGTTTTATTTAAGGAATGGGGAGAACATAATGAAAATTGAATCTATTAGGCAGGAGGGCAACTGGTTGAACTGGATACCAAAAATTAAAAGCAGCTGTGCTCAAGCACGTACTTTTTGCCCTTCTTGCTTAATTAAAAATTTACCAAATTATATCCTTTAAAAATGATGCTAGCCATGTGTCCATGAATTTAGACTTCCTCCACAGTGCCTACCATATATTCAGTACAGTAGGACTTTTTTTTTTTTTTAGTTTATATGTCTGGTTTCGGGGGAGGTATAACATAAATGGGAGATTAAGAGTGACAATATCACCCTTGTTTCTTGACTACAGGTGCAAATCTTGTAAAGTATCAGTAATCTGCAATCCAAGCATACTCTCATAGATCTCAGGTTTGCATCTATTTTTGATTGATCCTTTTCAAAAGGATTGAAATTAGTATTGATACTTGAGCTTGGGATAATTAGTATTTTGTTAATAAAACTCTCAACAAAGATAAAAGATAGTACAACAGTCCATTCCAAGAACCCTGTATATAACTTATATATCTAATATACCTTTTTAATATACATTGTCATGTTATCAATCATTTCTATCCCAGGTCACAGAAATTGCAAAAATAAAGTTTTGCCATGCAGACAATTCTGAATCAATTCTCAGTTCTTTTACTTCAGTAGAAGTGGTCAGCTAAATTTTTTGAAGAGTTCTTTTTCTTTTTTTTAAATGCTAGTAGATCACCATCTTAACAAATATGGACTACATTCTCTTACTCCTTAGATTAAACTGTCTCTGGAGTTCAGAATTCCTGTATTCAGTAATTATTCACTGATCCTCCTCTATGTACCAGAAACTACGTGAACTTGCATATAGAGATGAGCTAAACACCTTACTTGCTCTTAGGGAAATGTCTAAACAATTAGTAGCTTGTGATAAATGCTTCAATAAAGCGAAATGAGCTCTACTGAGAGCAGGGGTGGGCGTTTTGTTTCTGGGGTTGGGGTGCAGGAGGAGGGTATCAAGGAAAGGGCTCCACCAGAGGAGTAATATTCACTTAACTCTTCACTGGGCCATGTCGTTAACTTAAATGTAGGATTTCCCTTTTTATCGGTATTCTGTAGTTAATAACAATAGCTTACTACCAAGCAATTTTCTTCATTTGCTCCCTTTGTATTTCTGATTATGGCAAATAAAACCGTTTTGCATATCTAGGGTTAGCTGCAATTCACCAAAGGCTTCCACAGTACATCAGATATTTGTTGACCTTTATTGGAAAAAAGTAATAATTTGCTTCTCCTTTTGTATTGTTAAGTGTCAAAAGATGAGTGGTGGTGAATTCATGGGTGGTGTGTTGATACCTACTAGGCGTGATTCCATAGGAGAAAACACTTATCCCACAGACACACTCTGGTGTGGTGGTTCCCTTGCCAGCCCTATAAAACCTCCCCAGGTGTCCTGCTCAAGTCTAGTAAGTGGAGCCAGCAATGAGCCTATTTAAAAAATGTGTTCACATTATATTTGCTTTCAGAGAGTTTCAGCTATAGAGAAAGTTTACCTTTCTGACTTTAGAAGGATGGGTAGGAAATATGGGTAAGAAAGAGAAGCAAAAAAAGCCACTCAGCCTTCATTTTGGAGGAAGGCATGAGTATAACATTAAAAGAGAAAATAAAACCCATTGCCTTTCCAGTAAGTTGCTATTTTAAGAGATAATTAATGTTAGAATTTAGTACAGTAATTTAGCGTCTTGTTCATTATTATTTATGAATAAAAAAATTTCCATTGAGAAGTTCCACTGAGAAGCAAAGTTGCCTCACTGTGCAATTTCCCAAGTCTCTCCAATTGAAACAAAGCAGTGTTATTAATTATGAACTTGTGGGGGTCATATTCCATAATGCGGAAATCTCTCCACATTGTCTGGAAGTGTTTCCATTCCAGTCTCTACAGACATTGCCATTTAACACTGATGGTGGTTTCTGTAACACCATGAACTGCCAGATACCTGCTTTTCTCAGTCTCATAAAATGAACATTTCTCAAATCTGATTTAGACTGTCATTGAAATAATGGAGTGGTATATTAAAGAATGTATTGTTCCTTAAGATGCAATTACAGAAGCCATCTCTCTTTCGTCTCTTATTTTGCTTTGATAAAAATAAATTTTTAGGTGGTCCAAATAGAAAATATAAGGAAGTGATGAAATAGTAGGCAAAATGAATCAACAAACAAAACAATTCAAAACTTCAAAATTCATATGCACAGTCCTAGGACTTTTAGATAATAGCTAACCATCTAAATCTTGCGTCTGTGAAATTTTAGCTGGCACAGTGGTGACTTTGGCTATATATGGAGGAGGAGACAACTTTCCATCATGCAGGTTATTTTCTATTTTAGGGATTTTACGTAAATCAATGAAAATAATAGCACTTTACAACAGTTCCAATGTACTTTAAGTAACAGGTCATCTCATCTGACCACTCGATGGTGTAGCAAATAGAATAGTAGTTATTATTATACTCATTGTGTATTTGTGGAAACTGAGGCTTGGCTGATAATTTGCAAAAGGTGGTGCTCACACTCATCCATAACTTGGATTTTCCTCACCATAATGCATAGCAGGACTTGCACAGCCTACAAAAACTAGATGTCAAGAGCTTAAGACAAACTAGAGTCATAAAGTAAGTGAGTACAGATTTGAAGTCTAAAATATTTGATTTTATTACCTGAAACCGATAGGGTTGTGCTACATTATCATAAGTTCTATGTCCCATTATTCTGTGATTATGGGATGTCAGAAGGAGGCCAAAGTGTTCCCCTTTGTGCAGGCAACACTCTGAACCTCTCGCTCCACTCTTCACTGGGCTTTGTGGTGACTTAAATGTATAATTTCTCTTTTTATGTGAGGGACTGCCTCACATGAACACAGGGAAAAAAAACCTCAGTAACCTCTGAGCTTCTGAGGGAAAGGAAGGAAAGATGGGAAGTCTCAAAGGTTTCCCTTTTATCTACTGAATGAGGCAACTCATCTATAACCTTGAAAAATCATCAAAATGTAACTGATCCTCTAAGTGGTAATGGGTTAAAGCCTTCTCTGTCTCACATTTTTCTTTATTAAACCTTTGTTACTCTGTTCTTTTTGTGTAGAGCAAAACCACTGGAAAGGTATGAACAGAGTTTACGCCAGAAGGGTATCTAGCCACCTCTTTAAGTTTGTGTTACAAATGTGTTTTTGTCTGTTTTATTTCCATAGAGAAAGGTGAAGCTCAATCCCCCCTTTGGAGCAGTGAACATAGTGATGGGATGGCCAGCACTCAGTGCTGGTTGTCCTGGTAACAGCATCTCAAATCTTACACTAACATCTGGTGTTCTTAAGCTTAACAGCTGGTTGCCTACAGAAAAATTTGAACAAGGAGTTGAAACACAAATGGGAATACCATAAAATAAAAGTAGTTACCTAGGAGGAATACCAAGAAATAACTAAGCTAAAGCAGGAAATTAGATGCAACTTGCAAAACACAGAGAGAAATGTCAGGGGTTTAAAAATGGAAAAAGATAATGTTATCCTGAAAAAATAAAGTGAAGATTTTGTTTTAAGTTCTGCATTATTATTATTATTATTTTTTTTGCTGTATGCGGGCCTCTCACTGCTGTGACCTATCCCTTTGCGGAGCACAGGCTCCGGACGCACAGGCTCAGCGGCCATGGCTCACGGGCCCAGCCGCTCCGCGGCATGTGGGATCTTCCCAAACCGGGGCACGAACCCGTGTCCCCTGCATCGGCAGGCGGACTCTCAACCACTGCGCCACCAGGGAAGCCCCATTAAGTTCTGCATTATTTTTATAAGCAAATTGACATGTTGGAAACATGAAAGGTCAAGATTAAATTTTGGAGAATATGGCCTAACAGGCTGTTTTTTTGAACTCTCTATAAATCCTAACAGAAGTGGATTAAATCTTATCCGCTTCTGGATAAGAAAAGATTCAATCTTAGTGCAGTTAAACCTTTTGAGAATTCTTGGTAAAGTGTTTGAAGATGAGAGAGAAAATACTCAGGATTTCTCCTGGAAGTGGTTGATCAATAGCTTTTCACTTCTCATTTCTATTCGTAGAATTACACATTATCATTATATTCAAAGGATTTGAGGCTATTCTTATTTTTGAGAAGGTAGTTTTTTTATGGACTAACTGAATACATATTGACACTGAAGTAGTACTTATTTGGCCCATTGATAAATCATAATGTTAATACAAATAAAGAATTTGGGCATCAATATTACTCTTCATTTTGAAGGGCACGGGGTCCGATTATTTACAGAAAGTTGTTAACAGAGTCATAGTGATAGCTCTCCACCTTCATCTCTTAAGCTGGAAAGTTAATTAAATTCTCAATTACTATAGTTAAGAAAATTTCTGCTGTACCTACTCTCATACTGGGTGATATGGGGATATTTGAAATAGAGATAGGTCCTTCCTTTCCCATAAGGAAACTGGCCAAAGCTAAGCAGAGACTTTCTTGTGGTTTAAGATCATCACAGTTAAATAAAACTGGGCTAATAAGAGTGGAAAGCTTATTCTGAGTAGATTTAATAGGCAGAACCAGAACAACTGGATAGGATTGGAAAGGGAATTAGAGTTTTACTTGATGTAGAGAAGAACAGTTCAGGAATTTGTTTCCAAAATGGAATAGACAGCCCCTTGTGGTCATCATTCCCTCGCTGGAGCCAAAGCTGGAGGAGATGCTGAATAAAAGATGCATGTTGAGGGCTTCCCTGAGGGCTTCCCTGGTGGCGCAGTGGTTGAGAATCCGCCTGCCGATGCAGGGGACACGGGTTCGTGCCCTGGTCCGGGAAGATCAAGAGCCTAAAAGAGAGAGCAGCAGGAGGGAAAAGGACCCCGTTAATGCTAGATGTGCAAAACTATGTTTATAAAATACATCAATTCATTCATTCATTCATTTTTAAGCATATCTTATATGCCAGGCACAGTTCTAGATGTTGGAGATACAGTCATAAACAAAGGAAAATAAAAAAATCCCTGCCCTCATGGTGCTTAAACTTCAGTGACGGGAGAGACAATAAACAAGCAAAATGGTTAAAATAAGCAGCTTGTCAGAGGGTGAGAAATGCTATAGAGAAAAATAAAGTGGTAAAGGAGCTGAGGGAGCAGTAGAGCGAGATGTCACGGGGGCCTCAGTAATAAAGTAAGCGAAGACTTGAAGGAGAGGAGAGAGTGGGCCAGGTGGCTCTCTAGGGAAGAGCCTTCCAGCAAAGAGAAGAGCTGGTGCTGGGTCCTAAGTTTGAAGATGTCTGGTGTGTAGGAATCATAGCAAGGAGATCAGCATGGCTGGAGTGGGGTGAGTAGTGACAAAGAAGCACAAGGTCAGCTCATCTCAAACAGAAGGGGATCAGGCTTTTGTGTGGAGATGCAAAGCCAGTGGACAGTTTTTAGTTAGCAACTGACAGGATTTATCTTCCATTTCAACAGGCCCACTAAGGCTGCTGTGTTGAGAATAAAATGGTGTAGGAGTATTCTGGGATGGCAGAGCAAAGATGGAAGGCATGGAGTGGAGTGGAGCAGTGCAGATGGTGAGAAGAGACTGGATTCCAAAAACACTTTTAAGGATAGAGCTCAATGGATTTGGTGATAGATATGAAGTTAAGAGTGAGAGAGAGGAATACAGCATGGCAACAAGGTTTTGGCCTGACAAGTGCCATCATAGACTTGCCATTTACTCAGATGGGGAGGACTTCTGTGAAAAAGAAATAGAATAGCATTCGTAATATTTTTTTGACCATCTCCAAAGGATCATCCCTACCTATATTGATTTTCACAAAACATATTACCTACTGGGACCTTTTTGACATTCCAATTTGGAGATGAACTGAAGTTTTGCAATTCAGTACGTTTTACACTGTGCAGAAGGCTCACACCCAAGTTATCGCTTGTAAAGCACTTAACACAGACCATGGTCCATAGTAAACACTCAATAAATATTAGCTGTTATTAGAATTTTTTGTAGTGTCAGGCTGTTGAGAGGTTGATGCTATTTCATATTTATCAAAGGTTTTGTCTAGATCTCTAGTTTGTTCTACTAGGTGCAAACAAACAATAAAGGAGGTAATATATTATTTCTGTAGTGCTAAAGAAACAGGTTAATGACAAGTAGCCCCTGGAAAATGGGCGATTTTTTAATTAGTTGCAACAAATAGCTTTTTAAAAACAAAAGCCCAAACAAAGCTCTTTAAAGGTGATTTCCTTCATTATGTAGATGGAAACCAGAAGCCCACAGATGTTAAGTGATTTGTTCAAAGTCTACATGCTGATATGCAAGAGTCAGGACTTGAACCCAGAATTCCACCTCCCAGTGCTCAGCTATTTGGACCACAACAATATTATCTCTTTTGTTTGAATCCAAAAGGCATTTGTACAAAGATTCCATGTGTTTTCAAGCGACTGCTTTTATATTCTTCAGAGACAAAAAGGTCCCCTCCTCCATTGTTTGTGCCTTTATTTTATGTATGGATAGAAAATAAATAGAAGTCATAAAAATGTGACCAGAGCTGTCATCTTTTTACCCAAAATAAGAGTCCAAATAGCCACCCTCCACGCAGAGCAGAGCTCTAGAAATGTGTAATTCAAGTCACCTGGTACCATGGGCTCTGCAGGTGTTTGTAACACACACCCTTTACTGGTAAATGGTTTCCTGGTGTTTCATTTAGTCCCAGTGTCAGTGCATAAAGAAGGAAATCTCAGACATCAAAGGAAGAAAGAAGATGAAAGGATCCCAGCACTTTAGAAACAAGACATCGTCAGCTCTACCGTTTACTCCCCAACAATGCTTGTCCATACTCAACCCCAAGCAAAGTGACCGGGAGAGCGTCCACAGATCTGGTAGGCAGATGTTGGAATATATGTTAGCTATATTGCCAGTTGTCATCTATACACATGTACACACATGGGGTAGGGCAAAGAAAGTGGTTGGGGGTTGATGCTAAAACACTGGCATCGACTCCTGCGGAGATGCCAGAGAGGAGTGCATGCCCTTATCAGTGCTTCTAAGACCTTTTGGTGGACACAGACTAGGACACTGGCAGGAAACCTGATGGGTAAGGATTGACCTGTGTCCATCATGTCAATCAGATAGGTTGCTTGAAGCTATATATCTAGTAAGTGCCTCAAGTAATACTAAAAGAAGCCCTCTTACCTTTGATTTTAAGCAAACCAATTCATTCAACATTAATGACGATACCATGCCAGGCACTGTGTGTCAGACCCAAGAGAGGAGACACTTCTAGTTCTGGCATTTTGGAAGTACAAATTGAAACAGTTTAGTAGTTTCCTCAGACCTGCTGGAAGAGCTTAGCTAGTTAAGTCAAAGGACTGATCTTCAGCAAGGAATAAGACTAATTTACATAATGATTTTAAAGCTGATACAGTGCTTTTACCTACACATTTTCATTTTGATGTTGATCCAGCCAATAAACCTGTGATGTAGAGAAAGCGGACACCTCCTATAAGCCTACTTTGTTTAGACATACAACGGTCCTTGGTTGAATTAGCAAAACCTATAATTAGAAAATAGGCGAATAGGCAACTCAGTCTAGCATGATGGTTCTCAAAGTGTGGTCTCCTGCAACATCAGTATCACTTGGGAGCTTATTAGAAATGCAATCTCTCAGGCTCTGCTCTAGACTTAACCAGAATCTTTGAGGCTGGAGCCATGCAATCACCTCTAGGTGATTCCATGCAGGCTAAAGTTTGAGAACTGGTCTGGTAAAGAATTTAGAGTTAGAAAAAATGGGTTCTGTTTCAGGATCTAGCACGTACTAACTGCAGGCCACTTAACAGTCTCTGAGTAGGCTTCCTTACCTACAAAGCTGAAGTTGATAACGCCTACCCACACTGCTTAATCTGTATGGTGGGCAGAGGAGGGGTATTTTGGAGTGATGAAAATGTTTTGGAATTAGATAGAGGTAGTCGTGGCAGAAGACTGTGAATATACTGAATGCCACTGACTTACTTTAAAAAAAACTTTAATTTTGTTATGTGAATTTCACATCAATAAATTTTTTAAAAAATCCTATTCAACTCACTTCCCAACTGAATGAAAGAATATGCATGAAGGCTCATTGCCAGTCAGAAGGTGCTATACATATGTGGGCTTATAGGAAGGCTATTCAGAAAGTAACTTTCCTCAGGTACTTTTATTTTTCCTGAGAAACAGAGAGCCCTGTCATTTAGATATTTAGCAACTGTTGCCAAACAATGTGGCATTTTAAAGAAAACATTTTATTTTTACGGTACCTTTCAAACAACTGTCAAGGGGTGAATTTGAGGTAGGCAGAGGGGAACAGTAGCTGCAGCTGATGTGGCTAGTATCAAGAGATACAGTCCTACACCTCCAGGTCATACATGCACCCAAGTTACTCCAAAAATGAAAGTACACGCATGTACTGAGAAACTTTTCACTCAGTCTGATATCAATTCTCTTCTCCTTTGTTTGCTCATTCCAAGATAATGGAGTTCCTGTGTGCTCCCTGAAAAGATGAGTTGAGAGTATATGTACTGCCACTACCTGAGTTTTGACTACTCAACAAAAGCAATGGCTTGTTTCTATCCTATATGAGTCTCTCGAGGGCACTGACCATGTCTTAGGCATCTTGACCACCCCTAAAATGCCTACAATTAGTAGCACTTTAGTAAATGTCAATGTACGACAATGGCTTGAAATGGATGTTTTCCTGTAGGGCTCCTGGGACAATTTTTCACTACAGAGATTTGAGGACCAGAGGCTGAAGCACTAATTTATAAATCCGGTGATGTCATGGCTACCACCATATGGTAGATTGTGAATAATCCAGTTTATAGAAGCTCAGAAGTTTACTCACATTATCAGAGGTCTTGTCAGCCTGACGCAGTCTTATCCGGGGTTGCCTTTTCAGCTTCTCCCAGGCGAAGATGGAATCAGGAGAAGGAAAAAATTGTGATTCCATGTTGTCAAGATGCTGCCTGTTTTTGTGTGGAACCGAGTGATTTCAGATTACGTTTGTAGTTGGCTGCTCCTTAAAGATTAGTTTTAGAGTTCTGCCTACGTTGCAGGAATTCTTTAGTGTTCTTTTCATGGAAATTTTTATACATACATGAAAGTAGAGAGAATAGTATGAGTGAACCCCCATGTGCCCATCCCATAGATTAAACAATTTTTAACTCATGGCTAACCTTGCTTCTTCCACATACCCTAACTCATCCTCACTTTCTGCAGAGCATTTTAAAATAAATCTTACACAGCGTGTTACTTCATCCACAAGTATTTCAGTTGTTTCTTTTTTAAAACTTTAATTTTTATTGTATATTGGAGTATAGTTGATTTACAATGTTGTGTTTCAAGTGTACAACTGATTCAGTTATACATACACGTATTTCTTTCTTTTTTTCTTTTTTAATTTAAGTGTTTCTTTATTTGGCTGCACCAGGTCTTTGTTGCAGCATGTGGAATCTTTTTAGTTGCGACATGAGGGATCTAGTTCCCTGACCAGAGATTGAACCCGAGCCCCCTGCATTGGGAGTGTGGAGTCTTAACCACTTGACCACCAGGGAAGTCCCTCTATTCTTTTTTAGATTCTTTTCCCATATAGGTTATTGTAGAATATTGAGTAGAGTTCCCTGTGCTATACAGTAGGTCCTTGTTGATTATCTATTTTATATACAGTAGGATGTATATGTTAATCCCAACCTCCTAATTTATCCTCCCCCCATGTTTCCCCTTTGGTAACCATAAGTTTGTTTTCAAAGGCTTTAAGTCTGTTTCTGTTTTGTAAATACGTTCATTTGTATCATTTTTCTTTTAGATTTCACATATAAGTGATATCATATGATATTTGTCTTTGTCTGACTTATTTCACTCAGTATGATAATCTCTAGGTCCATCCATGTTGCTGCAAATGGCATTATTTCATTCTTTTTTATGACTAATATTCCATTGTACATATGTACCACGTCTTCTTTATCCATTCCTCTGTCGATGGACATTTAGTTTGCTTCCATGTCTTAGCTATTGTAGATACCACTGCAATGAACATTGGGGTGCATGTATCTTTTCGAATTATGGTTTTCTTTGGATATACACCCAGGAGTGGGATTGCTGGGTCATATGGTAGTTCTATTTTTAGCTTTTTAAGGAACCTCCATACTGTTCTCCATAGTGGTTGTACCAATTTACATTCCCACCAACAGCATAGGGGGGGTCCCATTTCTCCACACTCTCTCCAGCATTTATTGTTTGTAACCTTTTTGATGATGACCATTCTGACTGGTATGAGGTGATATCTCACTGTAGTTTTGATTTGCATTTCTCTAATAATTAGTGATGTTGAGCATCTTTTCATGTGCCTTTTGGCCATCTGTATGTCTTCTTTGGAGAAATGTCTATTTAGGTTTTCTGCCCAGTTTTTGCTTGGGTTGTTTGCTTTTTTGATATAGAGCTGCATGAGCTGTTAGTATATTTTGGAGCTTAATCCCTTGTCTATCACTTTGTTTGCAAATATTTTCTTCCATTTTGTGGGTTGTCTTTTTGTTTTGTTTATGGTTTCCTTTGCCATGTAAAACCTTTTAAGTTTAATTAGGTCTCATTTTTAAACTTTTTGTTTTCCTCTTCACTACTCTAGGAAGTGGATCCAAAATGATATTGCTGCAATTTGTGTCAAAGAGTGTTCTGCCTATGTTTTCCACTAAGAGTTTTATAGTGTCTAGCCTCATATTTAGGTCTTTAATCCATTTTGAGTTTATTTTTGTGTATGGTGTTAGAGAATGTTCTAATTTCATTCTTTTCCATGTAACTGTCCAGTTTTCCCAGCACCACATATTGAAGAGACTGTCTTTTCTCCATTGTATATTTTTGCCTCTTTTGTCATACATTAATTGACCATAGGTGTGGGGGTTTATTTCTGGGCTTTGTATCCTGTTCCATTGATCTTTATTTATGTTTCTGTGCCAGTGTCATACTGCTTTGCTGACTGTAGCTTTGTAGTTATAGCCTGAAGTCAGGGAGTCTTGATTCCTCCATTCTGTTTTTCTTTCTCAGGATTGCTTTGGCTATTCAGGGTCTTTTATGTTTCCATACAAATTTTAAAATGTTTTGTTCTAATTCTGTTAAAAATGCCATTGGTAATTTGATAGGGATTACACTGATTCTGTAAATTGCCTTGGGTAGTTTAGTCATTTTGACAATATTGATTCTTCCAATCCAAGACCATGGTATATCTTTGCATCTGTTTGTGGCACCTTCAATTTCTTTCATCACCTCATAGTTTTCAGAATACAGGCCTTTTGCCTCCTTAGGTAGGTTTATTCCCAGGTATTTTATTCTTTTTCATACAATGGTAAATGGGACTGTTTCCTTAATTTCTCTTTCTGATCTTTCACTGTTAGTGTATACAAATGCAACAGATTTCTGTGTATTAATTTGTATCCTGCAACTTTATTGAATTAATTGATGAGCTCTAGTAGTTTTCTGGTGGCATTTTTAGGATTTTCTATGTATAGTATCATGCCATCTGCAAACAGTGACAGTTTTACTTCTTCTTTTCCAATTTGTATTCCTTTTATTTCTCTTTCTTCTCTGATTGCCGTGGCTAGGACTTCCAAAACTATGTTGGATAAAAGTAACAAAAGTGGATATCCTTGTTTTATTCCTGATCTTAGAGGAAATACTTTCAGCTTTTCATCATTGAGAATGAGGTCATCTGTGGATTTGTCATATATGGCCTTTATTATGTTGAGGTAGGTTCCCTCTTATGCCCACTTTCTGGAGAACTTTTACCATAAATGGGTGTTGAATTTTGTCAAAAGCTTTTTCTGCATCTATTGAGATGATCATATGGTTTTTATTCTTCAGTTTGTTAGTGTGGTGTATCATACTGATTGGTTTACAGATATTAAAGAATACTTGCATCCCTGGGATAAATCCCACTTGATCATGGTGTATGATCCTTTCAATGTATTGTTGGATTTGGTTTGCTAGTATTTTGTTGAGGAGTTGTTTCTTTAAGGGAAAAGAACTTTAGAAAAATAACTGCAATACTATTAATATTATCAAAACTTAGAGTTAACAATAATTCCTTAATATCATTAAATATCCAATAAGTAGAATTCTTGAGTGTTTACAATTTTGGAAATTATCAAGGAAAAGTGATTACAATTGAAATTTGTAATCTGTAATGAAGACCAGTGCTTGGTCTTTATTTGTCTGTAAAGTGACACATCGATAAAGTGCTTAGGCAAATTGTGAAATCATTTTGTAAAAAGCACATCTGCAAAATATCTGTAGTTTCCAGGAGCCTGTTATTTTCAGGATCTCATGAAAATACGTGCAGTTTGTAGAGAAGCTCTAGCAACTGTGGCATCTGTTAGCAGGAGGAGTCATTTTTGGCTGGTGAGATGGTGAATTTAAGGACCTACGGCTGGGCTGTGGTTATGTGGAGAGTACTGAACTCATCCTCACCACACCCAGGTTATGCACCCAAATTCCCAGATAATTTTTGTGTTATGTTCGGCAAAGTCTGTCCTCAGCGAAAACCGTCCTGCTCTATCACTGGAAATACATTTTTTGCCTGTGATTGGGTATTGGTTGAGAACTTGGCATTGAACCAGCCCGACAGCAGGACATGGGTGTGTATTATTACCCCAACTCTGTACATCCAAACATGTTTATCTAACAATGGAAAGACCTCCTGCAGACATTACGAGGACAAGATGTATAGATGTTAAATGAACTTCTCTGTAGAGCTCTCCAAACACATGTTGGCAGTTGTGACAGAGAGAGTTAATTTGTTAATGCTTAAGAAATTCACCGCTTTGAAGACAAATAGCTCTATGAACAGTTACTGTTAAATATTAATAATAACTATTATTATATAGTCAGTAACTGGCTGATTACTCTTTTAACTGATTCATTCTGTGAAACTGTGTTTTAAAGAACTGTGATTTCTTTTTGGAAGGTTCCCAAAAAGCAGGACTGGACTTTTTAGCAAATTTGCTGTTATTTATTAATGTCTAAGTATAAGAAAGGCATCCTGATGTTTCTTGGAATCATCATTTGCAAGTTGTAAACAGCTTTCAGTGTACCATTTATAAAAGTACAGCTCCAAGTCTCGTTACTATGGGATAAACAGTATTATTTCAAGAGCTCGTTCTTGGCTTTTCCAAAACGTCCTGTTTAAAATCGTAGGCAGAATTTGATCAGTGTGTATTAGTCAGTGCTGTGCTCAAGCAGAGGAGATGAAAAGCAGTACATGACCAGATCCTTATGCTTTTGATCCACCCTCAGAAAAGAGCCTCCTGGCGAGTGCTGGGTTTTGTAATAAAAATCACTTCATCCAATGTTAATGTGGAAATAACTTGATTTGTTTGTGTGAATAAAGTTCTGGTGATCTCATTTAAACCCTGGAAATGTTATAGTCAGATTGTAATCCATCCTATCTGATACCTGCTGTGCCCAGGTGTGGCTGTGTCTTTCCTTTTCCTACAGAACAAGGGAATCCAATCACTGTAGTCTCTAGATTTTGCAGCTGAACTGTACAGGAGTCTTATAGAGACTTAACCTTTTCAAACACACAGTGACATCTCTGCTTGGACTCAAAACATGCAACAAACATTTCACTTAGGAAATTTGACCTAGAAGGCCTAGGAGGTAGAGTTCTTATTTTCTCCTTTTTGCGCACGCAATAGGCTCATAGAATCTTTCTACAAATACCAAATATGAATCTAGTTTAAGCTGAATAAGTTCTTTGAAAATTTCTCTAAGTTCTTAAACTTGGGAGCAGGGCCTGAAAAACGTATGGGTGTCCCCAAAATTCTGATGTGTGGGCATCATGAGGGGAGTTGTTAGGTGTGTGTGTAAGAACTGTAGACATGATTTGAAATGAATTTGGTTCATAACATAGACACGCTGTCCACATTTTGGGGTAAAAATTGACATGCCAATGAGATTTAACTAATTTAACATGGTGAGAACCTTGTTTAACTCAATTTGTTTAAGATCATAAACAAGTTAGACATTAAATAAATGTTTTGGTGGTGGCATTCCATGGGGTGAGCATTTGGAAAGCATTAGTTGTTTTGTGCTGGTTGTTATATTGCAGTGACTAAGGTGTATCAAGAAATTGAATCCCTTTAGTATTCCACCTACATACCATTAGGATGTTTAAAGGGCGCCATCGTTAGTTGCTCACCTTTTTGCTTCTTTACAAAAATATCTCATAGTGGTGGAGGTTAACTAGGAACACTATCAGGTATGACCTCCAATAAGAAAAATACTGAGAGACAAAGGCAAAGAAAATTTAGGAAGAAGTACTTAGGGTGGAATGTCAACAGGTTCATCTAATCCTCAGAAGTACCCAGTGTCATAGCTCCCACCCACCAAGAGGCTTAAACAATTTCCTGAGGACAATTAGGAAAGAGATGAAATACAGAGTCATTACTATGAATGGCTGCTAGGACAGCGTTATTTTGCTATGGCAGAGACCATCAATACCACTTAGATATAAAGAGCCTACTTTTCACTTTAGATAATTTATATGTGAAAAATATCATCAGTTATAGCACTGTAATGTAAAGGAGCTGATGATAGCACTTGAAAATGTGAATCTGAGGCTCAACATGAAATATTTGCAGCCGAGTTGCTGGTTGGAAAATTACTCATCAATCAATTTTCTTTCTTTCTTTAAACACATATGGCGTCCTACGTTAAACAGTTACAGGTTACAAATGATTTATGTAGGACTTAGCTGATTTTTAAAAATCTATTTCAAACTATATACAAAATCATCTCTTGATTTTCAAGTTCATTCTTTTTACCATCTGCTGATGGGTACTTATATGAGCATTTTTATCAAATCAATGGTACAAATTTCAAACCACTGTTGCAACAATATCTCATTCATTAATTCATTACTGGACAAAATGTGGAATGCTAACTTATTCCACGTGACCATTGGAGAATATAGACATGAAAGATGATTTCCATAATCAGAGAGTATAAAGAAGGCAGAGGAAGAATTTAACAGAACATGATCTGTATCATGGGACAAATAAACACGAGGTGTTAGCAGAATGCAGGTTAAATTGGACATCCAAATCAGCTAGGAGTGAGGAGCTAGCCCAGGTTTCCAAAAAGTGAAGTTATTTGATATAATCTCTGAATGAGTTGGAATTATTCTGATGATGAAGTGAATGGAGGAAAGGTATTTGTGGCAGAGGAAAAATGCAGATCCATGGACATGAGGGTGTGTGGCCGACTAAGGGATGTGCGAGCATCCCCTATCACTGGAATATATAATGCAGTGCTGGCTGGGGGGGTAGATAGGGGTCATATGCCAAGCTAAGAACAAAAATATTTTCTGCTCATCTTGATTGCTACAAAATTGCCTTCTTTGGTTAAAACAAACAAACAAAAACAAATGGGATAGATTTCAGAGAGCATCCCAAACATGGTTCCAGAAACACTTTACTGCTGGATGTGAGGGAAACAATTTTGAAAAAAGTATAGGATTTCAGATTGACCCTAGTAAAGTTGTATTAAAAACCTCATTAACAACTTGGCTGATGAATTTTGTTTGATTTGTTTGCCTAGACTTCCTTTTGACCAAAATAGCACTTGCGTTGTGTTGAGGCAGGACATAGCAACCCCAATCCCTGGGGTGACCCTTGTTTTCTTAGCTGCACTCCACTTCTCTTTCCTACTCTCCCTCCCACATCTCACATTTTAAAGCCCCATATTTGCTGAAAATTCTGCTGGAATGGGAGGCCAGACACAGAGGTGTTAAAAAGAGTCCAATGCCAGTACATCTGGGGATCCTTAGGAATGAATAAGGGCCAAGAAAAGGAGTAGCGGAAACACAGACGCGCATACTCTTTGCAGGGTCTGGAAGGACCAATGGGATGAAGTGACTTAAGCCCTGAGACATGATTTCATTTTTTTCATCTAGTAACCAATCATCTGACCTCTCTCACACTTTGAGACTGTCCTGGTCACCATAGCAAGCAGATATACAGAGATGTGGGTGGTGTGGGGGACCGATGTCTTCTATGTGTTTTCTTTGAGATTATTAACACACTGAATATGTCATCCTAAACGAACCACATTTCTGAGGCTGAGATTTGAACACCAAGGTCACACAAACCAACGTATGTGTCATCTGGCTCATAACTTCCTTCCTTTCCAATCCTCTAGCAAGGCATTTAAATAGAATTTTTGATAGAAGTAGATTATAAGCCAATGAGTGATGTCTTTCTCTATGCCATATTGTTCACTAGAAGTAAATTTTCTTTGTCCTTATGTGCTGACCGTCCCTTCCTCCTTCTACACAATAAGAATTTAAATTTGTTCACGGGGGCAGGAGGCTGAGAAGTAAGACCACATGTGTATCAAGATATTGACTGTTTTTTGGAAAAAATGTTTTATTTTAATAAACAACATATGCTCATATAATTGCTATTATCTGACACTAAAAATAAAAATACTCTCCAGGTTGGGACTTTTCAACACAATCGTCTTGTGAATACCTGAAATAAATGAGTAGCCTTGGATATTGTAATTTCATCTGTCAGGAAGTCAGGCAATAATTCCCCTGGATGCTTTAAACCTATGATTATGTTAGAGACTCTGAGACTGATTCAAACTCTCTCAAACATTGTCCTGATCTTTGGAACCCAGAAATGACAACATAGGTGTACTTAGAGTACTCTTTGCATGAAGAACTCCTATGTGAGATCTGCCTTATCAACTGAATGTTCCAAATAAATAAAATTGAAACACAGGCATGTAGCATAGGTCCCTACCTATTTTAGAGGTTATATAAATATCAGCTTGAAATACCTAGGGAAGGAATCAAACTGGAAAATGGGAAAGAATGGTAAAATTACTGATTATATGACATAACTCCTATTCCTTTCTCTTGGTAACAGACAAGCTTAGTAATTTACACAAACTTATCTCTTAGTAACTCATCCAAAGTTCAGGAGTTGAAGTGCTTCATCCTGTTGCACATATAACTTGCCTCTTGTCCCTCTATATCTCAGGCGTGTGTAATATCATGATTCTAGTCCATGACTCTTCATGGACTTACTGTTTATTTTCCTCCAAATGGCAAAGGCAGAAATAGATGGAGTTACTTAGGCAGAGTTCTGTGTTAGAGCTGTGAACCACCTCTTTGCCCTACTTTTTTTAATCAAAAGGTTTCTTAGGTTTCGATTCAATCTCTGTGGCTATTGCTACTGCGTAAACCTCTTGCTCCAACCTTCTGGGTGATTTTTGGGGACTGTGCTTCATCTCAAATGTTTGCTTCTCCTCCCAGCACGCCTAGATGATAAAATGCTACCTGCTTTCTTATTTATGACCCTAAATTTAAATGGTACATTTTACATTCTCAAGCAGTATTTACACAGGACTTAAAGTAGTTCTTTCTTAAACAGAAATTGAGTTTTTTTTCACTGCAAATGTATATTGAGGGCTATATTTTGCTGTGCTTTTTTTCCATCTTCCCAACTATAAAAGAGCAATATTTTCAATTCTATCAGCTTCCATCAATTGTTTCCTCAAAAATCAGATTAGAATATGGTGAGAGGCCATTTGTCTATTAGTCTAGCCTAATTCTTAGAAGAAGTAAAAGAGAATTAAATGAGATTAGAGAAGCATAAAGTTTGTACATTTTACACTAAATGAAATCAGCCAAAACAATAAACATTAGCTCAATTAAATAACTGTTGGAACAATGGATTGTGTGTGTGTGTGTGTGTGTGTGTGTGTATCATTTGAATGTTGCATTGATGGTCTTATTCTGCTAATAAGATGACATTTATGAAACAAAAGAGAATTTTTAATCACGAAACTTCAGTCTGAATTCTTGATACACTTGCAAGAAGCCCTATCTCCAGGAAACCCAAGTTCTTCCAAGCCTTCCTAATATGAAAACCATGAGGCATAAAATTAGCACGTAAAAAGAAATTTCACTTTCAATCTCATAATATTAAAGTTGTCCCTAGGTGTCCACAGGGGATTGGTTCCAGGAACCGCCACTGTTGCCCAAATTCAAGGATGCTCAAGTCCCTTAGGTGAAATGGCTTAGTACAGTTGAGCCCCTGTGTCGGTGGGTTCCACGTCGGTGTGTTCCACACACGCGCCACACACATCTTCATGGAGTTCTCATGTTCTTATTTCTAAACCCATGATATTATAAGTGAAAACTTACTCCAACTCATGAAACATTTCAAATTCACAAGTGTTTACGTCTGGGCACAGAAATCTTTACCAACATGGACCTACTCTATAATCATAAAGAAGGTCTTCTAAACAGCAGTTTGAAAGTATGTTTTCATATCTACCTGTACATCAGTATTTGAATTTTCAAGGTGCTTTTCATTGGAAAGGAAAATTTGATGCTATACAAAGAATAGAAAATAATAAAATCATACATCATCTATCTTACTTGATACAGGGAGGAAGAGTACTTGTTTTGTAAAGACCAACAGGATGCACGATGCAAAGAAAACTGCAAAGCTATGCGTTGCCAACACGACACAGGTGTGCACCACATGAGGATAAGAAACGAGCCAGCAGTAATGGGTGTGTTGACAGCTATGAGTCCACACTGTGTTTCTCCCAAAGTGCACTGGTGTGTTTGTTATGTGTTACTTTACTTTTTTATTTGTTTTAGAAATCCTCAAGCCCACCCCTAAACACAGTGGCTAAGTACTAGGAATGAAGATGAACCTGCCTGGAAATAGTTCTTGTCAGTGAGTCTCTTAGACTCATACTGATGTTAGGGAACCAATTCCCCCCTTAGACCCATGTCTATGTGGGAGGTACTACGGAGTTCATATCTCATGTAGGCCAGACACTGTCTGTATAATAAATGTATAAGAGCATCTTTAATCTTTGCAACAGTTCTATAAAGCAGTGTTTCCCTATCTTATCATATAATCACCAGGACAGTATTCATTAAAAAATATAGATTCCTGGACCACATCCAGTCCTACAGAATTAGTCTCTATGAGGAGTCTGTGAATAAGTAGTTTTTAAAGACACCTCATGAGATTTTTAAGATTAGGTAAGGATGGAAACACTGCTGAAGGTAGTTTATACCTATTTTATCAAGGAGGAAATGGAAACTCAGTTAAGTAACTTGTACAGCAAATTAACTGTGAAGGCATAATTCAAATTGCAATATAACTCCAAATTTATTCCTACCATGTTACCTTGCTGCAAGGTCATGAGGTCAAGCAAATTTGTAAGGCTACAGTGAAAATTCTATATATTATAGACATTCAATTCTGGATTTAAAAGAAAACGTAAAATTGTGTAGTTTCTTCCTCTGTTTTGGTTAGGACAGTTATACTGAACCAATTGCAGAATTATAAAGGGCTTCATAATTACATGCGGAGTATAAAGGGCTCCAACCACTGCCGCCAAAGCACTCTCGAAATGCTTTTTGAACATGGGATAGAAGTGTTCTGTCCTATATATTCCAAATGAGGGGGAAATGGTCAAAAACAAGCAAAAATAAAAAGCCATGTACTGTTTAGATTTCTCTAGGTGCTGAGACCATATGGGAAGGGTTCCTCTTCCCATTCACCCCATGATCAACAGCAATAATGGACATGTTACAGTTGAGAATGTGGTCTATGTTCAAAGTAGAGAATTCCCTGGAATCTCTTTTCTGCTTAATGACATACAGAGAACAGGGTGAAGCAACTAAAGTTGGAGAGGACCCTGACTTTATTTCACAGAATTATTGTTTCTTAGGATTTAAATGAGGCTTTCTGAATACATTGGGGAGGTTAATGAACCCCTGGCAGAAATCTAGCGTTCCTAATTTATAATCCAGGCAGTATTAGTAGAAATTCTCTCAATTTTGAACTTTTATATCAAAAATCAAATGTCTAACAAACTTAGCCTTGAAATGAATATGTATAAAAGGTATTCAAAGGTTTTCCACAGTGTGCACAGCATGAATTGTTTTAGGGAATCAATTTCCAGATCCTCAGCTTCCATGGTTCTTTTTCTTAGAATTGTCTGGAATATGCCTGTGTTTACAATAAGTCTTTTGCTATTTTATGTGGGGAAAAAAAGCAAAACCGTCACACATTCCAAATCTTGATATATTGCATTAGCCAGAAGTATAAAATCCACTTTTGGATGAAAAACTGAAATGGAATTTGGAATATTGGTTTTAACAAAGATATTCTTAATGGTTGATCAGGGTATGCTAAATGTACAAAGGCACTTTCTTTCCTTCTTGGATTGATACCTTGATCATTACATAGTATCCTTCCTTGTCCCTTGTAGCAGTCTTTATTTTAGTCTATTTTTTCTGATATGAGAATTGCTACTCCAGCTTTCTTTTGATTTCCATTTGCATGGAATACCTTTTACCATCCCCTCACTTTCAGTCTGTATGTGTCCCTAGATCTGAAATGGGTCTCTTGTAGACAGCATATATACAGGTCTCGTTTTTGTATCCATTCAGCCAGTCTATGTTTTCTGGTTGGAGCAGTTAATCCATTTACATTTAAGGTAATTATCGATGTGTATGTTCTTATGGCCATTTTAAAAATTGTTCTGGAATTTTTTTATAGGTCTTTTTTCTTCCCTTTTTTGTTCTCTTGTGATTTGATGACTATCTCTAGTGTTGTGTTTGGAGTGCTTGTTCTTTTTTGTGTGTGTATCTGTTGTAGTTTTTTGGTTTGAAGTTCCTATGAAGTTTTGATATAGCAGTCTATATATATATATAAATATATATATATATATTTATATACAAGGTTGTTTTAAGTTGCTGGTCTCTTCATTTCAAATCCATTTCCCATTTCCTGCATTTGTGCTCTCCTCTTCTCAGTTGCTGGTTTTGATATCATACTTGTATGTGGGTGATTTCCTACTTTTACTGTATGTTTGCCTTTACTGGTGAGCTTTCCCATTTGTGATTTTCTTGTTTCTAGTTGTGGCCTCTTTTTTTTTTTTTCCACCTAGAGAAGTTTCTTTAGCATTTGTTGTAAAGCTGGTTTGGTGGTGCTGAATTCTCTTAGCTTGTGCTTATCTGTAAAGCTTTTGATTTCTTCATTGAATCTGAATGAGAGCCTTACTGGGTAGAATATTCTTGGTTGTAGGTTTTTCCTTTTCATCACTTTAAATATCCTTCTCTTATTACTAATTATTAAAAAATGAATCTTGGCCCCAGTTGGAAAGTTCTGGATATAGAACCTTCAAAATAGTTGTTATGACTTGTGCGCTTTAAAATTTAACTGAATGTCTTCTAAGACTAACTTGTCCAAGGAAGAATATCTATTGGTAAATATGTTGTGATTTATTTTAGGATCAGGATGCATTTAGGATCAGACTGTGTTGATCAATATTTTATTGAATCATGACGAATTACTGTGAACTTCACCTTATAAAATGTTTAACGTTATATATCATATTAATAAAACAAACTTAAACTTATGCTGAAACATTTTACATGTCAAATGCAATGATACATGTTTTTCAAAATTAGTTTATGGGTAATACAGGCAAAACATTTGTAGATCACAGAACATAGTTGTTAGTGTCTGAATCATAGCTGGTGTTCAATAAATAATTATTGAATACTGAATGAATACCCAAGCAGCCACCCTAAGAACCTATGGCACAGATCCAGAACACCATGAAATATCTGAAAATTTCCTCTCAAATTTAAAATAGCTCAATTCTCCTGGCCTTAGGTTCAGGAGTCCTCAAAGATGCATCTAGGAAACCCCTAACCCCTAGAGGTAATTGTGGACAAAGGAAAAGATCAAATTGCATAGCCTTTGGCATGAAGCGTACAACTGCACATTAGCCAGATTGAGTTCTATTTCCCTGCATTTCCTGCAGTTGCAATGTTAGGGTTCGAGTTTGAAATGACCACCTTAAAGGATAGTGTATTTTGCATGCTCACTGAAATACAGATCGATCATGTAGAATGTCATGACAAGGGAAATTAATCTTTAAGAACCTAGAGGGGCTTCCCTGGTGGCGCAGTGGTTGGGAGTCCGCCTGCTGATGCAGGGAGCGTGGGTTCGTGCCCCGGTCCGGGAGGATCCCACGTGCCGCGGAGCGGCTGGGCCCGTGAGCCACGGCTGCTGGGCCTGTGAGTCCGGAGCCTGTGCTCCGCAATGGGAGAGGCCACAACAGTGAGAGGCCCGCGTACCACAAAAAAAAAAAAAAAAAGAACCTAGAGGACACCAGTGTGATCTGGTTTCCCAAATGTAATTGCCAACCCTTTGCTGTGCTCTCTTTAAGACCCCAGACACGTTCCAATCCCCAGCCCTTTGCTGTTACCTCCCTCTATCCACTTGCCTCAAATGCTTTTTTTTTTTTTTTTGCGGTACCTGGGCCTTTCACTGTTGTGGCCTCTTCCCTTGCGGAGCACAGGCTCCGGACACGCAGGCTCAGCGGCCACGGCTCAGGGGCCCAGCCGCTCCACGGCACGTGGGATCTTCCCGGACCGGGGCACGAACCCGCATCCCCTGCATCGGCAGGTGGACTCTCAACCACTGCGCCACCAGGGAAGCCCCAAATGCTTTTCATTCCCACAGCTGGGTTGTCCCCCTGCAGGCTTTCTTCTGCCTGCCCAGCTGATGATGTTTTTCTGGCTCCAGAAAACTTCCGAGATTTGTTACAAACAGTGCTTACAGGGGACAAAGGATTGCCCCAATTAAAACAACAACAACAACAAAACTAGGACAGTCTTGCAAGAATCCGAATGGGTCGCAGCCGACATGAACACTTTATGTTGTTTCTCTCTTCTTCATTCCCCCCATCACTAAACAAGAACATGTCATTGTTTTGAAAGCTTGGGAGTTAAACTAAGGTTTTTGCTGTGGCCAAAGGTCTATTGAATAGTCAGTGCTGCTCAGATACCTGAAACACTTTTTCTCATTTCATAATCACTGTTGCACTGGGAGGTTCTAAGGGATGGGAAGTAATTGGAAAATAATAAATTCAGCCCTAAATCGAAGTCTTGATTTAACAGGCCTTTGCTCCCTGCAGTTTTTTTGTGGTGTTTTTTTTTTTTTTTCGGTACGCGGGCCTCTCACTGTTGTGTCCTCTCCCGTTGCGGAGCACAGGCTCCGGACGCGCAGGCTCAGCGGCCATGGCTCACGGGCCCAGCCGCTCCGCGGCACGTGGGATCCTCCCGGACCGGGACACGAACCCGCGTCCCCCGCATCGGCAGGCGGACCCTCAACCACTGCGCCACCAGGGAAGCCCTCTCCCTGCAGTTTTAAGAATAACTGAAAAAAAAAAAAAAAAAAGGCTCAATTAGTTTAAATAAGATGCAGTAACATTTTATTTGTTCATTAGAATATTATTGAATTATCATAATTTGCATGATGGGATTTTGCTTATAACCCTGATTACACTGAGTTTAAGTAGACATAAAACTGTTGTCACAAAAATGGAATGAGAAGATGTTGTTTACAGTCTGTGTTTTCCGCCAGTATTCTGTTTTTTCCAACAGCTGCAGCAGCACATGCTGTTGGTATTTGGAGGCTTCTAGAAAGAGAAGTGGCCAAGTTTATTTTCCTAATCTCTAAATTCAGCACATAGGTCACCACTCAAACACCTTTTCTATGTGTGCATTAATAGTCATTATTAAACGCTCTCAGTCACGACACCTTACAAGGAGGCCTAAAAGCCAGGGCAGGGCTCGGATCCCCAAGTGTTCTGCCATTAGGCACATGTGATTTATCTGCAGAAGTTACTTAACCTCTCTTCACTTCATTGTTAAAACTGTAATAAATAGAGGTTCTAGATTAGCAAAAATATCCTTTATACTAAAAAAGAAATGCTCACTTCTGACAGACTTATTTTCAAGCTGTGTCCAATGTGTTCACTCTTATTTTAGTCCGTGTCATGGTGGTAATGATAACTAGCACTGCTATTTATGGGAACCACTGTATTTTTAGCCTAGAAAGGAGGCTGGGCAAAACTTCCTTTGTTTTTTGGCCTGATCATGGACCGCTCTCATGTTTTCTTAATTTATGGCCCATCATCTGCTATTATTAGATATCGCAAATGAATTTATCCCCTGAGTGTGACTAAAGCTAAGTCATGAATGAAATGATTCTGCATGAAGGCGAGTATTCCTGGATGCTCAGGCAACCAAATTTCTGATTCCGTTTTGGAACTTTTAGTACAGGAGAGGCATGTATAAAGTCTCTCCCTAATTCTTTCACTTGATTTCCAGTCTTCCACACAGACTGTCATTGTTCCTAAACTCAAGTAAATGAAGAACCATAAAAATTGACTATTAGTAATTTCCATAGCAGGTTAAGAAGATCAGTCTTATTCATTTATAAAATAAGTACCAGGGAAGCATATTATTATTTTTGTTAAATGGAAACTTAGACTAAGGTACTCAAATGTAAAAATCATCATTAAATGGGACCTTTGGAGGCCAAAGTAAGGGGAAAGTATTTTTCTGTAGGAAAGCTTCTTAATGACACTTTTATTAATGTATATAATTCCCTTCAGTGGTCTGCTAATTGCCACAGGTCACTTCTTCAGGATTCTCCATAACTACTTTAACTATGTGCTTTTCTTTCTATCTCTGTCTCTGTCTCAGTCTCTCTTCCAGTCTCCCTCCCTCGCCTAATATGATACCATTTCCAGACATGTTAAAAGGGTTAACGTAGGAAAAACCCGATAGCAAGCTGCAGAGCTTCATACTTGAGTTCAAAACTCTTTACTAAAAAATAATGCATTAGGCTGAGAACATGAGAATTGGTATTAATGGGTCAGAGTCATATTTTCTCCTGTTCTGTATTCTCTTGCTAATGGTTACACCAAGGGAAACTTTATGGCTGACTAGATCCATCCTGGGGGAACACTGATTTCAGATGTTTCTGAAATATCACTTGCTTTCCCTAAACTTGTTTCAAGCCATTTTTCTCATCCCTTCTTGATTTTATTCATATATAAAAAGGCTGTTTTTTGGAGCCAGGAGTTCCATAAGCATACTAGAAGCTGTGTAATATAACCTTTCATTTCAATTATTAAAATTTATTTTTTTTGTCATAGCACTCCTCTTAATATTATGTTCTGGGATTCCATTCCAAGGACAAGTTCACATTAACAATAACCTTCAATTAAAAAAAATACTGCATACTTTTTCTGCCTATATCACTTATATTTCAAGCCAATTAAAAGATATATTGCAACATAATAAAACTACCTGATACTTTTTGTCTCTTCCCTCTAAAAATTGGTGAGAATTTTACCATTCACAGAGTACTACTGTGCATATTACTTTTTGTAATAGCATCAAATACTTTCCATCTCAAGTATTTTCCATTTCAATATTTTCTGTTTCCCACCAACTGAGAATGGGAAGACTATGATGTGCCTTCTACAATTTTCTGCATAAATGAACTACTTTTAGCAAACAACTTGCTTTCTACCATACAGGCTATTTTTAAGGAATGGAATCAAGTATTATTCTATATTCAGAATCCCTTGAAGAGTCATTGTTTGAGTTGAATTGCACATGTTTTAGGTGGCATGTGTTTACTTCCACTGAAAGAACGTGTCCTATTTTTGAGGAAGGAAAAGAAACTTGTGAGACATCAGATGTTTCTTGCAAAACAATTTGGTGAA
This sequence comes from Kogia breviceps, assembly GCF_026419965.1. Lineage (NCBI taxonomy): Eukaryota > Metazoa > Chordata > Mammalia > Artiodactyla > Physeteridae > Kogia > Kogia breviceps. The sequence continues at coordinate 115,364,426 of NC_081315.1, read as the reverse complement.
ATAAATGTAAATGAATCAGAAACATGTGAATTGTATTTCAGTTTAAATTAGTGGGTTTAAATATGAAGGCCGTAAAGCGCTCAGTGGGGAAAGAGTGTAGCAAGTTGGGAAGTGACATTTGTTTTGTTTTCATCCATTTGGACTCTTGAAAATGGCCTAATACTCTGAATTCAACCTCATTCAGAGTCTCTGTTAAGTCTAATGATGGAGTTATAGAATGGGACAATAGTATTCCAATTAATTTTATAGCTTTATCTGGCTCCAGTTATAATGTGGGCGTCAAACATTGCCACTGTGCAATTTTTCAAAAGCACTTTCAGTTTGAAGTTAGAGGTTTTTCTATTCTCTTCTGAGGGTAAACAGTAAATTGTAATGATGCTAAAAGTGTATTTTTTTCATAGAACAACAATGTAAAGTTTTCAGAGTCACATATCAACTTCATATTTATTTCCTCTTTTAAGATGAACAGATCTAAATGGAAAACGGGGCAGAATGCATACACACGTACACAGGAGAAGGACACAGGGAGGAAAGGCGATGGAACAAAGTGAGAGAGAATGAGAGAGGGAGAAAGGAATAAGCAGTGCATGCAGGGGTGAGGTCATCAAAGCCTCATTTCAAAAGTAAAGCGCTCAAACCACACGACTTATTTTAGTGTCACAAAAATTTTATCCCATAGCTTTATAGTTATATCATTTATGCTTGCTTAAAAACAACTACATAGCTTCTTTTTATTTTTGTATTTTTCAACTTTAAAAAAATGCATTACTCTGAAAAGCAGGGAAAAAAATTTTAAAAAAAGGACTTACAAATAATTTTCCCTGTCAATATGCCTCAAAATGTGAGTACTGTAAGTTCAATGTGTGGTGTGATATTTCAGCTTCTCAACTCTCAGTCTCTGAAAACAGGGACATTTTAAGTGTTCCAGTAACTTGCAAGAGACAAGGAGTTTATATATATATATATATATATATATTCTTTTTTTTTGAGACAATATGACACTGCTTAAGTAGCCTTCTGAACATACAACTTGGTAGAGAAATGTAGGAACAGAAATCCTTTCTGTATAAGCTGAAGGTGCAGTAAACCATAGGGCTGTTTTTGTATGTTAAGAGCCTGCTTTTGTGTTTCCTGAGAACATGATGTTGTATCAATAACTGGAGTTCAGCATCTCTCTGACCACTCAGAACTCTGCAGCTGCTCACCACTGAGTCTGGAATGAAGATGCTGCTCCTTGATTTCTTTGTGCCAAAAGGTTCATCGCTTCGAACTCTTCTGAGCCGCGTCTCCCTTCTTTGCTCCTCCATCTCTTCCATAATCGGGCAGGAGATGTGTTTTAGCTGCTACCACAGCCCTTTGTTGCGTTATTTAACCTGCTCTTCATCCTAGTTTAGTGGATAAAAAACGGAGTGGCTAGGCTGTTTCATTTACACCTTAAATCAGTGGCAATATAACATTTAGAACTGGTTTTGAGCTCCCAGAGTCCCTCTTTAGGGCTTTACTAATCAACACAAAGTCTAAATCCTAACCCCTAATTTGTGTCAATGAAAATATATGAATAGTGTCAACTTTATCTTCGTCACCATCAACAGTAAATATTTTAAAAGTCCTCAATTAAGTAACTTACTACATAGTATCTCCGCTGAGCACATTATTACAATGGTATATATTTCCTTTGAGGAGGGAAGCATTGTGATTTATTTTCCATCATGATTTGGTGCAGTAACTTTTTGTTACAAGATCTAATCTTTGCTTTTGGTGTGGTTGTTCCACTTCATGACAGGCCTACCCTTGTAGCAGTGATAAGGAATGTGAAGTTGGGAGATATTGCCACAGTCCCCACCAAGGATCTTCGGCCTGCATGGTGTGTCGAAGGAAAAAGAAGCGCTGCCATAGAGATGGCATGTGTTGTCCTGGCACCCGCTGCAATAATGGTAAAGGTCTCGCTCATTGTTGGAGGGCCTCTTTCCTTTCATGTAGGAGGCCTGGCTACCAAGTTAGGCTGCCTTCTCCTTAGTCAGACTCCTGAAATGTAAGGAGCCTTTCAAAATTGGCAGGAATGGGATCAGGGTTTAGATATGTATGAGATTACCTGGATTCCCTCTCAAGTCTTAGTTTTCCTGGGCTCTGATCATCTCCTATAACTTATAATCTATGCTGAGCTAGGATTTGCCATATTGAAATGTTGCATATAAATAGCTAGATGTTCTGTTCCACTAAACTCTTAAGCAAATATGTGCAAAGGAACCAAAGAAAGGAACATGCTGTGATTTAGCAATACACTTGTGAATCTGTTTCCCATTTCCATACTAGTTTCATACTTTTACTCTTATGCTCAAGGTGCCCTCTTTTGAAGGCCCTACCCCGTGGCATATGCACAAATGCTGACGGAGTGATTGTTTCCTCCAAAAGGAGACATAGGAGTCTATTCCCTGGCCTTCACCCAATCTCAATGAGCTTAGAGGTAGACAATTCAGCATTAATGATAAAATGAAGAACCACCACCAACACATGGTCAAACCATTAAATAATTGCAGAAGGTGATCAGAAACATACACTTAGTCATACAAAACAACATAATCAGGCTCATATTCCTATACTTACTCCTGACCTCTGGGCATAGTCCTATTGGAAGCACCCTGGGCAAGAAGAAGTGAAGGGAAGAAGAAGACCTCATACCATTAGAGGTGTTTACCATGTAGACAAGGATTATACTGTTGATTGAAAAAGGAACCTTGATCTTTTTCTGATCAGATGTCTGATTAGACAGTTTTAAGGTATTAAGAGCTAATAATAATTTAATACTTTACTATGTCACTATTCTAAGCACTTCACATGTATTCACAGTAATTTAGTGAAATGAATTCTGTTTTCATCCTTATTTTTGCCCAAGGTCACTTGGTCTTGAGGGTGGCAAGATTCAAATCAAGAAAGCCTGGCTCAGGATCAAACTATTCAATTCGCAGTCTGGACAAATACGTAAATCAATGAATAGATGAATGAATAGACAGATGATAGATAAATGGCTTCATACCTCACATCGGCAGAATACTTGGATAAGAATCACACTTTAGAGAATTGAATAAGTCTAACTGATTACCTGACCATCTCCAGGCATCTGTATCCCCGTCACGGAGAGCATCTTAACTGCTCACATCCCAGCTCTGGACGGCGCTCGGCACAGAGATGGAAACCACGGTCACTACTCAAACCACGACTTGGGATGGCAGAATCTAGGAAGAACACACACTAAGATGTCACATATAAAAGGTAGGGATATCTGTAGTTCTGTGTTTACTTTTTCTTGTTTTATAATGCAGTAAAAGAAAAATATCGATAGTTAATTCAATTGGTTTTGTGTGCAATTTGAAAAAAATATTGGGAAGTTACTTTAATGGCAAGATTTTAACTGAATTTCTTAATTCTTAATTTTGAGGATGCTAGAGGTTTCTTAGAGCTCTTAAATTGTTAGAAAATACATATTACAAGAATTGCAGTACCCCAATTAACCATGCCATTTTCTAAACAGCCTTTTTACAGGATGTTTAGAATAAATCTTTTATACAAGCATTTCTCTTCCATATTCAAGCATAAAGCATTCCAAAAAATAAATGGCAAAGTGTTTGCTGCCATATGATTAAATCACTGAGATTTAGAGTCTTTTTCTCATCTTTGCAGATTCAAAAATTGTATTTCAATCAGATAATATACTTTAAAAATTGCCAGTGTTAATAATTGTATTAACAATCAGATAATATACTGCGCATAAACCAATTTACCCAAAATAATTGAGATTACATATGCCTATAAAATGCCCTTCCTTGTGTCAAAATATTTGGGGAGCCTAATCACTAACAGTAAAATTTTAAAGTATGAAATTATTGAACCCAGTTATTAATAGCAAAATTTTGAAAAATAGAACTACCTACATTTTTTTTGTTTTGAAATACCTGTATTTTTAAAGGAAGGTTTTGCAAGTGTATTCTGTGGAGCACTATTCTTTCAAGGCATTCTGTGATTGAAAGAACCCTGTGTTCAAGAGTTTCGTAATAAGGTATCTCCCCATTTCTGGAACTTTATAATTAACATTGATATATTGAAGTCCAGCAATGAGGAAAACTGGTTAACTTTTTTAAACATTGTATTTCCCTGGTTTACTTGACCACAAAACCATTTCCCCACATTTTCACCTTCTGCAGAGCTAGGTATCCTAGAGAATATCTGACCTGTTAGTCCAACCTGGAATACTAATGGTCAAATCAACAGGGCTAAAGAGACTGACAATTCCTCTTCAATTATCCCTTGTCTACACTCCCTGAAGGCCTGAGTGCTTTACCCACATCTCCTATTTCTAGTCCGCCAAATTCACATGCATTTGTTAGTACGTGAGTATCCTTCTTTATTCTGACAGATATCTGTGTCACGGTACAGTTTCAAATTTATTGCTTTTATCTAATTATATGTGGAATTTTCTGATGGCAGCCAGTAATAAATCTTATACAACTCAGCTAGTGAGTTGCATCCACATCACACGGTGGAACTGGTGACATCTGGGATGACAGCTAACCTTTTAGAACAGGCTTGGCACATTATGGCCTGTGAGCCAAGTCTGTCCTGCCGCCATTTTTGTAAATAATGTTTTATTGTAACACAGACTTGCCCATTCACTTAGGCATTATCTATGGCGGTTTTTATGATACAACAGCAGGATGAGGAGCTGTGACACAGATCACATGGCCTAAAAAGTTTAAAGTATTTACAATCTGGCAGGTTACAAAGAAGCTTGTTGACTAGTACTTTTTTATAAAGATTACACATCAATGCAACTGTGATGTGTGGGTGTTCTTTGCTGACTTGATTGTTTTTCTGAATTAAATACCCCGATTTGTGCTCCTACATCATTTTTATGATGGGTTCTTGGTTGACCCTGGGGCTCTCTGCCCTTGCTCTGCTCCACTGTGTATCTCAGCTTTTTATAGACTTCATTTCCTGGGCTCCCTGTCAGATGGCTTCTGACCACATGGGTTTGGCTGTGGTGAGACTGAGAGGTAGAGGAAGGGAAAAGTGAACAGATTCTCTCTGCCTCAGGTAGTGTTTCTGGCAGAGCTGTACCTCGCTGGGGCCTCAGCTCCTGCCAGGTGGGCCTGTTGGGATTCCAGTTCCCCCCCTTGCGCTATTCAGATCCCACGGGCTCCTTTGGATCCTCCAGACTAAATGTGGTAGCGGCTTCCTGTTGTGTTACTTTACCATCCTCTAGTACTTCTTAGCCCTGCCACTCACTACCTATGTGACCAGCTCTCTGCATTAAATATCTTCTCTTTTGAATACTCAGAGATTCTGTGTTCCTGGCTAGATTTTAACTGATACACCGTCTTTAGGAGTCCCAGACAATTACAGCCTTCTCCTTGAATCAGAGTTTGTTTACTCTTTCCAAGAAGGTACCAAATTAATTAATTTGAAAGCAATTCTGTTTACTTATTTTCACTCACCTAGTAAACAAAAAAAGAACAGAGAAATATCTAAAGTGTCATGGTAAACTCTTTTGGTCATCTCTGTAGGGCATGAAGGAGACCCCTGTCTACGATCATCAGACTGCACTGAAGGGTTTTGCTGTGCTCGTCACTTCTGGACCAAAATCTGCAAACCAGTGCTCCATCAGGGAGAAGTCTGTACCAAGCAACGCAAGAAGGGCTCTCACGGGCTGGAAATCTTCCAGCGGTGTGACTGCGCAAAAGGCCTGTCTTGTAAAGTATGGAAAGATGCCACCTACTCCTCCAAAGCCAGACTCCACGTGTGCCAGAAAATATGACCACCTCTGAGGGAGGAAAAGCATCACTAGCAGACTGTGAATCTGTGTATTTAATACATTATAGCATGGGGGAAAACAGGATTTGGATTTCAGAAGGGCTAAAATGAGGAATGTCATAAGAATATAGATCACAGAAAGAGAAAGAAAATGGAGCAGATTAGAAAGGGTGACAAGTGTGGTACAATCAGTGTGTTTCCACCATGCACCTTGTTTATGTAAATAATGTACACATTTGTGAAAATGCTATGACTCAAAAAAAAAAAAAAGTGAAATTACTGACGAATACCGTGTGAGTTTCCAGCAGGTTAGGTTGTGCTAGAGGATCAGTTTCCTTCAAATTGGTGGTTGATTGCCTATAAAACTAACCTAAAAGCCATATTTCTCTTTAAAGTTGTACTTTAACAACAAAATACTCCCCATATATCCTGGCATACAATAGACTCTAAAACATGAAAAGAGGAGCTGTTGTTAAATAGGAAACGAAAGCGTGGAGCAGAGTTAATTTGCTACACAGAATCACCTTTTAATTTGGAACACTACTTCTTACCACTCAATTAAAGACCTTCGTAGATGATAAGAAAAACAGCAGTCAATATTTTCCAAATAATATCAAAATAATCACAGGTCTTTTGTCTAGTCCTTCAGAAAAAAACTCGTTTTTCCTCACTGCTTATTTACATTTTTTAAAACTTTAATTTCAATTATAATTAATAAGAACCAGTATAATAAGACAAAAACAATCCATTCAGATTCTAAAGGATCTAAATTGCATCTCTCTTGATTGTATGTGATTCCTACCCATTTTATTCTCCATATTATACACGTTATTTGTGAATAACACCAAGCAGAATTTTCAGATTGTAAAAGTTTTAAGATATAAAAGTTACTAGATCACAGTTTTTAAAGCTTTGGCATTCCCTATTTTTGATAGAATTGGACATTTATTCTTTACATACTCTGCAGTGTAGTAGGGTAAAGCTGATAAAAGAGATGAGCCACATGTGTCCTGCACTGAAGCACAGCAAGGAAATAAATAGGGAAAACGTTGTCAAGTGTCCAGGTTTTGGCAACACATAGATCGTATGTCTGAAGCACAAACTCACTTTTCATATTTGAAGCCAAAGGCTGCACAACCTAAATGGAAGTTTTCCATGGGATTTGCTATCACAATATTTACTACACAGATGAGTTCAGCGTCAGTTAACTACTTGACCTCAAAATATTTATTTTCTATTTTTGAGGTCCTAAAATAATCTTAATATAAGGAGGTCTCATTAAATGGACTCCAAGGCAGGTAGGATAGTAAGCTTCCATTGCCCTCGGTAAGCTTCTTTCTAACTGACTGGCACCATCTGATTTTTTCTGCACCAGCCTCTCTCTGCAACAGCTGTTTCTTCTCCAAAGATACAGTTTCTGTTTTCTGCAGTCATTGAGATTAAAAAAATATAAATGGAATAACTTGTAAAATGTACATTTTGCTAATCTATAGAAACCACAGGTTCTAAATTCTTTGAATCCATTTTATTACTTTTTTACTTTACTCAGTTCTAAATATTACGTCTAGAGCATAAAGCAAAAAAGTTATCTTATAGTTGTTACTTTTGACCTTTTCTTTTATAGACCTTAAGTCACTCCTTAATTTTCTTTTACTTAAATCCCAGTTGCAGTCTCACATTCAAGTTCTCCCAGTAGAAACTCAACCTGAGCCTGCACGTCTATTAAGAATTTCAGCTTCCCACATACATTTACAAGTATGATTAAGATTTACATTTCCCCCACATGTCTGTTCAAACTTATTAGCTCATCTATCCAAGAACCAAAGTCTGTACACAAGCAGGTTTCTATAAGCTTGGCAACATGAAAATGGAACATTTTAGTCAAACATTTCTTATATAGCAATCTGGTTTCTGCATTTTTTTCCTTATGTACATCCCTTCAAAAATTATTATTTGAAGTAATTTATTTACAGGAAATGTTAATGAGATGTATTTTCTTATAGAGATATTTCTTACAGAAAGCTCTGTAGCAGAATATATTTGCAGCTATTGACTTTGTAATTTAGGTGAAATGTATAATAAGATAAAATATATTAAATTTTTCTCCTCCAAAAATGGAATTCAAACTTCCTTGTGTTTTGCTTATGGGAAAAACTTTTAAAGAATCATAGATTCTCTGAGTTCAAGTGGACTGGGTCTGATGTTGCAGTCTTAGTTGAAATCCTTTGGATGACATCACCATGAGCTGATCCAAGGCAGTTTTACTATTACTGAAGGTGCTTACTTCATGACAGGACAGCTGTAATTGTTTGTTTGAAAGTTCTTTTTTCATTAAACTAAAGTATTCCAGCCTGTGCTTACCACCCATTTATTCTTACTTTGCCTTCTGGAACATTTTAGAACACAGACTCTCCACAAACCTCTTTAAAACACTTGAAGTCACCTACCATATTTCCTATAATCTTCTCTCCAGGTTAGGATTTCCCACAATAGAGATGCCAACATGCTTAGGGTACTGGTTCATTCCTCAATGGCACAAAGAAAATACAAAATATCTTTATCCCTATATAGCTATAGACTGGCCCTGTGTGAACTAAAATCTACTTCCTAGGAAGGTCTTTCCTCTGCTTCCTGAATACAAAGATGTCAGGAGTGTTTCACAAACATTATTCACCAATTATGAGACCAGGAGTGGTTGCAAGAGTCCATGTTGTATTAGAGATGTTAATGGGCTGGAAATGTGGAAAATAAACATTCTGTGACATAGTGGAATGGACTGAGTACAGCTATGGCAGCTTAATGATGCTAAAACAGTCCTATAGCTAGAGGTCATGGTTGAAGACATCTCAAACACTGGTGAAATAATTCCCCACATTATTCTAATTAGTCACTTAGTATATTATTAAATAGTTATCCATTTCTTCAAATCGAGAACATTTATATTTCCAAGCTACAGTGTATTTTTAGATTATAAAAATCATATCGGTGATATTTTTCTTTTCCACTGAGCTCAGTGAGATGCTCTAGAAGTGACGAATTGTCCTGATTTCCTTTTTTAGCTAAGAAACAAAATACCCTATCATAGCCTCAGGAGTTGAGGAGGGGAAACAATCCATTACACCTTTCTCCTTCCCCAGATTCAGACCATTTGAGAAAAAGGTTAAGAAAGAAAGGCAGATGACAGATTACCCTATGGCTGATAAAGTTAATATTGGAAAGTGTGGCATGTATCTGTGGGCAAGAGGACACCAGAAAGAGACAGATTCTGTGCCCCTTCTCAGGCAATACTAGACATCAGTTTTACCTGTTGGAACTGCCCCTGTAAAACTTACAGTCTGGATGGCCACAACAGAATGATACACTTTCTTCTGGAAGTTAGTGCCAAAGAAGAAGGGTAGAGAAAGGACAGAACTATGCATTTCTCATCCAATAATCTCATTTGAAATTCTCTAAAGCTGGATAATTCATACCACATGAAAGGAGTGAGTGAGGGATGGAGTTGAGACAAAGATTATTATACACTCCACATTAAACTAACAAAGGATGAGAAAAGAAGACCCTCTCCCCATATTATTCCCCAGATCCTTATATTCTTAATCAATTGTACATAACCCTTTGTCTATGGTGAAGATATGGGTTTTAACCAAAATCTGAGAAGCTATCTACTAGGGTAGTACATGATGAGGTACCCAATGCCAACACTCCTTGCTTATGGATCCTCTCAGGACCAGTGGCAAGCAATTGAGATTTTATCCCTAGAAAATTGTAAAATGGATGAAAACAGTTCACTAATTCAATCAACCCTAGGATCACACTACACTCAGGACTGAAAAAAAACAAAACAAAAAACCCCAACAACCTCCTCTTTCTTTTTGCCATCAAAATTATGTCCATCATATTATCCAGTACAGTCAATCAGAGGTTCTGTAGTGAGATTACATGACACATGCGTATCTAATATTAAAATGTATAAAAGCACTTCCATCATAAAATTCTGACAAAACAGACATGCCATACTTTTGAATATAAATAAATCCTCTTCCTTTAAAAAATCCCTGGAAGAAATGAAAGTACAAAATTTAAATCTTCTTCAAAATAAGTTGAAGTCCAGAGAAATTATTCTATATTTGCTATCTTCAATGGACAACATAGAAGAAATGGACGAATTCATAGAAAGGTACAACCCTCCAAGACTGAACCAGGAAGAAATAGAAAATATGAATAGACCATTCACAAGTACTGAAACTGAAACTGTGATTTTAAAACTTCCAACAAAAGTCCAGGACCAGATGGCTTTACAGGTGAATTCTCTCAAACATTTAGAGAAGAGTTAACATCTATCATTCTGAAACTCTTCCAAAATACTGCAGAAGAAGGAACACTCCTAAGCTCATTCTATGACGCCACCATCACCCTTATACCAAAACCAGACAAAGATATCACAAAAAAAGAAAATTACAGGTCAATATCACTGATGAGCAAAGATGTAAAAATACTCAACAAAATACTACCAAAGTGAATCCAAGGACACATTAAAAGGATCATTCACCATGATCAATTGGGATTTATCCCAGGGATGCAAGGATTCTTCAATGTCCGCAAGTCAGCCAGTGTGATACACCACATTAGCAAACTGAATAAAAACCATATGATTGACCTTCAAGATGGCAGAGGAGTAAGACATGGGGATCACCTTGCTCCCCACAAATACATCAGAAATACATCTACATGTGGAACAACTCCTACAGAACACCTGGTGAAAGCTGACAGAAGACCTCAGACCTCTCAAAAGGCAAGAAACTCCCAACGTACCTGGGTAGGGCAAAAGAAAAAAGAAAATACAGAGACAAAAGAATAGGGACAGGACCTGCACCAGTGGGAGGGAGCTGTGAAGGAGGAAAAGTTTCCACACACTAGGAAGCCCCTTCACTGGCTGAGACGGGGGGAGGGGGTTGGAGGGTGGGGGTGTAGCTTCGGAGCCATGGAGGAGAGCACAGCAACAGGGGTGCAGAGGGCAAAGCGGAGAGATTCCCGCACAGAGGATCAGTGCCGACCAGCACTCACCAGCCTGAGAGGCTTATCTGCTTGCCCACTGGGGCAGGTGGGGGCTGGGAGCTGAGGCTGGGGCTTCAGAGGTCAGATCCCAGGGAGACGACTAGGGTTGGCGGCGTGAACACAGCCTGAAGGGGGACAGTGCGCCATAGCTAACCAGGAAGGAGCACGGGAAAAAGTCTGGAACTGCCTAAGAGTCAAGAGACCATTGTTTTGGAGTGCGCAAGGAGAGGAGATTCAGGATACCGCCTAAACGAGCTTCAGAGATGGGCGTGAGCCATGGCTATCAGCGCGGACAGCAGAGATGGGCATGAAACGCTACGACTGTTGCTGCACCAAGAAGCCTGTGTGCAAGCACAGGTCACTATCCACACCCCTCAGGGAGCCTGTGCAGCCCGCCACTGCCACCGTCCTGTGATCCAAGGACAACTTCCCCGGAAGAACACATAGCATGCCTCAGGCTGTTGCAATGTCACGCCGACTTCTGCCACCACAGGCTCAACACGTATTCCGTACCCCACCCTCACCACAGCCTGAGTGAGCCAGAACTCCCTAATTAGCCTCTGCTTTAACTCCGTCCTGTCTGAGTGGGGAACAGATGCCCTCAGGCGACCTACATGCAGAGACAGGGCCAAATCCAAAGCTGAACCCCAGGAGCTGTGCGAACAAAGAGAAAGGGAAATTTCTCCCAGCAGCCTCAGGAGCAGTGGATTAAATCTCCACAATCAACTTGATGTACCCTGTATCTGTGGAACACCTGAATAGACAATGAATCATCCCAAACTTGAGGCTGTGGGACCAACTATAGACTTGGGGTTTGCTGTATGCAACTGACTAGTTTCTGATTTGTATGTTTATCCTAGTATAGTTTTTAGTGTTTGTTATCACTGGTGGATTTGTTTATTGGTTTGCTTGTTCTCCTCTCTTTTCTTTATTACTTTAAAATTTTTATTTTAATAATATTATTTTTCATTTAAATAACCTTATTTATTTTTCTTTCTTTCTTTCCTCCATTTTTTTCTGAGCTGTGTGGCTGACAGGATCTTAGTGCTACAGCCAGGTGTCAGTCCTGAGCCTTTGAGGTGGGAGAGCCAAGTTCAGGCATCAGACCACCTGAGACCTCCTGGTCCCACATAATACCAATAGGCAAGAGCTCTCCCAGAGATCACCGTCTCAACGCCAAGACCTATCTCCACTCAACGACCAGCAAGCTCCAGTGCTGGACACCCCATGCCAAACAACTAGCAAGACAAGAACACCCCCCCCCCCCATTAGCAGAGAGGCTGCCTAAAATCATACTAAGTTCACAGACACTCCACAACACACCACTGGATGTGGTCCTGCCCACCAAAAAGACAAGATCCAGCTTCATCCACCAGAACACAGGCACCAGTTCACTCCACCAGGAAGCCTACACAACCAATGGAACCAACCTTACCCACAGGGGGCAGACACCAAAAACAACCTGCAACCAGCGAAAGGGAGACGCCAAACACAGTAACTTAAGCAAAATGAAAAGACAGAGAAATACACAGCAGATGAAGGAGCAAAGTAAAAACCCACCAGATCAAACAAATGAAGAGGAAATAGGCAGCCTACCTGAAAAAGACTTCAGAGTAATGACAGTAAAGATGATCCAAAATCTTGGAAGTAGAATGGAAAAAGCACAAGAACCGTTTAACAAGGAAGTAGAAGAACTAAAGAGCAAACCAACAATGATGAACGACACAATAAATGAAATTAAAAATTCTCTAGAAGGAATCAATAGCAGAATAAATGAGGCAGAAGAACGGATAAGTAACCTGGAAGATAAAACAGTGGAAATAACCACTGCAGAGCAGAATAAAGAAAAAAAAATGAAAAGAATTGAGGACAGTCTCAGAGACCTCTGGGACAACATTAAATGCACCAACATTCGAATTGTATGGGTCCCAGAAGAGGAAGAGAAAAAGAAAGGGACTGAGAAAATATTTGAAGAGATTATAGTTGAAAAATTCCCTAACATGGGGAAGGAAATAGTCAATCACGTCCAGGAAGTGCAGAGAGTCCCATACAGGATAAATCCAAGGAGAAACACGCCAAGAAACATATTAATCAAACTATCAAAAATTAAATCCAAACTAAAAATATTAAAAGCAGCAAGGGAAAAGCAACAAATAACATAAAACAGAATCCCCATAACGTTAAAAGCTGATCTTTCAGCAGAACCTCTGCAAGACAGAAGGGAGTGGCAGGACATATTTAAAGTGATGAAAGGGAAAAACCTACAACCAAGATTACTCTACCCAGCAAGGATGTCATTCAGATACAACAGAGAAATTAAAACCTTTACAGACAAGCAAAAGCTAAGAGAATTCAGCACCACCAAACTAGCTTTACAACAAATGCTAAAGGAGCTTCTCTAGGCAGGAAACACAAGAGAAGAAAAAGACCTACAATAATAAATCCAAAACAATTAAGAAAATGGTAATAGGAACATACATATCGATAATTACCTTAAATATAAATAGATTAAATGCTCCAACCAAAAGACATAGACTGGCTGAACGGATACAAAAAGAAGACCTGTATATATGTTGTCTACAAGAGACCCACTTCAGACCTAGGGACACATATAGACTGAAATTGAGGGGATGGAAAAAGATATTCCATGCAAATGGAAATTAAAAGAAAGCTGGAGTAGCAATTCTCATGTCAGGAAAAATAGACTTTAAAATAAAGACTATTACAAGAGACAAAGAAGGACACTACATAATGACCAAGGGATCAATCCAAGAACAAAATATAACAACTGTAAATATTTATGCACCCAACATAGGAGAACCACAACACGTAAGGCAAATGCTAACATCCATAAAAGGGGAAATTGACAGTAACACAATCATAGTAGGGGACTTTAACACCCCACTTTCACCACTGGACAGATCACCCAAAATGAAAATAAATAAGGAAACACAAGCTTTAAATGACACATTAAACAAGATGGACTTAATTGATATTTATAGGACATTCCATCCAAAAACAACAGAATACACTTTCTGCTCAAGTGCTCATGGCAGATTCTCCAGGATAGATCATATCTTGGGTCACAAATCAAGCCTTGGTAAATTTAAGAAAATTGAAATTGTATCAAGTATCTCTTCCAACCACAGTGCTATGAGACTAGACATCAATTACAGGAAAACACTGCAAAAAATACAAACACATAGAGGCTAAACAATACACTACTTAGTAACCAAGACATCACTGAAGAAATCAAAGAGGAAATTAAAAAATACCTAGACAACTGACAATGAAAACACGATGACCCAAAACCTATGGGTTGCACAAAAGCAGTTCTAAGAGGGAAGTTTATAGCAATACAATCCTACCTCAAGAAAATCAAGAAACATCTCAAATAAACAACCTAACCTTAAACCTAAAGCAATTAGAGGCAGAAGAACAAAAAAAACCCCAAAGTTAGCAGAAGGAAAGAAATTCTAAAGATAAGATCAGAAATAAATGAAAAAGAAATGGAGGAAATGAGAGCAAAGATCAATAAAACTAAAAGCTGGTTCTTTGAGAAGATAAACAAAATTGATAAACATTAGCCAGACTCATGAAGAAAAAAAGGGAGATGACACAAATTAATAGAATTAGAAATGAAAAAGGAGAAGTAACAACTGAAACTGCAGAAATACAAAGGACCATGAGAGATGACTACAAGCAACTATAGGCAGTAAAATGAGCAACCTGGAAGAAATGCACAAATTCTTAGAAAAGCACAACCTTCGGAGACTGAACCAGGAAAAAATAGAAAATATAAACAGAGCAATCACAAGCACTGAAATTGAAACTGTGATTACAAATCTTCCAACAAAAAAAGCCCAGGACCAGATGGCCTCATAGGCAAATTCTATGAACATTTAGAGAAGAGCAAACACCTATCCTTCTGAAACTCTTCCAAAAGACGGCAGAGGGAGGAACACCCCCAAACTCATTCTATGAGGTGACCATCCGCCTGATACCAAAACCAGACAAAGATGTCACAAAGAAAGAAAACTACAGGCCAATATCACTGATGAACATAGATGCAAAAATCCTCAACAAAATACTAGCAAACAGAATCCAACAGCACATTACAAGGATCATACAAAATGATCCAGTGGGGTTTATCCCAGGAATGCAAAGGTTCTTCAATATATTCAAATCAATCAAGGTGATAAACCATATTAACCAACTGAAGGATATAAACCATACATAATCTCAATAGATGCAGAAAAGCTTTTGACAAAACTGAATACCCATTTATGATAAAAACCCTCCAGAAAGTAGGCATAGAGGGAACTTACCTCAACATAATAATGGCCATATATGACAAACCCACAGCCAACATCCTTCTCAATGTTGAAAAACTGAAACCATTTCCACTAAGATCAGGAACAAAACAAGGCTGTCCACTCTCACCACCATTATTCAATATAGTTTTGCAAGTTTTAGCCACAGCAATCAGGGAAGTAAAAGAAATAAAAGGAATCCAAATCAGAAAAGAAAAAGTAAAACAGTCACTGTTTGCAGATGACATGATACTATACATAGAGAATCCTAAAGATGCTACCAGAAAACTACTAGAGCTAATCAATGAATTTGGTAAAGTAGCAGGAAACAAAATTAATGCACAGAAATCTCTTGCATTCCTATACACTAATGATGAAAAATCTGAAAGAGAAATTAAGGAAACACTCCCATTTACCACTGCAACAAAAAGAATAAAATACCTAGGAATAAACCTACCTAAGGAGACAAAAGACCTATATGCAGAAAACTATAAGACACTGATGAAAGAAATTAAAGATGATACAAACAGATGGAGAGATATACCATGTTCTTGGATTAGAAGAATCAACATTGTGAAAATGACTATACTACCCAAAGCAATCTACAGATTCAATGCAATCCCTATCAAACTACCACTGGCATTTTTCACAGAACTAGAGCAACAAATTTCACAATTTGTATGGAAACACAAAAGATCCTGAATAGCCAAAGCAATCCTGAGAAAGAAAAACGGAGCTGGAGGAATAAGGCTCCCTGACTTCAGACTGTACTACAAAGCTACATTAATCAAGGAAGTATGGTAGTGGCAGAAAAACAGAAATATAGATCAACGGAACAGGATAGAAAGCCCAGAGATAAACCCATGCACATATGGTCATCTTATCTTTGATAAAAGATGCAAGAATATACAATGGAGAAAAGACAGCCTCCTCAATAAGTGGTGCAGGAAAAACTGGACAGCTACATGTAAAAGAATGAAATTAGAACACTTCCTAACACCATACACAAAAATTAATTCAAAATGGACTAAAGACCTAAATGCAAGGGCAGACACTATAAAACTCTTAGAGGAAAACATAGGCAGAACACTCTATGACACAAATCACTCTTTGACCCACCTCCTAGAGAAATGGAAATAAAAACACAAATAAACAAATGGGACCTAATGAAACTTAAAAGCTTTTGCACAGCAAAGGAAACCATAAACAAGACCAAAAGACAACCCTCAGAATGGGAGAAAATATTTGCAAATGAAGCAACGGACAAAGGATTAATCTCCTAAATATACAAGCAGATCATGCATCTCAATATCAAAAAAACAAACAACCCAATCCAAATATGGGCAGAAGACCTAATTAGACATTTCTCCAAAGAAGATATACAGATTGCCAACAAACACATGAAAGCATGCTCAACAGCACTAATAATTAGAGAAATGCAAATCAAAACTACAATGAGGTGTCACCTCAGACTAGTCAGAATGGCCATAATCAAAAAATCTACAACCAAAAAGGCTGGAGAGGGTGTGTTGAAAAGGGAACCCTCTTGCACTGTTAGTGGGAATGTAAATTGATACCGCCACTATGGAGAACAGTATGGAGGTTCCTTAAATAACTAAAAATAGAACTACCATATGACCCAGCAATCCCACTACTGGGCATATACCCTGAGAAAACCATAATTCAAAAAGAGTCATGTACTACAATGTTCACTGCAGCACTATTTACAATAGCTAGGCCATGGAAGCAACCTAAGTGTCCATCGATAGATGAATGGATAAAGATGTGGCACATATATACAATGGAATATTACTCAGCCATAAAAAGAAACGAAATTGAGTTTTTTGTAGTGAGGTGGATGGACCTAGAGACTGTCATACAGAGTGAAGTAAGTCAGAAAGAGAAAAACAAATACCATATGCTAACACATATATATGGAATCAAAAAAATGTTCTGAAGAACCTAGGGGCAGGACAGGAATAAAGATGCAGATGTAGAGAATAGATATGAGGACACAGGGAAGTGGAAGGGTAAGCTGGGATGAAGTGAGAGAGTGACACTGACATATATACACTACCAAATCTAAAATAGCTAGCTAGTGGGAAGCAGCCGCATAGCACAGGGAGATCAGCCCTGTGCTTTGTGACCTCCTAGCGGGGTGGGATAGGGAGTGTGAGAGGGAGACACAAGAGGGAGGGGATATGGTGATATATGTATGCATATGGCTGATTCACTTTGTTATAAAGCAGAAACTAACACACCCTTGTGAAGCAATTATACTCCAATAAAGATGTTAAGGAAAAAAAAATATGATCATCTCAATAGATTCAGAAAAAGCTTTTGACAAAATTCCACATTCATTTATATAAAAACTTTCCAGAAAGTGCACATTGCAGACCTTACCTCAATATAATAAAGGCCATATATGACAAACCCATAGCTAACATCATTCTCAATGGTGAAAAGCTGAAAGCATTCTCTCTAAGATCAGGAACGATGCAAGGATGTCCATTGTCACCACTTTTATTCAACATAATTTTGGAAGTCCTAGCTGTGGCATTCAGAGAAGAAAAAGAAATAAAAGGAATCCAAATTGGAAAAGGAGTGAAACTGTCACTGTTTGCAGATGACATGATACTATACATTTGCTATCTTCCTCTTTCGAATAAGGAGTCAAAGCAAATCAAAATTCAAAATTCTCAAGTTAATAGCTAAGGTATTTCTCCCTCATTCCATATTCTGCTCTGTCTCAGCCAGATGAGTTCTTTATTTTTTTCCACTTTTTAATTTAAAAAAATTCTTTTTACTGTAGGTCCTTGTTGGTTATCTATTTTAAATATAGCAGTGTATACATGGCAATCCCAAACTCCTAATCTGTCCCTCCCCGCTATACTTCCCCCCTGGTAACCATATGTTCATTCTCTAAGTCTATGTGTGCCAGAGAAGTTCTTGATGCCTGGGTGAAGTGGGACTCCTTCAACAGCTATGGCCTGGACAGTGTCTCACTGGAATGAGAGACTTTCACTTCTAATGAAATCCAATAAATCTTTAGGATGCACAAGATTAAGTAAAAACTGTCACCACATTTAGAATATAAGCCTATCTCTACTTCGTAGAGCAGGTATCTCAGGCAATGTGCTATTAACATATCTAGGACATGGTGTTGTCAAAGACCATAGCAAAGTTGCTTGGAATCTGAGTGAAGGAAGATGGATGGAGAAAATCTTTGTTTTTGCTTTGCTGAAAATGTTAACCAATCCAAATTAGTTGTCTGGAATTCATGACCTATATACTTAAAAACTTACTTGGGAAAAATGTCCTACCAAGACATTAGCTACTGCAGTATATTTTACCATCAAGTAGGGTGGGGAGGCAGGGAGAAGCCAGCTATGTTCTCCATCTACTTTTAGAGAGAGTGAGTGGTATTTGAGGCATTGCTGCCTTCAGGTAAAACTGGTCAAGTTTAGAAATTCACCATGGTGTAAGCCCCATTGTGGCTTCTTTCTCATGCACCCAGCATGTTCAAAGCATCACCAGTGCTTAACTGAGAATAGGTTTGGTTGGGCAATGTGGCCTCCACAGTATCTTGCAAGCTGACCTTTTTTAGGGGTGACCAGAGTGGCTGCTTCCACTTGGTGGGGAATTATTCCCTCAACCCTGCATTTGTTCTAATTGTAGAAGCACACCAACACATTCCTGAAATAAAAATGCTACAGATACTTCTGAAAATGATTTTAGTGAAGGGTGCCCAGGGGCAGAGAAGACAATCCCAACTTAACATTCTTTCACTCAACACAAACTCACGAAGAGGAACGTCTACCGTGCTTTTTGTAGACAGCGTTTTGTAGGCAGCTTTGTAGGCACAGTGGGCAGAAATAGAATCAAACCAAGAAAGTTCATCCATTCATCGTTTCTGCCCTCCAGTTATTTTTCAGGACAATAGCTAGGAGGCAGAAAGTTGCTAAATTACCATTGTATAAATACTACAGGAGACAGATATGAGCCCTATGAAGAAAACTGAAGCAGCATAAAGGAACAGAGGGAGACAAGTAGCAGTGTTTTAGACTTTGCAGTCAGGAAAGATCTCTTAAAGGAAGCAAATATCAGTAGAAACCTGAATGAAATGAGGGGTGGTCTGAAGAAATGGTGGCACAGGAAGAGCAAGGGCAAACATTTGACAATGGGAAGAAGTTGAGGGGGAGACTGGTATCAAATGGGTAACAGGGGGAGAGAAAGGAGATGAGGTCAGACAGAGTTGAGTCAGATTATGAAGACCCTTATTGACCATCATAAATACACTTATTTTGAAAGAGATATGAAGTTGGCAAGAGCTTTTGAGCCGGGGAGTAACATGAGCTGACATGCTTTGAAAGGATCACGTAAGCTGCTGCATAGAGAAGAGACTGGGGCATCTAGGCAAGAACTGCTGGTGACTTAACTGGTGAGGTAAGGTAGAGGTCCTGGCAGATATCGGACTTAGGATATGCTAGAGGTAGAGGCAACTGGATATGCTGCTGAACTGGATGAAGGTTGTGAGAGAAAGAGTAAGCCTCTTTAGCTTCACATGAGGATCAAAAACATAGAGAAATTATTGATGAGAAAAGAAAGGTTTAAAAAAACCACCTCTCTCCTGTACAGTGCCGTTGTCGTTAAGAAAAAATCTCCCTCAGTAGAATACTGACAATTCTTTAGAAAACTGCCCTCTGTACGTTTCTCACCAGCCATCTTGAGAACTTAAGAAAAAAGTATATGAAGGAGGAATTGCATCAACGAAAAGAGAGAACTTGTTGGATGCACTAAAGGAAGCAGTTGCAGACAATGGAAGAATGAGGGGGCATCAGGAAGATATAGAAAAGGGAACAAACAGGAACCAGAGACTGAGGAGAGAGAGTATAAGAAAGAGATGCATCGAGAGGTATGCTAGAAATCCTAAAGGGTGCTAATAAGAAGCTCCAACTTGATGCAGATGTCAAAGGGTGCCAAGGAAAACTTACGGGAAGGGAATTGTTGACTCACAGCAGTAGGTTTACAAAACTATTTTAGCAAAGGGTGTAGCTGAGGCAACACTCCTATTGACACCGGGCCAATGCGTTGCATTAAAGGGCAATTTGTCAAAGCAAGTCGTAGTTCTCTTTGAGTCTTAAGTAGTTGTATAGTATAGGACCTGGGGATTCTAACGAAATAACAATATGCAAGTAATTGAAATGCTTTCATGAGAAATACACTTACAATCATACCTCTCACACATACGTCATGAATACCACAGTGCACGACCTTTTAAAATTTCCTGGGGGTCAACATTTCTTACAGATGTCATGAACTTGTTTTATTTGTTCCACACCTTCCCACTTCACTGCACCTGCTACACCAGTCATCGTTCTGTGTTTAATGGCCAGCCTCCAGGGCCTAGTAACAGATGGAGAACATCAGATCAGCCAGTGCATATAAAATATTCTAAGTCCTACTTAAGCTGTTCAGGCAGACTTTGAAATGGAGATCATTTCATCTTCCATTTCTTTCTCTACCTTGCCTATTGCCCCTGGCAGCTGTGTTTTTCGCTTGTTCCAATAGCTATTTATTCTGTGCCCAATTGTATGCCATTACTTAAAGCTTATTTAGATAACAGGAAGACTAAGCAATGTCTATGGAAATTTCATAGAAATATTCAAGCTATTTAACACACATCCATGTCTTATAACTTTCTAAGACCCAAATATAGTGACGCTGCCTTTTATAATGCCTGAGAGGAATACACAGCAAAACGGTGTATTTTACATTTCAAGGCATCTTGTCTTCTCTATGGGGAGTAAATGCCCCAATACACTATGGACTTCAGTTTGGGACTGTTAAAAATCAACGTTAGCTAAGGACAAAACTGGGGAGGCTGTGCAAACTTTCCTTAAAATAAAGGTGTTTAAAAAAACACCTGAAAAGAGTATTTATTTCATAAATGAGTGTGAAGTCACTCAAAACACTGTTTTAAGGTTACAGACCAAGGTGGGTATCTGTTATTTAACAGGGAAAAACCAGGAAAAAAACCTACTCAGTGTTAAGAGTGGGATAGGCTGAAGAGAGAGACCACATGGAAGAAAGAGACAGGCAGAGGCAATTCAAGAAAATGTTCAGGGAGCAGGAGATATGTGAACTTTCCTTGGAAAAACTTTTGTTTTGGTAGCCTTGAAATAAGTCAAAGGAGCACCTGAAGAGAAGGACTGACTGGGTGGAAACTGGCTGTTATGGGTGGGGCCTTCACAGAAAAAACAGTGATTTGAAGAGACTACCCAAAAGGAACATTGTGCTAGTCCAACATTCCTTTCTGATGCTTCAGGTCATCTTACTGAGAATCCAGCTATTACCTCATCGTCAATTGGCAAAGAAGAGTGTTCATAAGGATTCTCCCATAGGAAACATAAGCGATAGTGATGATAGTAATCATTATTATTTACGTAGCACTTCTTACTTTGCTTCAGAAATGTCATCAAATGTGTTACTACGCTTGATTCCTTGCAATATGCTTGCAACTCCGGTCTGTTCTCAATGTTGACTATGTATCAGGCTCTGGATTAGTGATGTATCTCCATCATCACAGTGGTTGTAGTGGGCAATCACTCTACAGCAAAGAAGGGTGGAACCAAGATTTGAGACTCTATGACTCTCTGATGCCAGACTCTGCACTCTGATCAATTAGCCTATGCTGCCTCCATTTGGAGATAATGACCCCTTTCAGGATTATGGGGGATTCTGTGGCTTGCCTGCTGTCACAGAGCTCTTAAGTATCAGCGCTGATGCTAAAGGATGTCTTTCATGACCATTTCTTCACTCCAAGATTTGCTGGGTACTTCCTAAAGCAGTTTCCTTATTTCCCCTGAAATCACAGTAGTCAGTGCTGGAATTTGGGCTAATTGGAGAATATATCATTTTCTCCCCAGCAGATACTCCTTCCCACTGACTTCTTTTCAGGGGACAAATCTGTCTAGTATTTTAGACAATGTTACCAAGAACAGCTTATGGCTATGTAACAGTTTATAAAGTTTACAAATAAATGATCTATCATTTGATAGGTGGACAACTGAAAGGTAATTTAAATGTTCAAAATTTCACAATAAGAATGGAAAGCAGGAATGGGATTTTTCAAAGCAGGATTTGGAGAATATATGGCTGAAATTAGCTTTGGTATGACTAACACATTAAAATAGTGATTGAATCTCCATCCCAGCTTACCTCACATTCTGCTGTGAAACGTAATTCATATCAGAAAATTGAT